>NC_086317.1:28526293-29726293 GCF_036172605.1 Pelobates fuscus
TCTTCTTATTCCCCTCATATCAGATCCATATTGATTCTGTGCTGTGCTTCTGATACCTTTTCCCCCTTTCCTGGGTGAATTATATTGAACTGCCTCACTATAACTCTTATATCTAGAGTAGGTCTTAACGGGTGATTGCCTTCTGCCCTGGCCTCTCCTTTGTTGATGTAATGCTAGTGGTCTCGGGGAGCGTGTTCTTTCCTGATTCCCTATGGGTTGTGTATGGTATTGAGTATTTTGTCTGTGTTTTGTCGAGCTTGGCGTCCTATTATTATATTTTATTTCATAGTTACCTCTTGGTCTACTTCTAGATCGAGTGTTGTTTCTGCCTCTTTCGTTGGAGATAAGACTTGACATGCTGGGGTTCCGATACCCAAAATTTTACAAAAAGATAGTAATATATTATTTGCAGCTTGATAAACTTCCTCTTTAAAATAAATATCTAATTTAGAATTATCTAGCTTAGCAAAGCTAACCTAGCAAGCGATGATAGCTATAAAGCTATCATATCAAGAATTAGGTATTTTATTGTCTAATAATCATCTTTTTATTTGTGTGTTCTGCTCAAAGCAAGATAAGAAGAATACCGATTCTTATCTAGGTTATATGACTCCATGGATCCCCCCCAAAAAAGTATGTTTTATTTTTTATGATTAAATACATAGTTAGTATATGTTTATTGCGTGTGTCTATATGGTGTGGCTGTTTGTGTTTATAGCATTTATGGTGTGTGCATGCATGAGGTAGCTGATGTAGAGCAGTCTGGTGGCAATTGTCCCAAATCTGTGGGGAAGTGTTGATTTTTGACCTCTGTCTCACTAATCCATTTTCTGTATGTGATGTGTGATTCCAGAGTACTGTGCTACAGGAGTATTTTGCACATGACCTTGTTTGGGTCAGGCATTTAGCAAGTACCTTACCGGTCGTGGGAAGTGCCGATCTGGTGGACCACAATAGTTCCAGCCCCTGCACTCTTGCGCAGCATCAATGGTGCCAGACGCTACGCAAATACCCCTTTTTAAGACATGGCACACATGCACCAATATTGTGACATTACTAAGGCCTAAATAACACTCTGTGACAATTTGGTAGTGTGGTTATGTCTATCGTACCTCTCAGCCTATAAAACAAAAGCTCAAGTGAACAAGGCCCTGTTGCGGTTTCTCCTTGACCCAGTAGTGTGTTTATACTATTTTGAAATACTGTTATTGACTTGGCTTTTCTTTTGACTATTCTGTATCCTGGTACCTGCTTTAGTCTTATTGTCTATCTGGTTTTCCTTGACTCTGGTTAATCCTTAACTATTCTACCTGTCTGTTTGTTTATCATGAAGTGCGGGCTCTCTATGGCTCGGTAACACATTTTAGTACTAAGGTTTTACTCTGTGTACTGGGGTATTTGTGCTTGTCCTTGACAGTTTCATACCTTACAAGGTAGACTTTCAACATGGTTTGCACGTGGCCTGGGATGACATATTCATCTTTATGAGCACTGAACACAGCTCTTTAAATTACTGTGGCTGAAATTTTGTACTTCGATCAATCATACAGCCCATGCTTGGTTTCTAATCACTAGTCCTTTCAATTAAAAAAAAAAAGAAAAGATGTGTTTAAAACAAAACCATTGCTAAGGGTACCTGCAGAAATAAATAGAGAAATATGAATCACAATGCCTGTGCTCATTTGCATGTCAAACTTTGAATTCTGGGAAAGGGGGACTTTCCAGAGTCCAACTTGTGCTATGCAGGTGACGCACAACAGACATAGAAAGATAGATAGATATAGATAGATAGATAGATAGATAGCCAATGCCTGGAGGCCTGATTTATACCAGTTTGTTCCAACCAATGAGGATTCACTAGAATTAGAATGGAAATACAGTGTTTGTTTCTTACCAATTGGTTTAAAAACATATTATACAATATGTAAATATACCCAGGATCAGGGTATGTTTCTGTGTCAATGTTAATAGTTTCATAGTTGCTTGTAGGAAACCATGCTGTGTGTTTTTCTACATCTGTCTCAGCTTCTGACCTGTCATGGCAACAAGTCTGCTGTCACTGCAAAGGCTCGGCTGATTGTACAATGCTCGGCTCATCGTCTAATTGCAACTGCACAGGAAAGCATGGAGCTTGCTTGGTCTTTGATAAAGATAGCCTTGTTCTTTAATTAAGGCATTTTTCTCGGCCATATCATCATCTCTAACCCCCCCACTCCAACAACCAAGAACTTTGTTGGTTATAAGACTAATCATATTCTGTTTTACGAACCGTGAGCCATCAAGAATAAAATAATCATTGCTTTTCTATAGACAGAGGGTAGGCAACCTTCACATCTGCCCTGATGGTTTACAAGCTTAATGGGATATATAGTCTACAACATCTGGAGTGCCAAAGGGTGCCTACTCCTGTTCTAGGATTCTGATGGTATTATCATGTTTAAAGCTATTTTCTATGGAATAATACAGTATATTGCAATTATGTGCCTTTATTGGCCAAGTCAGCTTTTCATATTTTTTTACTCTCTGGGCCCTAATCACAGATCTGTCTTCTTCCTTTTTGAGTCAATGGCCTCAGTTGCATTGGGAATCAGGATATAAACATGTCAACCTCAGTCAATAGGCCGAAAAGCAACAACACCATTCAAACTGAGGCACAACTTCGGTTGCAATTGTGTGATAAGTGGGATATAATATACTAGGATGCTATTGGTGCTCTGTGTTATCTAATGTAATGGTGAGAAAAAAAGGACTTGTGAGATCTTTAACAATATTGTATCTGGTCATAGCTGAACTCAAGGTTACTTTCAAACTTGGGTTATGTGAGCTGTAGTTTGACAGGGCCTAGATGATGTTTAGCACTTTATGAATTTATATCATGCTTAACAATGTCCTCTCTTTTTCTGTTTCCAGTTTCCAGTGAAGATCTACATGCCAGCCTGTATTTTATCAATGCATCTCTGCAAGAGGTAGTATTTGCAAGCACCACAGGGACATTGGTGCCCTGTCCGGCAGGAGGCATCCCCCCTGTGACGCTCAGATGGTATCTAGCAACGGGCGAGGAGATCTACGATGTCCCTGGGATCCGCCACGTCCACCCCAATGGCACTCTCCAAATTTTCCCCTTCCCTCCTTCAAGCTTTAATAACTTAATCCATGACAATACTTACTATTGCACAGCTGAAAACCCTTCAGGGAAAATCAGGAGTCAAGATGTCCACATCAAGGCCGGTAAGCATGACTCAAAATGTTATAAATAGTAAATCACGATGAGTTGGTTATATTGTGAAAATCGTAGCCATCTTTTAAAGGGGAGCTCCTATGTCAACAATAAAACAGTTTACTACTGGTAAAGTAGTGGAGGATAGCACTCAAAAAAAGTATATTCAGATTATTTTATTGTTACCTTGGAGAAATTTCTTTATTATCGAATGGAATTTGGGGATTTTTTTCCCTCTTGCTGACAAGCAATACTGTCATAGTTATTCATTAAACAAGGAATTTTCAGGAACTGAGCAGAGAATAGAGGACACAGTAGCTGAATTGGAAAATAAATCTTCTGATCCAGCTACATTTGTGGCATGAATGGTCCCCCCCCCCCCCCCTTTTTGTTATTTATTCACTTAGAAATTAACTATAATTTCCATATTGGGGAAAAAAAAAAACATTATTTCTTTATTTTAAAACTTGTTATAGGTTTTATTTTTTCCTTAGGAGTTCATATTTATGTCTTGTATTTATGATGGTGCAGATGTTGCTATGTATAAAACAAAAAATACATGTAATCCAAAAATAGTTGTTATACAATCCTCAACGCCATTTCAGCTTGATACAAATAAAACCAATGCATTTATGTTTAACACACGTATAGAATTTGGCAGAGACAAATGATATAGCAGGCTTGGATTAGAACGATTAGGCGAAACACAAGAAGAGAGAATGGTCTATTGAAAGAAGACTAGAACCTTTGTTGAAAAAAAGAGAACTGTGTTGCGTAGAGTGAATATAACATGAACGTATGGTAGTTGGGGGTTAGCAGGTTAAATATTTTGGGCTCTTTGATGGGTTTTGAGGAAGCGTTAACAGAAAAGGATTGCTGTGGAGTTTATATGACTGGAGTTTCTGTAGGTATGGTACTGCTCAAGATGTCTTCTTCAAATCTCAGTGATAAAATTAGAAAACTTCAAGTAAGAGAGAATTTATTTTGTGCAGAGCAGAAATTGTATTAATGACAGAATTGGACGATAGTTGGACAGGGATGTATTGTGGAGTCATTGATAATAAAAAAAATATAACACAAGAATAAGAGCTGTAATTCAAAGCTGGGACGGGTAGACAAATGAAACGCAAGGTCATTCATGTTAAAAAGAATACAGAGTATTGTGTACATCAAAGTATTCTAGATCCTCCTCAAATAATCGACACCTGCTACTTTTGCTATTTTATGTCTTCAAGCTCATACTCCTCCCATCTCCCCCTATTCCTACACATTTCCCCATACTGTTTTCCTAAGTAGAATGTGTCTATAATTATTCTCCTGGATAATGAAATAATAAAAACGTTCCCTTTTCCCATATATTCACGCACAGCTTTAATTATAATTCCCATGTGCTGTTTTACTAGCCTCTCCGCTCTATATAGGATTTCCCTTTGCTCTGTGGGGAGGGGTTTGAACTAATACAATTTTTATAGGTTAAAAAAAGACGGTTTAGAAAGGCAAACAATATAAGCTTTGAGAAGTGTTGGCTATTTCACTGTCATGCAGACTGACAGTTATTCACTGAAGTGACAATCCAAGGTGATTTCAAAGTAGCTGAACTTGAAGCATAACTGAGTTCGAGAAAGTTTGCATTTCATTTTTTCATTGCAGCTATATTTACCTTGAATTTGAAATAAACTTGAAATTCAATAAACAAACAAGAAACAAAAAGGAGGATGCAACAACTGGGGTAAAAAAATGGAATACTAAGAGGGTGATATAGTACCTATAATAAGACTTAACTTTTAATAAATAGAATTAAAAAGTCCAAAAATGGGACTGTTCCAAGAGCGACCTACACAACTGGACAGATAGTACTATAGACAAAAATAATAACAAAAAATACAAAACATCAATGATTAAAAACAACTAAAGCTGTCCCACTGATAACAATGGTATAATGAATACCACAGATGCGTTCTAGGGGAATATAATGTAGTGATTGGTATACTTAATTCAATAGCCTGTTATAGTGACCATACAGGGTCACATTTCTACAAATTGTTGTTTAGTAGACATACACTCAGTTCTTAATGTGGAGTTGCTTAAGATATGCCGTTGTACCTTGAAAAACTAAGGCACATTACCTGTAATGGTAATAGTGTGAAATCACATTACCGCCAGCACAGTGGTCCTAATTAGTCTCAGTGAATTATTATTTGGTAAATTACACTGAGTATTGGATATAGAATTAATACTCAGCACACTTGCAGTAATTGGTATAATTGTATCAATGGCAGAAATGGCTATATGTAAATGTTGCTGTTTGCTAAATTATACACATTATACAAGGAATGTAGCTAGATCTCCTACTGGTTAGTAAGGGGACAGATCTGATGCATAGTAATATCAGATACTTTATAAGGTGGAAAAAGTAGTGGGTAAGGAAGATGGAAGTAAAATAAGGGTTTAATTGCTTGCCCTTTCGTGCTCAAAGGGCACCAGGGACAAGGGAAGAAGGGAATATGGGGAAATAAAATAAAATTGCTTTCTCTATGGTGCCTTCGTGGGCACCCCTTACCCCTAAAACAATCCCTATCCTGTTGAGCTAATGCTCGTCACCCCAACCACCCCTGTAGTTGAATAACTAGAGGTATCCTTAATAGTCTTATCGCCAATAAAGCAGGTAAAAGTGCCGTGCCGGAATAGTAGAGGTGTTAAATCTTAAGTGCCAGGTAACAATGCTCAAGATGATGTAGTGGGAACAGCGAAGCCCCTAACCCCTTGACTAACCCCTAACTTGAAATTCACTTTGCACTTTGAATTCTCACCTTTTGTTAATGACTAACCCTTTGAAAATGCCAGTATTGAGTTCCATCATTTTGTTAATGCGTTTAACTACGTAATGATAATTTATTTTTTAAATTTATGTTGACAATTATTTGCAGAATTGTATTTTTGTAATTGTCTTTTAATTTGTGATCCTTGGGAAGAGTTTCAACCTTCAACTGGACTCTGCACAGACCTCTGTTTACTGCCACAGTTTATCAATCTTTTGCCTGTCATCGTATATGGTGGCCGATCAACTCTAAATTGGGTGGGAGAGCTAGTCATCGACATAGCTGGTCAATCCATTCATTTGTGGAAGAACATTTTATCTCTGCATACTGTTGTTATGGTAAATCACCAGCCTATCTAATTCCAAGGCAGCAGTTTTGACCAATCAGCACACAGTTATCAAACAAGCATATACTGTGCATTATTTGTCTGTTTTCCAATGCTTGGATATATTGAAGGTTGGTGTCCACCAGGACCTTCCCTGGGACTCCAAAAAAAACGTGAATGTTCAGCATTTCTGGATCCTCTAGAAGCCCACTAAATACTTGCAGGTTTAATTACTAAATTGAGAATTTGAATTTGTATTTTAATTTCACTTCGAATTTTCACGTTAGTAAATAACCCTGATTGTCTTTCATTCGATAATTTGATGAATCTTCACGACCACCGTTCCCCAAGGATTAATACATATCTGTGTTTTTCCTAGTTTTACGGGAAGCTTATACGGTCCGAGTGGAAGATCAGAAAGCCATGAGAGGCAATGCAGTAGTGTTTAAGTGCATTATTTCCTCCCCAGTGGAGGCGTACGTCTCATGGGAGAAAGACACAGTCTCACTTGTCTCAGGTAAGTGGCTGCTTATTTCTCCAATCCTGCAAATTAAAATAAAAACCTTTTGAAGATCCATGGTTTACAATTTGCTGTATTTTATTTTTCCATCCTTGCTGGATTTCCTGATTCATGTTTTACCATTTCTTTAATTTGGTTCTGTCTCTGGGGGCCATTGATATCCTTGGTAATGGCGAACTGGTGTTGTGTTTCTGCCGATTTGTTTTATTTTAGGTTTGCCATAAAATATCCCACATGTTTATTGTTCTGTATTAAAATGGAATGTTTTAGTATCAGGCTTACATCAAAAGCACGCAGGAATCAGAAAGTGATACAATAGATCCTTTAAGCATTCGCTACTTTAGCCATTTTCTGCTCTGCTCATATAGAGAGGGACAGGGTCATTTCCTCTAAAAATGCCAATTAAATAGAATGTATTTTGTAATCAGTATCCAAGGAATGCCTTGACTTCCATAGTTTAATCGTCTAATCAATTAATGTGAATATGGATTATTTCTCATTGTTGCTCAATTATTTAAAGACATACTCTCGGCACTATAACCACTTTCTCTCATTGGATATCTGACTTCTTCCCACTGCTTTCGAATGGTTTGACATTAAATGAGAGTCCCCATGTGCCTGCAGCCTGGCTTCTCTCTACTGTTCAGACCAATGCCTCCTATCATAGCCTCTCACCGTTGGTATGAGTTGTTGTGATGGCTAATGTGGAGGGACCCTCTGCTTTAGCCATACCTCCAGTGGGGGCCAGGGTGCAGCTACCTAGGGACCTTCATTAATTGCCAAACTGATTAAAAATGGTTTAATACTGAACATAGATGGTGTAAGGGACTTCGGGTAACTTAACCATTTCAATTAGAGGAAGTTGTTATGGTGCCTAGAGTGTCCCTTTAACAAGGAACATTTATTCTTCTTAAAGTGACAGTTCCTCTTTCCGTTACATTTACTGTGATGAAGTGTAACATGGAGGCACTTCACAGCACTTTCTGTGTCCAGGTGCTGACATTTCTGGGTATGCGTGCTTATTATTTACATGTACTGTAGGTCTGCTTTATGTATCGTCTACACCAGAGGTGCCCAAAAGGTAGATCCCTACAACATCTGGTGAATCCACCTTTTGGGCACCCCTGGTCTACACCATGTATTTTACTACATTCTTTGATTGATTAAATTAGCTCATTGATGTATTATTGCATTCTATAATTGTGATGCTCTCCTGAATATGTTGGCGCTATATAATTTACATTCATAATAACAATAATATTAATTCTTAGATACTATATATAAAAATAACCCTCACTACCATAGTGCAGTGTATGTATGTTTCTGTGAATGCAATATATTATTGGATTTTTTAAAACTCTTTTCATGAGAGATGGGTTGCTTGCCACATTATTAAAGGATTTTATTAAAGGATTTGTCGCACCACTAATAAAGGGGTTAATAAGTGATTAAAGTAAAATGAATGTATGTGTGTGTACTGCCATTATACATCAGTTAAGGTGCTGAATTAAGTAACAAACGTGGCAAGGATAAAGAGAATGAAAGTGCTTTTTTATTTTATTTTCAGTAATTGCCTTAAATAATAATGAAGTAAATGGCCCATTTAGGCATGGCATTGGCCGGGGCTGTTTATTGGCCGGTTCGAACGCAGCCAATCAGAAAAAAGCACACATCTGCAGTTGGAACAGACTGTAAACACGCTACCCCAGCTGCAATCTCTATTACTAATGAAATAAATACACTGCTTTGTCAGCCAGATGTGATACAGCCAGAGAAAATAGCTGGAAACCTTTTTAAAAGTAGCAGAATAATCTGATTTAGTTTCTTACACATCAATAGCAAATGGGCACGAACATCAGCATGGACACAACAAGAAAATGGATATGCATTATAAAATATATATATATTATTTTTTAAAATTATTATTTATTTGTTGTAGATATGTAAATCAGCACTCACGGTCTTATTAACATTTTGCTTTATTTCTTCATATTAAAATTAAACATCCCAGTGAATAAATAGCAATGTTTCAGTCCTTGTTCTGGATTTTCTTCAGGACAAATATATGTATTTAAAGGCTACTATCTAGCAGCCGGCACAGTTATTTGGCAAGAGTGCAAGGTTACTTCTAATTTTGTTATATATATTATATAATAATAATTTTCTAATTTTGTTTTATATATAATATATATATTATATATATATATATTATTCTATATTATTCTATCTTAAAGGCTTTTTCATTATAAATCCATTATAAAGTTTAGAATATTAGCAAGCTTAAACATAATTCTGAAAGAAAGCTTTATAAACCATTTATTACTCAGAGATAGAAAGAACTGGTCGGCAGCCCGAGTCAGTATCATATATTATATTTTTTTGTATAAATAGACGTACTCGCATCTTACAACCTTTTCTCGACAGATAGTACTATGAATAGAACAGAATTTTTTATTTTTTCATTGCAGTTTGAAACAAAAACAAAGGGGGACAATTATGCTCCCCTATGAACACTTCACACGCCATAGATACATGTAAAACTTCACACATGAGCTGGGGGGATCTCTGCCGCTTCATAAACACTGCACTTTTAATGCCTTAATATAAACCGCAGGGACTGGCCGGGTACTACGTGTTCACTTGATGGAGGGAGAGTGTTAGCTTCACAGACCTGTCAGCTAAAGCAGGTCAGCAAGATTGAGCGAGCAGGAAAATCAATAAATCTTTGAATTAATCATGCTACTGCCAAGGAGAATTATGGGTGCTTGAATAAAGCGACTAGGTGTGTGTGTCCATAGAAACCATTCGCAATTCAAGCTTGTAATCTCCTGCTTGCTAAGGTGGCACTTTTCTGTTGTGGTTCTAGTTTTGCATCGTCTTGTAGATAACAAAAAACTTCTTATTTTACAGCTCTGTTATTTGCAGATCTTACATAAATTTTTTTATGCAAAATGACAATTTATCGACCCAGGAAATTATCTTGTGTTAATGTTTTTCCACAATGAGGGAGTTTAAGCCCATGTGGGGGATAGGCATAACGCTATGCTAGATATTAGATAAGGCCAGGGACTCATGAAAGTATTTAGAAAAATGGGCAGACTAGATGGGCAGAAGAGGTTAATTCCTCTGTTGATCCTGTCCTGACACTGGCAGGTTCCAAGCCAGGTGTTGGCGTTATCCAGATGTTTTAATTCTCCACCGTAAGTTTTTTTATGTCTCCCACCAGGACTGAAAGTGTTTACCCAGCAGCCCATCTTGGTGTTAAAATGGTCTTGTTGCTGCTCCAGAAATGGCCCTGCCCACCTGGTACATGCTGGGTTAAATAATCAATAACTATAAACTCTTGGGCAGGGCCGGTGCAAGGATTTTTGCCGCCCTGGGCAAACAACAATATGCCGCCCTTCCCCCCCCCCCCAATCACAATGCCCCACCCATATCATCTGCCATCTCTGAAAAGGCAGTGTGCTCAGATTAAAAGGCCTACAGGGACAGGCTATAGTCACCAGGGTCTCTCCCACCCCACCCAGTGTCACTTAGTGGTCTCTCCCACCCCCCAGTGTCCCTTAGTGGTCTCTCCTCCCCCCAAATGTCCCTTAGTGGTCTCTTTTCCGCCCTCAGAGTCCCTTAGTGCCACCCCCCATCCCTTCCCTGTTGTGCCTCCTACCTAGCTTTGTAGCGTGGCCGGGCGGCACGGACGGCGGTACAGAAGCTTCAGTTTTCTGTACTCGGCCAGACTGACAGGAAGTGCTCACTGAGAGAGCACTTCCTTTCAGTCTGGCTGGGTACAGGAAGCTCCTGTACCGTGGCCCACACCGCCCAGCCACGCTACACTGAGTGACTGGCAGGAGGGAGCACAGTGCCGGGTCACTTGAATTTTGCGCCCCCCCCCCCCCCCTGGGCCGGTGCACCCTAGGTGACTGCCTAAGTTGCCTATAGGACATGCCAGCCCTGCTCTTGAGGCACTACACATTGCTTTGCAGAGAAGTCTTGGATTCTAATCATTGTTGGTTAGAGTCCAGCTCAAATCGTTTGCCCAGTGCCGCTGCCCAATACTAATAAGGCGAAAACTTCAACTGCCAAAAAAATGAAACGTGTGTATATTAATTAACAGATCTGCTGCCAGGAGGGACACTAGAGTGGGATTATCTGCAAAATTTTACAGATGCATATTTATCATGTTTCTACAGTAGCTGATTATTTGTAACCAGGTGTGACATATGCTGGTTTTATTCTCTGTAGATGGTGTCATCAGGAAATAACCTGGTAATTGTGAACAAGCTTTTATGGGGTATAGATTATGCCCCTGCAGTCTCACTGTACAATTCTCTGCCATTTAGGAGTTTATTCACTCTGTTTATGCAGACACAGGCACACCCCCCTGCATGTGACTTGCACAGCCTTTCTAAACACTTCCTGTGAAGATTAATCTAATGTTTACACTTATTGCAAATCCTGTTTCATTTAGAATGTCATATCTTAACAGCATTTTGACATGTAGAGGTAACATTTACTAGTACTTTGATTAGTCTGAACGTTCCATCTTGTTCCCAGTGTGCTACTGTGTCATTTGCATAACCAATTTGTCTCAACGAAACGGTCTGGGTGCAGTGCTTTTAACATTTCAGCCCTTCAATCTAAAACATTGCCATTTGGTAGATACGGCAATGTTATGATTGAAAGGTAAAGCACGCCTCTAGTTGCTGTCTTCCTGACAGCCACTAGAGGTGCTTCCACATGTATAACTGAGCTTGACTAGTTTTGTACGATGTTCGATTTGTGCATTGCATGGGCACATTGAACGTCATCAAATGCCACTCATAGGAAAGCATTAGACTCAAAGCATTTGATTGGACAAACTTGACGTTCCTTATTACAAGCATTGAATTGGACAAGAAGCCAGGAAGTGACAGCTTCAGGAAGATGTCGCTGGGGGAGGGGTCAGCTGTAGAAATTGTGCATTTCGTTTTAATATAAAGATAAAGGGCATGGCGTAATCTCAATAAATTCTCATTTATATTGTGCCCAATTACTAAAAGCTGTCTTTTTCAGGGCATTAACGATAAGTCAGGCTGACTATGTCTCACTGGAAATGTAGGTTACAAACATCTGCAATATTATTATTATTATTATTTTATTATTTATATAGCGCCATCAATTTCCATGGCGCGGTACAATAGGTGGACTAACAGACAAGTAATTGTAACCAGACAAGTTGGACACACAGGAACAGAGGGGTTGAGGGCCCTGCTCAATGAGCTTACATGCTAGAGGGAGCGGGGTAATATCAAGGTTAGCCATCATGGTTCTAAGAACAAGACGAGAATTCTTTCAATCCTTTGTTTTTCTGAAATAATCTATGAATTCTCTTTTTATGTTGTTGAGAGAAATAGCACTTAAGGGGTTTGACTTGAATTAATCCGGAAACTGCCCCAATTGTGTCAAAACACGGATGAACTGCTGCAAGCTGTCTGTATATATATATTTTTAAACATAAATTCCTTTTTTAAAGTATTTTTTTCTTTCTACCTAGAATATCTCTAATAGCTTAATGTCATTGTTATATCCAAAGTGCTATTTTGAAATCTAAAAAGCACAATGATGTGTATTTTTACATTTATATATTGGATTATCTATGCGGGAGGGTTTTTGTGGGACACAATGTATTTATTCTTTTAAATTCACTGGTTGATCCTTGAAAATTCTCAGTTTAGTGACTGATTCTGTGAAATTTAGAGACATGTAAGGTCTAATATGACCATTGGTTGCTATTGCCATTTCTTGGAGATTCATTTTGGGCTGGACTGCAATTTGCCCGATCTGACATAAAATATACCCAAATTATGGACCAACCAAACTGCACAATGCCGAACATGTTCGCTTCAGAACTGTACTTCTGAATTTCGCCTGTGGCACCAACAAAAAGATGACTGATGAATATAAAGATGTCGTCCTATACATTGACTGTTACCCAGTCTGCTTGACGTTGTTTAACCAGTATGCTTTCAAACAATAGATCACTCCTACAGGATTGAACAATCTCTATTTTAGTTACCTGTGCTCACCATTTACACCTTTACTCAATATCACAGCAGTATACTATATTATCACCAACCTTATTTATTTCATAACTAAGTAACATGTCTACTGATAGCTTGATCTGGCCAGACAAGACTGTAAAAATATATTAGCCAAATTGGAAAGAATTGCTGAATTAGAGAATGCTGAAAATGACTTGGCATTTCCTCGTATTTCCCAATTTAATAAATTTAAGATTCCGGGACGGTTTTACACTACGCGTGTTTGCCACTTATTAAATATGTAAAGATTGTGAAGCAATCCAGGATTCATTGCTGTATTCCTGATGCCAATTCATGCATAGTGCGGGCTAACTGCAGATATCATTAATCTTTGCATTGGAGAATACACACAGATAATTGGATTTTCTCCAGGGAAAATGATTTTGAAGTGCTATAAGACAGTGTTATCTATTTCCCCAATGTATTGTGGTTGCTTGAGGCCTAAGAAAATCCAAGCTTGGTTTACACGTTTAGCAAGGGGTTAATGCACAATACACTCTCTTTAACATAATATTACAACTTAACACTAGTCGGGAACAAAGCGAAATGCACTTGTTTATGTTTTTATTTCTCTCTGTAAATTGATGTGTTTATAGCTTGCTTTATGAATTTCATTTTGCAAATTAATTATTAATCACTTCTTTTTAAACGGCATGTTAGCGCTAACAGCATAATTCCCTGTGGAAGTTCAACAAATCCTGCATTTGCATACTTAGCAAAACAGGGTGAATAAAAGGTTCAAATAGAAATAAAATGATTGTGCAGATGTTTACTGTCTGTAGGAATTTTCAGATCATTCAGCATGCACACAGCGCTTTCCAGGGAGCCAAACAGCAATTGTCAGTGGATAAAACAGGCCACCCAACAGACCCGATTTCAGCACAACAGTCCGGGTCCTGCAAAGTGTCCCTAAAAAGCATAGAGTGAGTGCATCATTAGAGGCACTCGCACTACACTCAGAACACTAGGACCATGCATGGAATCCTTAAACAGTGATCTGTGCATGGTTCACTCTTAATGAGTAGGTCAGCTTGATTGGCAAGCAGCCTCGACTGCATGCATGCCAGGCTGAACTGCCAATAGTTTGGGCGGATCTGCCTTGTCCCTGGACGCTGCAAGTGATATGATTTGCACCACTGACCTGCCCTATTTTACCCCATCTACTGGGATCCTGCTCAATGGAGCACTAATCTTAGTGGGTATGATTTAAATAAAAATTGCCAATGGCCCATATATAGACAGTATCCAAGTGCAATGATGGCATGTGATATAATGTGGCTTCTGCACATCCTCCAACTATATGTCTATACTAACCTATTATTTTAGTTTCATATGTGTGTGTAAACTGTGGAAGCAATAATACCATCGCTAATAAAATTTTAAACTGTAATAAATGTCTTTAAAGTATAGTGTTCACATAAATATTGTAATTCTGTTTTCTCTTGTTTTTAGTTTAACAATTGACTCTTAATAGGTCATAAGGTGACCAAAAATGGCTCATGTCCCCTGACTTTATTTCTAGAATTGAGTATCTATAGATCTAGAAGTGAATGATCCGTATATCAGGGATACATGTCATACATTTGCTGTTCGAACATACATTTTAGAATAAAAAAACAAAATGGTTTTTATGGGTTTAGTTGAATAACCAAAATGGCTGTTCAGTTTAGGCTAACTTTGATATGCATTTATTGGGTGAGAATTTAAAACTTTAATTAGAAAATATTCTTGTATCTATTGACATAATTTAAAAAAATGTATACTATTTATCCCATTTTTGAGCTGCTCATTGTTTGTCTTTGGATACATTTATTTTATTAGCCATATAGAAATGAGAGTGGAAAGCAGATGCCTGCCATTTACAAACCTATTTCTAAACCCAACATCATGACTGAAATGCACTTTATGGGTGATATTGTCAGCCACGTGTTCCCCGCCTGATATAGTGATGTCACTTCTTGTATGTGGAAAGCAGCAAATAGTATGTAACACCACTTATCATTGGTAGTAATTATACAAGATGTCTCCCAGCTATACACCAGTCCCTCTTTTCACCACAACTCATATTCAAAAAAGGTTTAATGCACAACTAAAAGTTTACACACTGAGGATTGGTTAATTGACTTGGTAAATCAAACTCCAAATATTGGTATAAGCATCCCTTTAAGACACTATCCAGCACACCACCGTATGTCAGAAAATTATTTTTAAAGCAAGCAAAAATGAGATTTTACCAACCCCCAACAGAAGTTTGTGCATAATTTATATGACACTAGCAATAAGGGCTCACGTGAGGGCAAGATTCTAGAACACGCTTTAGCTCTTTCCATTGTATATTTATTCAGTGGATACCCCACTGGGAATAGTCTTTTTCAGGGTTATTATAGTGTGCCTTAATTGTGTTGCTATACGCAGGTTTCCTTACCTTCCCTCCCTTTCTAGTTCATTTGATTCTTCACAAACAAGAGCGTATTGCCGGACTGTGTTTCTTTGTCTTTCTTTTTATTTTATTTTTCTATTCATGGGTTAGACATTACACAAGCTATTTTAAAATATATACATCGCCAAAACAAACAAGTCAAACACACTGCATATATACCGTTAATATATATATATTTTTTTTTTGTTGCCCACGTATGTTTAACAATAGCAGATTTTGCTCTAGGTATATAGGGATAATTGAGGGGCCAAATTTTCTAGGGCATACATTTACACCCAGTTCGGCTTCTTAACAGGTTATATTGAACAGATAGCTCCCAAAAGACCAATATTTTATACAACAGTCCTTATTTGAGTTTTTTTTCACCAAAATTGCAGTTTTGTTTTGCTTTGGTTTTTTTTCCCTCTGGTGTCTGCTTTCTACAATCATTGTGTCACTCACTAGCAATTTGCTCTTACCGATCACCTTTTCTTTGTAATGAGCTAACAATAGGGGTCATCTATAGCCTAGAGCAGGCATAGGCAACCTTCGGCTCTGCAGATGTTTTGGACTACACCTCCCATGATGCTTTGCCAGCATTATGTGTGTAAGAGCATTATGGGGGATGTAGTCCACAACATCTGGAGAGCCGAAGGTTGCCTATCCCTGGCCTAGAGTGTCCTTTTAAAACACCAAGGACCCTCAGTAAGATATTAAATAAGTGGGCACAGTTGAAATTCGCAGATAGGCGATAGGCGGATACAATGGCCCAGGTGGTGGATATTTGCTCCCTAAATCCAACGTTTGTATTTTCTCTTGCCATTTTACTAGACTGGCGGAAACCCCTCAGGGCGGGCACAGCTTGCTACTTTCATTATATATGCCTGATAGAAGCCTTTGCTGCATTTTACTGACTTGCAATTTTGTTCTAATTAAGTCTCATGAATATGAAGATTTGTATAGTATTCCCATGATGCCCCTGGTTAGGTTTAGCAATAAAATCCTGTCTGAATTCATTGCAGTCTATTGGACTGTCACTTCTACTCAGCAGTTACAGTCTGATGATTTCTGAAAAGTAAAGGCCGCATTCCTCATATTTAAACTTAAATGGAAACACTATCACATTATTTTATTAATTTCTCAACTCTCTACTCGGGCGCTGTGGAAAGATGGAGGACACAGTGGGGATAATTCACTAAGCAGTGAATTGTAGTAAATTGAAAAACAAAAATGTAGGCTAAAATTGTCAATTTAGAAAAATTCTCTAACATTGCAAACTTCAGGCTAAAATAATCAAACTGTGTCTTTCGCAATTAGGTTTTCAGTTCGCTGTTTAATGGTTAGATGCTACTGTTACTAGAATAGCTGGTAGTGAAAACCAATGTCTCCATCCTAGTGGACTACAACTCCCATGTGTCTTTGCAAGCCACCTGCTGTATGTTATTGGCTATTAAAAAAACAGCTCAGTGCTGCATATTGAGTGAATGCACAGCAATTGCAGACACTGTATATTCTCAATAGCGAGTAGGGATAGTACTAACATAGCACCTCTCATGCTTTCCAACAACTAGTAGGAGTAAATAGCATTGCACAAATTACATCATAAATTAATCCCTTAAAGCAGGGGTCCCCAACCCAGTCCTCAAGCATCCCCGATCAGTCCAGGATTTAGGGATTACCCTGTTGTGTCTAAGGTGTTTTAGAAAGAAAAAAAACCACTTTAAATACAAAAGGGTAATCCCTAAATCCTGGACTGGTAAGGGTTACTTAAGGACTTGGTTGGGAACCCCTGCCTTAAAGGGTTAAATGATGACTCCAGCCACCATGACCACTTCAGTGATTTGAAGAGGTCAAGATGCTTGGAGTCCAGAAGTGCAGAATTTCAGTTTGAAACTCTGCACATTTTGCGTTATCGCCCATAACTCCACCTCCATCAGCATCATTAGGAAGCCTGGAACGAGAGCAAAGACATAGTTAAACTCGTTATTAAATTACCAACTGGGAACTTGTACTTATAATAAAAAGTAACCCCTACACTCCACCAACATTTACACTAAACATTACCCTTAGCACTTCCACTACCCTAACTCACTAACCCGGCTATAACCTTCACACAAGCTTTAACACTAACTCTAACCCCAACACACTAACCCTAGCCTAAAATATTCACGTATTATAACTATAAATAGTACATAACACTGGCGTGCTTCTTAGAAGAAAATAACGTCTTCTCGGGGTTTTGGAGATATTTATAAAACACATGAACTTTGGTCTTAGTGTGATATTATAATGTTTCTAGATTCATACAGATACATACTTATATAGAACTATTTATCGGAACTAATGTTCTTTCTCTGACTCATTACAAATTATCTCTGGTTACACAAGATTGACTTTGTTGAGACCTTATTTACTGTTATCCAATTGATGTAATAACTTTTGACAACCGTAAATATCATTTTTTATTGTATGCAAATAAGATAGCAGGCACAGTGCTAAATCACCCACTCCTACGTAGAAAATATGGCAGCTGATCCACACGTTACAAAACATCAGTAATGAATTTGGACTGATTGTTAAAGGGACACTTTCGTCACCAGAACAACTACAGCTTATTGTATTTGTTCTGGTGAGTAGAATCATAACGTTCAGGTTTTTTTTTTCAGTAAACATTGCACAAAGAAAATGGCCATTCCACAGATGACTGCTAGAGGTGCTTCCTGGGGCAGTGCTGCACAGTGTGACTGATATTCAGTGTCTCCCCCCTCTGCATGGCGACTGAACTTTCCTCATAAATATGCATTGATACAATGCGTGTCTATGAGGAGATGCCGACTAGCCAGGCGTCGGCCTGCCTCCTTGACTGAGATTATTAGAATTGACGATTTTAAACAATCCAATGCTTTTCTAGCACTTCTGATGATGTCGGCCAAGGAGGCAGATAAGGGCGTAGCCAGCGCCGGAAGACTGGAATGAAGGTTAAGATTCCACTATATTTAGGAGGGCAAGTGTTGACCAGGGGGACTAGATGGTGTTTTTAACACTATAGGGTCAGGGATACATGATTGTGTTCCTGACCCTATATTGTTAAAGTTTACCATCCAGTCATAACCAATTCTCCAGCAATAGACATCTATACATTTTGTGGAAATGGCTATTGGCTGACATTTAGGCTTTTTACAATTTTGCATTAACATATCTATGATGAAGGCTGCTCTTGGGTACTGATGATCATTTCTGCTTCAGCAGGACTTTGTACATGGGCAATTCGATTCAGCTGCCTTCCTGTGGATTCTGCAATCTTGCATGCGTGCTGAATCCAAATCTAATAGAGATATATGTTTTTATTAAACCGCACCATAGGAAAAAGTAGTATCAAGTATCTGCATTTTTAAAATAATTTTATTGCACTACAATATTTTGCACCCTTTGGAATTGGGAATTGTGTAGACACAATGTAAAATTTAAAAGATGTTGCTTTTAGAAGTGGCCATGGTGTACGTGCATTTCTTCTGTATAGAACACAGCTCATTCAGAGATATTGGCAGTTTTGTGCCGGGAGCTAGTTACAACCCCAGGTACGTGTGACTTAAGCAGCCCAGAACTCTATTTTTGTATCAGTCCTATGCAAAAAGTATGTCTGTCATAAATTTCAGTTCTGCTTGAATTTTATTTCCAAAGAACAAACGTTTTTAGGTACAAATGAAATTCGCCTGGATGAACATTCGTCTCACTTTGCTTAGTGAGTGTCTGACTAGATTTTGGATTAGTTACATTGGTGAGACTCCCTTCCAGCTTGTGCCCTCTGTGCAAAGTGCCTAAACAGTCCATCTTTGTCTTCCCAGTGCTTGGTGTACCCCTCCTTGCACAGCTACTGCCAGAGTGTTCAGGTCTGGTCCCACAGGTTGTATTTCTACCAAAATGGGTCTCTGTATTAGGTATGGAGCTCCCAAATACTGCTATCTCAGGGTCACTCTGATTTTTTTGGCTAAAGGTGTCTTTATCAGTGTTTTTGAGATTGCACAGAATTCCTATGCCCTTCTTTGTATGCTGAGCAAGATGGAATGCCCATGACACAATGTCCAAGGCTCGGGCCATGAATGCACGTAATGCCTTCTAATGACAGTGGTCTCAGAGATTGGGCTACTGGCTGAGGGAATTGTAAATATTCTCATATTGGATCTGAGGTTATATAAATGTCAACTGTACTCAACATTTCCTCTTGTTCTGTGTACAATTATTTTTGGTGGGAGGCTAGACGAGTTTCTGTTTCACAAATGACCAGTTTATATATAATTTGATGATTAAGAACAGTAGAGGGGTAAAGATGGGAGAGGTAATTATGCAATAATCTGGACTGCACATCTTGCTTTAGAATTCCATAAACATGTCGAACTCCACATTATTAATTACATGAAGTATTTAAGTTCTTATTTGAAACAAAACCTTCCTCATAGGCATCGACTTTGCCTCGAGGACAGCAGAAGCCCCAATTCTTTTCAGATCTAAATTCAGTTGTTGTTTTTTCAAGGCCATATTCATGTGAATAATCCTTTGGTGCCGCTTGCCAGCTGCACAGGACAGATAGGGAAATATTGGAGATTCAGAGCCTCTCGCATGTGGGGATACGTTAACAGAGAGCTACTAAAATCAAATTATTATTTGCATAATCTTGCCAGACTTACCCAATTCCTTTAAATCTGCTTAACATAACATGAAGAGAACAAATCTTCTTTTAAATATGACCTTAAACATTCCTTCTCTCCTTTCTCGTTTTGTAGATTAATTTATTTTTCGCAATTTGCCATTTATACGATTTCCCATAGAACTGACTCGCTAATGTATTGAACATATTGCGACATATTGGAGCTGAAATGGGGTAACAGAGAGTTCAATAGTGGGATGATTTAAAGAACTGACACATTAAAATGCTGAATATTGTATAAGGAATATGTGGGTTTTGTATAAATAACAGTTCTGAACTCAATTCTAAAAGAGTAATCTGCAGCAACATTCCATTGGTTTCTATGGAGATTGCTCCACATTTAGAGCTGTGCCCAGAATTGTCCCCCTGTACAATACTGTATCTTTGCAATACTATACTTCCTCAGTCAACTATGCTATCATATACCGTGGACTCAAAAAAGTAAATTCAATTTTTATTAATACATTTCTTGCTATTTGAGCCAAAGTCCACTATTATGTCATTTGTTGAGTTTAAAGTGCATATTTAACTTTTTTGATATTCTAAGGCCATTGTTTACTCGGATTTTAAACTGCACCTTTTTACCCGATGTGTTGTAGATAATAACTTTAAGTAATGGTGTTTAAAGATTAAAGTAACCAGTATACATATATTAAAAATATCACATTACCTGAGAATGAGATGGGCCATGTTTACATCTGCACCAGGATTCTAGTGACCATCCTGCCCTGCTAAATGATGTCACCCATTTGGTGATATTTGACATCATTTATCTGAATTACCCCACTGGTCTAAAACAGTTGGGAAGTGTGTGACCTCGGTTTGGCAGACTTCAGGAACATTTTTTTATATTAAATGGGCAACGGGGTGGCATTTGGACCTTGCTAGCATTTTGCCTAATCGAATTAAGAAACATCTTGGGGGCCAGGTTTAGCCACCACTGCCAAGCTCAGTAGATGGGGTTTCTTTATATTGCTAATTCTAGGTTTCTCTTTTTGTGCTTTTGCTGTGAGTGCTGTGTCTGTTCTGTACTTTGTAGTATAGCAAAGCCAGGGTAATGAAAGTACAGGAGGTGTGAAGCCAGTGATCAAAGTAAGCAGAACAAAGGCTAGCTTGATCAAACAGGCTGAGGACGATAAAAGGGTTGTGATTGGCCAGAGGAGCTGGCTTTGTAAGCTCACTTCAAGAATTTACAAGAAATGAGAATTGCTAAGAAAATTACACATGAAACTCCGCCAAGAATACATTTTATATCCTAATCACAATCAAGGGGCCACTCTATCATATACTTCTCGTGCTGGGTACGTAGATTTATTAGGCATTTCACATACGGCTGACTGTCAATAATATATAACCCCTTATTATTGTATATTCACTGAGATTGTATAGAGTTAACTATATAGTATTCTGAAGGGGTGAGTCCAGGACTGAATTTGGATAAGAGGTGCCCTTAGGCGCACACTTCAGGCGTGGCTATGTGCTTGTTAAATTTTATTCTAACATTGAAAGGTTTGATTACATATATCGTCAGTGTCTACTCTTTGCCTTACAATTATTTTTGGACTATAATTGCATGGATTTTTTACGAGCAGGGTATACATAAATGACAACAGTTGCCACCATTAAATTCCATGTTTAGCATGGCAAGTCACTTGCCTTCATTTAATAAATCTATTAGTATCCAGTAATATCGGCTATTATCACACAGAGGGACTAACCGTCAGAGCTATCACCATGCAGCACTGAATGCAAATTATCTTCTTTTAATTTCTAACTCGGTTATTCACTAAAATGAGAATAGCTGGGAACTCAAAAGTGAATTCCAAGCACATTTTATAATTTAGATTGAAGAAACCAAATAAGAAAAATGTCTCCAAGTCAATTCTGTTTCGGTTTGGCTATATTGGCCTTATTTTTTAAATTCATTTTGAATTCACAAGAATTCTCACTTGACTGCTGACCCATAAGTTAAATAACATGGTCCGAAACCACACATATTAGAATCCAAAAACTGCCCTAATCCACCACAAAGAGATTGACAACACTTAAGTTGGGCATTGGCCACAGATTTATTGTTTATTGCCAACCAATAACTAATACATGACAGCTGCCGGGTGAGCAGATAACAAAAAACAGTATAGAGGTGGCGCTAAAGGGTAACTCAGGTAATCACTCCTTTTTGGTGTGTGTGTGCGCTTTTACTTTTTTTGGTTGTAGCTGCCGGGTGAGAGCCGAAAGACAGTTTAATGTCTAATTTCTTCCTGAATTCTGAACAGTCTACAATTGGCCATCAGCGTCTCTGCAGATCACAACTTCCCAAGTCACTGTAGGTAGAATTTTACCTCCTGGAAGAATGAGCTGGAAATGGGCACCACTGCTGTGACAAAATAAAATAGATAAAATACACAAAACCAAACACAAAAACACCTACCCACTTTAAACCACTTGGGGAGGCCTATCCTAACTGTCAATCTTATTAAATGTACAAGGGAGTTTCTTAAACAGACCTAATTCTGGCTAAAAAGTTACAATAGTTTTCTGGTTACGCTCAGATGATAATCGGTCTGCTTTATGAGAGCGAGCAGGTGGTTCTCGGACAATACACAATGACACGTTACATATCTTAATGGAGTGATACTCGCTCTGTATGTTTGCAAATAGCAGGTGAGTAAATGTAAACTCATCAAACAATGCAAATCCAAGGTGCAGCATCAGAAAACATGTTTCTTTTAATACTTGGATAAACACAGGAAAACATTCTGGGCAACAGTCTTCAATGAATGCTTCAAATACCAATTTTTGGCTATTATTTCCTAACTTGTAGTAATCTTTTGTAAAAAAATTCTAATGTTTTTATATTAGTAATGCCCAGAATATGGCTTTGTATACTAATGCCAATTTCGCTTGTAAAACCCTAATCCATTGAAGACTAAACGTGAATTAATAACAATAATTCATTTACTAAAGTCAAAATTTAAAGTGACTTCAAAATGGAATTCAAATTTAAGTTCAATGTAGCCAAACTGGCGTCGAGAATTTTTCCATTTCAGTTATTTTGGCTTTTAATTTTCTAATTCACTTTAAATTCCATGTACAACTGAAATGCTGATGGATGAGCATCAATGTGTTTCTGAAAAATCTGGGTGAGTCTGGGATTAGCCAACATTGCCTAAATCCACAAAGATTGCTTTTTGTAAATCACTTTCCATCGATGTGGCTTAAAAGTCAAGTTTGGGCACCATAACAACTGCTTTAAAATGAGGTTGTCATGGCGGCAGGAGGCTCCTGGCGCTGGCTCACCTTTAGAGGTTAAACTGTTCATAAACAATTGTCTGTGTTCCAGCGTTGGATTGCTCTGTCCCTCTGTCCTTACGCTTTCCCAAATCCTAGATAAGAGAAGGTTAGGGTAGCATAGGGCGGGGGCTCTGCTGATTGGCTTAGAGTGACTGACTGATGTTCTAAACCAATCACGATCTTCCAGTTCATAAAAAAGGTACGTACTGAACATATTAAACACATGTTGATGAAGTTGTTATGGCTCCCAAACTGGTCCTTTAACCCCTTAACCCCTTAAGGACTGAGCCAAATGTACAAGTTGTGAACAGAACAAAACGTAAACAAAACCTGGCATTTGCGCTATATGTCTGTCCAACCATAATTCACCTCTTTCATATTAAATGCACCCCGCTTATTATATATCATTTTATTCAGGGGAAATAGGGCTTTCATTTAATATCAAATATTTAGCTATGAAACATAATTTAATATAAAAATGATGGGAGAAAATAAGAAATTTTTAATTTTCTTAGTTCTACATGACATTTTAACTGTCATAATACTGTTTGCTTTTACTGCAATAAAATACACATATTTGTATTCAGCAAAGTCTCACGTGTAAAACAGTACCCCCTATGTACAGGTTTTATGGTGTTTTGGGAAGTTACAGGGTCAAATATAGCCTGTTATATTTGAAATTGAAATTCGCCAGATTGGTTACGTTGCCTTTGAGACTGTATAGTAGCCCAGGAAATAAATTTACACCCATAATGGCATACCATTTGCAATAGAAGACAACCCAAGGTATTGCAAATGGGGTATGTCCAGTCTTTTTTAGTAGCCATTTGGTCACAAACACTGGCCAAAGTTAGCGTTAGTATTTGTTTGTGTGGGAAAAATGCAAAAAACGCCAATTTTGGCCAGTGTTTGTGACTAAGTGGCTACTAAAAAAGACTGGACATACCCCATTTGCAATACCTTGGGTTGTCTACTATTGCAAATGGTGTGCATTCATAGGGGTAATTTTCATTCTTGGGCTACCATAGGGTCACAAAGGCAACGTAAGCAATCTGGCGAATCTTAATGTGAAAAAAATTAAACACAAGCCTTATATTTGACGCTGTAACTTTTGAAAACACCATATAACCTGTACATGAGGGGTACTGTTGTACTCGGGAGACTTCAATGAACACAAATATTTGTGTTTCAAAACAGTAAAAAGTATTGCAGCAATAATATCGTCCGTGTAAGTGCTGTTTGTGCGTGAAAAATGCAAAAAACGTCACTTTTACTGGCGACATCATCGTTGTAATACATTTTACTGTTTTGAAACACTAATATTTGTGTTCAGCGAAGTCTCCAGAGTAAAACAGTACCCCCCATGTACAGGTTTTATGGTGTCTTGGAAAGTTATAGGGTTTGTACGTAATTGTATGCCCTCTGGTCTTAAGGGGTTAAGGACCAAACTTCTGGAATAAAAAGGAATCATGACATGTCACACGTCATGTGTCCTTAAGGGGTTAAAGGAACACTATAGTCACCTAAATTACTTTAGCTAAATAAAGCAGTTTTAGTGTATAGATCATTTCCCTGCAATTTCACTGCTCAATTCACTGTCATTTAGGAGTTAAATCATTTTGTTTCTGTTTATGCAGCCCTAGCCACACCTCCCCTGGCTATGATTGACAGAGCCTGCATGAAAAAAAAAAACTGGTTTCACTTTCATACAGATGTAATTTACTTTAAATAATTGTATCTCAATCTCTAAATTGAACTTTAATCACATACAGGAGGCTCTTGCAGGGTCTAGCAAGCTATTAACATAGCAGGGGATAAGAAAATCTTAATTAAACAGAACTTGCAATAAAGAAAGCCTAAATAGGGCTCTCTTTACAGGAAGTGTTTATGGAAGGCTGTGCAAGTCACATGCAGGGAGGTGTGACTAGGGTTCATAAACAAAGGGATTTAACTCCTAAATGGCAGAGGATTGAGCAGTGAGGCTGCAGGGGCATGTTCTATACACCAAAACTACTTCATTAAGCTAACGTTGTTCAGGTGACTATAGTGTCCCTTAAAATCAAGGTATATATTTGGTGATAGGTATGCAGATTAAATCTCTGTCTGTTTGATTGTTTATGCACGTTGTTAAATGAGCCCATGTACTTATTTTATTTTATTGTCACATAGTTATTCTTGTGTAACAATTTCATTTGTGCAGGTATTCATTTTCTTCCCTCAAACATAGGCATCCCTCTAGGTAGCAGCATTATATTCAATAAGTCTAAACCTTGGCAAAACCTTAAAGAGTTACTTATTTTGTATTTCATTTCCTTTAAGCCGCCTTGCACTTCAAAGACAGGAAAAACATTTAATGGCAGCTGGCATTTGTACAGATTAACTCTCACTGTACCCATTTTAGTATTAGAATGATTCCATTTAAAGATTTTTATATCTATACAAATAGAGGCCATCCATTGGAGTTTATTCAGTAAACAATAAATTGCAGTGGAGAGACGTGAAAACCAAATTGCAATATTCATACTGAATTGATTGATACTGATAATGTGTGGGCTGAGTGCTGGCAGGGAAATTCTGGCAGGACTTGTGTGACGGTGGCAGCCATGACATGCTGCAGACGTGAGTGTGGCTTATTTGTCACTGCTGCTCTCCGCACCCCATTAAACTGTTCAGTTGTTTTTTACTAATGAAAGTAAAAGAGTAATCGCCACCAACTGTCAGCAACCTTGAGCGACTACATTTTATCTTTAAAATATACTTCTGTGACTTTTTTTGTGTTTTCACCACATGCTACAAAGGCAGCGTTTTAATTTAAAAAAAAAAAATGTTTACTTTTAAAAATTACAAATAGCATACTTATGACGATAGTGAAAAAAAGATTAGTCATGGCTAAACAAAGGCAAAAAAATAAAAAAGAAAGCAGCTGGTAGCCACCACATTATTAACCATTACACTGCCAAGGTTTTTTTTTATTTTTACTTTTTCGTGCTGGCTGCAGATAGTACTTAAAATTTGAAAAAGCAAATGAACCATTACTTGCAAATGTGAATCCTGCCAGTTGCATCGGATCCCAAATTTTTGTTAAACCGGTGGTCTGTGAATATTCCGAATCATATACTTTGTATAGAATTTGGATACGGAAGCACTGATTTTAGTCCGGGCAGTAAATGCATTCGGGCGATTGCTGTAGATTCTGTCGAGCCGAGCGAATTCTGACCATATTTAGCTTTGGTAAATATAGCAATCGCTATTGTGGTTGGAATTCAGTCATTTTCACCAGATTTTGTTTAGTTTATAACCCTGATAGATATCCATTTTTGCATTATTATTTGTTTATGTATGTATTTGTTGATAGGCACTTAACCAAGAGCAACACATCAAAGTGTATGTTGAGTAGGTTCAATACAGAGGTGCCCATGAAACAGGACATATACATATACCATGAACGTTGACTCAATACAATGAATCCTTGATGAGTTTAGACTTTCAGGAGACACAGCCAGGTGTAGCTTCACACCATGTCCCTGCTTGATAACAGATTTTCTGCTGCAGAGTTTTACTTGGGGTGTAGTTCTGCTCAAGAACCCTAGTGATCTTTTTCAACCCACCATAAAGAACACCCCTTTGCTTGCTTGAGCTGTAAGTCAGGAACCCATAGAATAATTTGTCAGGACTGAATGTGGTTATTTATAAATTATTGGAATTTAGATTGATAATTTGAAAATGATGCTTGTATTGTTTATTACAAATAATGTGTTTGCTGGATACTGGCTTCTGTCATGCAAATATCATATGCTTTAGAATCTGAAATAGATTTCTGAAACTGAAAATACCACAGTGTGATTCATCGTGCAGAAGAAAAAGTAAACCAGACCCCGAGTGCAGGTGGATTGAAAACTTAATCTCTGTATTATTGCGGAACGAACAGATTGAAGCTAAAAGGGAAAAAATAAATTTAAATCTATATTATATACACATGCCACGGAAAAACAAAACTAGTGGGTGAAGTGTCTAAATACTTAATTAGTGCTAATTGCTTTATTTAGAAAAGATCACATAATTTAGAATAAATTACAGTTCCTTGACAACAAGAGATTAGCATACCACTGGCATTTATCTACTAAATAGTGAGTCATTGAAAGCATACACCCAAGTTTACCAACCACCAAAATTTAAGACAATGTAGTCATTCAGATGAGGGAGCAGAACAAGCAAGCAAAAATACAGCTTTAAATTTTACATGGTTATTTAACACTACCAATCTTTGCAAACAAATAAGCCCACCAATGTCACAATACCTCAATGTCAGTAGGTCCAATGATAATTTTAACATGGGAGATGAACATAGCTAACTGCAATACTGACTGCTGAAATTGCTCAAAGAGACTCTGCTCAAATGTTTTCTTTCTTGTGGTCACCTCCAAAGGGGCTCCTATAGTGTTTAACCTGAAAGGAACCTGGTCTGGATTCCAAATCTATACAGAAAAGGGGGGGAGGCACACATAGAACATGCATTACTTAGTAGCGGTGCTGATGTAGATACCAAAAAATATACACAATACAGATTAAGGAACAACACACGCAAAAAAAAAAAAAATACAGATTCCGTTTTACAAGACTACTTCAAATCAACTAGATTAGCTAATTAACCTTACTGAGCAATCCAAGTTCTGGTTGTGCCCCCCAATTCCCTTTATTTGGTGCATTTTAATGTGGCAGGTACAGAAATGAATTACTCTTGCAAATGAAAAAGTTAGTGCCTAGAGTAATTTGTAAAGGCAGTGAGAATGAGCTATCCCCATAATTTGCAAAACATGGTACACTGCTGGGAACAATGCTTTGAATTCTCACAAAGGAAGCAGTCAGCAAGGCTGCAGAGTGTAATGTGTAAATGCAGCAACAATGAATGAACATAAAATAGTTCTGTTACACAGAGGAATAGATGTCACAGTCATCCAATTGTAGCACAGTCCCTCGTGTTTTTTTTTTGGTACCCTACAGGAAATCTGCATTTTGCAAGTAATCCGTCTCTACTGACTGCAAGATGTCAGCAAACAGCAAAAAGGAAATGGCGGCCGCATTTTGCAGACACCTAACGCGGAACAGAAATACAGACTAAACCTTAAACCAAAAAAATATCAAAATATTTTTTTTACACAAATTGCACAATCGTTGCAGTCGGTTTAGAGCATGGGTGGGCAAACTTCGGCCCTAAAGATGTTATGGACTACATCTCCCTTGATGCTTTGCTAGCATTATGGCCCAGAGAGCATTTTGGGAGATGTAGTCCAAAACATCTGGAGGGCCGCAGATTGCCCACCCCTCGTTTAGAGGATAAATCTTAAAAGCAGGTTGCAAATGTTGGTATCAGGTTACGAAAGAATGTGTGAAAGGAAGACAAGAACATTCTACAGATCCCATCCCTAAGTAGTTCTAATTGTTTTTATTTTATATTATTTGCTTGTCTTGACAGACAAATGTAATTTTACATAACCTTTAGATTTAATAAGTGTAAAATTGCTAATTCAATTTTACTTTTTGAACTATAGATGTTTGAATTCCCTTCATCAGAAAACTTCCTGACCCACCACAGGACACGTCACTGCTATTTGTGGTGATTTCAATGCAGTTGTTGTGGTAATAAGCTCCATATAACATATATAAACTCTAGTTTCAAACATTGGAATGTATTTCTGATGCTTATATTATTATTTCAATGTATAAATCTCCAGACAACCCAACTCTTCTGGAGGTTCCGGGAGTCTCCCTCCCATATGCAATATCCCAGAAATCACACACACACTATACAATGTATGTCATGTTGTGTGTGTGATTTCCAAGATTATGTATATGGTTTGAGGCCACTCGATAGGTAAGGTTTCTTTATTACGCTGGGAGAAAATTACAGCAGATCACTTCCTCCTAATGCTGCGCAGGTGGAACGGAAGAGGCTAGAGGAAAGTCACCCTCCCGAACCCAATAGGTAAGCTAACAGGTGGGTGGCTGCAAATATCAAAATTATTAAACATGTATATGTTTATGTATGTCAGATTGTGTATGTGTGTGTGTGTGTGTGTGTATATCTGTGTATGTGACAGTGTATGTATTTGTGTGTGTATGTGTCAGTGTGTTTATCTGTGTGTATGTCTGTGTGTGGATGTCAGTATGATTATCTGTGTGTATGTGTCAATGTGTGTATATGAGTGTCAGTGTGTGCATCTGAGTGTATATCTCAGTGTGTGTATCTGTGTGTCAGTGTGTGTATCTGAGTGATTGTGCCAGTGTGTGTAGCTGTTTGTCAGTGTGTGTATCTAAGGGTGTGTATGATTGCCAGTGTGTGTATCTGTGTGTATGTCTGTGTGTGTATGTCAGTATGTTTATCTGTGTGTATGTGTCAATGTATGTATATGAGTGTCAGTGTGTGCATCTGAGTGTATATCTCAGTGTGTGTATCTGTGTGTCAGTGTGTGTATCTGAGTGATTGTGCCAGTGTGTGTAGCTGTTTAAATGAGTTTGTGCATGGTGGAATGTCTATATCACATTAGTACCTTGCAACATTCTGAGTGGGTGAAGGCGGGGGTGGGGGCCTTGGGTGACTGGGTGCTGGAGCTCCAAATACCACTTTGCAACTTAGTAATGCCCCTGCTTTTTTAAATGATAAGCTTGTAATATTTTATTGCCAGTTGTTATTTTTTCTCTATTTCTTTTCAGAATAGAAAAACGATTCCAGAACTCACATTCCTTCATCATATTAAAATTGAAGGAAAATAGCCGGAGAAATGTTTTTAATGATATTAGTTTATTCCATAATTTGCAACTAAGTTAAACTTTCTTGGTTAAACAGACTATATAGTTCATCCAGTGCCTTGCATATCAGATTTAATGACTGTTCTTTTTTTAAACCAGTTGTGTACTAATCTGGGGTGGCGAGTGGTTATGCAGTGGATGCATAACACTACTGGGGGGGGTTGCTAAACAACAAGGTACCTTGCAGGTGTCAGCTCCCTGTGGCCTGCACAGCTCCCTCATCGTCCTCTACTAATGTAGAAAACCATTGGACACTATTGATGTTTTTGTGTGTGTGTGTGTGTGTGAATATGTGTATATGAATTGGAGTATGTGTTTATGAATGTGAGTGTGTGTGTGTGAGTGTATATATATAAATGTGATTGTATGTGTTCGCAGAGGAAATGCCAATAAACATTTCTGCCCTGGGTTCCAAACCCAAATATCAAAGTAACCATATGGACTATTTCAGAGCTTCTGTTTGGATCATAAATCTCTTTTATAAGTCAGTATTTGCCCCCGTTGTGGTATAGGTAGGTATTTTGCAGTAAGTTGGCATTAATTGAGCTTCACATCTAATTCAAATTATTTATTTGCTTGTTTATCTTTTCATTTATTTATGAAATATGTTACCAAAAAAGATATTTGAGATCTATCTTATTCCGAACAGGCCCGCAATTAATATAGATTGTATGCACATACCTTCCAAGGTTTCCTCATTAGGAAGGACAGTCACTATTTTGTCTAAGAACCTTATATTTATTCAGTTGTTGGTGCTTAATGACCATTGGCATCCAGTGTACTGAATTCATCAGTATATTATATTACAGTGTTCTTTTACCAGTATTAAAACATTTTGCAATCTGCGCGTATAATGCAAGTTGACAATAAGCTATCCTGAATTTCACACCTTCAAAACATGTTGGATTTAAATGACTTGCTTAATTTAAATGGGGGACTTAAAGGGCGGTGGATCTTTTCTGCCTGACAATTAGATGTTAACTAGGTGACAGTAAGGATGCAAACTTCAAAACACTGAATTGGTTTGATTCAAAATGGTTTGACACAACACTGTGAACACATGTCATGACACATGAACATGCATTTGTTTTTATATGACAGTGTAATTAGATTTAAAAAAAAATAATTATAATCATTAATCCTTTATTGATGCCTAATACTCTTTGTAATGGGTTGTTGAAGTTATATGGATTTTAAATACGGACATTGTTAACTGAAAGCCTGAAATGACAGGTGCATTGTCGCCATATGGGCAGGGGAGGGATCTATGAACCTGAACCCAAACCCACCCAATAAGACACCGACACTCTTAGGTATGGGTCAAAAAATGTCTTCAGCTTTAATAATAATAATAAAGATAATAACTTATCATGTACAAATATATAAAGATCATTACCCGCCACTCCCCCAATATTATACCATCTCAACCATGTTTAAATCAAAGGCAATGACCCACAACATAACATAACTTAACAATATATAACAGCCACATAAACATGAACATGTAAAGTTCCAACATTCTTTTGTTTACTCCTGGTAAGGGTATACCCGGAGACGGCTACACCACCGAGGTTCTGAGCCACCGACGGGCTTGAAACCTACCAAAACTTGTACAAACAGTGTACCCTTTTAACCAATCAACCAACTGCCCTTACTCCTATATTAACGAAGAAGACCAGTTTTTCCCTTATTCTTTCTTACTCCACCCCGCCTACCCCACCCTGCTGCTGTGATCAAACAGGGAAAAACCTACAACAGGGAGGGAGGGACCAATTCAGCAAGGTAAGAGATTAGTATGAGGAATCCTACAATGGCTGACCATTTATATCGGCCAACCCCTAAACACTATCCCACCAATCCCAATATTGCTCCTGCCCCTAGCCCGCCTCTTAGCTCCATCAGGGTCCTATTCTCCAAACTGCGCTTTCTCCATGGGCTTCAAATCATGGAATTGCGTAGTTTCCTGTTTTGAATAAATAAATAAATAAGTAAAACAAAACATGGAATTATTTTCAAGCACTAGAATAAGAAGTAGCTCTAGTGGCCGTCTGAGTGACTGTCATTAGAGATGTTCCTAGGCAGCAATGTAAACACTGCCTTTTCTCTGAAAAGGTAGCATTTACAGTGCTCAGCATACAGGGACAGGCTATAGACACCAGAACCACTACAATAAACTATAGTAGTTCTGGTGACTATAGTGTCACTTTAATATCACGTCTTTCTCTCATCAGCTGACTTTGAGTTACAGGGAGAGCAGGAGACACAAGTGAAGATGCACTTTGCTTGTGTCTTTCTCCCCCAAGCACCTTTCATGTGTCTCTTAGCTCCTTTGTCTCTTTCTCCCCTTCCCCAGCCCTTCTGGAGGGATATGATAGAAGCATTTAAATACATAAAGGGAATCAACACAGTAAAGTAGGAGACTATATTTAAAAGAAGAAAAACTACCTATCTAGGCTATCCTAGACTTGAGATTAGGCCAGGGACTAATTAAAAGTATTTTGAAATATTGGGCAGACTAGATGGGGCGAATGGTTCTTATCTGCCGTCACATTCTATGTTTCTATGTTTCTGTTAGTCTCTTTTCCAAGCCACAGCACTTCTGTGTGTCTCTTTCCCCACAGCTCCACTGTGTTTCTCCTTCTCCCCTTCTCCAGCCGCTGTGTGTCTCTTGTTCCCCTTTCCCAGCCTCTCTGTCTCTTTCTCTCCAGACCCCTCCTTGTCTTTTTTCTCCCCAGTCTCTCCATGTGTATTTTTACTGCCCTGCCCCTCTATGTGTCTCATTCCACCCTCTCCAGTCTTACATGTGTATCATTACCACTGCCACCCCTCCATGCTTCTAAATCCAACCCCCTAGACATCCATGTGTCTCATTAGCTCCCTCAGCTACTCCATGTGTCTTATTAGCCCCCTCCAAATGTCTTATAAGACCTCCAGCCCTCCATGTGTCTCATTAGCCCCCCATGTGTCCATTTAGCCCCCCCTCACAGCCCTCCATGTGTCTCATTCCACCCCCTCCAGCCTTACATGTGTCCCATTAGCCCACCACTCCACCATTAGTTTCCCTCCCAGCCCCCAGGTGTCCCATTAATCCCCCCCAACCCCCAGGTGTACCATTAGTCCCCCCTCAGCCCCAATGTGTCCCATTAGTCTCCTCCCCAGGTGTCCCATTAGTTCACCCCCAACCCCCATGTGTCCCATTAGTCCCCTGACAGGAAGCAGTCATGTGCTCTCACTTCCTGCTCGGCCACGTTACATTCTGTGACCGGCAGGAGGGGATGCGCACCGGCCCGACAGTGTGTCGTCCCACCAGGAAATTTCCCAGTATACCGGTGGGCCAGTCCAGCCCTGACTAATACTTATTGATATATGAGAGTCTTCATTTTTTTTTTTTATATCTGTTAAGACAGCCGCACATTAATGATATGTGACACACATATCTACTGCTGTATTTAAAGGAATACTCCTAGCACCATAACCACTACAGTATGCTGTAGTGGTTATGGTGCTTAGACATTCTTTAATTTCATTCAGAAGAAAAATAGGCACTTAAAAACACGCAGACACATGTCCTTAAATAACTACATCAGATTTTATAAAACATAAAAAAGCACATTAAAAAACATAAAAAAATATTTTTAAATTACAATAATAAAAAAAAAAATTCCCCACAAATAATGGAAACCTGTTTTTGCTGTTAAACCTGTATGGGAAAAATAGTTACTTGCCTTCATATTCCCCACAAAGTAGGAAATATATAATGCCAAGACACCCAGCTATGTTTGAAAAAAAGTGTCTGGCTGTGCATCGTGGGACATGTAGTCCACTAACATCCAGAGTGCCAAGGATAGCTGTTCGTGTCCCTTACCAACTAGTTATTATCCGTCCTTTCACTGCTTATAGAATGTTGTGTTTTATTTGGGGTAATTGGTGTTCACTGCGGCTGTATAACATGAAATTCCTTAATCAAACATTAAGCTGTTCATCAACATACATTAGCATGTATTGATTTATAGAGCTTGCCGATGGCTTGAGTTTCAACTTAGCTATGCTGCCCGTTCTCCCCTCCCTGGAACGTTATACACCAAACACCCATCTCCTACAGTGAGTTGTCAAAAATCAATATCCTGGGATTTAATCCAAAACCACGGAATGACAGCTATCACAAGTAATTACCTCTGTACCTCACTCAAGACAGATTTTACTGGGATGGCACTAATCTAAGCAGCATATGGAACGAGGGAATTAATGGAGAGGAAGACAATGGGGAAATAAAATCTGCTCTGAGTGATGTGTTATGTATAGCTGGAATTATCTGGAACAAACAGCACACAGTGGGCTTTGGAACAATAGGGCTCAGTGGAGTTTATTAAACTTCAATAAATGATTTTTGGATAATGATAATCACATTTCTGTCCTAGGTGTTCTGTTGTTTATTTTTTCATTTCCAAATTAATTTGTTTTCGGTCAGTGGTATCTGTGCCCAGGAGGGACTTGATTTGATGAGCATCAATGAAAGACATTTAGAAGCCTTCTGAGTTTTTTTTACAGACATCAGACACCATGGTTTAATTACACACACAGAAAATGGGTGAAATGGCACTAAACAATATGCACATAAAATCCCAGTGCGTCCAAACCAGTGTTTCAGTCACCTAAAAACACTTCCATATACGAAATTGGACAAAAGAAAAGGAGGCTGTGCGCACACGCTGGACGTATAATATGATCTGTAATATAAACAGCTATCATAGGACAATATGTCAAATCCCAATTGTAATAAAAAATAACTTGAAGCACTCACACTTTAGAGAGCCATATAAGTCGGCTCTCTACTGTGAAGACACATAGAATATTCTCAGTAAAGTGTTCTGTGCAGATAGGTCCCACCAGAAACGGACATCAAATTTCGTCTGGATACAATCAGGAACCAGGATAGGTTAAAAGTAAAATACTTTATTCAAAATAAAAATAAAAAACTAGCACGAAATTATATTATTATATTAAATTATATATATATTTTCTATAATTTCGTGCTAGTTTTTTATTTTTATTTTGAATAAAAAGTTTGGATGCTTTATCCAAACTTTTATAAAAACTAAAAGCAAAGTAGAATCTCCCCTACAGCTGAAAAGAACCCCATAAAAAAAACTCTGGATCAGACATCCATCACTTACCAAGCATCAAAACTTGTCCAAGTCAATAGCATCTGCTGCCATCATAATCACACACATCACTAGATTTGGAGATTTGGTACAGACCTCATGCATTGCAATTCAGATGAATTGAGTGTTCGGACAAGTTTCAATTAGAAATATTTCAGACTAATAAAACCATGAACCAAATGGTTATAATATGTATATATTTTGGTCAATACACTGATTAGCAAATTTGATTTGATTTGGTTTGTTCTACTGATTCGGTTCCAGAATCGACATTTGGACACTCCGAACCAACATTCGACTAAATTTCAGGTTTTCGGGAAAAAAAACTATTCGGCAGAACCAAAATTTTGTGTGCATGAATATATAAATTACCACTTCCTTAATACATAAAACACATTTACAAAAGCCAGTCTAAACATTGCTAAGTAATGTGTTTTAATCTAGACACAGCCATTGTAGTGTAAAGTGGTAAATATTCAGCAATTGTCATGAAAACGATGGAATGTTCCTGCTGATAAAATCACCGATAGAACATCAGCCCAAAATGTATCTTTAGAAATATGGCCAAATATCCAAAAAACAATTCTGTTCTCCTGCACCCATGACAAGTCTGCATATTGTGTAAAGTAATATGATAGGGAGAGACCCTCAGCAAGGTCCAGATTCCACCTGGCTTTGTTGGTTAGTAAACCCTTCTGATACTTTTTTCTTTTGTTTACAATCTTTATTTATGCAAGATTTCAAGACAATGATATAAGTAGTCAATAGTGAGAAGGTTCAAAGAAGGACAAAGCACAATACTACATGATACAAAAGGGAGCAAATAAGTATGTCAACGTGTTTGCCAGAGGACATTGGAGATTCATAAAGTTAAGTACAATCCACTCCAAGTGATACCAGGATAGAGGAAAAAGCAAGCAGATTAAAGGGAGGAAAAGAGATAAAATGGGGACGGGGAAAGGAGAAAAAAGACAAAAATCATCACAAAGTAATAAAAACCCAAACCTAGGTCCAAAAAAGTGGTTTATCATCCATCCGGGAATCTACTCATAAGGTAGTACTTTCTGATACTGAAATGGTTTCGTTTCCCCTCCTCATTTTCTTTCACGCATGCCAACGTGTTTTCAAAGGAGTTTAGTGGTTGCAGCTACTCTCATCAAGAGAAGCCACAGCAACTAGCCTCTAGCATAATGGCTCTCAGCTTGCCCCACTCTGTCAGAGCTTTGGATACTAAGAAGGACTTTGCCTTTCTGATAAAGACGCAGCATTATGTAGCCATCCAGTGGGCGCAGAGTCTAATTCTGCCAGTTGGTATTACTGCTAAAGCCTCTTTTCTCCTGCCGCATCCCTGTGCTGGTGCTGCTTAGGCCAATTCATTGTCCTCGGTAATGGGCCAGGATACAGCTGACCCTTCTACGCAATAGACAGCCTAGTGTGGGTCAGAGCCTGCTGTCGACTGATAACGCTCTATTCATGATTTGAAAATACCATGGTTACTGAGTTTCAATGTGATTCAGAAAGAGGGATTTTAAGAACCAACATTCAGCCTTTATCTTCATTGTCTGGCTGTATTTCATAGCTTATAATAACTGCGCTTACTGATACAATGTGCCTGTGTATGTGCTACATTGGGAGAGTCTCAGTAATAAATTGTAGCACAGCCAATCAGAAATTGGGAGAGTCTCAGTAATAAATTGTAGCACAGACAATTTTTAATAAGAGCAGATGGACAGATGGAAAATTCTCTTTAAAACATTTAACTTGAATCTGCAGAAATGAATTTACACTAAGGACCACATGGGCATAATCAATTCTAATATCTTATCAATTATTTATGGAGAATTAGCGTGTCCCATACATTGGATAAACACAGAAATGAAACATATCAATACATTCAAACAAATAAGTTGAAATGAAAAGAAAAAAGCAACAAAGAAAAGAGAGACCCCACTCAAAAAAAAATAAATCACAAAATCTTGAATTAACATGGAAGTGCAAAGGAGCTTTAAAGGAACCCTAGAGTCACCAGACCACATCATCTCAATGAAATGGCCTGGGTGCTGTGGTCCTTTCATTTTAACCCTGCAATGTAAAACCATTCAGTTATTTTAGACACTGCAATGTTTACACTGTAGGGTTAAATCCTGCCTTCCTGACAGCCACTAGAGTCACTTACTAATCCAGTCCAAGTATTTGATTGGAGGAGCACGGCATTTGGCCAGCCACAGAATGCCTGGGAGGGGTTAGAAGGCTTCAGACAGGAGAGCTGCACATTTTGCAAGTTTTAGATACCCCTGACAAAAAATACATGATTAAATGCATGTGTGTTTTAATTTGGGTAAATCTACTAAACAAGTGATTTTTTTTTTTTATTTATTTGTTAAATTGGGCAGTGGAGTGTCCCTTATTTTTTTTAATCCAAATGGGGATGGATAGTAGGGAACCTGTAGTCCTGATTGTAGTCCTATTTTGAGATGTATAGGTTCCCTTTAAAGTCATAAAACTACAGAAAACTCTTGTGTATTCGTGTTTCATCTACAATCATGTAACTATGCGTTATTGAAGGACTTATTTACCAACATGAGAATTCAAATTTGGAAACATAACTTACATTTTTTCAATTCAGCTATTTTAACCTAATATTTGAAATTTGCTTTAAATTCTCACTTAGTAAAGGAACCCTTGAGAGTTTTACTGTGTTTTAAAACTAGCGTTAAAGTGTTGAGTGTTCACAAACTAACATTGTCCATAAAACACAACCAGTGCTGATAGCTACACAGTCGGCATTAGTTTGTAATCCTTTAGGACTGCATGGAGTAAGATTAAGATTTGCATTTCACCAACTCTCTGAATTGTATATTATATATAGTGATGTCGCGAACACAAAATTTTCGGTTCGCGAACGGCGGACGGGAACTTCCACAAATGTTCGCGAACAGGCGAACCGTGCGAACCGCCATAGACTTCAATGGACAGGCGAATTTTAAAACACACAGGGACTCTTTCTGGCCACAATAGTGATGGAAAAGTTGTTTCAAGGGGACTAACACCTGGACTGTGGCATGCCGGAGGGGGATCCATGTCAAAACTCCAATGGAAAATTACATAGTTGATGCAGAGTCTGGTTTTAATCCATAAAGGGCAGAAATCACCTAACATTCCTAAATTGTTTGGAATAACGTGCTTTAAAATATCAGGTATGATGTTGTATCGATCAGGTAGTGTAAGGGTTACGCCCGCTTCACAGTGACAGACCAAACTCCCCGTTTAACGCACCGCAAACAGTCCTCTATATACAGAGTAAACATGGCTCCCTCTATATACAGAGTAACATGGCTCCCTCTGTATACTGTGTAAACATGGCTCCCCTCTATATACAGTGTAAACATGGCTCCCTCTATATACAGAGTAACATGGCTCCCTCTATATACAGTGTAACATGGCTCCCCTCTATATACAGTGTAAACATGGCTCCTCTCTATATACAGAGTAACATGGCTTCCCTCTATATACCGTGTAAACATGGCTCCCTCTATATACAGAATAACATGGCTTCCCTCTATATACCTTGTAAACATGGCTCCCCTCTGTATATAGAGGGAGCCATGTTACTCTGTATATAGAGGGAGCCATGTTTCCACTGTATATAGTGTAACATGGCTCCCCTCTATATACAGAGTAACATGGCTCCCCTCTATATACAGTGTAAACATGGCTCCTCTCTATATACAGAGTAACATGGCTCCCCTCTATACAGGGGCGTACCTGGAGCATTTGGCACCCGGGGCGGATCCTTTATTTGGCACCCCCCTCCCCAACTTTGAAATGTAAAAAACAGCTGCATTTTTTTTTAAATGTATGTTTATGCAGTGTGTGTATAGTGTGTAAAGTGTGTGTATATTGTGTGTATAGTGAGTGTGTATAGTGTGTACAGTGTGTGTATATTGTGTGTATAGTGAGTGTGTATAGTGTGTGTGTATAATGTGTATAGTGTGTGCAGTGTGTGTATAGAGTGTGTGTAGTGTGTGTGTGTAGTGTGTGCATAGTGTATGTAGTGTGTGCAGTGTGTGCATAGTGTGTACAGTGTGTGTGTATATTGTGTGTATAGTGTGTGTAGTGTGTGTATAATGTGTGCAGTGTGCGCAGTGTGTATGTAGTGTGTGTGTGTATAGTGTGTGCATAGTGTATGCAGTGTGTGCATAGTGTGTACAGTGTGTGTGTGTAGTGTGTGTAGTGTGTGTATAGTGTGTATAGTGTGTGCAGTGTGTGTATAGTGTGTATGCAGTGTGTGTATAGTGTGTATGCAGTGTGTGTATAGTGTATGCAGTGTGTGCAGTGTGTATGCAGTGTGTGTAGAGTGTGTCTAGTGTATGCAGTGTGTGTATAGTGTGTGTATAGAGTGTGCAGTGTGTGTATAGTGTGTATAGTGTGTGCAGTGTGTATGCAGTGTGTGTAGTGTGTGTATGCAGTGTGTGTAGTGTGTGTGTGTGCATAGTGTGTACAGTGTGTGTATAGTGTGTACAGTGTGTGTATATTGTGTGTATAGTGTGTGTATATTGTGTGTAGTGTGTGTATAGTGTGTGCAGTGTGTGTATAGTGTGTATGCAGTGTGTGTCCCCAAGCCCCTAGTCACACAACCAAATAAAAAAGCCCCTACCTACCCCCCTCACCCTAAAAAATAGTGAAGGGGGAATAAAATTACTACCCTGTAAAGTAAAATTCAACTTACTATTCAACGTCTTCTTCTTCTAAAATCTTCATTTTTTTAGCCCCAAAAAAGGCCAAATAAAAAGCCATCATACCCGTCGAACTTAAAAATAAAATACAAAACCCGAGCACAAAAGAAAATTAATCCATCTTCACCCATGGAGGGCTCCGTGTCAGTGTTTATCAGGGATCCTTAGGATAGGTGTCAATCCATATCTGCCAAGTGACCCTATGTAGGGGCAACAGTCCCTATTCTGCTCTGTGTCAGTGTCTGGAGGGAGTATCTGCAGTAACACAGAGTGTCTGGGGGGAGTATCTGCAGTAACACAGGGTGTCTGGAGGGAGTATCTGCAGTAACACAGAGTGTCTGGGGGTAGTATCTACTTGTAACATTTATATGCACTAAAAAAAAAAAAATAATAAATTGAAAAAAAAATAAAAAATGGTTGCAGCTTCCGAATTAATCTAAAATGGATGCTGTCCAGTAGGTGGGAGGGTCTGCTAGGGAGGGTGTGCTGCTGATTGGCTGTAATGTGTCTGCTGACTGTGAGGTACAGGGTCAAAGTTTACTCAATTATGACGAATAGGGGGCGGACCGAACACCGCATGTGCTCGCCCGCGGTGGCGGACGCGAACATGCTATGTTCGCCGGGAACTATTCGCCGGCGAACAGTTCGGTACATCACTAATTATATATTATCTCTAATAAAAATATATTTGTATTGAGACTTTGCTTTTAGGGACATACAGCCGAATAAGTATCGTGAGATCCGCAAACTTTAAACAGTAATATTCACAGTTAAGTGACATTAAAATGCAAATTTTACATTTTTTGTCCAAAATAGCTTAACCGAAACCAAAGCTGATTTGGAGTTTATCATTTTGCTATTTTAGCCTCATATTCGAAATTGTCTTCAAATTGAGTTTTTACTCTAGTGAATAACTGTAGGTGTTTTGCTAAAATGGGTTTATTTTACACCCAATAAATAGGGAGGGAGGGAAAATGAGGGGAACATGTGTGCTATCCTGCATTACATAGACTTGTTATTGATTTTAAATTACATCAAATTTTCACTTTTCACTTTTTAAAAGTTTATTACATTTAATACCTTTTTCTTAAATGATGTAAAATATTATTATTTTTTTTTTTTTTTTTTAGAAAATGTCACATATATAATTTTAGGAAATATGTAGGTCAAAATATCCGATGTTGTAAAATTCTTCAATTTAGTCATTTATTTTTCAAGCTTTGCTATTTTTGACATGTTATCAGCTTAAAATACGTAAATAATAAAATGAGTGTTGAATGGATGAGCCTTGAAGTGGCACATCATGACTGTAATACAGATAATTAGCATACACGTAACAAGAAGGCCACCTCAGCTTCGTTATAACCTTCTCACCACAGATGTTTATGAACTGTTTCCCATGATGCCCAGCAAACCTTTAGCAGCTATCCTGGGTTTCCATAATAAACCTGGTCATTGAATGTTAATGCCTCATTTACAAGCCTTCTACTGACAAAGCTTCACTAATCTCCCTTCTTGATGAGGATGCAGATTGAGTCCTGGATTTGCTCTGACTTTGCAGTAAGGGAAGGTTACTATCTTACCTTGAAGGGATCAGCGTCAAGTCACACACTTGCCTATCTGAGGGAATGCAAAAGGTTGTGATGCCTCTTTGTTACTGTGTGCAACCAATTAGGGCCACTTACTGCCGGTTTCTGAATGTATCTAGGTTTACAGTGTTAGCTGCAGGGGATGTATCCTTAAGGGTGTTATACTTATGTGATTACAATGTAAGAGAATGATTGACTTTATATAAGAGTTACAATGTAACCACTTTGCTAGACAAATATAACGGGCCTGTGTGATAGGAAATTATCTGATATTCTAGAACAGGGGTTGGGCTTCACTCCAGATATTGTGGACTACATGTCACATAATGCTCTTACAGTCATAATGCTGGCCATGAATCAGGTGCCGAAGGTTGCTGTTACGTAAGTTATACACATTTATAGCAGAATTGTCAAAATTACAATGAAATAAACTCCTAGTTAAACCAGCCTCAGTTTTAAAATAATATATAAACTGTCTACGAAACCATCTCACATGCAAGAATCTAAACAAAAACAAAGAAAACATGACTATCAACTTGGAGTATGATACGGATTATACAAGTAGATTAAACTCATTTCATACTTATGTGATTAGTTAAGGTAGCTAAGGCAAACAAATAGAAAGAGGTCCAGGCACTCCAGAATTCAAAGAAGGCAATTTATTGAACCTACCGCCAATCACAACATTTTAACCTGAACGGTCTTTGTCAAACGTTGAGACTGAGACATTGGTCACGTCTCAGTGTCTCCATCACCAGGAAGTCCGCAATTAGGCATCCAGAGCCTTCACCGCAGATACTCCTTTATTCACGTGGGTAAAGCTGCTCCTGTAGGTGTTGAGAGTCATTCTGTGCTTTCAAGCTTAAAAATCAGTGTTGAGTAGCCCACTAAATAGATCAAATTTAGATGTTACATGGAGCTGAAGCAGCATGCGACCTCACAGGTTGGCCGTCAGGCTCCAACCCCCACCTTCCTTTATACCTTTCTTTTTAATAAGGCATTCTCAGATGATGTATATGTATTATTATTATTATTATTGCCATTTATATAGCGCCAACAGATTCCGTAGCACTTTACTATATTATGAGATGGGGGATTTAACTATAAATAGGACAAATACAAAAAACTTACAGGAACGATAGGTTGAAGAGGACCCTGCTCAAATGAGCTTACATATGTACAACATCTGTTGTTCTTTCTACATGGGTGTTAAAGAAGCCATCTGCATGGGCAATCCGACGTTAAACATTCCAAGGTTGGAAAAAAAGTTGGAACATTATAATAACATCTAAAACCCAGGATGTAACTGAAAATTAGCAAGTTGCAAATACCTTTTCTGGATAAATGCTTTAATAAGTGATAAATCACTGCCATGTTGTGGGTGTCTTATGGACACTGACACGTGTATTGACGTGTGCATTGTTTTGATGTGACCCGCTCCTATTTATTGTTTGTGCTATTCTTTGACACTGTGTAGGTCCAATTCAATACAGCATCATGGATAGTGCACGTTTTGGCATACATTTTGACATAGTCTATAGGAACAAGTCTATGGCTATATAAGAGTAATCTAGCCACTACCTACTCCTTGCCTTGTCATGATCTTGGTTACCGTGTTGGGGTACAGCTATCCTGACAATCAAATACCTTGGGAGAGGTGGTGGGCTAGCTTGAAATTGTAGCAAAAACAGATAATATGAGAATTGGCAAAAGCCTAGAGAAACTCCATAGCTTGCCCTTTGGTCCCCGCTCAGGTCTCAAACATTTTTACTCATTTGTGCCATTACTAAGAGAACCAAAACCATTTGCAGATCAGTCTGATCCCACCCATAAGGGCAGTCCAGAACCGAAATGCTGTCAAGCTCTCTCTGCATGAGAGATTCAGCAACCCAAGACAATTGTTTCTGCCTTCTTTGGGCCTCGTCAGCGAGGTGTAGCTGATACCCCTCTAGGCACAGTGAGCACAGGGTCCATATCTAGATAACCTTTTTAGCCAATGTATTGCAACAAAAAGAGTGTCCTTCTGCTCCCAAACTGCTAAAAGAGTTGAGCATTTCACTATACTTGTGAAATATGATAATATATAGAAAAAAGCTTAATACGTAGATTTAATCTTTTATGTGGTACACAATTATCCATCCATGCTAGCTTTATAGTGTCATGAAAAATGTGTAGGATTCTCCAAGTGGCATATTGTCCCTTCTGGTAATATGAATACACGTCATAATCATAACCTTTTGTTTTGCATTTTCAAAAAATGTTGCTTCCCCTTTTGCTCCTCTGATGGGTTACACAGCAGTAAAGTAGACTTCTCTGCCAGAGTCACATTCTGTCTGTCTAACTGTAAATGCCCCACTTCATCCTTCCATACTCTGCAGCAATTGTTGTAGGTCAAACTTCACCTACATGCTACTATATAGATACTATGTTTCCTTTTTAGTTACATTTTATTAGGACACTACACTGCTCAAAAACAAAAATTAAATAAAAGCACCATTTAGTGGAATTCTCCCCCCTAATGAAAACATATATGCATTCAATTATGCATTTTTTTCATTTGTAGTATATCTAAAAAAAACTTGTATCTGCAGTCTTTGCAAACGCTCCCCTTCTAGCACGGCACAGACTTTCTGTGGCTATACAATCACAGACTAACCAATGCAGCTCAATGAGAACTCCTTGCAAGGCAGGTGCTCTGGGTAATTGCTACCTCTTGAGTTTAGCTAAACTATCAAGACGTAGCTGGGTTTGTTGCCTGATTGACAGCCATGGGGATGTAACAAGGAGAATTTATAAATGTGCCAATTTCTATTGGAATCTGTTTTTTTTTTTTTTTTGTAAAATGAATTAAGAGACGTGTGTTTCACAGATAAAGCACTTCAAGGTGCTTGGAGTGTCCCTTAAAGCTTTATTCACAAAATTGCAATTAGGTGTATATGACAAAAATGATTCTGCTGTCGTGTTTTTGACCTAGTGTGACATATACTGACTACCATATAACCTATACAACTGTTTATCTCTCCAGTATTTCTAAAAAATAAATACATGGATAAAACATATAAATTGTGTAAACTCGCATCATTTATTTATGTTCTAATAATACCAACTCTGCAGTCTAAACACAACATTGCAGTTGTATCCTACATTTGCAATTCCCTAGGTGATTCAAAATTTGCAGCTTATTGAATACACTCCATGGTGAACCTACCATGTCTACAGTCATGTTCTTGTGATTAAAGATATATTATGTTGAAAATAACTGGGAGCCTTTGTCCAATGCCAATAATTCATTTTAAAGGGATTCTATACAAATTTGTATTCCTAACAATTTAAAGTGGTCTGGATGCCTATAGTGTCCCTTTAATTTCTGATCATGATTGGGGGTCATGATTGGAGATGTCTCATTACTGATTTTTCCACATCAGGTTTTTTTTTTTTTTTTTTTCAAATGAAATTCTATAACTGGAATTCACTAACATTCCTTGTTTAGTGAATCAATCCCTAACTGATGAAATAATAACATGAGAATAACAGAACGTATGCCTTATTTATTTTGCACCTCAACTCTTGACACCTCGAATCCGTACACCTCCATTACCTGTTTGGTGAACAAATCCCTCCGATTGAGGCAGCTGGCCCTCCAGAGCTCTCTGTCTATAGATATAATCTCCATGAATTCCCATAATGATGTTAAACAGATTGCTTATATTATAATTTATTGAGAAGTTACTGTCATTTTCCAAACCAAACACGCATTATTGGCAGAAGAGAAACAGCTGGGATTCAATATCATCTGCCTTCTTGAAATTTGACCAATATAAACGGTTCTAAAGGAGATTTGTCTTTTAATCCACACTGATTGCACACAATTGGTTGTCTTACAATTAAGTGCAGATGGTTTGGAGCGGTAATTCAGATAAACAGAAATGCTTAGTTCTTCTTCAATTTCCGGGTAGGATTTTTTTTTGTGTGTGTATGTGTAATCCGTGCCCAAAGCATTTGAAATCTGTTTCATCTCCAGTTTAATGCGCTCTCGCTGTAATCGCTTCAATATGTTTGCAATCTGTCTTTCTATAAAATAATACTTGTTATAAGTATATCTTATCATTTACATTTCATAATAACGCTGCATGCTTTGGCTCACTGCTGTGCCTTTTAAAACAGCAGTTAACCCATTCACCTCCAAAAACAAGTGTCAGGATAAAGCGATCACCAGAATCTAGATTTTAATGTTGCTGCGTGTACCTTCCAAGCCTCTTTCTCATTTTCGGTCAACATTCGGTCAAAAGACGGTCAATATTTTCAACCTGAATCAATTTTTCAATCTTTTCTGTCCTATGTTTCTGTGTGTATGAATATACAGAGCTACGCAGCAACAAACTGTTAGCTTCAATAAATATGTTTAGAAATTCACGATTAAAAAATCCAAACTGAATTCAAAGTAAATTTCAAAGTTAGGGTCGAAAGAACCGAACTTGAAAACATTCTCTAAATCAGCTATGCTGTCAATTCGGCTACTACGACCTTAAATTTGAAATACACTTTGAATTCCCTTTAACCCCTTAAGGACCAAACTTCTGGAATAAAAGGGAATCATGACATGTCACACATGTCGTGTCCTTAAGGGGTTAAAGTCTCACTTAATTGAATAACCCTGCTTGATCGTGTTATGTATTCATTAATAAATCATAAAAAAATAAAACGTACAAATTCAGGTTTTTTTTTAGTGTTACAATTTTTTTCAGTTGTGATGTTGTGGCGAGTAATGTTTCATTTGTTAGTATTCTTTTTAAAAACAATATAGCAAGCATAGCCTAAAATTTTGAAACACACTTCCCGCTGTATTTTTCTTTTTGAACATAATTGTACATGATATAGAATGTACAAAAATCAGTGATTTAAATGTTTGCATTGTTTTCTGAAATTTCATTTGCACGATCATTGAATATTTTTTATACAAATTTAACTCACGGGGCTATTCTCTAAAATGTTAATTGTGAGTAATTTAATTTAAAGGGAATTTAACATTGTATCCCCAAATACCATAATATTGTTATCCCCTTAAGGACAAAGGGAATTTAGGAAATAAATCAAAACCTTGAATTGGAATCATATGCCTGTTCCACCATAATTTACCTCTTTCATATTAAGTACACACACGTAATATGTATATTATTTTGTTCAGGAGCAATAGGGATTTCATTTGACATTAAATATTTATTTTTGAAACATAATTTAAAATTAATAAAATCTAAAAAAGTATGAGAAATTAATAAATGTTATTTTCCAAGTTCTGCATTGAATTGTAACTGTGAATGTCATAATACTGCTAGTTTTTACTGCACAAATAAAATACACTTATCTGTGTTTAGCAATGTCTCACAAGTACAACAGGACTCCCTATGCACAGGTTTCATGGGCTTTTGGAAAGTTACAATGCCAAATATAGGGATTGCCCATTTTAGTTTTTACACATTGAAACTTGCCAGATTTGTTTACGGGGCCTATTAGACATGTGCATTCGTTTTCGTACGGATACAATTTCGTCCGAAAATTAAATTTTTTCGTATTCGTTTGCTAAAACGTAAACAAAAGCCCTACAAACGAAATATAACCGAAACGAAAGGGCACATGCCGAATGCATCGCCTTTTCATTTTGTTTTGTTCATTTAAAGGGACACTCCAGGCACCCAGACCACTTCTGCCCATTGGAGTGGTCTGGGTGCCAACTCCCACTACCTTTAAACCTGCAAGTGTAATTATTGCAGTTTTTTATAAACTGCAATAATTACCTTGCAGTGTTAAAGGGACACTCCAGGCACCCAGACCACTTCTGCTCATTCGAGTGGTCTGGGTGCCAACTCCCACTACCCTTAACCCTGCAACTGTAATTATTGCAGTTTTTCATAAACTGCAATATTTACATTGCAGGGTTAACTCCACCTCTAGTGGCTGTCTATTAGACAGCCACTAGAGGTCACTTCCTTGTTTCTAGCACAGGTTTCCTGTGCTAGAGCGTCGCTGGACGTCCTCACGCTGTGTGAGGACCTCCAGCGTCGCTCAAAACCCCATAGGAAAGCATTGAAATGATTTTTCAATGCTTTCCTATGGGGAGACGTAATGCGCATGCGCGGCATTTCCGCGCATGCGCATTAGGTCTCCTCGGCCGGTGAGCGAGATTAGTCTCGCCCACCGGCCGACGTAAGCACTAGGAGGAGCGTCGCGGAGGCGGAGACAGCGGCGAGGGACATCGCCGCTGTCCCAGGTAAGTGACTGAAGGGGTTTTTACCCCTTCAGTAACCGGGGATTGGTGGGTGGGAGGGAGAGGGACCCTCCAGTGCCAGAAAAACGATCCGTTTTTCTGGCACTGGAGTTTCCCTTTAAGTCCTCCTATAGTGGCTGTCTATCATGTTCTTAGAACAGGAAAAGTGTTTTAAGCGACGCTGGACGTCCTCACGCTATGTGAGGACCTCCAGCATCGCCAAAATCCCCATAGGAAAGCATTGAATAAGCATAGGAAAGCATTGAATAATGCTTTCCTATGGGGAGGTCTAATGCGCATGAGCGGATGCACATTAGGTCTCCCCCGCCAGCTGACATCGGCTGGGAGGAGCGTAGGCGGAGCCTGACCCATCGCCGAGAGACATCGGCGATTGACTCCGGTAAGTCACTGAAGGGGTTTTAACCCCTTCAGCAACTTGGGATGGGGGGTGGGAGGGAGAGGGGCACTGCAGGGTCCTGCAGTGCCAGGAAAACTAATATGCACATGCACGACAAACAAAACCAAGGAGGGAGCCGGCAGAGCTACCAGCTCCCTCCTTGTAATAAAAAAACTATTGCTATGCCCCCCTGCATTAAAACCTATGGGGGTCACTATTGCTGCCCAGTCACTAGTGAAATAAGGGGGGACCTGGTGGGGAACAGAATATAACTAAAACTAAAAAAAAAATAACTAGTGTCACGCGTGGGGGCTAAATAGTATAAATGGAGGGGCCTAATGTCCCCCCCAGATCCCCACCTATAAGCGGCGGGTGGGTGGGGACCCTAATTAACCCTAATTAATTGAAGGGGGAACCTAATGTCCCCCCTGGTCCCCACCCATGAGCCAACCAATCAGAGTGCTCTGACAGGTAAATGAAGAGACTGACAGGTAAATCTCTACATTTACCTCTCACAGCACTCTGATTGGTTGGCTTGAAATCCGAGTGCTCTGTGTCATTTTAGTTCTTTGGAATTTTCCCATGCTGTGTAATTTGACTCATAACACTGTAATTGGTTGCTTTCAATTTGAAAAGCAAGCAATCAGAGGCACAGGAATGAGAATTAACCCCCTCTTGACATACCATTTGCAAAAGTAGACAACTAAGGGTATTTAAAATGGGGTATGTCCAGTAATTTTTAGTATCCAATCACAAACCCTGGCCAAAATTAGTGTTCATACCTATTTGTTTATTTTTTCACACAAAAACTGCCATTTCACTGATGATATCATCACCATTATATGTTTGGATGCTCTAAAACACTCATATTTATGTTCATCAATGTCTCACGAGTACATCAGTACCCCCTTCTCCAGGTTTTATAGTGTTTTGGAAAGTTATTGGGTCAAGTATAGGACTTGCAAATTAAATTCTCTGGACTTTCTGCCTGGGTTGTTAGGCAGGTCCCTCAAATTGTAATTAATAGAATCATAGAATTATGCATAAAGAATACATAAATATACTCATAAAATGAAATTATATGTATATAAAATTTCATCATAATCGCATATTTATGTCTTTTTTTTTTTACGTTATTACGTGCTTTTATTAATTATAAGTTTGGGGATCTGTCTGACAAACCAGGCAGACCCCCTGTACGCAATCTTGCAATCTGGTCGTTCTGAGTCATGTGATTGTGGAGTTGGCTGCAGGGGGATTGCCTGGGTTGTCAGGCAGATCCCCCAGGATATCATTAATAAAAGCATATTATTGCACATAATGCTGGTTGTTCCAGCAATGAGGGTATGTACAGAGGTTCCAGGGAGCGCCCAATTGTTAGGGTGTGCTATGATGCCCTATTGGCATTAAATCCATACTTTTGTAGGACAGCACAGCACGCCCAAATGTCGGGAATTGGTTAACTCACAAAATGAATCCATATAAAATGTCTGTAAAGTAATACAATGTGAGATAGTACTTTGCTGTAGAGGGATTTAGATAGACTGGGGGCGGTGGCGTACATACCGGGTTCGCAGGGGTCGCGGCTGTGACCGGGCCCGGCCCACCAGAGGGCCTGGCTGCCCTGAGACACGGTATGTATCCACTGTGGCCAGCCTCTGCTCCTGGGGGGCCCAGGAACGGCCACCTCAGGGCCCCCCCGAGGCTGGCCCTGGTGGTGTCACCTGGCGGCGGGCGCGCCGGCTCCTGCATCAGTACGTGGCGTGCGAGGGAGCTGAAGAAGAATCACTCAGGGGAGAGTGCTCCCTCGCGCGCCCGCCAGCTTGCCCGCTGACCGGCCGTCGGGCAGCCCCACTGGACCCCAGGGAATCCCCTCAGCACTCCCTAAGGTAGTGTTAGTGTGTGTTTGTTAGTGTGTGTTAGTGTTAGGTTTTGTGTGTGTTAGTTTTTGTGTGTGTGTGTTAGTGTTAGTTTTTATGTTAGTGTGTGTGTTAGTGTTAGTTTTTGTGTGTGTGTGTTAGTGTTAGTTTTTGTGTGTGTGTGTTAGTGTTAGTTTTATGTTAGTGTGTGTGTGTGTGTTAGTGTTAGTTTTTGTGTTAGTTTTTGTGTTAGTGTGTGTGTGTGTGTGTGTTAGAGTTTGTATGTGTGTTAGAGTGTGTGTTAGTGTTAGAGTGTGTGTTAGTGTTAGATTGTGTGTGTTAGAGTGTGTGTGTGTTAGTGTGTGTGTGTTAGTGTTAGAGTGTGTGTGTGTTAGTGTTAGTTTTTGTGTCAGTGTGTGTGTGTGTTAGTGTGTGTTACTGTGTGTGTGTTACTGAGTGTGTTAGTTTGTGTGCATCTGTTAGTGAGTCTGGAGTCAGTTAGTGAGTGTGTGTTTTGTAAGTGAGTGTGTATGTGTCTGTCTGTCAGTGAGTGTGTATGTATGTCTGTCACTGAGTGTGTGTATGTCAGTAAATGTGTGTGTCTGTTAGCTAGTGTGTATACGTCTGTTCGTGAGAGTGTGTGTGTCTTCAGCACTTACCTTTCTCCAGCGCCGGACTCCCTTGGCGCTGGGGATCCCTCCGCCCCGATCCGCTTCTCAGCTCCGAATGCGCATGCACGGCAAGAGCCGCGCGCGCATTCAAACCGCCCATAGGAAAGCATTACTCAATGCTTTCTTATGGACGTCCAGCGTCCTCTCACTGTGATTTTCACAGTGAGAATCGCGGAAGCTCCTCTAGAGGCTGTCAATGAGACAGCCACTAGAGGCTGGACTAACCCTCAGTGAAAAATAGCAGTTTCTGTGAAACTGCTATCTTTTCTGCTACGGGGTTAAAACTAGAGGGACCTGGCACCCAGACCACTTCATTGAGTTGATGTGATCTGGGTGTCTGTAGTGGTCCTTTAAGTGTCTGTGTATCTGCATGCACTGACTTATTAAGGGTTGTGTTCAGGCCCCGGCCCGCGAGGGGGGTTGGCCCACGGATCAGTTTTCGCACCGGGGCCCCATGGGTTGTGTGTACGCCACTGACTGGGCACTCATATGGCAGATGAAATTTAATGTAAAAAATGCAAAGCTACGCACTTCGGCGTCAAGAATGCACAAGCAACTTATACCCTTAATGGAAGCAACCACACACGAGAAGAACTTGGAATTGTAATAGACAACAATCTGTGCAACAATGTGCAATGCTAATCAGCAGAGGCTAAGGCCAGTAAGGTATTGTAATGCATGAAAAAGGGCATTCATTCTCGGGATGAGAATATACACGAGGTCATGCATTTAGACTGGAAGAAAAACGACAGACTAAGGCAAAGGAAAATGTTTTTTTACTGTAAGAACAATAAGGATGTGGAATTCTCTGCCTGAAGAAGTGCTTTTATCAGAATCCCTACAGATGTTTAAACAGCAACTAGATACATACTTGCAAAAACAGAATATTCAAGGATATAATTTTTCAATGTAGGGTAAATGCATCTTGATCCAAGGATAAATCTGACTGCCATTCTGGGGTCAAGAAGGAACTTTTTTCCTAGTTCGATGCAAAATTGGAACTGCTTTTTTGCCTTCCTTTGGATCAACAGCACAAAACATATGTGAGGAAGGCTGAACTTGATGGACGCAAGTCTCTTTTCAGCTATGTAACTATGTAACTATATCACCTGTATGTAAATCCTTAACATGTAACCTTAAAAGAACACTATATCGTTAGAAATACAACACTGTATAGTGTCCCATACCTGCACCCCTCCAGCAAATGAAGAATCAAAAACCCTTTTAACACTTACCTGGTTCTAGCGCCCAGGTCCCTTGATTGTTCTCCTCCTAATGTGCTTGTGCGGTGAGTGCACACATTAGAACTTTTTAGAACTGGTTTTGAAGACGCTGGATGTCCTCATACAAAGCGTGAAGACATCCAACATTGTTTCCCGGAGCTAAACTCTGTTAGAATGCAGGAAGCGCCTCTAGTGGCTGTCTGGGAGACAGTCACTAGAGATTGTCTTAACTCTGCAATGTAAGCAGTTTCCCTCAAAAATCCAACAAAGCATACAGTGGGTTTAAAAGCCAAACATTTCATCACCTGAAATAACTAACCTTGTCATTTATTTTTAAAGCTTATTTTATAACGAGTGCTATACTTTAAATGTCTTTTTTTTTTATATCCTGTTATCATGGTCCAATGGGTTTTTGACACATGGAGTTTACAGATTGAAATTATATTGAAGAAGAAAATAAAAAAAATGTTTACTAAATATATTTGAATGGTGTGTGTATACGATGTGAAAGGGTTTTGCGCACCACTTACGGATTGATATCAGATATAAGCATCATGTAATAACGTCATGACAGAAACATATATCAATGGGTTATTTTCTAAAGTGAGAATTCAAAGTGAGTTCAAAGAGAATTAAAAATTTAAGGCAAGAGTAGCCAAACTGAAAGCAGAGAATTATTCCATTTCGGCTATTTTGACCTTAAATTTGAATTCACTTGAATTCTCACATTATTGAATAACCCTGAGTGACGTGTGTTTTGCTGCATACAATTCTTTTCCAATATGGTCCTAAGAGGTGGTCTATATCACAGCATTTAGGTTAAAATAGTGAGATTGGGGGGAAAACAAAACTTTTGTTTTTTTCTAAAATGTTTTCTCAAATTTGAAATAAATTTGGAATTCACACATTTGTTTTCTCAAATTTGAAATTCATTTGGAATTATTGGTAGGTTCCCAATAATTTACACTTCACAGGGGATATGTACTAACGCAAGGATTGTCAGAATTTCGAACTGAACTCATAATGAATTTCTTAAATGAGCTATTTTCAAAATCATCTAAAACCACAGTTTAATTATTTTTGCCAAAACAGAAAAGATCAAATTCATAGATCAAATATTTTGTTGCTATTGCACCAAAATGAAAACAAACAAACAAATAAATTAATAGTTCTGGACAGGCTGGTTTCTGTGTGTTTTTTGTGTGCATTTAAAACTACCGTTCCCTAAAACCAAATCATCTTTCATAATTTAGTCAGTGTGATGTTTACACCTTTGCAGGACCATATGATTAAACCATATGGTGTTTGTAGCTCGTATATTTGGAACCCCGATGCACAACACAGTTTAGCAGTGTGGTTCGTGTGATGTGCCTGTGGCCTTCCAGCTTTGAAAGCTCACGAGCAATGAGTGCGTAACTACTGCAGTGCATCTCCAGACATCCTTACTAATGACTCTTTCAATTGAACAGTTGGATCTCCAAGAGGAAATATAGCCATGGTGTCAGATCCATAGCCAATACTTTGGAGTTTTAGTAAAAATGCAGTGCACACTACTATTCAAATAGAGACATCAAATATGTGCGTTGGTTAAAAATAAGACAATAGATTAAACAATGTGCTTATATGACTTCACACACCATAAGCATGTACCTGTGCACCACAATTCATTAGGGTGTGAATAAAAGAGGGAGTATATTTAGAATTTTCATAAAATGTTTTGCTCAAGTAGTAACCAGGTGTACACAATGTTAAATTGTTTTTTTAAATGATTGTTGTCTTCCGTTTGATAGCAAGCTAACATAAACTTAAACAAGGTGCATGAAAGAAAGGTTAGTCGAGCCGAATAGATCTAGTTCTGCTGTGTATCTGTGCACACCGGGTACACCCCTTGGATATGACTATATCCCCTAAATATTCAATAGTGTCTTATAGAGAGTAACACAACTTACCATGTGGAAGTTTGCGTTGGCTTTAACCTACTAAAACAGTATTCATGCATTTTTTATTAAACAAAAGAGCAGCCTCTGTTGTTCCACACCAGCGAACTCATCTTTTCACTTTACCCAAGATGCCCCTTCACCTCGCCTTCTATCTCTGTTTAATCCAGTGAACATTTTCACTTCTTTAATATCCAGAATATCCACCGCACATCTATTTCTCCTTATCGTGTCCCTCCTAATTACCAAGCATGATTAGTGCAGCCCCCATCTCCTCGTCCATTAATCATCCCATGTTACTGGAAGAGACTCCCACCTCTCATCCAGTTGGCCTTCCATGACCCTCCGTCATTCAATCCTCTTACCAATCTCTCTCACTCAAACTCAATTGAACTTTCTCCTCCAATTACCCGTTACTACCCATCAGTATACTCAGCAACCTCACCCGTCCTTCTCCTAGTGGCAATATGAGTCTTTCTTAATAATTGGTCGTAATATTTCCTTTAATGTTTGTATAATATTCTCTATTCTATGGAGCCTTAAATGACTGTAAAATCAATGTGCCCACTAATTACAAGTACCCGGTCTTACACATTCCTGGATTTATATGATTTGATACTTTTTTTCGTATACTCGTCCAGGGGCATTTGTATCCTGTGATTGTATTATAAATGTACTAATTGATGCCTTTAAAAAGAAGAAACGGATGAAAAATTCATATATTATGGGTTTATTTACTTTTTGTTTTTATAATGTATATATAGACTCTAGGAGCCTGAAGTTAATGTCAATCCCTGTGTTATATATACAGATTAGGAGCCTTAAGGGCAAGAGTGTGAACAGCAGAATGGGTTCAGGGGAAGCACAATCAACTGGACAATCTATCATGGACTAAGAACCTTCCACCAGGGTTAGACTGCCAATGACCACAGGCAATACATTGACTAAATGTCCCTGATCGGATAAGACTGTCTTTTAATATTAAAAGAAAACAAATGAACTTTATGGAGCTTAGGGTCTCAATTAGCCCAAAGGTCCAGATTGCTATCTCAGTCTATTTCAGCATGAGCCCTATCATAACCACAATGTTTTTGTCTCATTTTTTGGAGACACTCGGCACATTATTCCCATATCTAGAGAATCACAGAAGATTCTAATTTTAAGTGTATTTTAATTGACATTATATACGGATTACCAGTGATTTGAGCTTGAATGGGATAATTGAGCGTTCAGCATCTGCCAGCGTGTTGTGTATCAGATGCCTTCTACCGCTTTCGTGGATGCAAACAATCTAAGATGCTCTGAAGTGCTTGCTTGGCATTTAGTTACTTAGTTAAGGATCACCACCGTGCTAAACCCCCTTCGGAAGACGAATCTTGTCAAACCCCCTTGGGGGATGGGGGGGGGGGTTCGGTAATTAAACTTGGAAGGCAAGCACTGATGTTTAGCTAAATGCTCATCTTTAAATAGTTATACGCTCGCGATGTAAAGTGGTAAGCCCTCGGGTGTCTGTTGACACAGCATCAGTAACTGGCATGATTTCTCCTGGAATAAGTAAATTGAAGAAACTGTTATGAGCTCATCTCCATAAAGCAATATGATTCTGCCTGAGGGCCCGGGCAGCAGGGAGTGATTAGTAAAACGGCTTTTTTCTTTTGCTACTCTGCTGCTCTGATAACATGCTACTTGTCACTGAGAAATTCCAGACGCCATATGCCCGCTTGCATGTGCAGAGTTTACACGTGGTAGGATTTGTATTCCAGGCTGGAATCATCAAAATTAATACGTGGAAAACGGGAAGAGAGGAAGGATTTATATTTGTTATCTTTCCAAGTTTTTTGGGTATTGAGTTTTATTTGATATAATAAATTGGTGATACACGTATGCACAGTATGCCTTACTGCGGGTTTTCTTGCTGTGGAGCTCTGTGATACATTTCTACACACTGTGCGCTGTTTTGAGTTTTATGACTTTGGGATGTTGTGTAAGATCTGCACTGTCTTTGACAAAATGGGCAGATTAGTAAATAGTAAAATCCAACAGCTATACTTTAGACTTGCTTACACCGAGTGTAACCTTTTTTTTTGTCTTTTCTTGATTGTGGTTTTTTTTTCTCTTCCGTTGTATCGTTCAATGACAGTAGTGCTAATTCGCAAAGAAAGGGACTTTTCAACAAGGATTTTAAACACAGCTTTTATCTTCTCCAACAACAGCCATGGATGTATATAATCGCAAATGACATCCAAGTGTGGCAGCACATTTTGCAAAGAAGGAATCTCTTCTTACATCGGAAATTAATCGTGAAATCAATAGGATATTAACTGTGCCCATAGCATGCTAAATGCTTCATTAAGTCCATAATCCAAGCATATAATTTGCAAACAAACACAAGAATTAAATAGTTGAATTATTCATTGGGGCAACAGCCTATTTACCCTCGTGAAATGCTGTCTTGGAATCTGCAGATAATGTTGTGAAAAAGCCTCCATTTGCAGCTGTAGAGTAGTATGTGTACCTAATTCTTTTTCAAATATTTTATTGAAATTTTTTAAATAACAATACATAAATTAATAGCATAGAGTACAATAATACGAGTAATAATAATCAATAAAAAAAGTAAAATAAAACATAAATAAATAAATAAAACAGCGATTTATTTTACAAATGTAATCGTGCAATGATGTACAAACAAAGAAATATCATTATATTGCTGTATATAACTCTACATTTACAATATGTCTATATTCACCCGGTCAGGCCTAAATCAGGAAGTAAGATTATATTATACGATGTGTATTATATTTTTCCTCCCATACAATCCATTCTTGTCGTAAGATATCAAAGTTTGTTGATGGTCAATGAAAAAAATAGTTTTAAAAACATTTATGCATTGTGTTCTATATATATTTTTTCAGTACAATACAGAAGTAATAATGCCTGGTGTGCTTGCCCCTACATTAAAGGGACACTATAGTCACCAGAACAACTACAGCTTATAGATTTTGTTCTGGTGAGTAGAACCATTACCTTCAGGCTTTTTGCAGTAAACACTGTCTTTTCAGAGAAAATGCAGTGTTTACATTACAGCCTAGTGATAACTTCACTGGCCACTCCTCAGATGGCTGTTAGAGATCCTTCCTGGGTCATGGCTGCCTAAAATGCATCCAAACATTCAGTGTCTCCTCCCTCTGCATGCAGACACTGAACTTTGCTCATAGAGATTCATTGATTCAATTAATCTCTATGAGGAGATGCTGATTGGCCAGGGCTGTGTTTGAATCATGCTGGCTCTGCCCCTGATCTGCCTCCTTGTCAGTCTCAGCCAATCCTATGGGGAAGCATTGTGATTGGATCAGGCTACCACTTCTGATGATGTCAGGAGACTGCTTGGTTTTTTTTTTAGGCAAAAAGCATGCAGATCTACAGCTTCTGGCTTGGATACAGTAAGAGTTTTACTATATTTATGGAGGCATGAGGGGCCAAGGGGGGCTAGATGGTGGTTTTAACACAATCGAGTCAGGAATACATGTTTGTGTTCCTGACCCTATGGTGATCCTTTAAGGCTTATGGTTCATTGACTGTACTGTACAGCATGGGGTTCAATCTGTATGCATGAATATCACGTGTGCACTCTGTTAGCATGGAATGCTGGCATCGATCAAGAGATCTCCACATTCTTCCTCTTCTGCCATATGTAAATTTGAAGATGGAAAGACTGCAAAAAACAGAACAAAAATAAAAATTCTTCATTATCTATTTAACAAATATACTTCTCAAGTGTACCCCCTTCTTGGCTTCCATTTAAACCTCTTCAATCTCTGGCAGATATAGTTGATAGGTTTCGAGTTACCTGTGTGCTCTGTGCAAGCCCGGACTGCCAATGGGTGAGGCTGGCAGGGGAGGTGAGCGCCGGCCCTGCTGCATTCCATGACGGGCTGGTGGGGAAATCAAAGATCTCCCTCTCGGCCCACAGGCAGTAAAACACAACCGCCGGCGGGGGAAGGAGAGAGAGGGAACTGCAAGAGAAGCAAGGGAACTGGAAGATAGAGCTCCTCTGGGTTTCTCTCGCGAGGTAGGAGCGTTGCCGCAGGCTAGAGTTCACTCCCACGAGGGCCACAAGGGATTACAGCACGGTCCCTCCTCCCAGGTAAGAAGGGAGGGGGGATAAAATGTTTGTTTGTTTGTTTTTAATTAAAAAAAAAATTAAAACATACATCTGCCTCCCCCTGCACACAATCCCTCCAAACATATCACAAACACAGCACTCTCACACACACACAGCACCTTTACATACATCACCCTCACACACATCACCCTCATACACAGCACCCTCACTCAAACACTGCACCACTCACACACACAGCACCCTCACACACAGCCACAGCACCCTCACTCAAACACTGCACCACTCACACAGCACCCTCACACATATCACCCCTCACACGCACACAGCACCCTCACTTCACCCCTTTCACACATATAACACCTCCACACTCACACAGAGCATCCTTCACAGACACACAGTGCACCACTCACACACACAGCACACCCCTCATAAACAGACACTCAGCCCTCACACACACTGCACCCCTCACACACACACACACACTGTACCCCTCACACACACCTATTACACCCTTTACACACACTGCACCCCTCACACATACACACAGCACCCCCAACACACTGCACCACTAACACACACACACACACAATACATTCCAAACATATAAGTATATATACTACATAACCCCCACACGCTCACTGCACCCTCACACACATACTGCACCCTTAAACACATTACATTCCAGACACACACTAGATCCCTTACCAAACTCTGGATCATGTACACACACACATACACACACTAGCTCCCTATACACTCTGAATCATCTACAAACACACACACACATACACACTCACTAGATCTCCTATACACACTCTGGGTCCTTCAAACACACGCTAGATCCCCTACATATACACACTGCACAACCTACACACACACTACATTCCTGACATACACACTCTGGATCCCTTATGCACATACTAGAGTCCTTGTAAGCAAACACATACTACATTTTCTAAACACACACTCTCTATAACCCTTACACACTACATCACCTATACACGCACACTACAGCTAGTTTGCACACACTCGCTACATCTCCTATACACACTATGCCCCCTATATACACACTCTCTACAGCACCTAGACACACATTACACCGCAAACACAACACGACTGAAACCAACCTATTTACACAATACCACACCAAAATCAGCTAACTCTATACACAGGCTATCCCACAAGTGGGCTCCAACCAAATGCACAATATGCTTTCCTGGCATTTTTGTCTCCTGGTATCCCATTTATGGAGACACCAGAGACAAGTTTCAAGCAAACACAGCGCAAGCATGTTATTAAATTTGTTTGTGCTGTGCAGAGGGCCGCTGTGATTAAAAAATGCCTGGGCCAAATTTTTATCCCAGTCCGGCCCTGGCTCTGTGCGATGAGTAAAACAGGGAAGATTTCTCAAATTTTATTTATTCTATTCTATAAAAAACTGATAAACGACAGAAACACTTAATGACTTCTCCACAGCTTCCCATAAAGGACCCCAGAAAGTCTGCCGTACAAGGCAACCTTAAAAAACCCAAGTGGAGATCAAAACATAATTAACAGTTTTAACAAGATAAACACGGCAATGCCTTTAATTGGGTGATGTTCCCAATTTGAAGAGTTTATTTGCCGGGTGTGAAATCCTGACTGTCTGCTCCCATTGTGTTTACTGAATACTCCCAATAATTGCCCGCTGACTTTTAGACAGCAAAATTACCATCATTCGTCTTTTGGAAACAGGTATTTTAAAAACAAACTGCTTCATTATTTCGCACATGAGAAGCACTTCATGAAATTCTAATCTGGCAGAAAAGTAGGAAATAACTCCAACCCGATAATAAGCATTGCACTAATAAAAAAGCGCTCTCCAAGGATAGTATATGTTTGTTATAAAAGAACTATAAATGTATTGTTTTTTCTAAACGTACATTTTCTTCAGAGTACATAAATATGCAAAATGCGTGTGTGTGTGTCTGTGCATGTACCTATATATGTATATTTAGTTATAATACACACAGATACACACAGTGGAGTACTAATATAGAGGGTACTAGTGCAAATTATTTTTTCGAGAACCCCTATAGTGCAAGGATAGTGCCAGCTGGATCTATATTTTGCCCATCTTTGTCGGGCTGTATGTGTGAGCAGTGTCTGTGTTTGCATGTTTTTGTATGTAGTAGGTGTGTCAATATAGGTGAGCATGTGTGTGTTTTGTTGGTGTTTGAATGCAGTTTGGGTTTGTATGCAGGTTTGGTGTTTGGGTGCAGGGGTCTTATTTCTATATAGTGTTGCAATTTAATTGCAGTGGTGTATTTGTATACACAGATTCATATACACTGCCACACACACTATCAGTGTATATGAATCTGTGTATACAAATACGCCACTGCAATTAAATTGCACACACACTATCACACAAACACAGAAAAACATACATGCATACTGATACACATACACTGACACACAATCACAGAGAGACACCCATGTATACACACACACATACACTGCATGACAAACACGGAAGCATGCACGTACTGACACACATAGATACACACATACTGACACACACACTTATGTACATACATACAAAAACATATATACACATACATATACACACTGACACACAGATACACAAGCCCACTGACACACACATATAGAAGTTAGAATTGTCATATTCTTAGCTTCCCTCCTGTTTCCAGAATGTTTGTGTGCAGGAGAGTGGCTTCCATGGGGTCCTGTAGATCTGGCTGCTATCTGACTCTGATGGAAGGCTGGGGCTGGTGCAGACTCCCTCTTTCATCTACCGCTCCTCTCTGTGCTTCACCCAAACCCATGCCATGCTCTGTTAGTTGGGAAGAAGTGAATTCAGGTCATTGCTGCACCGACTGCACCAGCGGTAGTTTTGCCCCTGAAAACACACAAATGTTATAAAATTGAATGTGTGCATTGGAATACTTGCTATGATTAGCTTGTGTGTTTTACAGTGGAGTTGACCAGTTTCTATTAGAAAGTGTAAAAATCAGATGGCTAGAGTGACAATGGAGTAGTTTTGATATTAGGTGAATAGTTATCATCTGATCTGTTTGGGTATCCGTGTTGTGTATTTCTACTCATAGTCCCATTTAGAACCTATTAACATGCTCATTCTTGCATTAATAGTCTAAATTTAAGAAAATATTATTTATGCCATCACTGAGCAGAACTACAGTGTAACAATCATGAGGGAATGTGCTTTCTTGCCATGGTAATCTGGGAGTGCCGTAGGAGGTGTGTGACGTTTTTTGGTTTACACTTCTATTCCACACTGCTTTACTGCTACCACGAGTTTCGGAGCACCCAGGAATGATACGGGATCATAATCATAATATGATGTTATCACTCTTCCAAAATTCACAAATTTTGGGAAATGCACAAATGACTCTTTTGGTTTAGGCCCAGTTTCATCAGGAGAGAAAGTTACCAATCAATGTCTTTTCAATTACAGGCCCTCTGTCAGAATAGAATTGAAAATGAGAAAGTTTAATTCTAAAATGAATGGGGTATCCTGATCCTATAGGAAAGCCTAATTAATTAGGGAATGGGGTAGTCCAATCCAATTAGAAAGTGTCATTATTTAGTGAATTAAGTATCCCAACCCAATGCAAGAGTCTAATTTAGTGAATAAGGTATCCCAACCTGTTATGAAAGCCAAAATCTTTACTGGATTTGATATCCCAACCCAATGGAATAGATTAAATATTTTATGAATTAGGTATCCTGACTCCTTTGGTAAATATGAATCCCTGGTGAATGAGATATATCGATCCAATGGGAATGACTAGTTTGTAGTTTTAAGGGACGGTCTAGCATTTCTCTCTTGTCAGCACCATATAAGAATATAATTACTGCAATAACACATTATTAGATATTAAGGATAACCACTTACCGTATATACTCGAGTATAAGCCGACCCGAATATAAGCCGAGGCCCCTAATTTTACCCCCAAAAATGGGAAAACTAGGGTTGGAAATGCAGCAGCTACTGGTACATTTCTAAATAAAATTAGATCCTAAAAAAATTATATTAATTGAATATTTATTTACAGTGTGTGTATATAATGAATGCAGTGTGTGTGTATGAATGCAGTGTGTGTATGAATGCAGTGTGTGTATGAATGCAGTGTATGTGTATGAATGCAGTGTGTGTATGAATGCAGTGTGTGTATGAATGCAGTGTGTGTGTATGAATGCAGTGTGTGTATGAATGCAGTGTGTGTGTGTATGAATGCAGTGTGTGTGTATGAATGCAGTGTGTGTATGAATGCAGTGTGTGTGTGTGTGTATGAATGCAGTGTGTGTGTATGAATGCAGTGTGTGTATGGGTGCAGTGTGTGTGTGTATGAGTGCAATGTGTGTATGAATGCAATGTGTGTATGAATGCAGTGTGTGTATGAGTGCAGTGTGTGTATGAATGCAGTGTGTGTGTGTGTGTATGAATGCAGTGTGTGTATGAGTGCAGTGTGTGTATGAAGTGTGTGTGCGTATGAAGTGTGTGTGTATGAATGCAGTGTGTGTATGAATGCAGTGTGTGTGTATGAATGCAGTGTGTGTATGAGTGCAGTGTGTGTATGAAGTGTGTGTGTGTGTATGAATGCAGTGTGTGTGTGTGAATGCAGTGTGTGTATGAGTGCAGTGTGTGTGTGTGTGATGCAGAGCCTTGGTGGGGGCTGGGCATTTTTATTATTATTTTTTAATGATTATAATTTTAATATAATTTTTTTGTTATATTAATATTTTTTTTATTTTTTTATTATTATTAATATTTCATTTAAATTTGTATTTATTTTTTCGCCCCCCCTCCCTGCTTGTTAGCTGGCCAGGGAGGGGGGCTCTCACTCCCTGGTGGTCCAGTGGTGTGCACTGTGTAGGAGGGGGGCTGGCAGGAAGCTCTTACTTACCTCTCCTGCAGCTCCTGTCAGTTCCCTTCTCCTCCGCGCCGGTCCGGTCAGCTCCCTATGCAAGTCCCAGTGTAAGTCTCGCGGCCGCGCTATGGCCCCACGGCTGTCGCAAGACTTACACTGGGAGCTGACAGGGGAGCTGACCGGACCGGCGCGAAGGAGGAGGGAGCTGACAGGAGCTGCAGGAGAGGTAAGTAAATGCTTCCTGCCAGCCCCCCTCCTACACAGCCCCATTGTCTGTATTATGGCAATCTAAATTGCCATAATACAGACAGTGACTCGGGTATAAGTCGAGTTGGGGTTTTTCAGCACAAAAAATGTGCTGAAAAACTCGGCTTATACTCGAGTATATACGGTACTGCAGCGCTAAGCATCTGTTATACCACATGCACACCACCTACCATACTTCCTTTGTCTCCATCACATCCCTCTCACCTGGATACATTTACACACTGTCACAATCACAGTCATTTGTCCAATAGAGAAAATAAGTATGTTTTGTTATTTGGCAATGCTGTTATTTGTCTTACCACGTATGAAATGGCTGTGCCTCCAACAAATAAAGGTTCTGCAGTTGTTAAAGAATGACATTTCTTATATATATTTAGATAAACTCACCACATATAGATGTGTGTATGGTTATATCTATACTGATATGAATAGTCAATGAATAAAACTAAAATTGAAAATATATGCTTTTTTAATAATTAAGCTTCTGTGCCTCTCTCTGCTGTCTGAGCACCATATTGCGGCAGGCAGGGAACAGCACGCATGGCCATAGGATGGATATGCCACTACAGCAGATTTTATTTCCTCTGAGGCAAAGCTAGAAGCGGTAACAATATATTTTCCCTTTTTTTTTGGCTCCGGTCTCCTTCACATAAAAAGAGCATCTATGTCTAATAGTAATGGTGATTTATTCTGAGATTATTATGTTTTTAGAAGGATTTCCGTGGCTGGCCTGTTTATGTGATGTAACGTGTGTGTGTGTGTGTGTATGCAGAGAACACCTGTCTCTCCCGAGGACCTTATTGTAAGAGAATTCCGGGAGATGTTATCTGTAGGTTATTATTGACGTTTGAGAGTATGATTAAGTGCTAGTTTGACTACAATCACATTAGGAATTCTTACACTGGAACCACTGATTCAGAGGAATATTCCACTGCCCAAAAAGAAAAATACATTCAGAAAAAATATGTTTAATAGATATACCCCAAGTGAAAGCATACATGCATTTAATTATGCATTTTTTCCATTGAGAACAGCTTGTAAAAGCTGCAGATCCCATGTCTGCAGCCATAACCCCTCGTAGCACCACAGCTGGGACAAGCTCAACTGCTCGTAGCACCACAGCTGGGACAAGCTTAAGTATAAATACCAAAATAAACATCACCATGGCATTCAATAAAACTGCGTGTTGTTTGCATTACAAAAAAAGTAACTAAATGTTGATTGTGGTGCTAGGTAAGTGCAGGTGAAGGATAGGAGAGGAAAGACGAATAAAAAGCGTAGGAACCCAACATTAGCTACTAAATAAACAAGAGCTTGAGGGGCCCATAAGAAACAGGATGGCATCCATCATAATGTTCCAACTTCTACACCCCCATGTATCTCCTTGACCGTCTTTACACCATTGTGTGTATCTTCGGATCCCCCTCAACCCTTTGTGTCTCTCTCCCAATCTTCATCACTCCAATCCCTCTAACTCCATCTGATGCCACTCTCCTACCTGGATTATTTGGTAGCAGAGGCTCTGAATGTTCCTGTGGTCCTACTCAGCCATACTTCAATAAATAACAATGCGGGTAGGGTATGTTACATGCACCCCTCTCCCAGCCGTCACCTGTCCAGGAGTGCACCTTTCAGTGAGTTGCTGTCCCCATGTACTGTAAGTTTATTTATGTAAATCCTCTGTACACTGCAGGACTTTGCAGGATGCCACTGCACCATGACTATGAATCTATTTTACATAAAGTCAGATCCTGCAAAGATCACAGTCGTGTACTCTGTGTTTGTTTACCTACAAAGGTTGTTGTAGTCTGGGAGGAGCGATGAGGCAGTTGTTGCACTCAGGCAACATACAGAGAAGTGAAAAGGAGCCTGGCGGAGAACGTTGTGTCTCTGCAGGGTAAAGGCCAAGACTGGAGCAATGGTGTACGTAAATGGGGCTTTATGGACTGAATTTTGTTTTACATTACCCATACATTGACAGCCCATTCTATAGATTTTATGTAGTGGCCAGATGGTTTCGCACACTGCTCTCACAGAGGCGCTAACTTTCCAGAGTTACTAGAATTCAGACAATTTTAGCAAAACTATCAAATGGAAAAGTCGAATCAGTTAAATTGTATTCTTCAAATGAAAGTGAAAATTAGATTCACCTAAAATAATTCACAGGCTCCACGGAATGGGGAACATGAAGTCCAATTTATTTGTAATAGGAAGAATTACAATTTTTCCGCCTGGCTTATACATGATTAAAGCCAATAGGCTGAAACGTTATATGTATTTTGTGTGTTTCTCTTACAAATAAACTAGAGAGTTCAAAGAAATGCTACTAAACTGGTTCATGGATTGCAGGATAAAACTTACCAGGAAAGGTTAAAGGATCTTAACATGTATAGCTTGGTGGAAAGACGAGACAGGGGGGATATGATAGAAACATTTAAAAATATAAAGGAATCAACACAGTAAAGGAGGAGACTATATTTAAAAGAAGAAAAACTACCACAACAAGAGGACATAGTCTTAAATTAAAAATATTATCAGGAATTATTACTTTACTGAGAGGGTAGTGGACGCATGGAATAGCCTTCCAGCTGAAGTGTATGGGATAGGCATAAAGCTATCCTAGGTATAAGATAAGGCTAGGGACTAATGAAAGTATTTTGAAAATTGGGCAGACTAGATGGGCAAAATGCAGGGCTGGATTAACAGCTCCAGGCCCAGGCCCAGGCCCAGGCCCAAGGAAACTGTAAGTAGTTTTTTGGTGATTTTACAGAATTTTCTCTTTTGTCACTCCTTGTGATTTACATCATGTGATGTAACGCATACATAATTAGTTATGCAAATTAGTAACCCTAACTACTCTTTACATACTCTTGCTTAAGTATGGAAACTTAAGAGGGGCATGTGGACTAGCTGAAATGAAATTAGTTAAGGTAATGCTGACTTTTGTCTCTTTAACACTGTGGCGTGTCCCCTTTCTTCTACACTCACTACATCCACCTTTTCTCTGTCTTAGACTGTATACCAGGAGCTTCTGCTTGCTAGTAAGCAGGTAAGGAGACAAGTGAGTGCTAGGGGACAGTCCTTAGAAAGCATGGAGGGAGCACATCATTAGACGCATTTATGCCAAGCTCAGGATGCTGTTGGCCAGTATGCATGATTGGCAAGCAGCCGACATGCATTCATGCCAGGCTAGCCTTCCAATTCTTTTTTAAGCATGTTAATCCCTTTCGGGAATTCTGGTTACATGATCCGCGTCAGTGGCCCACCCTTTTACACCGCCCATTGACTTCCTGCTTCACTGGACACTGCTGTTAGGGAGGATGGATTTCCTTGAGAGATGAAAGCATGAATTAGAGAGAGATTAGCATAATTTAAGAGAATCTGAGTTTTCTTATAGCTGCATCCTACGTGTTTCCCTTTGGCAACATCTCCACCAGATACATAACGCTTGAGAGCTATGACTGTTTTAGTGTTTTTGGTGAATACGATTCAGTACTTGGGCCCCTCATACTTGTCAGCACCAGGCCCACTGGGCTCTCAATCTGGCCCTGGCCGAATGGGTCTTATCTGCCGTCACCTTCCATGTTTCTATCTTTCAAGCATCAGTAGTCAGATATGTTTATCTGGGCTATCGTACATAATTCCCTTTCTTTCCCCGCAATTTGTATTATGTCATGTAAATAATGATGAATGGAAATTCAGAAATAAATTCTCAAAACATCCTGCATTGTGAGGTCACTCGTCTCTAACTGAAAGGGTTAACCCAAACAATGTAATTATATCCTAAGAATTCCTACATTTTAATGGTTCATCCTTTCGATATTTTCCCTGCCCTGCCTCTGCTCCTTCTCAGGACAGTAGCAACAACCATCGCTCTGTATGTATGTGTTTATATATATTATGACAGATCAGGACGAAGAGTTATCCTGTTTCCATAGCAATATCAATTGGCATTCTGCAGGTGCATTCACTGCCAGAGAGGCTGCAGACTAAATGAGCTCTCTTGAAGGCTCTCTCTGTGACACGCAAGCTATTTTTGGCCGAAGGCGGACGCTGCTGCTACTGCTCCTGCTGCATAGTCTCCCAGAAGCCATTTGGAAAGGCAGAGCCTTGATTCTAAAGGAAGATTAATCATTCATACAAAATACTTGATGATGGATTGCATAATATTTAACAAGCCTTGGGAATTGCGAATGTGTTTTTTTATAAAATTGTAGTTTTGTTTTGAAAACCACAGCTATGAAGTCTGTGTTTGGATACCGAAAATGTATTTATCTGTACAATAAGCACTGCAGGTGTACACCTGTGTGACTTAATGTATGTTAAAAAACACACACGCTTATCATTAAAAGACAATGTGTTAGTGCGCAGATTTACAAAATGATACATATGATGAAATGAATGACTAACATAAATTATTAAGGGTCGTTTTTTAAATTTTTTATTTTAGATTCTTTTTTAATGGTTTGGCCATACAATAATTGCTATTCTTGGAATAATGAAACACACACACACACACACAAAAAAAAAACCAAAAAAAAAACAACACCACATATTTATACAACAATACAGAATTCAGAGTGCAAAACAACCAAGATAGCACCAAAAAGGAAAATTTCATCTGGGTCAAGAATATTTTATCTTATTGACACTAAACAAGCTTGTCTTCGCGATTTCTACTCCCCGACAGCTTCTCCCTTCAAAAATGGGGGAGTTGGCGGGGAGAGGGAAGGATTTAAAAAACAAACACAAAAAACAAAACCTTAACATAAATTATTAAGGGTCTATGGGTCTGTTCATTAAACGTTTGATTGATGAGGCAGATGATAAGCTAATGACGGAGTACAAGGAATAAATTACCCATGAAACAGAAGCTCCTTTACCGCGGTCTGCACTGCCCAGCCACCCGACACATATGTAGCAGGCAAAACAGGGAAGGGGTGGGAGATGGCTCTTAGAGGCACTGGGGGGAGGGGGAGGAGAGATCACTAAGGGACACTGGGGGGGGGGGTGGAGGTGGAGGAGGAGAGACCACTAAGGGATACTGGGGGGGAGGGAGAGGAGGAGAGACCACTAAGGGACACTTGGGGGAGGGATAGGAGGAGAGACAACTAAGGGACACTGGGTGGAGGGGGAGGAGAGACCACTAAGGGACACTGGGGGGGGGGGAGAGAGGAGGAGAGACCACTAAGGGACACTTGGGGGAGAGTAGAGACCACTAAGGGACACTGGAGGGGCGGGAGAGGAGGAGAGACCACTAAGGGACACTGGGGGGAGACCACTATGGGACACTGGGGGGAGGGAGAGGAGGAGAGACAACTAAAGAACACTGCGGGGGAGGAGAGGAGGAGAGCCCACTAAGGGGCACGGGGGGGGGGGGGGCGGGGAGGAGAGACCACTATTGGACACTGGAGGGGATGAGAGACCACTAAGGGAAATATTGGGGGAGGGGAGAGACCACTTAAGGAATGAAGTGGGGGGGGGGGGTGGAGAGACCACTAAGGGACACTGGGGGGGGGGGTGAGGAGAGACCACTAAGGGAAAGCTGGGGGGCACTAAGGGACACTGGGGGAGGGGAGGATATACCACTAAGGGAAAGATTGGGGGGGGCAACTAAGGGAAATATGTGGGGGGGAGGAGAGACCACTAAGGGACACTGGGGGGAGCAAGAGGAGGAGAGACCACTAAAGGGCACGGGGGTGAGATCACTAAGGGAAATATGGGGGTGGGAGGAGAGACCACTAAGGGAAATATGGGGGAGGGGGGAACACTAAGGGACAGAAGGGGGGGAGATCACTAAGGGACAGGAGGGCAGGGGAGATCACTAAGAGACAGGTGGGGATGGGAGATCACTAAGGGATCTGAGATCACTAAAGGATAGGAGAACACTAGGAGACAGGAGGGAAGGGGGCAACACTAAGGGACAGGAGGGGAGGGGAGAACACTAATGCACAGGACGGGAGAGTTCTAAGGGACGGGGGAGAAGGGGAGTTGAGACCACTAAGGGACAGGGGAAGTGTAAGAGATCATTAAGGGGAGGGGGAGTGTAAGACACACAGAAAGGCCGAGGAAGGGGTGAAAGAGAAGCACAGACGGGCTGGTAGGGGAGACAGAAACACACAGAGAGGCTCAGGAGAGAGACACACAGAGTCCCTTGTGAGTGAGAGACACAGAGGGGCCTGGGGGGAAAAGAGACACACCAAGCAGCTGGGAAGAGTAAAACACAAAGGGATTTGGGAGAGAAAGACACACAAAGGGGTTGGGAGGATGTAGGAGACATACAAAGCTGGGGGATAAGAGACACACAAGGGGTTTGTAAGAGATACACTAAAGGGGAGTGTAAGACACAAAACAAAGAAAAAATATACAAAAAAAATATGTTACCAAAATAAATATAAAAATAAAAATAAAGAGCTGCTCCCCTCTCAGCCCCTATACTACCCCACAAACCCTCTCTTTCACACTACACACATACACAATGCATCCTTACTCACACACACACACACACACACACACACTGAAACATACAATGCATCCTACACTCACACAGAAACACACAATTCTTCCCTTACACACACAATGCCTCCATTACCCACACACACAATGTAGCCCTTGCACACATACACAGAAGCACACAATGCATCCCTTACATACACACACACACTGCCCAGACCTTGATCTGTGTAAGGGGCCCCTAAAAATTGAGCTGCTTCCTGTTTATTGTTTTTGTGAGCACTGCCTCAAAATTTTTTGTTTGCCTAGTGCGGCAAAAGTCCTTGCACCGGCCCTGCTGCTTGCTTTCCATGTTGTGTAGACTAGAGGATTTGCAACAACTTCATAGATATAGCGTTTGACGAGAGCATAAACGCCTGCATATTGAATCAGCCAAAGTCTCTCATTTCACTGCATTGCATTTACAAAGCATCTATCAGAGGGGGGTGTGTGGGAACATTTTACAAGCCCATTCGCAATGGATAGTAATGCATATTATTTCCATGGGCGATAAAGCAAAACAGTTGTGCCATTTAAACTGTTATCAAGCGTTTTCCAGCTCGTTCACACCATTAGATATTACCATCGGGCATTAAAATATGCATCAGTGCAAGCTGGTTGGTTTTTATGTCTTCAGTAAATACCGACATATGTTGGATAATGCCAGGCTTTTGTTTTTTTGAAACCAAACAATTCTGCTCTACAGGTAAAGTAACAGCCGTCCTTCCGATCCGAGGCCTTGATGTACAAGGTGAGAATGGAAAGGTGCAACAATCCCAGACCATTTTCCTGTTTGACACATTAACCACAGAACAGAGTGGAAAACAAAATGTTTATAAACTTCTATGGATAAAACCTAGTTGTAAAATAATGACCTAACAATTACCGACCAATGTTGTCTGTGTTTTATGGAATACATCAAGAACTTGGTATGATACGATACAAAGGAATATGTTCGTTAAGGTGTTACATTATGTATAATATTTATAGTTTGGAGACATGATTGCAGATGTAAACAGTATAAATACTGCTGGAAGATGTGCGTTTCCAGTGATATCTGTAGGGGCATTAGTCGTTAACTAATGAAAGCACGCATCCTCGTTTAAAGGAACTTAAATCGTGCCTAGTTTTCTAGTAAAATATACAGATATTGTATGCTGTTCTTACATAAAATTCTGAAGTTTATCATGATTGACATGATTTTTATTGTAGACATCAGACATATAACTAGCAAAATACAGAGCTCCCTGCTTTTGGAAGGACAGTCCTGATTTTTGGGACCTGTCCTGGTTTAGCACAGTACAAGCGCATCATTAAAAGTACTCACACACACACTACATCTAGCTTCCGCAGCACTCTCTGCATGTTCCTGTAGATTAGGGGCCGTCCTGGAAGCTATCTTTCCACCTGGCATGCTTGATATCAAACACACCACTTCAGTGGACAGACATGCGCACTTCACAGACCGGTCTGCCCATTATGGATGCCACCAGTGATACAAGGTGTGTCAATGGCAAGGCCCCCTCAAAGGCCCACCCATTCCATCATTCAAATGTTGAAAAATATGAAAATAATTTAATTTTATGTAAACCTATAATAATTAGATGTACACTATAGGCACTCAGGCTCATTGAAGTGGTCTGTGTGCAGTGTCCTGTTCCACTTAATCCTGCAATGTAAAACATTGCAGTATTAAGACAGCCTCTAGTAACTGTCTACTAGACAGCTAATAAAGGCTCTTCCGGGAGGTTACCAGATTCTGGGTTGCCTAAATGATGCTGGATGTCCTTACCCTCTGCATGAGGACATCCAGCATCAGTGAAATCCCCGTAGGAAAGCATTGAGTCAATGCATCCCTAAAGGGGGGTGTCTCACGCAGACACCGTGAATGCGCATTAGGTCCCCCGTCGGATGATGTCAAAGGAGGCGAAGTGCCAGTTCGGGTAAGTGATTAAAGGGGTTTTTATATGCTGCATAGGGGGGTAGGTGCAAGGAAAGGGGAGAGCAGAGGGCACTATAGTGTCAGGAATACGGAATTTAAAACATTAGATACAATAGGACAGGGTAGACAACCTCCTAATTATTACAGTAAAAGGTGTGTGTGTGTGTTATAATTGCTATGGTCAGTATAATCAACACAAATAGGTCCACTAGGTTGTGGTTAATGAAGCTGTATGCATATAAAATTAGGGCTGCACTAAACAATTCATGGTTTTAATTAGTCAGTATATGCATTCTTAATGAGTTGTCAGATGTCAGGGCTAATTGCATGTTATATCATTATTATTGTCCTGCTGTTATTGAGTTGGTGTCTATCCACTGGAGTCACGATCATATCTTTAACACTCATAAGTGACAACAGTCCCAAATTTACCAGGACAGTCCTGCATTTTGGGGTACTGTCCCAGCAATGACAGGCCCTTAGACCTATCCTGCATTTCTGACAGTAGATTTAACAATGCAGCAAGGGGCTGGGCACTAGGACCACACATAGAGCACTTCAGCAGCAGATCATGCATCGTCTGTCTGAGGAGGGGGTTGTCTATCATCCTGGCCAACCTCTTCACAGATAAGCATGCCTCTTTGCCAAGAAGCATCACTCCCTTGACAGGTAGAATCACCCACTACACAGTGTATTATGCCGTCTACTCTGATTGGCTGGTATGAACACTCGCTGTTAGTCTTGGAGAGTAAAACGTAAATTGTATCTATTTATAATATGTAAATGTTTCCAAAGTGGGGATTTGTTATAAATATTCTAGGAATTTTTGTTTACATCGTCTAAAACAAACTAAACTGCTCCCATAATACAGACTATGAAAAGCTATGTAAACAGTGTAATGATACAATTTAAAATAATTCAATAATATAATAGTCTGGGTGTTTATGACAGAAGGCAGTATATGACACGCAATCTGTAAAGTATACCAATTTTTAGAGGGACACTATAACTACTGTAGCTTATTGTATGTGTTTTAATATCATCGATCGTGGGCAGGTGAACAGGGTGCACCGTGCCCATGTGCCAGGAGCAGTGGTAGAAAAGAGGGGGCGACAAGAGGAGCAAAGGCAATGGTGGAACTATAGGAGTCAAGGCCTCTGAGTTCCGGCTGTCACTGGGAGCCAGGAGGCCCCCTTAGGGCCCACCCAAGAGGCACCTATTTACTTTGCTTACCTGGATGTCAGGTGCCTAGTCTGCCAAAATATACTGTTTGTGAAAGAGGAGGCAGGAAAGACATCTGATGTTCTTGCTCTTTCAGTTCCTCACTGTTGCCTTGTGCCCTGCAATGATGCCTGGAGCTGAAATATGGAGTCACTCCAGCCCTGTCATCACTAAAAAGTGTGCAAGGGAGCAGTGATGAAGAGCAGGAAGATTACAGGAACTACTGGACTCCAGGGAGAAGATACCACTGGACCCCAGGAAGAAGATCCCACTGGACCCCAGGGAGAAGACCTACACCAGCTTTCCTAAAGGTAGGGAGGCTGGATGAGCCTAATAAAATAAACTAAAAACCACAATAGTTAAACTACTTTGTCAGTGGTGTTCAATAATTGGTAAACGTGTGATTGTGTCTGTCACTGTGTCTTTGTCTGTCAGTGTGTGTGTGTGTGTGTATCAGTGAGTGTGCCTGTCAGTGAGTATATTTCACATCAGTGAGAGTGTGTCTGTGAGTGTCTGTCAGTGAATATATTTCAAATCAGTGAGAGTGTGTCTGTCATTGAGAGTGTCAGTGAGCGTGTCTGTCAAATATGTGAGTGTGTGTCTGTTAGTGAGAGTGAGTGTTTCTAAGTGAGAGTGTGTGACTGTCAGAGAGTGTGTGTCTGATTACAAAAAGGGGTGGGGCTTACAGATGGAGTGGTGGAGTTGTTGCATTTATGGACATTTGTAAGGGAGAGGAGTTTTGTAATATGACCACCTAGGGAGCCAAAAAAAATAATTCTGCACTCAGGTATCAGTGAGCCTAGGCCATGTCCTCACTAGGAGTCCATGGATTGGCAGCTTTGAACTCTACCATATGTCAAAGTTTTGACTTCCTCATTATGCATCCACATTTTTTGTGAAATTTCCTTATATGACATCCTAAGCAAATGGATATGATGTGACTGCACCCACAGAGTCCTTGCACCATAGCAACAATTTTTACTATAGAAACAGTGCTTCTCGCATGGATCGCCCTTGGTAGGCTGGCCTACTTCAATGGCAAATAGCCAATCCGAGGTAGATAAAGTCATGAATGCATGCATTAACCAGTACCCACAATACATTGGTGATCACAAAAAGGTAATTAGGGCCCACCATTTCAAGTCCTACGCTACTAGCCAAGCTACTAGCCAAGACTGTCCAGTTTAGACAGTCCATGACACTTTCACCATGGGACAAATACATGATACAATAGTTAATTTGAAAATAGTTCCACGTCATTATATAGTCATTTCAATTCAGTTCCCAATGACCACGTGTGTAATTTAGTGATTCAGTGTTTAGTGAATAAAATAAAACGTAATGACTGTTTTTACAAAGAATACAAATAATGAATTGCTGCAGTGTACTTTAACTCACATCGAAGATAGATTTATTTATTTTTTTAAACGGCTACTTAAATATCAATTTTTGAGAAAAATATTTTCCTTTTGTGCCCCTATTGATAAAAGTGCTTTCGGGTCTATTTTTAAGCATGTTTGCTGCTTTTATTGTTGATGGTAAACTGTCCTTTGTTATTTCGCTCAGAGAGCAACATGACAGGTACGGTATATAGGAAACACAGGGGCTGGGAGGCTGAGTCCTGACAGGCCTGCCTGAGAATTAGCATGTGCGCACTTGCTTATTCTACTGTTTCATGTCAGTGACAGAAGACGCGTTCCCCTCTTGTCACAATTTATGTTAATGAGGTTTCTTTGGTAAAGTAGGCCGGCTGATGACAGAAATGGCTCCAACGTGGAGCTTTGAGACAATTCCTTTTGTGCTCGGAGATGTCACAGTCTGTTTGCTTTGAACTGGTGCAAATTTTTTACTCTCGTCTGAACTGGATTTCATGGTGTAAATGTTTGTATTATATATATATAAATATATATATATAGCTTTAAAAAAATGAGGTTGGAACTACTATACTCTATTTGATGTTGTGCATGCACCAGCTGTTGTGGCATTGCATCCTTGTATATCTAACCTATGCACAAATAAAATAAAGAATTAATAAAAAAAAAAAATAAGGTTGGTAGTTTGGTCTTTGTTTAAAAATATATATAAAAAAAAAAAAAAAACAAGTAGTTTATGTGTGAAAAATGCATTACTGAGAGTGCAGATGGACACCACATCACTTGAGTGCAATTATATTTGTTCACGAATAAAACATTTCCCCCCACAATTATTAATCAGTGCTACTCTCTTTTTTTTGATATGTGTTATTTTTATTTAGGAACAAACGTGTCTTTTAAATCGTAATCATCACTTCTCTAGAAAAAAAATCGCGTTTGCTGTTGTTTCATTTCATATTTAAAATAAAGTTGTAGCAATTGACATCACAATCGTCGCTGCCATATAACCAGCCAAATATGTGCACCCTCCCCCAAAAAGATTTTTCAAAACACACTCCCTATAATACGCTGCATATGTGTGGGTGAAATATTTATGCACGATGGGTGCATGTGAATGTTTGTGTAATATCAAAATGGAAATTTGACTGAAAAGGTAGTGCATGTATAAATTGTACATGTAATATACACAATCACTTGACATGTTATGTGTTTGGAGTGCATGCTTCAGTCCCAATTTCAGGGGCCTGTCCCACTGTCGGGAGCTCTGTCTCCCATTTAAATAGTAAATATGAAAAAACTATTTGGACATATGTCAATATACAATTTTCCTATAGCAATAGAATCTTGTGGCTTATTTCCAATATTTTTGCTACGTTTTACCAACTAGTAGCTGCTCGATTAAAAGAACACTATAGGGTTATGAATACAAATGTGTATTCCTTAACCTACAGTGTTAAAAAACTATTTACATGGCCAGTCCCCCCCTTTCTCTCCTTAAATAGAGTTCAAACTCACCTTTATACCAGCCGCCGGCGCTGGCCCCATTTGTCCTGCCTGGCTGAGATTATCAGAATTGGCAATCTCAGCCAATCCAGTGCTTTCCCATAGGGACGCATTGGGAGACACATATACACACGCAGCAAAATGCAGCTCTATGCCAATCAGAATCTCCTCACAGAGATTCATTGAATCATTGAATTGAAGCGTGGAAATGTTGAGCCTCCAGGGACAGACTATACTCACATGAACAACTATATTAAACCGTAGTTGTTCTGGTGACTATAGTGTCCCTTTAAGTGGCTGTCACTAATTTTAGTAAGTAATGGCTGTTTATAGGCTACACACTTTCACCAGTAGAGACAGAGAGTTACCGGCAGCAGGTACTTAAAGTTACCGGCAGCAGGTGCTAAATAGCTTATTGGCTATCATTACTGTCTATGGGCAACACTCAAACTGATAACTTAATTTTTCTGCTGCAAAATAACATTTCTTTAAATGTTGACAAATATTCTTGCACAGTCCATTTCACACACACACACACACTGCATTTACACTTCTCTCTGCATGCAGCCCCTCTCTGACAATTACACACACACTACACATGCAGCCCCTGTCAGGATCGGGTCAGGGATCCAACACGCAAAGTACAAACAGGTACAGGGTACGTATACCGGACCTTAGAATGGCCGGACTAACGTACAGAGAGTATAGAGAATGGTCAGAGACAAGCCGAGGTCGAGGGAACGAGAGGACAGGTAAGCGAGTAACAAGCTGGGTAAAGGATAACAGAGGTAAACAGAGTAAGTCAAACAAGCCGGGTCGTAACCAAAAGGATAACTGAAAAACACCAGAGCACTGTGTGACTAGACAGGCTAGAACCACGACAGGGCAATGAGCAACAGGGCGAAGTATGTTTAAATACCCTGGCTAGAGAGGATAGACACGCCTCCGACGAGTCCTGATTGGTCTCCAATGGATTGAGTGACAGGTCGTTCCGGATTGGCGTCATGACGTCGGTCTCCGGCACCATGCTACATAAGGAAGTAACTCCCTCGCGGCCGGCGTTTATGTGAACGGGTCGACCGCGAGGAACAGGAGAAACATGGCGTCCGGACGGATAAACGTCTAAGTCTCTACCTCTCTCGGCGGTAGAGACCTCAGGTACCCTGACAGTACCCCCCCTCTCAGATACGCCCACCGGGCGGAAGGAACCGGGACGAGATGGGAAGCGGGAGTGATACGCCCTGCGGAGACGAGGAGCATGAACATCCTCTTGAGGTACCCAACTCCTCTCTTCAGGACCATAACCCTTCCAATCGACCAGATATTGAACCTTCCCCCGTAGCACCACAGCTGGGACAAGCTCAACTGCTCGTAGCACCACAGCTGGGACAAGCTTAAGTATAAATACCAAAATAAACATCACCATGGCATTCAATAAAACTGCGTGTTGTTTGCATTACAAAAAAAGTAACTAAATGTTGATTGTGGTGCTAGGTAAGTGCAGGTGAAGGATAGGAGAGGAAAGACGAATAAAAAGCGTAGGAACCCAACATTAGCTACTAAATAAACAAGAGCTTGAGGGGCCCATAAGAAACAGGATGGCATCCATCATAATGTTCCAACTTCTACACCCCCATGTATCTCCTTGACCGTCTTTACACCATTGTGTGTATCTTCGGATCCCCCTCAACCCTTTGTGTCTCTCTCCCAATCTTCATCACTCCAATCCCTCTAACTCCATCTGATGCCACTCTCCTACCTGGATTATTTGGTAGCAGAGGCTCTGAATGTTCCTGTGGTCCTACTCAGCCATACTTCAATAAATAACAATGCGGGTAGGGTATGTTACATGCACCCCTCTCCCAGCCGTCACCTGTCCAGGAGTGCACCTTTCAGTGAGTTGCTGTCCCCATGTACTGTAAGTTTATTTATGTAAATCCTCTGTACACTGCAGGACTTTGCAGGATGCCACTGCACCATGACTATGAATCTATTTTACATAAAGTCAGATCCTGCAAAGATCACAGTCGTGTACTCTGTGTTTGTTTACCTACAAAGGTTGTTGTAGTCTGGGAGGAGCGATGAGGCAGTTGTTGCACTCAGGCAACATACAGAGAAGTGAAAAGGAGCCTGGCGGAGAACGTTGTGTCTCTGCAGGGTAAAGGCCAAGACTGGAGCAATGGTGTACGTAAATGGGGCTTTATGGACTGAATTTTGTTTTACATTACCCATACATTGACAGCCCATTCTATAGATTTTATGTAGTGGCCAGATGGTTTCGCACACTGCTCTCACAGAGGCGCTAACTTTCCAGAGTTACTAGAATTCAGACAATTTTAGCAAAACTATCAAATGGAAAAGTCGAATCAGTTAAATTGTATTCTTCAAATGAAAGTGAAAATTAGATTCACCTAAAATAATTCACAGGCTCCACGGAATGGGGAACATGAAGTCCAATTTATTTGTAATAGGAAGAATTACAATTTTTCCGCCTGGCTTATACATGATTAAAGCCAATAGGCTGAAACGTTATATGTATTTTGTGTGTTTCTCTTACAAATAAACTAGAGAGTTCAAAGAAATGCTACTAAACTGGTTCATGGATTGCAGGATAAAACTTACCAGGAAAGGTTAAAGGATCTTAACATGTATAGCTTGGTGGAAAGACGAGACAGGGGGGATATGATAGAAACATTTAAAAATATAAAGGAATCAACACAGTAAAGGAGGAGACTATATTTAAAAGAAGAAAAACTACCACAACAAGAGGACATAGTCTTAAATTAAAAATATTATCAGGAATTATTACTTTACTGAGAGGGTAGTGGACGCATGGAATAGCCTTCCAGCTGAAGTGTATGGGATAGGCATAAAGCTATCCTAGGTATAAGATAAGGCTAGGGACTAATGAAAGTATTTTGAAAATTGGGCAGACTAGATGGGCAAAATGCAGGGCTGGATTAACAGCTCCAGGCCCAGGCCCAGGCCCAGGCCCAAGGAAACTGTAAGTAGTTTTTTGGTGATTTTACAGAATTTTCTCTTTTGTCACTCCTTGTGATTTACATCATGTGATGTAACGCATACATAATTAGTTATGCAAATTAGTAACCCTAACTACTCTTTACATACTCTTGCTTAAGTATGGAAACTTAAGAGGGGCATGTGGACTAGCTGAAATGAAATTAGTTAAGGTAATGCTGACTTTTGTCTCTTTAACACTGTGGCGTGTCCCCTTTCTTCTACACTCACTACATCCACCTTTTCTCTGTCTTAGACTGTATACCAGGAGCTTCTGCTTGCTAGTAAGCAGGTAAGGAGACAAGTGAGTGCTAGGGGACAGTCCTTAGAAAGCATGGAGGGAGCACATCATTAGACGCATTTATGCCAAGCTCAGGATGCTGTTGGCCAGTATGCATGATTGGCAAGCAGCCGACATGCATTCATGCCAGGCTAGCCTTCCAATTCTTTTTTAAGCATGTTAATCCCTTTCGGGAATTCTGGTTACATGATCCGCGTCAGTGGCCCACCCTTTTACACCGCCCATTGACTTCCTGCTTCACTGGACACTGCTGTTAGGGAGGATGGATTTCCTTGAGAGATGAAAGCATGAATTAGAGAGAGATTAGCATAATTTAAGAGAATCTGAGTTTTCTTATAGCTGCATCCTACGTGTTTCCCTTTGGCAACATCTCCACCAGATACATAACGCTTGAGAGCTATGACTGTTTTAGTGTTTTTGGTGAATACGATTCAGTACTTGGGCCCCTCATACTTGTCAGCACCAGGCCCACTGGGCTCTCAATCTGGCCCTGGCCGAATGGGTCTTATCTGCCGTCACCTTCCATGTTTCTATCTTTCAAGCATCAGTAGTCAGATATGTTTATCTGGGCTATCGTACATAATTCCCTTTCTTTCCCCGCAATTTGTATTATGTCATGTAAATAATGATGAATGGAAATTCAGAAATAAATTCTCAAAACATCCTGCATTGTGAGGTCACTCGTCTCTAACTGAAAGGGTTAACCCAAACAATGTAATTATATCCTAAGAATTCCTACATTTTAATGGTTCATCCTTTCGATATTTTCCCTGCCCTGCCTCTGCTCCTTCTCAGGACAGTAGCAACAACCATCGCTCTGTATGTATGTGTTTATATATATTATGACAGATCAGGACGAAGAGTTATCCTGTTTCCATAGCAATATCAATTGGCATTCTGCAGGTGCATTCACTGCCAGAGAGGCTGCAGACTAAATGAGCTCTCTTGAAGGCTCTCTCTGTGACACGCAAGCTATTTTTGGCCGAAGGCGGACGCTGCTGCTACTGCTCCTGCTGCATAGTCTCCCAGAAGCCATTTGGAAAGGCAGAGCCTTGATTCTAAAGGAAGATTAATCATTCATACAAAATACTTGATGATGGATTGCATAATATTTAACAAGCCTTGGGAATTGCGAATGTGTTTTTTTATAAAATTGTAGTTTTGTTTTGAAAACCACAGCTATGAAGTCTGTGTTTGGATACCGAAAATGTATTTATCTGTACAATAAGCACTGCAGGTGTACACCTGTGTGACTTAATGTATGTTAAAAAACACACACGCTTATCATTAAAAGACAATGTGTTAGTGCGCAGATTTACAAAATGATACATATGATGAAATGAATGACTAACATAAATTATTAAGGGTCGTTTTTTAAATTTTTTATTTTAGATTCTTTTTTAATGGTTTGGCCATACAATAATTGCTATTCTTGGAATAATGAAACACACACACACACACACAAAAAAAAAACCAAAAAAAAAACAACACCACATATTTATACAACAATACAGAATTCAGAGTGCAAAACAACCAAGATAGCACCAAAAAGGAAAATTTCATCTGGGTCAAGAATATTTTATCTTATTGACACTAAACAAGCTTGTCTTCGCGATTTCTACTCCCCGACAGCTTCTCCCTTCAAAAATGGGGGAGTTGGCGGGGAGAGGGAAGGATTTAAAAAACAAACACAAAAAACAAAACCTTAACATAAATTATTAAGGGTCTATGGGTCTGTTCATTAAACGTTTGATTGATGAGGCAGATGATAAGCTAATGACGGAGTACAAGGAATAAATTACCCATGAAACAGAAGCTCCTTTACCGCGGTCTGCACTGCCCAGCCACCCGACACATATGTAGCAGGCAAAACAGGGAAGGGGTGGGAGATGGCTCTTAGAGGCACTGGGGGGAGGGGGAGGAGAGATCACTAAGGGACACTGGGGGGGGGGTGGAGGTGGAGGAGGAGAGACCACTAAGGGATACTGGGGGGGAGGGAGAGGAGGAGAGACCACTAAGGGACACTTGGGGGAGGGATAGGAGGAGAGACAACTAAGGGACACTGGGTGGAGGGGGAGGAGAGACCACTAAGGGACACTGGGGGGGGGGGGGGGAGAGAGGAGGAGAGACCACTAAGGGACACTTGGGGGAGAGTAGAGACCACTAAGGGACACTGGAGGGGCGGGAGAGGAGGAGAGACCACTAAGGGACACTGGGGGGAGACCACTATGGGACACTGGGGGGAGGGAGAGGAGGAGAGACAACTAAAGAACACTGCGGGGGAGGAGAGGAGGAGAGCCCACTAAGGGACACGGGGGGGGGGGGGGCGGGGAGGAGAGACCACTATTGGACACTGGAGGGGATGAGAGACCACTAAGGGAAATATTGGGGGAGGGGAGAGACCACTTAAGGAATGAAGTGTGGGGGGGGGGGGTGGAGAGACCACTAAGGGACACTGGGGGGGGGGTGAGGAGAGACCACTAAGGGAAAGCTGGGGGGCACTAAGGGACACTGGGGGAGGGGAGGATATACCACTAAGGGAAAGATTGGGGGGGGCAACTAAGGGAAATATGTGGGGGGGAGGAGAGACCACTAAGGGACACTGGGGGGAGCAAGAGGAGGAGAGACCACTAAAGGGCACGGGGGTGAGATCACTAAGGGAAATATGGGGGTGGGAGGAGAGACCACTAAGGGAAATATGGGGGAGGGGGGAACACTAAGGGACAGAAGGGGGGGAGATCACTAAGGGACAGGAGGGCAGGGGAGATCACTAAGAGACAGGTGGGGATGGGAGATCACTAAGGGATCTGAGATCACTAAAGGATAGGAGAACACTAGGAGACAGGAGGGAAGGGGGCAACACTAAGGGACAGGAGGGGAGGGGAGAACACTAATGCACAGGACGGGAGAGTTCTAAGGGACGGGGGAGAAGGGGAGTTGAGACCACTAAGGGACAGGGGAAGTGTAAGAGATCATTAAGGGGAGGGGGAGTGTAAGACACACAGAAAGGCCGAGGAAGGGGTGAAAGAGAAGCACAGACGGGCTGGTAGGGGAGACAGAAACACACAGAGAGGCTCAGGAGAGAGACACACAGAGTCCCTTGTGAGTGAGAGACACAGATGGGCCTGGGGGGAAAAGAGACACACCAAGCAGCTGGGAAGAGTAAAACACAAAGGGATTTGGGAGAGAAAGACACACAAAGGGGTTGGGAGGATGTAGGAGACATACAAAGCTGGGGGATAAGAGACACACAAGGGGTTTGTAAGAGATACACTAAAGGGGAGTGTAAGACACAAAACAAAGAAAAAATATACAAAAAAATTATGTTACCAAAATAAATATAAAAATAAAAATAAAGAGCTGCTCCCCTCTCAGCCCCTATACTACCCCACAAACCCTCTCTTTCACACTACACACATACACAATGCATCCTTACTCACACACACACACACACACACACACACTGAAACATACAATGCATCCTACACTCACACAGAAACACACAATTCTTCCCTTACACACACAATGCCTCCATTACCCACACACACAAGGCAGCCCTTGCACACATACACAGAAGCACACAATGCATCCCTTACATACACACACACACTGCCCAGACCTTGATCTGTGTAAGGGGCCCCTAAAAATTGAGCTGCTTCCTGTTTATTGTTTTTGTGAGCACTGCCTCAAAATTTTTTGTTTGCCTAGTGCGGCAAAAGTCCTTGCACCGGCCCTGCTGCTTGCTTTCCATGTTGTGTAGACTAGAGGATTTGCAACAACTTCATAGATATAGCGTTTGACGAGAGCATAAACGCCTGCATATTGAATCAGCCAAAGTCTCTCATTTCACTGCATTGCATTTACAAAGCATCTATCAGAGGGGGGTGTGTGGAAACATTTTACAAGCCCATTCGCAATGGATAGTAATGCATATTATTTCCATGGGCGATAAAGCAAAACAGTTGTGCCATTTAAACTGTTATCAAGCGTTTTCCAGCTCGTTCACACCATTAGATATTACCATCGGGCATTAAAATATGCATCAGTGCAAGCTGGTTGGTTTTTATGTCTTCAGTAAATACCGACATATGTTGGATAATGCCAGGCTTTTGTTTTTTTGAAACCAAACAATTCTGCTCTACAGGTAAAGTAACAGCCGTCCTTCCGATCCGAGGCCTTGATGTACAAGGTGAGAATGGAAAGGTGCAACAATCCCAGACCATTTTCCTGTTTGACACATTAACCACAGAACAGAGTGGAAAACAAAATGTTTATAAACTTCTATGGATAAAACCTAGTTGTAAAATAATGACCTAACAATTACCGACCAATGTTGTCTGTGTTTTATGGAATACATCAAGAACTTGGTATGATACGATACAAAGGAATATGTTCGTTAAGGTGTTACATTATGTATAATATTTATAGTTTGGAGACATGATTGCAGATGTAAACAGTATAAATACTGCTGGAAGATGTGCGTTTCCAGTGATATCTGTAGGGGCATTAGTCGTTAACTAATGAAAGCACGCATCCTCGTTTAAAGGAACTTAAATCGTGCCTAGTTTTCTAGTAAAATATACAGATATTGTATGCTGTTCTTACATAAAATTCTGAAGTTTATCATGATTGACATGATTTTTATTGTAGACATCAGACATATAACTAGCAAAATACAGAGCTCCCTGCTTTTGGAAGGACAGTCCTGATTTTTGGGACCTGTCCTGGTTTAGCACAGTACAAGCGCATCATTAAAAGTACTCACACACACACTACATCTAGCTTCCGCAGCACTCTCTGCATGTTCCTGTAGATTAGGGGCCGTCCTGGAAGCTATCTTTCCACCTGGCATGCTTGATATCAAACACACCACTTCAGTGGACAGACATGCGCACTTCACAGACCGGTCTGCCCATTATGGATGCCACCAGTGATACAAGGTGTGTCAATGGCAAGGCCCCCTCAAAGGCCCACCCATTCCATCATTCAAATGTTGAAAAATATGAAAATAATTTAATTTTATGTAAACCTATAATAATTAGATGTACACTATAGGCACTCAGGCTCATTGAAGTGGTCTGTGTGCAGTGTCCTGTTCCACTTAATCCTGCAATGTAAAACATTGCAGTATTAAGACAGCCTCTAGTAACTGTCTACTAGACAGCTAATAAAGGCTCTTCCGGGAGGTTACCAGATTCTGGGTTGCCTAAATGATGCTGGATGTCCTTACCCTCTGCATGAGGACATCCAGCATCAGTGAAATCCCCGTAGGAAAGCATTGAGTCAATGCATCCCTAAAGGGGGGTGTCTCACGCAGACACCGTGAATGCGCATTAGGTCCCCCGTCGGATGATGTCAAAGGAGGCGAAGTGCCAGTTCGGGTAAGTGATTAAAGGGGTTTTTATATGCTGCATAGGGGGGTAGGTGCAAGGAAAGGGGAGAGCAGAGGGCACTATAGTGTCAGGAATACGGAATTTAAAACATTAGATACAATAGGACAGGGTAGACAACCTCCTAATTATTACAGTAAAAGGTGTGTGTGTGTGTTATAATTGCTATGGTCAGTATAATCAACACAAATAGGTCCACTAGGTTGTGGTTAATGAAGCTGTATGCATATAAAATTAGGGCTGCACTAAACAATTCATGGTTTTAATTAGTCAGTATATGCATTCTTAATGAGTTGTCAGATGTCAGGGCTAATTGCATGTTATATCATTATTATTGTCCTGCTGTTATTGAGTTGGTGTCTATCCACTGGAGTCACGATCATATCTTTAACACTCATAAGTGACAACAGTCCCAAATTTACCAGGACAGTCCTGCATTTTGGGGTACTGTCCCAGCAATGACAGGCCCTTAGACCTATCCTGCATTTCTGACAGTAGATTTAACAATGCAGCAAGGGGCTGGGCACTAGGACCACACATAGAGCACTTCAGCAGCAGATCATGCATCGTCTGTCTGAGGAGGGGGTTGTCTATCATCCTGGCCAACCTCTTCACAGATAAGCATGCCTCTTTGCCAAGAAGCATCACTCCCTTGACAGGTAGAATCACCCACTACACAGTGTATTATGCCGTCTACTCTGATTGGCTGGTATGAACACTCGCTGTTAGTCTTGGAGAGTAAAACGTAAATTGTATCTATTTATAATATGTAAATGTTTCCAAAGTGGGGATTTGTTATAAATATTCTAGGAATTTTTGTTTACATCGTCTAAAACAAACTAAACTGCTCCCATAATACAGACTATGAAAAGCTATGTAAACAGTGTAATGATACAATTTAAAATAATTCAATAATATAATAGTCTGGGTGTTTATGACAGAAGGCAGTATATGACACGCAATCTGTAAAGTATACCAATTTTTAGAGGGACACTATAACTACTGTAGCTTATTGTATGTGTTTTAATATCATCGATCGTGGGCAGGTGAACAGGGTGCACCGTGCCCATGTGCCAGGAGCAGTGGTAGAAAAGAGGGGGCGACAAGAGGAGCAAAGGCAATGGTGGAACTATAGGAGTCAAGGCCTCTGAGTTCCGGCTGTCACTGGGAGCCAGGAGGCCCCCTTAGGGCCCACCCAAGAGGCACCTATTTACTTTGCTTACCTGGATGTCAGGTGCCTAGTCTGCCAAAATATACTGTTTGTGAAAGAGGAGGCAGGAAAGACATCTGATGTTCTTGCTCTTTCAGTTCCTCACTGTTGCCTTGTGCCCTGCAATGATGCCTGGAGCTGAAATATGGAGTCACTCCAGCCCTGTCATCACTAAAAAGTGTGCAAGGGAGCAGTGATGAAGAGCAGGAAGATTACAGGAACTACTGGACTCCAGGGAGAAGATACCACTGGACCCCAGGAAGAAGATCCCACTGGACCCCAGGGAGAAGACCTACACCAGCTTTCCTAAAGGTAGGGAGGCTGGATGAGCCTAATAAAATAAACTAAAAACCACAATAGTTAAACTACTTTGTCAGTGGTGTTCAATAATTGGTAAACGTGTGATTGTGTCTGTCACTGTGTCTTTGTCTGTCAGTGTGTGTGTGTGTGTGTATCAGTGAGTGTGCCTGTCAGTGAGTATATTTCACATCAGTGAGAGTGTGTCTGTGAGTGTCTGTCAGTGAATATATTTCAAATCAGTGAGAGTGTGTCTGTCATTGAGAGTGTCAGTGAGCGTGTCTGTCAAATATGTGAGTGTGTGTCTGTTAGTGAGAGTGAGTGTTTCTAAGTGAGAGTGTGTGACTGTCAGAGAGTGTGTGTCTGATTACAAAAAGGGGTGGGGCTTACAGATGGAGTGGTGGAGTTGTTGCATTTATGGACATTTGTAAGGGAGAGGAGTTTTGTAATATGACCACCTAGGGAGCCAAAAAAAATAATTCTGCACTCAGGTATCAGTGAGCCTAGGCCATGTCCTCACTAGGAGTCCATGGATTGGCAGCTTTGAACTCTACCATATGTCAAAGTTTTGACTTCCTCATTATGCATCCACATTTTTTGTGAAATTTCCTTATATGACATCCTAAGCAAATGGATATGATGTGACTGCACCCACAGAGTCCTTGCACCATAGCAACAATTTTTACTATAGAAACAGTGCTTCTCGCATGGATCGCCCTTGGTAGGCTGGCCTACTTCAATGGCAAATAGCCAATCCGAGGTAGATAAAGTCATGAATGCATGCATTAACCAGTACCCACAATACATTGGTGATCACAAAAAGGTAATTAGGGCCCACCATTTCAAGTCCTACGCTACTAGCCAAGCTACTAGCCAAGACTGTCCAGTTTAGACAGTCCATGACACTTTCACCATGGGACAAATACATGATACAATAGTTAATTTGAAAATAGTTCCACGTCATTATATAGTCATTTCAATTCAGTTCCCAATGACCACGTGTGTAATTTAGTGATTCAGTGTTTAGTGAATAAAATAAAACGTAATGACTGTTTTTACAAAGAATACAAATAATGAATTGCTGCAGTGTACTTTAACTCACATCGAAGATAGATTTATTTATTTTTTTAAACGGCTACTTAAATATCAATTTTTGAGAAAAATATTTTCCTTTTGTGCCCCTATTGATAAAAGTGCTTTCGGGTCTATTTTTAAGCATGTTTGCTGCTTTTATTGTTGATGGTAAACTGTCCTTTGTTATTTCGCTCAGAGAGCAACATGACAGGTACGGTATATAGGAAACACAGGGGCTGGGAGGCTGAGTCCTGACAGGCCTGCCTGAGAATTAGCATGTGCGCACTTGCTTATTCTACTGTTTCATGTCAGTGACAGAAGACGCGTTCCCCTCTTGTCACAATTTATGTTAATGAGGTTTCTTTGGTAAAGTAGGCCGGCTGATGACAGAAATGGCTCCAACGTGGAGCTTTGAGACAATTCCTTTTGTGCTCGGAGATGTCACAGTCTGTTTGCTTTGAACTGGTGCAAATTTTTTACTCTCGTCTGAACTGGATTTCATGGTGTAAATGTTTGTATTATATATATATAAATATATATATATAGCTTTAAAAAAATGAGGTTGGAACTACTATACTCTATTTGATGTTGTGCATGCACCAGCTGTTGTGGCAGTGCATCCTTGTATATCTAACCTATGCACAAATAAAATAAAGAATTAATAAAAAAAAAAAATAAGGTTGGTAGTTTGGTCTTTGTTTAAAAATATATATAAAAAAAAAAAAAAACAAGTAGTTTATGTGTGAAAAATGCATTACTGAGAGTGCAGATGGACACCACATCACTTGAGTGCAATTATATTTGTTCACGAATAAAACATTTCCCCCCACAATTATTAATCAGTGCTACTCTCTTTTTTTTGATATGTGTTATTTTTATTTAGGAACAAACGTGTCTTTTAAATCGTAATCATCACTTCTCTAGAAAAAAAATCGCGTTTGCTGTTGTTTCATTTCATATTTAAAATAAAGTTGTAGCAATTGACATCACAATCGTCGCTGCCATATAACCAGCCAAATATGTGCACCCTCCCCCAAAAAGATTTTTCAAAACACACTCCCTATAATACGCTGCATATGTGTGGGTGAAATATTTATGCACGATGGGTGCATGTGAATGTTTGTGTAATATCAAAATGGAAATTTGACTGAAAAGGTAGTGCATGTATAAATTGTACATGTAATATACACAATCACTTGACATGTTATGTGTTTGGAGTGCATGCTTCAGTCCCAATTTCAGGGGCCTGTCCCACTGTCGGGAGCTCTGTCTCCCATTTAAATAGTAAATATGAAAAAACTATTTGGACATATGTCAATATACAATTTTCCTATAGCAATAGAATCTTGTGGCTTATTTCCAATATTTTTGCTACGTTTTACCAACTAGTAGCTGCTCGATTAAAAGAACACTATAGGGTTATGAATACAAATGTGTATTCCTTAACCTACAGTGTTAAAAAACTATTTACATGGCCAGTCCCCCCCTTTCTCTCCTTAAATAGAGTTCAAACTCACCTTTATACCAGCCGCCGGCGCTGGCCCCATTTGTCCTGCCTGGCTGAGATTATCAGAATTGGCAATCTCAGCCAATCCAGTGCTTTCCCATAGGGACGCATTGGGAGACACATATACACACGCAGCAAAATGCAGCTCTATGCCAATCAGAATCTCCTCACAGAGATTCATTGAATCATTGAATTGAAGCGTGGAAATGTTGAGCCTCCAGGGACAGACTATACTCACATGAACAACTATATTAAACCGTAGTTGTTCTGGTGACTATAGTGTCCCTTTAAGTGGCTGTCACTAATTTTAGTAAGTAATGGCTGTTTATAGGCTACACACTTTCACCAGTAGAGACAGAGAGTTACCGGCAGCAGGTACTTAAAGTTACCGGCAGCAGGTGCTAAATAGCTTATTGGCTATCATTACTGTCTATGGGCAACACTCAAACTGATAACTTAATTTTTCTGCTGCAAAATAACATTTCTTTAAATGTTGACAAATATTCTTGCACAGTCCATTTCACACACACACACACACTGCATTTACACTTCTCTCTGCATGCAGCCCCTCTCTGACAATTACACACACACTACACATGCAGCCCCTGTCAGGATCGGGTCAGGGATCCAACACGCAAAGTACAAACAGGTACAGGGTACGTATACCGGACCTTAGAATGGCCGGACTAACGTACAGAGAGTATAGAGAATGGTCAGAGACAAGCCGAGGTCGAGGGAACGAGAGGACAGGTAAGCGAGTAACAAGCTGGGTAAAGGATAACAGAGGTAAACAGAGTAAGTCAAACAAGCCGGGTCGTAACCAAAAGGATAACTGAAAAACACCAGAGCACTGTGTGACTAGACAGGCTAGAACCACGACAGGGCAATGAGCAACAGGGCGAAGTATGTTTAAATACCCTGGCTAGAGAGGATAGACACGCCTCCGACGAGTCCTGATTGGTCTCCAATGGATTGAGTGACAGGTCGTTCCGGATTGGCGTCATGACGTCGGTCTCCGGCACCATGCTACATAAGGAAGTAACTCCCTCGCGGCCGGCGTTTATGTGAACGGGTCGACCGCGAGGAACAGGAGAAACATGGCGTCCGGACGGATAAACGTCTAAGTCTCTACCTCTCTCGGCGGTAGAGACCTCAGGTACCCTGACAGTACCCCCCCTCTCAGATACGCCCACCGGGCGGAAGGAACCGGGACGAGATGGGAAGCGGGAGTGATACGCCCTGCGGAGACGAGGAGCATGAACATCCTCTTGAGGTACCCAACTCCTCTCTTCAGGACCATAACCCTTCCAATCGACCAGATATTGAACCTTCCCCCGTGAGATTCGAGAATCAATAATAGAGTTAACCTCATACTCCTCCTGACCCTCCACCTGAACAGAGCGAGGAGGGGCTGTTGTGGAGGAAAATCTGTTGCATATAAGTGGTTTCAGCAATGAAACATGAAACGAGTTAGGGATGCGTAAGGTAGTAGGAAGAGCTAGACGGTACGCAACACGGTTTGATTCGAGTCAGTACCCTGTAAGGACCAATATAACGGGGAGCGAACTTCATGGAGGGCACTTTTAAACGGATGTTCCTTGTGCTCAGCCATACCCTATCACCTGGAACAAAGACCGGAGCCGCCCTTCTACGTTTATCAGCGTGTTTCTTAACCAGCATAGAGTTGTGCATAAGGATTTGTCGAGTTTGGTCCCACAACTTCCTCAAATTGGCCACATGAACATCAACCGACGGCACCCCCTGGGAAGGAGAAGCCGAAGGAAGAATAGACGGATGAAAGCCATAATTCATGAAGAAGGGGCTTGAATGAGTAGAATCGCAGACGAGATTGTTGTGTGCAAACTCCGCCCAAGGAATCAAACCGACCCAATCGTCCTGGTGTTCGGAAACAAAACATCGTAAATATTGTTCAATTTTCTGGTTGGTACGTTCAGCAGCTCCGTTAGACTGAGGATGATAGGCAGAAGAAAAGTTCAACTTGATACCTAGTTGTGAACAGAAGGCCCTCCAAAATCGGGAAATAAATTGAGAGCCTCTGTCAGATACAATTTGGGAGGGTATCCCATGTAGACGAAAAATCTCCCTAGCGAATATCTCTGCCAATTCGGGAGAAGACGGTAGTTTAGGCAGAGGAATGAAGTGAGCCATCTTAGTGAATCTGTCAACCACGGTGAGAATCACAGTCTGTTTTTTAGAGATAGGTAGATCGACAATAAAGTCCATGGCCAAACAGGACCATGGTTTCTCTGGAACCTCTAAGGGATGCAGGAATCCACAAGGGAGTGTATGGGGTTGTTTGGTTTTAGTACAAACCTCACAAGCAGCGATGAAATCTTTAGTATCTTTACGTAAAGCAGGCCACCAGAAGTCTTTGGAGATCAAAGCAAACGTTTTGCGAATACCAGGATGTCCCGCCATCTTGCTGTTATGGAGACACTGCAACAGTTCCAGTTGAAGAGCAGGAGGAACGAAATGTCGACCCGCAGGAGTCTGTTTAGGTGCTAGATGTTGCAGCTTAATGATCTTGGCCAGTAACGGGGAGTGAATCCTGAGATTCGTATTAACAACAATATTGCATTTCGGAACTATAGAAGAAAGAACCGGTTCCGGTATAGTAGAAGGTTCATATTGGCGAGATAAAGCATCGGCTTTAGAGTTCTTAGAACCAGGTCTGTAAGTCAGCACATAATTGAAGTGAGTCAGGAATAAGGACCAACGCGCTTGCCTAGAAGACAGACGCTTGGCCTCCCCAATATAGGACAAGTTTTTGTGGTCCGTCAAAATAGTAATAGGGTGTAAGGTCCCCTCCAATAAATGTCTCCACTCCTTTAAGGCTTTAATGACCGCTAACAGTTCCCTGTCTCCGATGTCATATCTGCTCTCAGGCCCAGAAAGTTTCTTGGAAAAAAAACCACACGGGTGTAGTGGTTTATCCACCCCTAACCTTTGTGACAGAACCGCACCTACTCCTGTCTCAGAGGCATCGACCTCGAGTAGAAACGGCAAAGTCGTATCAGGATGGACTAAAATTGGAGCAGAGGCAAAAAGTTCTTTGAGATTCTTGAAAGCAACGAGAGCTTCAGTAGACCACGTCTTAGTATCCGCCCCCTGTTTGGTCATATTGGTAATGGGCGCAATAATAGACGAGTAACCCTTAATGAAGCGCCTATAATAATTGGAGAACCCAATAAACCTCTGAATAGCCTTGAGTCCCCTAGGCAATGGCCAATCTAGAATAGACTGGAGTTTGTCAGGATCCATCTTAAATCCTTCCCCAGAAATCACGTATCCCAGAAAGTCTATCTGGGTCTGGTCAAAACTGCATTTCTCCAACTTACAGTATAAACCGTGTTGCAGAAGTTTGTGTAACACCTTTCTGACTTGTCTATGGTGAGTCTCAATCTCTCTAGAGTGTATGAGTATGTCATCCAGGTAGACAATAACACAATCATGTTGGAATTCCCTAAGAACTTCGTTAATCAAATCTTGAAAAACTGCAGGTGCGTTGCAAAGACCAAAGGGCATGACCGTGTACTCATAATGACCATAGCGGGTATTAAACGCTGTCTTCCACTCGTGGCCTTGCTGAATTCTCACCAAGTTATATGCCCCTCTGAGATCCAACTTGGTGAAAATTTTAGAATCCTTTAGCCGGTCAAAGAGCTCGGTAATCAGGGGAATAGGATAGGCATTTCTGATGGTTATTTTATTCAAACCTCGGTAATCGATGCAAGGTCTGAGTGAACCATCCTTCTTTTTAACAAAAAAAAATCCAGCCCCGGCAGGAGAGGAAGATCTCCTAATGAATCCCTTGTCTAAATTCTCCTGAATATACTCCTCTAAAACAGCATTCTCTTTAGTGGATAGAGGGTATACATGACCCCTGGGCGGCATGGTACCAGGCAATAGATTAATTTTACAATCAAATGTCCTGTGTGGGGGTAGCGTATCAGCGTTCTTCTTGTCGAACACTGCTTTTAAATCCAGGTATAGAGGAGGTATCTGTATCCCCTTAGACTGGGTAGAACTGTCTGGTGTGTTAATTACAGCCAATGGGGATACCCTGCGTAAACACCTCTCCTGACAACCCTGACCCCATGAGAGTATTTCCCCTAACTCCCAATCGATAATAGGATTATGTCTCCTTAACCATGGGTACCCCAGAACTATGGGAACAGAAGGAGACGAAATGAGCATAAGTGATAAGTTCTCCTCGTGTAAGATACCAACAGTTAAGTTAATAGGTATAGTCTCACGCGAGATAACAGGCTCGAGTAGTGGTCTACCATCTATGGCCTCAACGGCCAAAGGTATCTTTCTTAACTGGGATGGGATAGTGTGTTTAGTAGCAAAGGCTTGGTCGATAAAATTCTCAGCAGCACCGGAATCTATCAAGGCCATGGTCTTTAGCACTCCCTTCTCCCACGTTAAAGAAACTGGTAACAGCAACCTGTGATTTTTATAATCATGAGTAGAGGACAAAATAGAAACACCCAAGGCCTGTCCTCTAGAGAAACTTAGGTGCGGGCGTTTCCCGAGCGAATAGGACAATTCAGGCGCAAGTGACCTCTGACTCCACAATACATACATAATCCCTCCCTTCTCCTGTACTGTTTCTCCTCCTCTGAAAGGCGAGTATTGCCTATCTGCATAGGTTCAGGAAACAGTGAGGTATTGGAATCAGGACTTTGAAATGCGGGTGCTAACTTAAAGGTAGGTCTAAGATTCCTCTCTCGAGTGTTCTGTCTCTCTCTTAAACGCTCATCAATGCGAGAAATGAACGAAATTAAGTCCTCTAAATTCTCAGGCAGCTCCCTAGTAGCAACTTCGTCAAGGATAACATCTGATAACCCGTTCAAAAATACATCTATATAAGCCTGCTCATTCCACTTGACTTCTGCCACCAGAGACCTGAACTCTAGTGCATAATCCACAAGTGTTCGGTTCTCCTGTCTCAGGCGCAACAGTAATCTGGCTGCATTGACCTTCCTACCAGGCGGGTCAAAAGTTCTTCTAAAGGCAGCTACAAAGGCATTATAATTATATACCAACGGGTTATCGTTCTCCCATAATGGGTTGGCCCATCTCAGAGCTTTCTCAATGAGTAAGGTGATAATAAATCCAACCTTTGCCTTATCGGTAGGATAGGAGCGAGGTTGCAATTCAAAATGAATACTGATCTGGTTTAAAAAACCACGACACTTCTCCGGTGAACCACCATAACGTACTGGTGGCGTAATACGGGAAGAGGCACCTACAGTGGCTACCTCTAGGCCTGAATTTACAGAGGAAATTGGAGTAGTACGCGTCTCCTCTGGTGGGTTATTAGCACGAGATAATAACGCCTGTAGTGCTAAGGCCATTTGGTCCATTCTGTGTTCCATGGCATCAAACCTGGAATCAGAGGGACAAACCTGACTGTTTGTACCTGCAGGATCCATTGGCCCTGTCGTAATGTCAGGATCGGGTCAGGGATCCAACACGCAAAGTACAAACAGGTACAGGGTACGTATACCGGACCTTAGAATGGCCGGACTAACGTACAGAGAGTATAGAGAATGGTCAGAGACAAGCCGAGGTCGAGGGAACGAGAGGACAGGTAAGCGAGTAACAAGCCGGGTAAAGGATAACAGAGGTAAACAGAGTAAGTCAAACAAGCCGGGTCTTAACCAAAAGGATAACTGAAAAACACCAGAGCACTGTGTGACTAGACAGGCTAGAACCACGACAGGGCAATGAGCAACAGGGCGAAGTATGTTTAAATACCCTGGCTAGAGAGGATAGACACGCCTCCGACGAGTCCTGATTGGTCTCCAACGGATTGAGTGACAGGTCGTTCGGATTGGCGTCATGACGTCGGTCTCCGGGCACCATGCTACATAAGGAAGTAACTCCCTCGCGGCCGGCGTTTATGTGAACGGGTCGACCGCGAGGAACAGGAGAAACATGGCGTCCGGACAGATAAACGTCTAAGTCTCTACCTCTCTCGGAGGTAGAGACCTCAGGTACCCTGACAGCCCCTCACTTACACTTACACACACACTACACATGCAGTCCCTCTCTTACACTTACACACACACACTACACATGCAGCCCCTCTCTCACACTTACACACACTACACATGCAACCCCTCTCTCACACTTACACACACACACACACACTACACATGCAGCCCCTCTTTCACACTTACACACACACTGCACATGCAGCCCCTCTCTCACACATGCACACACTACACATGCAGCCCCTCTCTCACACTTACACACACACACACACACACACTACACATGCAGCCCCTCTCTCACACTTACACACACACACACACACACACACACACACACTACACATGCAGCCCCTCTCTCACACTTACACACACACACACACACACACACTACACATGCAGTCCCTCTCTCACACTTACACACACACTACACGTGCAGTTTCACATGGATTGCTGGAGCCACCGTTTCACTGACGTTATCCTTGCTGCCATCACCTGGAGAGCAGCGGGGGTGTATATTCCTCTATTTACATTGCTGGGTGATTTCCTTGCACTGTTCAAATTAAATCATAAAATAAAAATAAAGTCATATAATCCTTAGTCCTGGTGGATACTCAAGATATAGGTTAGCACTGTATTTGTAAACATCTTTCTAAAGTTTGCTGTCTGGCTGGGGATGATGGAAGTTGCAGTACATGTTATCTTCAGCACAAACCCTCTAATAAATAAAGCACTTAATCAGCGCCGTTCACCTCTAAAATGGTGCAATTATTGAATAGCACATGAACACAATGCTGAATGACAGCATGCTTGAGTGATCTGACAGCTTCAATGGATACGCAACTTCATAACAGGGCACCAAGGATAGGCTGGGATTTTAGTTTTTTTTTTTTTGGTATGTTAAACGATGAGCTCTGCTCTTCCTGGCAATGAACCTGAGAATCCTGTCTCATCGGACTGCTGGCCGCAAAACAGAACTTGAATTATTTATGAAAATGAATTATCTGAATCTTTCAGCTGTAATGAAGGAATAAACAAGCAATTAATTCGGAAACAGGTTGGAAAATTCTCAACCATAGAAAGCCAGAATTTGTTACCATTCATCTAATAATAGCAATCCGCAACACAAACTGGCTTGTGACCTCATGATATGACCTCACATAGTGTTTATATTGTGTTACTTTACAAATGTATTCATCCAGAGTTATTCACTGAAATATCAATTGTTGGGAATTCTAAGTAAATTATAATAACCATAAGAGAGCGCTAAACAAAATAACAATATAGCATAATACAATAAGGTAAGCTAAATATAAGCAGCTAAAACACATAAAAACTTTCCCAGCAAATAATATTTACGTAAAAAGTGTCAGCGTAAAAAGGGTCAGACTGCTCGGTGCACTCGAGCCAACTTTCAGTGTTCTTGATCTGGAATGACGCCAACCTCCCTTCCTGCTTGGAGATGACCCGCGTGAACAAAAACAAGGGCGTTCACAAACTGGTCTGGCACTATCTACGCGTTTCCCCAATTTATTGGGGACTTTCTCAAGATAGGTGCCACTGCCAATTCTCAATTTCTTTGTACCCTGCTTCTGAAATGGAAGCACAGGGTTTCTTAAAGGTACAGAATAAAAGCCAGGATAAAATGTATATACAACATAGAAAATTCAAATGACAGCACAAATCAGATATTTTAACTTACTGACATCATTCCTTTTTTTGTGACAATAAGTTAAGAAATTAAATTCCAGTGCACCGAGCTTCCTGAATCCTCCTGTGACAGTATTGGTAACATCTTGACTGGATCACCGGTTTGAATGTACCCCATGCTTTTTAGTGGTTACTTGGAAACATGCACCATAACTGTTTCTAGTAAAAGTGGGGGAAATAAGAGGGTTCCAATCAATTTGACATGTTTCTGTGTTGCTGTTTTCTTGTAATTTTTAAGGTTACACCGGGAACCGATTCAGAAGTGGACACATTTCAAGCAGTATTGGATCCTCGATAGTTTTGGGTTATTTTACCGTCTAGACTATCCACACTATATTGGATCTCGGACTTTACATACTGTGCTATCCCAGAGAATATCTCATAAGGGACAGATCTACTAAGCGCTGACACTTTTCATGGGAATTCAAAGTAATTTAAACATATTATGCCAAAATATCTGAATATCTGAAACATTCTCAAGGTTGACTATTATGACCTAAACCAGGGGTAGGCAACCCCCGGCATTCCAGATGTTTTGGACTACATCTCCCCTGATGCTTTGCCAGCATTATGGCTGCAGCAGCATTATGGAAAAAGTAGTCCACAACATCTAGAATGCCTACCCCTGGCCTAAATTATATATATTTACTTATAAATCAATCATGTGTGAGAGTACAGCAGTGACGAATCGGACCCGCCAGAACAAGATGGCTGCACCAACGAGGGACAGGTGCAGGTAATTAAATCTCAACTTTACCTGCCCCCTCCAGCCACATGAAAGCCAGCTGCAAAGTCAACGTGTAGGGTCTTTGCGAATTTAGCAAAGCCCCTTAGATGGTGGCAGTGCCACCAGGGCCGGACTGGCCCACCGGGATACCGGGAAATTTCCCGGTGGGCCGTCGGCACCTGGGGCCGGGGTGACCTGCGGCCGCAGGGAGAAGTTGAATGGCGGCCGCTGAGGAAGCTCTTCTGACGGCCGCTGGGGGAGCAGGCTGTTCTGTCTCTGCTCCCCCTCCCTCACGCGCAGCTTAATGAGACCGGGGCCGGAATATGACGTCATATTCCGGCCCCGGTCTCTTTCTAGTGCGCGAGGCCCCCAGCGGCCGCCAGAAGAGCTTCCCCAGCGGCCGACATTATGGGAAATCTCCCTGCCAGGTCTTGCTCTCTGTGTGCAGGGAGGAGAGCTGAGAGCTGAATACGAGGAGGAGACAGGGAGTGACATCCCCTCCTCCTTCTGCAGCATGCTGTGTGCTCCCAGCACGTGTAGGAGGAGCTGCTTGCAGGAGGAAACCCTGTGGGCAGGATTACTGCAGAGGCATGCTGCTCAAGGACTGGTGTAGAGAAGAGACTCACATAATAGGTAAGTTAAAACAAATAAAAGTGGGGCCTTGAGAAGGAAGAGATTAATACATGATTAATGGAGGCAGAGGTACAGCTGGGGGGTGTAGTGTAGTGTAGTGAGAAAGTAAGTGGTGACAAAGACAGGTGTGTGGGGTAAATACTCACATTCTGTAAATATATTTACAGCACAGATAGTACCACAGCAGCTATCAGTTTCACATAGCCCAGTTCACTGTTTAGTGAACCAGGCTATGTTCAGTTTGAGGCAGAGCCACAGTCCAGGGCTCTCTCACCTGGTCCTAAGACCACACTATTGCCACTAAGCACCCTCTACAGCCCCTTACCCATCACTATTGCCACTACGCACCCACTTCAGCCCCTAATCCCCTTTTATTGCCTATGATCCCCCACTACAAATCCTGACCCCTGCACTACAGGTCCTGACCCTCATCACAGGTCCTGACCCCCTTACAACCCCTCACCTTTCACCACAGGTCCTGATCCCCCCTTTCCCCTCACCCTTCCTATTGATCCCCTGCACCCCAATTTCAGCCTTTAAACCCACACTACAGGTCATGACCCCCCTACTACAGACCCAGACCCACCGCACTACTGGCCCTAACCCCCCCCCACTACAGTGAGCTTGTCTGTAAGTAAGCTTGTGTGTGTCTGTGAGTTTTTCTGTAGTGAGCATGTGTGTGTGTCAGTGAGTTTGTCTGTAGTGGACATGTGTGTCAGTGAGCGTTTCTGTAGTGAGCATGTATGTGTGTGTCAGTGAGCATTTCTGTAGTGAGCATGTATATGTCTGTTAGTGAGCTTTTCTGTAGTGAGCATGTATGTCAGTGAGCTTGTCTGTAGTGAGCATGTGTGTGTCAGAGAGCATTTCTGTAGTGAGCATGTGTAACAGCGAGCTTTTCTGTAGTGAGCATGTGTGTGTCAGTGAGCTTGTCTGTAGTGAGCATTTGTGTGTGTGTGACAGTAGGCTTGTCTGTAGTAAGTTTGTGTTTGTATACCAATGAGTTTGTCTGTAGTAACCGTGTGAGTGTCAGTTTGTACTAAGTGTGTGTGTGTGTGTACCAGCAACCTTGTCTGTGTGTGTCAGTGAGATTGTCTGTCAGTGAGCCTATAAATGTGTATCAGTGAGCTTGTGTTTTTATGTCAATGAGCTTATATGTATCAATGAGATTGTCGGTCTGTGAAGCTGTGTATCAATGAGTCTGTGTGCTTGTGTCAGTGAGATTGTCTGTCTGCATGTGAGTATGCTTACTGTATAATTATTTTTTTTACACTGACAGAACCAATGTTTTGAATTAGAAAAATACACATACCAATAATATCTATCTATCTATCTATCAATATATATATACATACACATACACATACACACACAATACACTCACACTACATGTCACAATGACTTATGGGGCTGGCACACATTTTTTTCCAAGGCTGCTTTGTAACCCCAGTCCGGCCCTGAGTGCCACTTTTATATCATAGTAGAATTTAATTTTCATACAGTGAGCACAATGTTAAAACCTAATTCACTCTTGATTTACATGTTTACTCACAGTGTAGAGATAGTTCTTTGCTTATTAGATACTTTGTAAACTCTGTTTAGATAGATAGGGATAGAGATCCCTTAACTGCTTCAGTGCTGGTCTGCATAGCCACAACATCAATATCTGTGGCACCACAATCAATAAAAGCAAAGTATTGCGAGCTGTAATTCCACTTGTGGTCTGCCACATTTCTATGACTTCAAGGGAGCAGTAAAAGCGATTCTAACTATGAACGCAATTTGCATGATGATAACTAGGGAATATTTTTGAAAAACCAAAATAGATGCCCTTAAAGCTACATTATAAAATTAATATTAAAATTGCTTTGCAGGTGTATGCTAGGCAGGTATATATATATATATAAAAAAAATGTAAACAAACCCTATCCTAGTTTCCTATAAACATTATCTTTGACCCTGCATGCATTTGCACAGCTGCATATACTCAGTATACCCACAGATTCAAACACAATACATTACAAAATGTAAACATCAACTTGTAGAAAATCTCTCTCTGTCTGTCTGTCTGACTCCTCCCTGTTATGACCTATAATTCTCTATGTATACCTTTCTCTGGTATGTTGTGCTTTCTATATATATCGATCTGTCTGTCCGCTTGTCTTTTTCTGTTACTGTCTACTGATTTAAATTGTTTAGAGTCTTGGCAAGATATTTCTCTATATTATCCAAACTAGAACATCTTCAACGAACCCCTTTCTCCAGCTGTGCTCCTTTGGACCAAAATGTGCAATTTAGTCTTCAATTTGCCACAATTCCAATTAAAGGAAAACATCAACATTGCATTTATTGAAATGGACAGCATGGCAAAGAGCACATAAAATACACTTTGTAAGAACAAGCTACATCTTGTGCCAGAGGCCTCATGTGGCCAAATGTAGAATTACAATTTTAAAAAACTGCTTTATTAAAAACCAATTTGCAAAATAGCTAAAATGGACAAATGTGGTTTATTATGGGTTTTATGGGAAGAAAAAAACATTTAAATAGTGTTTCTGTTGTGAAATTGCATTCACTATTGCTAGCACAATCTATAGATCATAATTGTATACACATCTTACCTGTGTGCCATTATAGAGTACGTCATTAAAAATACACAATTGCTCTTTTTTTAAGGAAAACCTTTGAAATCCCGATAGCAGAAAATAAATCAATTACACGTACTAATCTCTTCCTAATACAGAAATGCCCAAAAGGTAGATCCCCGGATGTTTTAAAACCACAGCTTCATTCTAAAGGCATGCAAAGCATCATGGGTGTTGTAGTTCTACATCTGAAGATCTTTTGGGCAGGCCTGTCCTAATACAATCTTAGACCTGTTTACTTGTTTGTGAGAACCCTAGAAGAAGTCAAGAATTAGTGCTTTACCCTGTCAACATGGGTTCATACCACTGGAATGCCATTCAAGGCATCAACTACTGTTGCTATAAAGTGTCATATGCTCCCATTAACCCTTTCACTCTCCAGCTTAGGATCCTACCCTCCTGTTTATTTGTATACTGTACTAGGCTTCTTACTGGGATAATGTATGAACTCCATTTCATTTAAGGTTGAAATAAACACTTTATATGTCTACACCTGGTAAGTAAGCCTGTGCACAATGTAAAGTTAAGGGAATTTGACTGTGCTCAGTCACACGTGCTGATTACTGCAGCATAGTCAAGAACAGAATAGAATACTTTCTTTTTCTTGTGATTTGAAAGGACAGATACATATGTATCACTTATTAGGAGGAGAACTTGTCGTATTATAAATACTGTACTTATCTAATAAGATATTTCAGTCCGTTACCATTTTATCGCTTGCCTGGTAATCTGTCCATTTCTCTATCTATCGGGGTGGTAACTACAGGGGTCTGCAGACCAAAATTGTCCTAGAGTTAGTTTGGGAATAAAGGGACACTGTAGGCACTGTAAGCACTTCATCTCATGTAAGTGCTTATAGTGTCTGGAGTCCCCTGGTGCCGTCCGTCAGTACAATGTTTAATTGTTTTTAATGTTTTATTGATAAATGATTCTCCTCCATGCCATCCCTTCAGTGCTGCTTGAGCGAATATGGAAGCATTAGCCTGAGCAGGAATGGATGGTGGTGATTGGCTGAGAGTGTCAGGTAACAACTTTCAGTCTATTACAGCCACCTTTTAATTGCATGAATTGGCATGACTAATGGCAATATTGCTATGGCTAATTTCAGTGTCAAACTGATTTTAAATAGTTTAACACTGAATGCAAGGACAGTGTAAGGGAATCCACGCACTATACCAAAGTGAGTTTGATTAAATGGTTATGCAACGTATATAACAACATAGATACACGGTAAATGCAATAGTGATGTTTAACCACTTAATGCCATTAGGCTGTTCTATGCCGCCAGACATAAATTGGCTTTAAAGCTTGTAAGGCGGCATATTATTCCTTCCATATTTGGTGTGTGCAGGGTTAAACCCCTTTTCACACCAGGAATCCCTAGGTATCAATGTATACATGGGGGTCCACTCTGTCTGCTGGGACCATTTTTAGTTGCCCTAGATGTTTTTGATGAGCTGCTTCTTGCTCTGTACCTTAAGTGGCCCTTTAAACAGGCATTTAAATGTCTATTAAAAAGATTGCGGTGTCAGAAGGGTTAAATCCTTTGTCACACCACTAACCTCTGGTATCAATGAATATCTGGGTCTCAGTGGCCCCAGCCTGACCGATGAGCTCAATGCAGTGCTGGGAGTCAGCACAGCAATAAGACCTTTAACTCCATGAAGAAAACCGTAGCTGAGAGATTGCACTCAGGGGTGCAGGCAGCTTCGTGGAGACACTTCAGGGTCATTTCTTAGAGCTTGAATATTTATTAGAACAATTAGAAGATATTGTGACTTTAAGTCCAGAATTACAGGCACTGTAGCTTTAAATAATAAACGGTTGCTTAAGTCCAGAATTACAGGCAATGTAGCTTTAAATAATAAACGGTTGCTTAAGTCCAGAATTACAGGCAATGTAGCTTTAAATAATAAACGGTTGCTTAAGTCCAGAATTACAGGCAATGTAGCTTTAAATAATAAACGGTTGCTTAAGTCCAAAATTACAGGCACTGTAGCTTTAAATAATAAACGGTTGCAATTAGCAGGTTCTGAATCATTTAGAGTCTGTTAGTTGAGTTAACAAGTTAGGTGATAAGCAATTACAATAGTTTGTTCCATTAGCAATTATCTGAAGCAAGACAGGTGCAGCTAAACTCGAATAGTGGATAGGTTGAAGATAGCTGTAGCTGGGTTGTTTGATAATAAGACTTTGGTAACAGGCAATAAAGGCTTTAGATATGTAACTCTTATCACAGAGGTTTAATGTTACTTAGCTTCCGGTAAATAGAAAACAGGTTCCCAAGTTCTCCTCAGAGGCGGTTATATCCAATGATATGTGTGTAGAGAGTTCAGGCTTTAGTCGAGGATGAGGAGAGGTGAAGGGGACGTGAGTAGTCTTCCAGTCCGGTCCGGTAACAGATGGCTTTCACAGAGAAGTTTGTAGCCGGTTCGTGAGTGCGGTACGTAGTTCAATAATCCAGCGTCTATCAGCTGGTGCGGTCGCATTAAGTAAGGAGACCGCGTCATAAGGGGGTGTGGCTAAGCTCCGTGGAACCCGGAAGTAAGAGGATACCGGGGTTAAGGCATGACAATTTATTGCACAAATTTGTAAACTGCTTGTAACATTTGTAAAATGCGCCAGTTTTGTAGAAGGGGGAAGACCAGTGCTTTTGTAGAAAGGGGCTGGTGAGAACCTTCTAGAAAACTCCTGCCCTGCTCCTTTCTACAAAGCCCCTTGTCTCGCCCTTCATATAAAAACCCTGCACCCCGATCACATAAATTTCATACACTCCCTACACATAAAAACCCTGCACCCCGATCACATAAATTTCATACACTCCCTACACATAAAAACCCTGCACCCCGATCACATAAATTTCATTCACTCCCTACACATAAAAATCCTGCACACCCCCTTAATAAAAAACCCTGCACACCCCCTTAATAAAAAACAAAAACGGGCACAACCCCTCTTAACCCCTTAAGGACAGAGCTTCAGAAGCTTGTCTTTCACTTAATGACAACGGCATTTTTTGCATTTTTTGCTATTTGCGTTCAACTGCAATTTGCATTTTACTAATTTATTGCACCGACACATATTATATACCGTTTTTTAAAGGACAGAAAGGGCTTTAATTTGATGTAACACATATATATATATATAAATTCTTATTTATTATAAAAAAAAATACAGAAATATGCAAAAAAAAATGAATTTTTGTGTGTTTTTTTTTACAGTTTTTGCAATAATAATGTGTACATAATTAGTGCAGGTTAAGGAAAGTAATTAAAAATAAATTCATTTAGTTGTTCTGATTTGCAGAATATATAATGTGTCTGGGATTTTAAGTTTTTTTTGGGTAGTTACAGGTCACAAAGCACAAGGAGTAAAATAAACTTTTTATGTGGAGCGATTTTATAATTTGGTATGTTTGTCTTGTAAGCCTAATAGCCATAAAAGAAAACAAAATTGCCACACAAAAGTATATATTTATATAAAGTAGACACCACAGGCTATTTACCTAAGGTTGTTTTGACACTTTCTACGTAGCCATTTTACCGCCAACCTCTGCTAAATATTGGAGTAAAATTGTGTTTTTGGGGGGTTTTCGCACACAAACTTATAACAAAGAACTTCTCATGTGTATTTTGTAAAGTTGGTGTGTGCTATTCCTGTACAAAGTTTTATTATGTGTTCAGTTACTTCTGCTGAGTACAACGGTACCCCCATTGTATGTCTTTGGCACTATTTCGTGAAGCTACAGTGCCATATAGGAGACCTGTCCTTTTCAGTATTCACAGTAGAATTTTGAGAGACGGATTTAATGAGCCTATGCTTCCATTTGGGGTATTATAACAGTTTGACTGTTCAAAAACACCCCACAAAGGCCTACCATTTGTAAAAGAAGACACTCCAGGGTATCTCATAAGGTGCATATTGTGCCTTAATATGCCCCCATTTTTTTACCATTACATGCCAAAGTATGTGGTAAAAAATAATTTTGTGCATTTTTTACATACGGATTGCATTTTTGCTGGGCATTTTGTATATTTCATGTGTGCCACTAAGTTCAAACCCCCCAAATTATGCTCAGCTAAGTCTTATGAGTAAAAGGACACCCCCATTGTATGTCTATGGCACTATTTCGTGAAGCTACAGTGCCATACAGGAGACCTGTCCTTTTCAGTATTCACAGTAGAATTTTGAGAGACGGATTTAATGAGCCTATGCTTCCATTTGGGGTATTATAACAGTTTGACTGTTCAAAAACACCCCACAAAGGCCTACCATTTGTAAAAGAAGACACTCCAGGGTATCTCATAAGGTGCATATTGTGCCTTAACATGCCCCCATTTTTTTACCATTACATGCCAAAGTATGTGGTAAAAAATAATTTTGTGCATTTTTTACATACGGATTGCATTTTTGCTGGGCATTTTGTATATTTCATGTGTGCCACTAAGTTCAAACCCCCCAAATTATGCTCAGCTAAGTCTTCTGAGTAAAAGGACACCCCCATTGTATGTCTATGGCACTATTTTGTGAAGCTACAGTGCCATATAGGAGACCAAGCCATATCAGTTTTGACCGAACTTTGAATTTTGACGCCGGGCCTATGTGCAATTTCCAAGCATCTTTGCAGGTTTTACATTCAAATTACCCCACAAAGGCCTACCATTTCTTAAAGTAGACACCCCAGGGTATTTCAAAAGGCATATTTTGAACCTTAGGGTGGGATCATTTTTCCGCTAGCGTGTACCAGGTGTAGTGGTTATAAGCGTTTTTTTCTGCCTTTTTGACACACAAAGTGAGTTTGCACAGTATATTTTGCAAACCATATGTGTACTACCACTGTATAATACTTCATATTTTGCTCAGCTATGTCTGCTGAGTACAAAAATACCCCAGTATGTACCTTTGCCAGGTATATGTGGACATCGGAGGGGCACATTTGGGACACAGCCATTCCATTTTTTTTCACATTTTGAATTTTTACGCTGTACCCATGTCCCATTTTAGAGTATTTTACCAGGCTATATAATCCAAATACCCCATAAAGCCATACCATTTCTTAAAGAAGACATCCCAGGGTATTTAAAAAGGCATATTTTGAACCTTAGCGTGGGATCATTTTTCCGCTAGCTTGTACCAGGTGTAGTGGTAATAAGCGTTTTTTCTGCCTTTTTGACACACAAAGTGAGTTTGCACAGTATATTTTGCAAACCTTATGTGTACTACCACTGTATAATACTTCATATGTTGCTCAGCTATGTCTGCTGAGTACAAAAATACCCCCGTATGTACCTTTGCCAGGTATATGTGGACATCGGAGGGGCACATTTGGGACACAGCCATTCCATTTTTTTCAAACTTAACATTTTTACGCTGTGCCCATGTCCCATTTTAGAGTATTTTACCAGGCTATATAAACCAAATACCCCATAAAGCCATACCATTTCTTAAAGAAGACATCCCAGGGTATTTCAAAAGGCATATTTTGAACCTTAGCGTGGGATCATTTTTCCGCTAGCTTGTACCAGGTGTAGTGGTAATGAGCGTTATTAAATGTATTTCTTTTACTTTTTAAAACTTTTTTTACTTTTTAAAACTATTTTTTCAACTTTGTTTTGATTATTCATTTTTTTAAAGTTTCCTAAACTTTCGTAAAACTTTTTTTTACAGATTTAACATTTTTCTAAGCTTTTTTTTTTAACGTTAACCCCTAACTAGCAGTAAGCAGCACTAACAGTAAATTCCCCATTTTCCCATAACTCCCACCCACCCCAGCTAGAAAAATATTTAATTATACAATATTTAAATTAGTTAATTAAATTAATTTAACCCCTGAGGGTTAAAAAATAAATAAAAGTTAATCGTCAGGGGTTAAAAAAAAATTAGAACAGTATAATACTGTGATCTGTATTTTGATCACTGTAGGCAGTGATCGACTGGCAGGGAAGGGGTTAATTTTTATTTGGACTGGGTAAAGGGTTTATTTTTTTAAATGTTTTACTTAAACGTTATTAAAACTTTTTTTTAACTTAATTTTTTAACTTTTTAAAGCTTATTTTTAAACTTTTTTTAACGTTAACCCCTAGTTAGCGTAATACTAAATCCCCCAATTCCCCACTAACTTCCACCCTCCCCAGCTAGCTAAATTTATAATTTTAAAATATTGAAATTAATTAATAAAATAAATTGAACCCCTGAGGGTTAAAAAAAAAAGAATTAACCCTCAGGGGTTAAAAAAAAATCAGATCTTAGTAAAATGTAATCCCTGCCAATTGATCACTGTAGTCAGTGATCAATTGGCAGGGAAGGGGTTAATTTTTTATTAAAATGGGTAAAGGGCGGGTAAAGGGGGGTGGGATTTTAATTTTACAATTTTTTTTTTTCCACCAGGGGGCAGGATCACTGAAGATCCGTCTCCCTGCACTTCACACAGAACCAGGAAGTGCAGGGAGGTGGAGGTGAGTATAGAGAGCACATGTGCCCGCTCAGACATGCTGTCAGAGCGGGCACATGTACTGGGGCAGCCCGATCCGGTGCTCCCGGTCTGCCTCTAATGCAGAGGCAGACCGGAGCACCATTAACCCCACGATCGCCGCGATTGCGGCGATCTGGGGTTAATTTTAACGGGTGACGGACGAGGTCCGTCACTCGTCATTAACGCATTCCCCTGAGTGACGGACCTCGTCCGTCACTCGTCGTTAAGGGGTTAATAACAAAAACCCTGCACACCCCCCTTATAAAAACCCTGCACACCCCCTTAACAAAAAAACAAAAATCTGCAGTGCACATCCTCCCTTAATAAATAGAATACTGCAACCCCCTTAACCCCTTAAGGACACATGACGTGTGAGACATGTCATGATTCCCTTTTATTCCAGAAGTTTGGTCCTTAAGGGGTTAATAAAAAAAAAACCTGCAGCCCCATTATTTAAACCTCCCCCTTTAATTCTTTAATCCACAGCCCCCTTTAACTAATCCACACCCCCCTTAAAGGGAAACTCCAGTGCCAGAAAAACGATCCGTTTTTCTGGCACTGGAGGGTCCCTCTCCCTCCCACCCACCAATCCCCGGTTACTGAAGGGGTGAAAACCCCTTCAGTGACTTACCTGGGACGGTTTAGGGCATTTTGGTCGCATGCATTTTGGTCGCATGCATTTTGGTCGAGACAATCTGGTCGCCATGCATTTTGGTCGCATGGCATTGTGATTGCATGGATTTTTGTCGCCATTTTTACCATAACAAAAAATATTTTTTTTTATTGGTTTTGATATATATTTATTAAATATTTGGGTGAGATTACGTTTTTTTGTCACTGATTTCGGTCTACCAAAGTTACACAGAATGAGCGCACAATTGTAACCCGTAACCCACTACCCCTAACCCTAACCCTAACCCTAACCCTCTAACCCTAACCCTAACCCTCTAACCCTAACCCTTACCCTAAGATATTGACACCTTATATTACCCAAATGACACCTTATATCAAAATGCGGCCAAAATGAATGGCGACCAAATTGCATGCGATCAAAATGCACAAACAGTGTAATTCGACCAATTTGTCACGACCAAAATGCATGCGACCAAATTGCATGCGATCAAAATGGTTGATACCACCTGGGACAGCGGCGATGTCCCTCGCCGCTGTCTCCGCCTCCGCGACGCTCCTCCTAGTGTTTACGTCGGCCGGTGGGCGAGACTAATCTCGCTCACCGGCCGAGGAGACCTAATGCGCATGCGCGGAAATTCCGCGCATGCGCATTACGTCTCCCCATAGGAAAGCATTGAAAAATCATTTCAATGCTTTCCTATGGGGTTTTGAGCGACGCTGGAGGTCCTCACACAGCGTGAGGACGTCCAGCGACGCTCTAGCACAGGAAACCTGTGCTAGAACCCAGGAAGTGACCTCTAGTGACCCCTTAGTACGCCACTGGTATATTCAATTGGGAACCAGGCTAATTACACGATTTTGCTATTTCATGACGAAAAGTCATGATTTTATGAAAGACACGGAGGCGAGTATTGCTTAACCCTTTCCTTACTGTCCACCAATAGCAGCAAAGAATACAAACAGTAAGAAAAAAATGGTAACCATAGTGATAGGCCACACACATACTAAGTCCCAGTATAATAGTCAGCACCTCCCCACATATTTCCTCTGTCTTTGAAGATGCAACACAATAACCAGCAAACAGAAAACAATGAATCAGTCCAAACCACAGCAGAACAACCGTCCCGAAATCCAGCCGGACACCGATCAGGAACCACAAGCAAACTGGGACCAATCCATCAACGAATAGAGGAACGCCAACAGTGAGGAGCACATCACAGCATGATCCATAGACCTCCAGCCAACGTGGTGAAGCCTTGTGGGAAGTAGTGAAGATCTCCCAAACAGCACAAAATAAGCACAGAATCAACCTGTGAAAACATAAAAACAGGAGCCAAATGGTTAAATCGGTACTTAAACCAATTGCGTGTGCCAAGACATAATGTATTGATAAACTGAAACAAAACAGTGCCCATAGCGTAAGACAAACCCACCAGACAAAACATTAACATTAACAGTAGATGCACATAAGAGGTAATATAACACAGAGTGCATCACAATTACCTACAATCCCCTGGAAACATACCATAGAGAGAAAAACAACAGGGGGGGATAATAAAGTGAAAGAAACGTAGAAGGGTGGGACAATACTCGCCTCCGTGTCTTTCATAAAATCATGAATTTTAGTCATGAAATAGCAAAATCATGTAATTTTATGTCAAGACACGGAGGCTCATATTGCAAGTTTAAAGCGAAAAGTGGATTCACGGGACCAGTCCGCCATCCTCATCAGGTCTTTCAGTCGCGTCCCCGAAGCCACCATAGACGTGGCTGATGCCCCCCGCGAAGAGTTGACGCTAAAGATGGATGTATCCACACCAGCCAGTGACATCACCCATTTCACCCAACGAGCCAAGGTAGTACTGGACACAGGTTCAAAGGGTTGACGAACCGAGAGAAAAAGCTGAGGGGACGAAACTGAACGATATGCACTCGTCCGAAGCTCATATTCCTGCAAACAGGTCACTGGACATAACGTTAACTGGAAAACTCGGATACGAAACAGATCGAATAGCTGTCTTAGTGTGTCTGGAGATGTTAAATGTTCCACGTCTATCATGGCGCGGTCGGTCACTGAGAGCGAAAAAGGCCCTCAGTGGCTGTCTAACAGCCACTAGAGGGACTTCCGGAATCGAAACGGACCTTTAGTTAGTTATCTGACGCTGGACGTCCTCACGCTCTGCATGAGGACCTCCAGCGTCAGATTTTCCCCTGACGTCGGCAGGGGAAGCGCATGGATCAAGCCTGAGCCAGCGCCGAGTGACATCGGCGCTGAATTCAGGTAAGTGGCTGATGGATTTTTATCCCCTTCAGCGCAAAGGGAGGAGGGGTGCGAGGGAGGGGGGGGGGGACATTAGATATCTATAGTGCCAGGAGAATGTGTTAAATCTGCCTAGGCATTGTATATATTAAAACGTATAACAAAATGTTTCCATTTCGCATATGTAACAATTTAACTTTAAAAAAGATTAAGTCTAAAAAATGGCGTCTTTTGGAAACATTTGCCTTCCTGACTTGTAACGGTGGACAGTCATTGCTAAACTTTAGTAATATAATACCAGATATTGCATTATGTTATCGTTAAGTAATATGCTTCTGAAATGCTGATGTGAGTGACAAAATAGGCTTTATAAGTCTCTTGAGTGAAAGAAATCTGATGCACCGAAATATGGAACAGTCCTGTATACGATGTGTCTCCTGTCATCGAGTAGTTTGGTGATCTATTTAAGTAACTCCTAGAATTTAGAAGTAATTGGAAGAAAACAGATAATCTAGAAGCCTTGGCAGATTCAGGTGTATTTTGTCTACCTGTGGTTTGACACTAATTAGGACATTGCTGGGGAAGGGGGAACCAGGATTGATATTAACTGGCAGGCTGGGTAATATTCAGAAATGCTTTAGGGTCAAAATTCATACCAAAATAATGAAAACCAATAACGAAAATCTGTTTTAGTCGCTGCACACTAAACCTACTTTGATGAGAATAGGACCACAATCCTGCAGAATTATGTAACATTTCAGTGCTAGATTTGTTGTATCCCTGGCAACACTGCAAAGTATGAAGGTAAGACGGAGAGGGCCTGTTAGTAATACAAAGGATGTTAATGGTGTTGGTGGTGCACCCAAACGACCTGGCTTACACAACAACTGGGATTTATTTTATTTATTTATTTTTGCAGGCAAAGAAATTTACCCTACTCATAAAGTAAAAATGTGCCTACATTCAAACAACAAATAATACAGAATCAATCTATAGATAAAGTAAGCCTTGAAAGGGGTGACTCTCACTGGTGCACTTACAGTACCTCTCTCTACTGTAATGTAACCTGTAAAGTGCTGAGTATACCTATTAGCACTATTTATAAATACATTAAACATACACTGTATAACTACCGCATTTACTGTACCTCCCTCTACTGTAATATAACTTGTAAAGTGCTGAGTACACCTGTTGGTGCTATTGCACTTACTGTACCTCTCTCTGCTGTAATGTAACCTGTAAAGTGCTGAGTATACCTATTGGCACTATTTATAAATACATTATACATACACTGTTTATCTACTGTGCTTACTGTACCTCCCTCTTCTGTAATGTAACCTGTAAAGTGCTAAGTACACCTGTTAGCGCTATATAAATATAATATACATACACTGTATACCTACCACACTTACTGTACCTCCCTCTTCTGTAATGTAACCTGTAAAGTGCTGAGTATACCTATTAGCACTATTTATAAATACATTATACATACACTGTTTATCTACTGTGCTTACTGTACCTCCCTCTTCTGTAATGTAACCTGTAAAGTGCTAAGTACACCTGTTAGTGCTATATAAATAAAATACACATACACTGTATACCTACCACACTTACTGTACCTCCCTCTATTGTAATGTGACATGTAAAGTGCTGAGTGCACCTGTTAGTGCTATATCAATAAAATAGAACACATACACTGTATACCCACCGCACCTACTGTACCTCTCTCTACTGTAATGTAACCTGTAAAGTGCTGAGTACACCTGTTAGTGCTATATAAATAAAATACACATACACTGTATACCTACCGCGCTTGCTGTACCTCCCTCTTCTGTAATGTAGCCTGTAAAGTGCTGAGTACACCTGTTAGTGCTACATAAATAAAATACACATACACTGTATACCTACCACACTTACTGTACCTCCCTCAATTGTAATGTGACATGTAAAGTGCTGAGTGCACCTGTTAGTGCTATATAAATAAAATACACATACACTGTATACCTACCGCACTTGTTGTACCTCCCTCTTCTGTAATGTAACCTGTAAAGTTCTGAGTACACCTGTTAGTGCTATATAAATAAAATACACATACACTGTATACCTACCGCGCTTGCTGTACCTCCCTCTTCTGTAATGTAACCTGTAAAGTGCTGAGTACACCTGTTAGTGCTATATAAATAAAATATACATACACTGTATACCTACTGCACTTATTGTACCTCCCACTACTGTAATGTAACCTGTAAAGTGCTGAGTACACCTGTTAGTGCTATATAAATAAAATACACATACACTGTATACCTACTGCACTTTCTGTACCTCCCTCTTCTGTAATATAACCTGTAAAGTGCTGAGTACACCTGTTAGCGCTATATAAATAAAATACACATACACTGTATACCTACTGCACTTACTGTACCTCTCTCTACTGTAATGTAACCTGTAAAGTGCTGAGTACACCTGTTAGCGCTATATAAATAAAATACACATACACTGTATACCTACCACACTTACTGTACCTCCCTCTACTGTAATGTAACCTGTAAAGTGCTGAGTACACCTGTTAGTGCTATATAAATAAAATACACATACACTGTATACCTACTGCACTTACTGTACCTCTCTCTACTGTAATGTAACCTGTAAAGTGCTGAGTACACCTGTTAGCGCTATATAAATAAAATACACATACACTGTATACCTACTGCACTTACTGTACCTCCCTCTTCTGTAATGTAACCTGTAAAGTGCTGAGTACACCTGTTAGTGCTATATAAATAAAATACACATACACTGTATACCTACTGCACTTACTGTACCTCCCTCTTCTGTAATGTAACCTGTAAAGTGCTGAGTACACCTGTTAGTGCTATATAAATAAAATACACATACACTGTATACCTACTGCACTTACTGTACCTCCCTCTTCTGTAATGTAACCTGTAAAGTGCTGAGTACACCTGTTAGTGCTATATAAATAAAATACACATACACTGTATACCTACTGCACTTACTGTACCTCCCTCTTCTGTAATGTAACCTGTAAAGTGCTGAGTACACCTGTTAGTGCTATATAAATAAAATATACATACACTGTATACCTACTGCACTTACTGTACCTCCCACTACTGTAATGTAACCTGTAAAGTGCTGAGTACACCTGTTAGTGCTATATAAATAAAAATACACATACACTGTATACCTACTGCACTTACTGTACCTCCCTCTTCTGTAATGTAACCTGTAAAGTGCTGAGTACACCTGTTAGTGCTATATAAATAAAATACACATACACTGTATACCTACTGCACTTACTGTACCTCCCTCTTCTGTAATGTAACCTGTAAAGTGCTGAGTACACCTGTTAGTGCTATATAAATAAAATACACATACACTGTATACCTACTGCACTTACTGTACCTCCATCTTCTGTAATGTAACCTGTAAAGTGCTGAGTACACCTGTTAGTGCTATATAAATAAAATACACATACACTGTATACCTACCGCGCTTGCTGTACCTCCCTCTACTGTAATGTTACCTGTAAAGTGCTGAGTACACCTGTTAGTGCTATATAAATAAAATACACATACACTGTATACCTACTGCACTTACTGTACCTCCATCTTCTGTAATGTAACCTGTAAAGTGCTGAGTACACCTGTTAGTGCTATATAAATAAAATACACATACACTGTATACCTACCGCGCTTGCTGTACCTCCCTCTACTGTAATGTTACCTGTAAAGTGCTGAGTACACCTGTTAGTGCTATATAAATAAAATACACATACACTGTATACCTACTGCACTTTCTGTACCTCCCTCTTCTGTAATATAACCTGTAAAGTGCTGAGTACACCTGTTATATAACAATTCAAATTATTTTACACTATATACAAGCATTTATCTACCCAGAGGCTATTTTTTTAAATATATTTTCTAACAGACTAAAAAAATGTCTTCCGGAAAAATAGCTACTCCCTGTACCACCCAACCATCATTAATGTCATCTTAAAACCGCACTGTATAATTAAGTGTACCAGTTTGATTGTTACTTTTAGTCTTATCTATAAAGTACAGGCGGCAGACTAGAGGATTGCTGGGAAAAGATTATACACTCAAAGACATTTTAATATTGTACAAATGTGATGTCATTAGGATCAGAGGCAACCTGAGGTAAGCCCTAAAATAGATCCCAGTGCGTACTGGTGCTGTTAAATATCGGAGCCTTACAAGTCCCACCGACAAGATATAGTTTTGTTTGTCAGTCTGCGCAGTTTACTTTTGGCAACCCCGTCATTTTCATGGCAATTTAATGCTTCTGGTAACCCATTTGGCAAGGAGCCTAAATGACTTCAAGTACTTAAGATGTAATTGAGAGCAATGAGAAAACACAGAAATTTGTCTCCTCATTGCACCTCGCGCCATCAGTAGCAGGCTTGCTTCCCCCGAGGGCTGGAAAGGAGGTCGTCTGGTGCAGCGAAAGTATCTTCCGCTTGAATAGCATTTTGTGAAGTCAAGGATGCAGGCTTGCAACTGAGAGATGGAACATAACACAAGAATTTCCCATCTGTCACAACACAATCACTGCGCCGCGGAATTTACTTGAAACAGATTTTCATTTTATTGATGTGGAAATTATTCAACATCATTGTTCTGTTTATGTTCAACATTTGTTTTGCATATGTCAACCAAAAAAAAAAAAAGAAAGATAATTTATAAAAGAGAAATTTACACACAATATGAATACTTGGGGAAGAATCTTATTGGGTGTTGGATAATTTCAGTTTATATGTTCCTCGGCTACTGTGCTGTTTAGCGGGTTATGGTGACTATTGGCTCCTTTATGTGTCTGTCCCAAATTTCATATTAATCTTCACTAGCCTAGGGACAAAATGCACGTGTCCCAACATGAACCAGATCTGACAGGCCAGTCCTGTTCCCCCATACCTGTTTTTTCCTTTTGATTTCCACTTCTGGATGTTTAGAAAAAAGTGCAAAAAGAGCATCTCAAATGTGCCCTTAAAGGAACCCTCTGAGGTCTACAACAACTACAGCTGATTCTAGTGGTTATGATTCTATAAGTCTATAAGCGCCATCTTCCTTTTTTTCTGTCTGGCAGTTTTTGGTGATTTGACATTTATGGGGCTTCCAATGCCCCTTTAAACACACTCAATCAAAGCAGGACAAAGCAGGACAAAGCAGGACATCGCACTACTGTCGTGCTCTGAGCATGATAGGCAGAGCTATCTTTAAACGTACCAGACTGACAGGTGGTCATCAAGAACATTATTCTATAGGAGACCTCACTGACAATGGAGTTTGTGCTTCCCTGCCAATGGCAACTTCTATAACCATCAGGAAGTATTACTTTACTGAGATGGTAGTGGATGCATGGGATAGCCTTCCAGCTGAAGTGGTAGAGGTTAACACAGTGAGGGAGTTTAAGCATGCGTGGGATAGGCATAAGGCTATCCTCACTATAAGATAAGGCCAGGGACTAATGAAAGTATTTAGAAAACTGGGCAGACTAGATGGGCTGAATGGTTCTTATCTGCCGTCACATTCTATGTTTCTATGTTTCTAACCATTGCAACCCACATTTCTAAGTATCAATAATGATAATAAAGTATACTTCGAGGAACGATACATTGTTATTCTTCCTCTATGTCCCATGGATGAGCTGTTAGTATTTCCTGACTCTTTATTGACTGTGGATGTACGTAAGAGTGAGCTGGCATTGACAGGAACAGAACCTGTTATACTGAAGTTGGAACAGCTACTATGGTTAGTGCATTAAAATAAACTAATTGCGTACGTCTATCAGGGATTCCCTGTCAAGCACAGCTTTCTTCCACACAGTAATATGGAACACAGACAGATGTAGACAGATGTTATTGTCTTTGAAGGCATCATCGCAGTGTTTCCCGTAATCAAATCTTTACAGCCACGCGAGCGTGTTATTGTATGTCATTAGGATTCTTAATATCGTTTTACCTATTATCACCTCTTTTTTAAGCGCACATCTGTCAAAGGAAAGCAGTGTTCTCAGCTTGCTTGTTTGCTTACTGATTTACGCCTACAGGCCTCCGGCAGTTATGTTAACATTTAGAAACCATGGCAGCAAACGACCCATGGAATCGGCACAGGTGCTATCGTAAGCCATCAATTTAAAAACAAAAATGGGGAAAAAATAGATCATTTGATCCAGGAAACTGTGTTTCTTGTATGTTCTTGTAAGAAAAAAAAAAAAGAATGTTATTATGTAGAAATCCTTTTTATTTGAAAATATTTATTTGTGTAGATCTAGAATAACTGATGTTACTATTGTTCACCAAATACTGCTGGGGGTTCATTTAGTAATAATTCAAAGTGGAGGAATGTGGTCCAAAACATCCATGTTGGACGAAAACAAATCAATTTAGTTTCTATTCAGTAAAAGCTATTGACAGAAAATGGATGACGTACAAAATCTCCTTGTACCATAACTACTATAGCAAGGTGCAGTGGTTATGGTGCATAAAGCATCCCTTACGCAGTGATGGCTAAACACTGGCACTTTCTCATTATGGTAAAGCATTTGGAATGGCATGTTGAGTAAAATGTTCAATGAGAGACCACAAAATCCGGCTTTGTTTTTGGAAGACCAACATCCAAACAAGCTTTAGCATATCAGGTCAGCTAAAATAGTATATTATATATATTATTACGGAATGTCACGGTACAATTTTGAGAGATAATGGATGCTTTTGGGTTGGCAGCTATAATTTGTAAATTCTAAAGACAAAATATTCTATAAAGTAAATACGGCAATAAAAGCACAAAACATTTCTATGCTTTTGCTAGACGTTTAGCTAACAGAATGCATTATTAATTTTGTATGGCTCAAGTTCAGGGGTTGAATATTACAAATTATAGATTCATTCCAGATAATGACATTCAAATAAAAATCAACAGAAATAGTTTCATGTGTACTGCCCATCAGCAAGTCCATGTGCTGTAAAAAAATCCCTGGTGGATATGGGAAAAAATAAACTGTTATGAAGCTTGCTCCTCATGGGCGGGTTTCTATAATTAACACGTAACCAGTTAGCACTGTAGAACAATAAGCATAGTGTTATAAGGAAATCCAGGTATGTCTGGGGTCATGAAAGGCTGTAGGCAGAAACATGGAATTCTTTTTGATGTGTTGCCCTACATTGAAAAATTATATCCTTGAAGATTCTGTTTTTGCAAGTATGCATCTAGTTCCTCGAAAAAGATAAAGAATTCAGCACTAATTAACCCACAATTAGTAGGGGTAGGCAGCAACCCAAATGAAGGAAAGCCACTCAGGTCCTTCAGTAGATAAACACAGATAGAGAGAGAAATATATGAGGGCTGTGCCAAATGAAGGAGAATAGTCCAGTAAAATATCACTAGGATACCGATGGGTAGTCGTGAATACTTGATAACATTTCTTGATAGAGGTAGTTACGTCTGGTGTTGACTGTTCAGTATATGGAAATACAAGAGAGGTAGAGGCGACCAATGGTGTAGTATGTAAAATACAAAGTGCAATAAATAACAGAAAGAGAGAACTCACATTCAGTAGAGCTATGGCCAGCTCTGGTGTGAATTGCGTACAGCGGTATAATCCCTGCTTATGGGATATGTAGGGGAGGGGTCTCCGTCAACACCGTCTGGTAGTCCAAAGCTCGGAAAAAGGAATAGAAAGCAACAATAGTGCTCTCAATTGTGATGGGGTTCAATGTGCAGTAAGTAGAGAAGGTAAAAGACTCACATTTGAGGGAGCTTTGGCCAGCTCTGGTGTGGATAGCGTACAGCGGTATAATCCCTGCTTATGGGATATGTAGCGGCAATGTGTCCGTCAGCACCGTCTTGTAGTCCAAGGCTCCAAAAGAGAAGGGTAAAAAGCAACAGATAGTGCTCTCTTAATTGTGATGGGATAAGAGAGTAAAATAAAGATAAAATAATACTCACAAAGGTAGAGCAGAGGTACTGCTCTATAGATAAGCGTTGGTGGTATGATCCCCACTTGGGATTTCTTGGAGTACTGGAACAGTAAAATTGCCAGTGGAAGTAAAAGTAACCAGGAACGTTTAAAATGCCAGGAATAAGTAAAAAAGTTGAAAGTGCATAGAGAGTGCAATAAAAAGAGGATTGGTACGGTGAGGTAACAAAAAACTTTTATTGTTCTAAAATACACATAAAATACAGGAGTAAATAACCATAATATTTTACTGCACTATTCTCCTTCATTTGGCGCAGCCCTGATATAGTTCTCTCTCTATTGATGCATCTAGTTGCTGTTTGAACATCTAACTTAACATATATATTTAAAATGTTGTCAGTGAGTTTTAACAGTTAAAGGGACACTATAGTCACCAGAACAACTACAGCTTAACCCCTTAAGACCGCAGGGCGTTCTATGCCGTCCTTATTTTGGTGGCTCTAAAAGCCGCAGGGTGGCATAGAACGTCCCTGCGATCTTATGTACTTACCCGGTCGCGGAATGGAGACTCACCTGGGAGCACAGGGAGTCCCCCTCCATTCTCTTCGGCCCCCCTGGGCCATGTGATCGCGAGGTCCTTGCGAAGACCTCGTGATCACATGGACGGCATAGCCGTCCAAGGCATTGCCAGCAGGGGGAGTCCATGTAATGACAGGTACTCCCCTGCTGTCTGAAAAAAAATAAAACAATTGAAAATTAAAATATATATACTTAGATCATGTATATACTTATTATTTATATGATCTAAGTATATATATATATACACATATACACACATACACATAAATATACATACACTGTCTACGTGTATTTTAATATTAATATATACATAATTATATATATATTAATATCAAAATACACGTACAATGATATTGATTAAATGTATATATAATTTTCATTATATATATATATATTAATATATAATTAAAAATAAATAAATATGTAAATACGGTAAAAAATAAAATTAAAAAAATAATAAAAAATAAATAAATAAAATATATATATATATACATGTGTAATTTCGTTCTAACTGTATTTTAAAATGTATATATATATATATATATATTGATATCAAAATACATGTAGAACGAAATAATATATATATATATATATCTATATACATAAGTATATACATATATATCACTATATATACCTATATATAAATAAAAATCATTGAAAACAATTCTATACATATACATATATACACATATATATATATATATACATATATATATATATATATATACATGTATATATGTATAATAATTCTACGTATATATTTATGTAATAATTTTACATAATTAGGTCATTTTATTAATTACAATTTGCAGGACCTGCCTGACAACAGAGGCCAAAAGTTTAGGGAATTTAATTTGCTAGCACTATATTTAACCCTGTAACTTTCCAAGACACCATAAAACCTGTACATGGGAGGTACTGTTTTACTCAGAAGACTTCGCTGAACACAAATATTAGTGTTTCAAAACAGTAAAATGTATTACAACGACGATATCGTCAGTGACAGTGACATTGACAGTGACTGGACATACCCCATTTGCAATACCTTGGGTTGTCTAATTTTGTAAATGGTATGCCATCATGGGGATAATTCTTATTCCTGGGCTACCATATGGTCTCAAAAACAACGTAACCAATCTGGGGAATTTCAATGAGAAAAAAATGAAAAATGTAACACGCTATATTTGACCCTGTAACTTCCCAAAACACCATAAAACCTGTACATAGGGGGTACTGTTTTACACGTGAGACATCGCTGAATACAAATATGTGTATTTTATTGCAATAAGCAAACAGTATTTTGACATTCAGAGTTAGAATGTCACGTATAACTAAGAAAATTTTTAAAAAAATCTTATTTTTAGAGAAAAGGCAGTGTTTACATTGCCCCTAGGGACACCTCCAAGTGGCCACTCCTCAGATGGTCACTGGAGGGGCTTCCTAGCTCAGGGCTGCACTATGCAGTCTCTGCATAGAGACGCTGAATTTTCTTCATAGAGATGCATTGATTCAATGTATCTCTATGAGGAGGTCCTGATTGGCTAAAACGGCATTTGGCCGGCTAAAAATAATTGGATTGGCATTGGATTGGCTAAAAATCAGCCATTTTGATGATGTTTCAAAGGGGGCGGAGCCAGCGCCGTCGGACCTGCGTGGCTTTGGAAATAAGGTGAGTTTTAAACTTTTATAGAGGGGCTTGGGGGTGGCAAGCCTCCTTTATGGTGGGTTAAACACTATAGAGTCAAGAATACATGTTTGTGTTCCTGACCCTATAGTGATCCTTTAATGTTACTCATAGCAATGCAGTAATGTTGCTATACTCAGATAAGACTGCAGTGACATTAGCTTTAACAACAGTGATGCTTACAACTACACTGCTAGCCAGAAGATAATATTAGAGTAAAAGTCTGTTTGGAATTTGAAAGAAGGTAGTTAAGATATAGGGGGATTGCAGCTTTACAGATGCATAGGGGAGTGTTGGATCTAACTTGAACTATCGGTTGAAAGAGTTATGGTGGACTGTAACTCCTGTGACTCTCAGCTGGGCTATAATGATGTATTTCTAGCTTTTAGTGATAGTGAGCTTTTAAAGTTAATCTTTACTGAGAGGTTTAGGTGTGTTGTATCCATCAATATCTGAGTGTAAATATGTAATTAAGTTTAATTTATAATGTCGTTTTTAACTTAATGAGCAATTTTTTGCTTATTACATCTGGACATTACATTCTCAGCAAAGTGAAAATATATTGTTTAAAATCTTTAATCAAATCTAATTAATCCATTCAGGAGATTATTCACAAAACAGTGAATTGAACTGAATACAAATAGCTGTTATTTTTTAACAGGGAGAACTTTTCCAATTGATTTAATTTGGCATCAAACCTTTCCCGTATGTGCCGACATTATCCGCTTGCCCCAGAAGTTTCTCATGTCAGTACTTATAGTATAAATGAGAGTTTTACATGATTGGTAAGCACTGTTACAAAAGAAGCCTTAAATAAGCATTTTTATTGGGTACTCCTGCTTCTAAACCCATTAGTGGGTTAGCGTGACCTAAGATGACTGATTGTATGAGTCAATAAATCCTCTGTACCCATGTTTTACTCAATGTGTGTTCTAGCAGATTGTGTCCCTGTTACACAAAGGAAGTTATTCTATTGCAAAACAGGAGACTACAATGTTTATTAGAGAGTTGTCCGAGAAATCTTTATAAATTGGCAGTCATAGCATGTGCAATGACAATAGTGGGGGAATTAAATGTGATAATCACCACTTCTATGGCTTTTTTCTTTTTTACACATTGCATATATATATATATATATATATATATATATATATATATATATATATAATAAATACACAAGATCCAGCGCACTCTCCTATCTACTAAACAGCAACTTCAAGCCAACTCCTTGGTTTTGCACCCCTCCCTGTTACAGGTGCCTCATCTCAGGTCCCTATTTAGCCTTGTACTGCAGAGAGCCTCAGATGGATTTTTTTCCCAAGTAAGTGGTTAATCTCATAAGAGCAGACATTAGACTGTGAGAGTAGGACCTGCCAAAGATGGGGTACATTGACGTTGTGGCAGGCTTATGCAATGTATGATCATATAATGTAACTAAATCCCCATTTTTTTGCCTAGATTAGGTGTTTTAAAAAAAAACTTTTACAAACTAATAAAATCTGTCAACATTGAAGTTGCTGTTTAGTAGATAGGAGAGTGCGCTGGATCTTGTGTATTTATTGTATAATATGGCCCCCAGCAGCACCCCCACTTAAGCATGTTTAGGTGAGTGCAACCATCCCCCCATGTTTCCTATATATATATATATATATATATATATATATATATATATATATATATATACATTGTAGTAGCTTGCACTCCAAGAAGACTTTTGTAGTGCCCGGTGCTGGTTGTGGCAAAGGTAGATATGGGTGTAGAAACAATCGCACTCCTGGGACTTGGTTGAAGTCCCAACCAAGTCCCAGGAGTGCGATTGTTTCTACACCCATATATATATATATATATATATATTTGTGGTCGGAACTTAAATTCATATATGGAAATAGAGGAGAGGGAGAAAGTTAGTAGTGTTGTGCCGAAACCAACGTACGGGTAGGCCTGTATAAAGAGGGCCCACCAGGGATAATGTGATAATAAGTTAGTAGAGGAAGTGGTGGGTGGGGTCACTTGAACATTACACAACATTAAAACTGCTGACAGGTAGAGTGAATACCATTACAATGGCACCTGCCATGGTGTGGGATATATTAGGCAGCAAGTGAACAGTCAGTTCAATATGTTTTTGCTATGTAAATAAAATATATTAAATGTGTTTCTTTCATATCCCATGCAGTAGCATGCATCCAGATACATGACTGCTGACTAGGTAAAGTGTCCCACAACCCGTTGCCCCAATAACTCACATGAGACCTCGATAAGTTGGGTAAGAACAACAGCCACAGCTTTATTGAATTAAACATGCCAGCAAGTCTTTACTGTCAGCTGTTGGGGTGATTTACCAACAGACAGGTCTATCCTGTTAAACCAAGAGTCCAGAGCAGTCCGCCTCCACCATTAGCTCCCACCAGGCTGCGACTCCCCAAGCCTCCTGGGCACCTTCTTCCACTTCTGCCTGTGCTGGCCAGGACTCCCACATGCTGTGACAAAACAAGAAACAGAAAACCAACAACAAGCACCAGAAACAGACCAACAATTCCATATGTACACGAAAAGTCATAGGGAGGGAGGGAGGGAAAGTCAGGATCAGTGCACTTTCTCAACGCTGACTGGTAAGTCCCCTCCCCTCACTGTCCTTATAACTTGTTGACCATTTGCAACATTGTTTCACTATATCCCCCTCCCTTTAGCTTAGCTCCGATCATGACCCCTTAGCTTAGCATCAGTGATGTCTCCCCTTCCTTGTCAGTCCAGGGAGGGTCTTTATCTGTAACTATTCTTTTCTCGTACTGTTTAGTGATATGTGACTCAGGAGTTTACCCTTGTATCGATTACAGAGCAAAGCATTCTCGGTCTACCCATGACCATACTATCATGGAGATAAAATGTGTACCACCTATTGAAAACATTTCAGAATGAATTGATACATTTCCTCACAGAGCAAAATCAGCTAATGCAATCGGTGACACATGTCCGCCTGGATCATCTAAAGGCTATTCACTAAACCGTGAATTGTCTAGAATGTATCAGGGATTAGAACATTTCAGGTCAAAATAACTGAATGCAATAACCGAAAATATTCAGTAAGTCAGCTGTTTCAAGATTGGCTATCTGAACAATAAATTTGAGATTTTCTAGTGAATTTGCAATGTTCCATGGTTTAGTAACATGTTTTGCTTCGAGTACATACACAACAAACATCTTTAGTTCATCAAAACATACGGGATATGAGAGAATGGTATTAAATACCAGTTTAATTTTCCACCCCATCCCTGGTTTATATCAAAGCAGAGTACTTGCAATTAGACACAAACTATGCTGCTGAGATGAGCCTTTGTGTCTCCGACTCCATTCTCATTGAGATTTCTTGATTATTGTATTCTAAGAAAGGCCCCATAATGTCATGCTCATCAGAGTTCAATTTTCTACCTGCTGGAAAAGGTAGCATTGTATCAAGGAAAATTGCATGATTTTGCTATTACATGACGAAAAGTCATGATTTTATTAAAGACACGGAGGCGAGTATTGCATATCCCTTTCTTTACTGTTGACAAATAGCAGCAAAGGAAACATACAGAATGAAAAAAAAAAAGAATGAACATGTGATAACCTAGGCCCCTCCCCCTCAGGTCCCAGTATAACAGGCAGCACTTCCCTTCCATTTCCCTCTTTCTGCAGATGCGACCAAAGAACAATGTCCATAACTAGAGTAATGCGAGAATAAAGTCCCAAGGTAATAACAGAAAAAACCGAGGAGGTATAACATCACAAACTGGGAAGTGTGGCCGTAGAATCCATAGGACCGATGGAGGACAGCGGGAGGAGACCAATAAAGCGGACCCTTGCTAGACGTCTTGCCAGATTAAGCTGTGGAGACATAAAGGACAGGAGCCAACAGGTTAAAGTCGATACTTGTAACTAGTACAAGGTTACACCAGTGGGAACAAAGACCCTTGTATATACAATCCCACAAAACAATCAATGTTAACATATCCAGTAATATTGAAAACAACAAGTATAAGGACGGCCCCACTTACCGTCCCAAACTATAACATGTGGTGTATCGTGGTATGAGTAATATGGGTGGGGAGATATATACTTACCAGCGTGAGAGTAACAAAAAAGGGTGGGGCAATACTCGCCTCCGTGTCTTTAATAAAATCATGACTTTTCGTCATGTAATAGCAAAATCATGCAATTTTATAACAAGACACGGAGGCTCATATTGCAAGTTTAAAGCTGATCCATTATTACAGCGAATGTGTGTGGGGCCGGCCGAAAGTAGAATTCTCGGAAGGTAGATTCCCTAGACCAATCAGCTGTTCTCATAATGTCTTCTAGGCGGGCGCCCGCAGACATCATAGAAGAGGCCGAAGCCCCTCGTACTGAGTGGGCGCCGAACACTGTAGTGTCAATGCCCGCTTGGGCCAGCAGCCATTTCACCCAGCGTGATAAGGTAGTGCTGGAAACTGGGTGAAAAGGGGGGCGGAAAGATAAGAACAACTGACGGGAGGCAGTAGATCGGTGTGGTTCGGTGCGAGATTCGTATTCACGAAGGCAGGTCACTGGGCATAGCGAAGGAGAGGCAGGGAAACTAGGGTAGGATACCGCCTTGATGGAAGTCTTAGTGCGTCTGCTGATGTTAAAAGTTACCCCGTCCGGGGTGTATGACTTGGCATCGACATCCAGTGCACTGACATCCGAGACTCTCTTGCATGAGATGAGACAGAGCAGGCACACCAATTTGGCCGACAGCTGTTTGAGGGAGAGTCCTGCGTTAGCGGGCCAGGATGAGAGGAAAGCCAATACAACTGAAACATCCCAGGTCGTGGAGTAGCGGGGCCTGGGTGGCCTTGAAAATCTAGAGCCCTTGACGAGTCGGCACACTAGAGGGTGTTGTCCCGCGGGGCGGCCCTCGAAGCCCTGGTGAATCGCCGAGATAGCGGAGCGGTAAAGGTTAATGGTCCTGTAAGCCTTACCGGCTTCGAAGAGAGACGTCAGGAACTGCAGGATCGTTGTTACAGGGGCCGAAACGGGATCCTCGTTCCGAGCCATGCACCAGCTAGCCCAAGCTCGCCAAGCTGACCCATATGCCCGTCTAGTGCCGGGAGCCCATGCTGCAGCCAATAAGAGTCTAGTTGCGTCCGAAACTCCTTGGATTTCCCAGGGTCCCCGGAGATTCGCCACGCCAGAAGTGGGAGAGAGCCCTCCAGCCGGAGGGGATGATAGCGACCCGTCGGGTCTTGTAGCAGGTCGTGGCGACCCGGCAGGAGTCGAGGATAGTCCAACGTCATCTCGAGCATTTGGGGAAACCAAGACTGCGTCTCCCAGAATGGGGTGACCATGACTAGCTCCGCCCGGTGTTTGCGGGTCTGCAGGAGTGAGCGAGGGATCATGGAAAATGGGGGAAAGGCATAGAGGAGGCCTCCCTTCCACTCTTGTAGGAAGGCATCCACTGCCTCCGCCATTGGGTCCGGCCTCCAGCTGAAGAAGCGTGGGAGTTGAGTATTGAGCCGGGAGGCGAAAAGGTCTATGGTAAATGGTCCCCAAAGAGATGATATGTTGGAGAACACCTTCCTGGCTAATCTCCAGTCGCTGGTGTCTGAAAGATAACGTGAACCCCAGTCCGCTTGGACGTTGTGCAGGCCAGGTAAGTACTCTGCGTAGACCATCAGGTTCCGTTCCAGGCAGAATTCCCAAAAATCTTTCGCCAACCTGGCCAGGACCGCCGACTGTGTACCACCCAGGTGGTTGACATATCTCACCGCCGAAACATTGTCCATGCGGAGCCGAATACATGATAGGGCACGGTCCTTGGCGAAGCTGCGGATGGCGAAGGAGCCTGCCAGGAGCTCCAGGGCATTGATATGTAGTCGGGCTTCGGACTCCGACCACCGGCCCCCAGTTGAGATGCCCTCGCAGTGGGCTCCCCAACCGTGTAGACTCGCATCCGAGTCGATCGTGAATTCCGGCGTTAAGCCGAAGATGGCTTTGCCATTCCACGCAGACAGGTTGAGAATCCACCATCGCAACTCGTCTTTCGTCTCGTTGTCCAGGGAGACTAGGTCTGCGTAGGATGCCCCGGCTCTTAGGTGAGCGATTTTTAGGCGCTGTAGCGCTCGGTAGTGGAGTGGGCCTGGGAACACGGCCTGGATTGAAGAGGCCAGTAGGCCTATGAGGCGTGCCAATTGGCGTAAGGTGAGCTGGGGTCGGATAAGGGCCCTGCGCAATTCTTTGCGGATGGAACGAATCTTGGATATCGGGAGACTCAGCGTCGCTGCCCCCGAATCCACTTGGAAACCTAGGAATTCCAAGCGGGTGGCGGGGGTCAGGCATGACTTCTCCCAGTTGATTATGAAACCTAAGCGTGACAAGAGGTTTATGGCTAGTCGTAGGTGTGAGAGGAGGGTGGAGCGCTCCTGAGCCATGAGTAGAATATCGTCTAGGTAGACGATTAGCCGAACTCCTCGACTGCGTAGCCAGGCCATAACGGGCCGTAGAAGTTTTGTGAAACACCACGGGGCTGAGGATAGGCCAAAGGGCAGACAGGTGAATCGCCATATTTCGTGTCGCCAGTAAAAGCGTAGGAGGTCCCGAGAGGCCTCCGCTATTGGCACTGTCAGGTACGCGTCTTTTAGGTCTAGTTTCGCTAGCCAGTCTCCGTGGAGGAGGAGATCCCTTAGCAGGTGAATACCCTCCATCTTGAAATGGCGGTACCTGACTACGGCATTGAGGGGGCGCAAATTTATGACTGGCCTCGATTGGCCGCCTTTCTTTTCCACTAGGAAGATATTGCTTATTACGCCCGCAGGGCTGGGGGGTGCTAGTTCGATAGCCCCTTTGAACTGGAGGGATGAAAGTTCTTCGTCGATCCGACCGCGATCCTGGATGGAAAAGCGGATCGGTCGAGGAGGGGGAATGTGTGTAGGGCGGCAGGTGAGTTCTATATGGAAGCCCTGAATAGTGGCCAGTACCCAGGGATCTGAAGTGATTTGTGACCAGGCTGGGAAAAAATGTTGGAGTCTGCCCCCTATGTAACCCGGAGAAGAAATGTGTGGTAGAAGGCAACTCACCGTATGGTCGTCTGGAGTTTGGGTTACTCCGAAGGCCTCTGGATCGCCATTGACGTCCACGGGATGGAAAAAACATGGGGCGGGAGGTCTCCTGGTATTGGTGATACTGTTGAAAGGAGCCTCTTCCCGTGCCACGGGATTGGGGATAGTTGCGGCCGGACAGACGGCTCCTGCTTCTGCCGGCCCTGGTAGAGACCCGCCCCTGGAATACTCGCCTCATGGAGGCCTGGGCCTTGTCTAGAGCCGTGAATGCCCCCACAAAACGCCCCAAGTCTTTGATGAAGGAGTCTCCGAAGAGGAGTCCTTGGGCGTCTTTGCCCGCCTCCGTAAGGGCGAGGTTGGCTAGTTTTGGCTCAATTTTGAACAATATGGCTTTACGCCTTTCAATAGACAGGGAGGTATTTACGCTCCCAGCAATACAAATTGCTCTCTGGACCCAACCTCTAAGGTCTTCAGGGTCGACCATGCGGTTCTCCGCTCTGGCGTCTTCCGCCAAGTCAAATAATTTGGCCAAAGGCCCGAATATGTCCAGGTGCTTGTCCTGGCAGGACTTCAAAGCGGACTCTAGTCCTTTACGGGGGTTCCAGCCCAGTTTAGTGAGGAACTGGGTCATTTTTGGATCAACCTCTGGGGTGTCACACACCTTGTTGGGCACCAGAGGCCTAGGACACTCCGCCCTCAATTTGTTGCGGGCCGCCTTGCTTAAGGGTTTTCTGACCCAATTTTCCAGATATGTGGCAACGTGGTCGGCTGGGAGCCACTCCGCCGATCTCGGATGATGAAGGTCATCCGGGTCGAAGAGTGGGACCCCCGAAGGATCCACGAGGGATGGCCCCGCAGCCGCAGGGTTCCTGGTCCCCGTCTCGCCTCCGGGCATCTCTGCCTGAGCAGAGGAAAGGAGGTCGAGAGCGCCATCGGCGGAATCCGCATCAGAGTCGGAATCTGACTCGTTCATAGCCTCCTCATTTGACCCGATTTCTGAGTCGGTGCCGCTCTCAATCTGTGCTCTAGCACATTTCCAAAGCCGCGCCCGTTCTGCCTGGCGCGGAAAGGCTCTTTTGCGTGGATGGGACACGCTTTCTGGGGCGACCGAAGGTACGCCAGTCATGGTGTTTCTGGAGGCAGAGGAGTGTTTAGATTTACGGGCAGCCTTTTTGAAGTCCCCTTTAGATACCTCTCCCTGGGGTGTCGAGGTGCCCGAGAGTTGCTCGTCTGAAGGACGGGGCAAGAGGGCTTGTGAAATGGTGTGGGAGAGGGTGGAGGACATAGACCCCATAGCAGCCATAATGGCGTCTGTCACTGAGCGCTGTAGCGCCAGAAACTGTGGTCCACCGGGTTGGGTAGTCCCATCCGCCATAGAAGGCGAAATATCTGAGGTGACAGGGACCTCAGTTCTGATTACTGGGGAATCCGACTCCCCAGAGTGAGCGGACCCAGTAGATAGTCTGGGTTTAGGCATGATCAAGGACGTATGGGTTAGTCACCCAAACAAACTAAGCAAAGGAAAAAACGCTCTCACCAGGGCCCAGACCAGCGACACACTAAGAGGTAGGGACAGAATGACAGAAAATGGCCGCCGGGAATCTCGTGGGATTCGCGGCACCCGCAAGCTACGCGGAGGAATAATGAAACAAGAAGAAGTGCGCAGAGAGGCGCTCGAGCAGAAGAAACAGACAAGGTTACATAAGCAGTGGAGGTCTGGGCCCTGAGGCTAGTGTATAACGACACAATTACTAACCTCAGAAATAAAAGACTAAATAAATACAAATTAAATAAAAATCCATTAAATTATCAATGAATAGTATATAAGAGAAAATATGGCATGTACTTATCTTTGTGTCAGAGCAGCAAAGAAAGAGGGAAATGGAAGGGAAGTGCTGCCTGTTATACTGGGACCTGAGGGGGAGGGGCCTAGGTTATCACATGTTCATTCTTTTTTTTTTTCATTCTGTATGTTTCCTTTGCTGCTATTTGTCAACAGTAAAGAAAGGGATATGCAATATGAGCCTCCGTGTCTTGTTATAAAATTGCTACTTTCAGTGTTAAAGGTAAAGAGAAACAAAATGCATGTTAAGTTGCTATTGATCTTCAATTAATGCAAACCAGGGGTAGATTGGAGAGTGTTCCAAAAGGAATGTATCCATCTTGCACTGCTGCTATTGACTGATACGAATTTCACAGTCTGCGTAGAGGAAGTGAATGACTCATAAGTAAAGTGGTATACAAGTATTTGCTTCTTTTGTATTGAGTACAATGGGGGTTCCAATTGCTGACCCCCCACCCCCTACCACCACCATTCCCATATAGTACACGGTTATAATCATAGATTTTGTTTAGTACGAAATAAAACAACTCAAACAAAACAAAAAACAATCAAATCAGAGCAGAAATGTGTTTGCACAAAAAAGATAAAAAAATATCTATATTTAAAAATATATATTTCAACAAAAAAAATTGATTCTTAAAAAAAGACATTAAAGTATATAATATTAACATATATTAAATATGTTTCACATTACAACATAAATGATTTAAAGTCCACTACACCCCCAACTAGAGTTGCCAACTAGATACGTATATGTTTGTGATACATAAACATGATTCAATCTATTAAGTAGTGCTTGAAGGTTCTGCCCTACAATATGTGGATTTAATTAGCTCCTGGTATTAAATCAGTCAAAGTGCAAATATATTTAGGTTCCATACTGATGTGTGTTGTGAACGTTATCAATACTTCCAGTGACGTGGATAGTGAATTCTTGATGACGCGTCCACCGAACCTGTCTGATTTTAGAAAATAAAAGTAAAAAAGAAAACACTTTTCTCTGTCTCTGTTATTAATATATCATAGTAACGTGACTGACGGTTTAAAAAAAACAAAACATTTTTGAATCCTCTGATCTTATTTTCATACCTCATACAAAACCTTAAACTAAGACTATGTACAACAGATCAATGATGGACAATGAATACCGCAAAACATAATAAAAAACCTCAATCACTAATTTGTTTTTGCACATAAACTAAATGCTAGTGGAGATACGTCTGAGCACAAATGTAAAGATATAGAAAAGGGGAAGCTCAATTTTTATGGCTATTGGCAAGTGTTTCTATGGAGGAAGATGCATTCCAAGATGGCAACAGTGATCAGCACGATGGAGGCCACAGTGATCTTGAATCTCATCCAGGAAAGAGGTCTATGGAAGAGGCGTTAACTGTCCAATCTATGATCATACAAACATTTCTGGACATAATGTCTGACAAACACTTACAAAATCAGTAAGCCCTGGACCTCAGAAGGTGCATGTAGAAACAAAGCTTGAAGAATATGAACACCAGCCCAGCCAACCACATTCAACAAATGGAGATAGAACGAGGCATATTAAAAATAAGATTATGCACGTGGTGCACCAATCTTGGAAGAACAATCTCCACTTGTAATTACGATCTATGTATAAAGTGCTGTATTCCTATATACAAAGACACTCTCATGGAGCTAAGTTAAAGTGAAAATATATCATATCCAAAACAGATGTTATTCTGTTGAATGTTGAAAAGGTATAGGTGGGGTTACTCCCCATTTGGAAAGTTACCAGTTCTTAAAAGAAGAGAGATCTCACTTTTGCAGAGGCTTAGGAAATGGACACGGAACTTACCATATATGGAATCCCTTGATTGAAGTCTGAAAATATAAAGAGCCTCATATCTTGTTCTCGTCATCTGTAACCTATGAGGCAAATGTCAATGAGGCAAATGTCTTTCTACATGCGTAAATTCAGCTTGATATATGATGGAGGTTTTTTAAGTAGTCACCCCCTATGTTCCATACATGGTGGTTGATTGCAGCTGACATCATCACATCTCAGCTTTACATAGCACGTCCTGTGAACCAATCTGATAATGGTAAGGCCTTCAGCAAAGCATATGGCATGATGGATTCCTTACTAAGTAAATTCCTTCACATATCAATATATATATATATGAGCTTTTCTGGGAAGCTTCCTCCCTACTTGCGCAGAATGCTCTCCCTGGCTGTTCCCACCTCCTATAACCTCCGATCCAGTAACAGCACTTTATTTAGTCTACCTCAATACAAAAATAAAGCAGCCCGATCCTCCTTCTCCTACAGAGCACCACAATTATGGAACGACCTTCCGCACACTTTCAAATCGTCCCCAAGCCTAAAGTCCTTTAAGAGATCCCTCTCTACATACCTCAAAACAGAATGCACGTCATGGTTGATTATATATTTCCTACCTGTTCTATGTTCAATTCTGTATATATTGTGTATTAATATTGTTTTTGTATTTTATTGTAACCTATTGTAACAATGCAATGTTTTGTGTATCCAGGACGTACTTGGAAACGAGAGAAATCTCAATATGTCTTTCTTGGTAAAATATTTTATAAATAAATAAATATTGGTTTATTTGAGCTTGTGAACCATTAATATGATGGATATTATGGTTTTATGTACTACTGTGAACAAAGGGTACATGTTTTACCTTTGGGTCAAAAACTGGGATTGTGAGCCTTTCTCCATATTGTGTATCGCTCATTGTTCTCTTGTTACCCACCACCTTGGTTGTAATTATCTCTGTTATGTATTCTTTTTGGAGACTTGAGTAACGTTTCAAATAATAAAAAGGAAAATGTAGCATTAGTTGAGTTCTCTCACTCTTTTAACTATATAGGGTTAAGGGTCCTATATATAAAATGGACTCCCTTGGACCGATGCTCCATCCCCCACCACATCACAATTTAATGATTAGTAATTCCAGATCTCCCAAATGACTTGCATTCAGACAGGCTGTCCTCATTTAGGAGCTAACTACCTCTGTCCCAGTTGTCTTTCTGATGTCCTACTTTTCCAGTACATTGCAGAAAATAGCCAAAATCAGCTATTAAGTCTGTCTTTAAAATTGGAACAAGACTCACGCTCTGCAAGGCTCATTATCTGCCTATTACAACAAGCATAGTATTGGTGTTATTTGCTGAACTAATGTTACATCCACCATTTCTTCATATGAGTAACCTAGTGAGGGACATTCTTAAAGGAACACTGTAGCATAAGGAATGCAAATATGTATTCCTAATGTACATGCTGTACTACTTACCCTTTAGCCCTTGTTGTGCTTTTTCCTCGCTGCTACTTTTCTTCCTCGGTTGAGGTCATCAATGTTAAAGGACCACTCTAGTGCCAGGAAAGCATACTCGTTTTCCTGGCACTATAGTGCCCTGAGGGTGCCCCCACCCTCAGGGTCCTCTTCCCGCCGGGCTCTGGAGAGAGGAAGGGGTTAAACATTTACCTTTCTCCAGCGCCGGGAGGGGAGCTTTCCTCCTCCTCTCCTCCTTCCTCGCGACATCATCGGCTGAATGCGCATGCGCGGAAGGAGCCGCGCGCACATTCAGCCGGTCGCATAGGAAAGCATTTACAATGCTTTCCTTTGGATGCTGGCGTCTTCTCACTGTGATTTTCACAGTGATAAGCACGCAAGCGCCTCTAGCGGCTGTCAATGAGACAGCCACTAGAGGCTCTGGAGGCTGGATTAACCCTCAGTATAAACATAGCAGTTTCTCTGAAAAAAAAAAGGGGTTAATCCTAGAGGGACCTGGCACCCAGACCACCTCATTAAGCTGAAGTGGTCTGGGTGCCTAGAGTGGTCCTTTAACGTTAATCCAAAGCTTCCCATAAAAGTTCTAATGCGTGTGTGGCAAAACTCAGCACTATGGCAATCACATGTTGCTCTAGGAGCAACATTTGATCTATAACTGAGTTTGACTTGGTTATAGCAGAAACAAGCACCTCTAGTGGCTGTCAGGAATCCTGCAATGGAAGCATACAGAACGGCATTGTTTTACATTGTAGGTTTGAACAGACACTGGCACTGCACCCAGAACACTTCAGGTGATGGGGTCTGTGTGCATTTAATGATCATTTAAAGCTAGCCATTATCTCCTACAGTGATTTTAGCTAATCCTAATTTTACCAAAAGTGGCAACGGTGCTATAATTAGACAAGTCATTTAGAACTTTAACAATTGTGTGGATATTTCCCAAATATAGGCAAGGATCTATTCCTTACATACTGTTTGAATCCAATATGTAGCTACAATTTGAAAAAAAACAACCTTTCTAATCACTATAAGTTGTGAATAAATATACTGAGAAATGTGTACTGTTATGTCAAGTGTGCACCCCCAGCTGGCCATATAGGCATTCAATGAGTATTCATTACAATCTGGTCCTATACACAATATACATTATGCAAAGGAAAACGTATTTACTAGTAACAAAAAAAAGTTCAAATACAGGGATAGGGATGTTTTTTTAAATAAAGGTGCTGTTAAAATAGTATGAATGTGTGAGTGAATGAATCCAGGACTATTTCTGTCTCGTTTGAGGATATATGGAGATGTGTGCCTGTGTTGGTTCAGATCTTTCTCTTAGTACCTGGCTGGCCCACAAATGTTCTGGACTACATATCCCTTGATGCTTTGCCAGCATTACGGTTTTAACAGCATCATGCGAGATTTAGTTCACAACATCTGGAGTGCCTACCCCTGGACTACATTATGTGTGAGGATGATCACCTATGAATCAGTGATCGATGATTGTGCAGTTAATAGTTGTGATTGAATATGCCTTCTCTAAATAAACCTTCTGCAGGTATGAGTGAATGCTTCTGAGTTATGACACTGGCATGATTTACCTGGTCTTTCTGATTTACCTGAGCTGTAATACCTGTAGCTCAACCCAACTTGAGGAACTACATTTCCTAAAACCCTAAAAACTATACATACAAAATATGATTTACCGCAGAGCTGTAAGAAAAAGCATTAGGAAGAAGAGAAAGATATTTCTTCTTTTTTTTCTGATGACTGACATTTATTTTTAAAATGGTAACAGGTTTCGTGTCCTAAATACGGAGATAATATTTTTTTAAGGTCAGATGAAATATTAAAATTCAAACCCCAGATTCTCCAAAGTCTTAATTTATCCTGAAGATGCAAGTTTAATTGTCAGTAATTCATAGAGCAGACATGCAGCTCTCAATGCTTGTTTTGTTCTGACTAATACATACGCAACCTTGTAGCACTGTCTGACATCCGTCCCCCCCGTAACCAATCAGCTGGCAGCCTCAATTAAGAGAGCAATAGAGCAATATGCATTGGCGATTTCAAAGGTGACTGTTGCTAAGCAACAGAGACAGAGCTTTTATAGTACACACAATTCTAAAGACACTTAACACTCAATGCACCCACCAGGACTATTCTGTAAATTAGGCTGCACTGCCTTTACAGGATAAAAGTAAAATCTGCTCGCCTGAGGATGTCTAAATACCATGTAAATTAAATATGTAAATATAGAAAGGCACTGAAAAAAGCGGGATCATGTTTGATTCTTATTAAAGCCTACTGATATTTAACGGTTTGATTTCAGAGCTGTTGGGAGGTTAAATGTCAAGAGAATATGATTTAAAGCTGTGTACACTGTCAGTATGCATGGCTTCCACATGCAATGCCCTGCTCGTTATTTGTGTCTCTGTACAGCTGATGGCAGACACTCGATGATAGTCCAGATGATGTTTTCAGCTGAAAAGGCATCATGGGAGATTAGAAGTACCAGAGTTTGGCTATATCTGGTTTTGACTATTGGGCAAATTTGTATTGTTATTGACCTTGTTTGTTTTGCGTTTCCCGTTACTGGATAGATTGTTAAAAATGTCTGTTTTATTTTACATGGCCTGATAATGGGGAACTTTGGCTCATTAAGCCATTAGAGAAGTGGTTTCCAAACCAGTCCTCAAGGCACGCCTACCAGTCCAGGATTTACGGATTACCCAATTGTGTCAAGATGTTGTTGTTATTTTTTCTAAAAACACCTTAGACACAACTGGGTTATCCCTAAATCCTGGAGTAGTAGGCGCGCCCTGAGAACTGGTTTGGAAACCAGTGCATTAGAGGATGCGTCAAATTATTTAGCTGTAATGTAGAGATCAGTGATTGTATCTTGTGGTTAATATCAACACAAATTTGGTCTCTGAAGACCTTCTATAATTAAATTCAGAGCAGACTCACTCATAATAAACAAAGAATGCATGTGCTCAGCACTTAATCACAGTGACCTGTGGTTGAGTGCTGGCCACATAAAAGTGACCTGTTTTTTCGCTGCCTTTACAAAATATGTCTTAAATGTGAACTTGTTTAGAGACTGTCAAGTGACAGGAGGGATTAGTTTGGCAATCAGAGAGTAGTGGGTGGCACATTCCTTAGATTTCAGCCATGTTGAGAATAATGTGTGCCATGAAGTGTTGGTATTGCCATGAATGAGCTATGTAGAGTCCTAGCATGAGCTTGCAACACCTCTCTTTTTACCACTAGACTGCTGGTTATGAAGGGAATAAGAGATATTGTATAAAACATCAATCAATGTAACCCAGCCCAATGTGATTCACATCAAGGGTATATATTCGTCACTTCAAATAGTATTGGATAAAGTGACAGCAAATGTCGGCTACTCCAATGTATGGAAGACCTTTATAACTGCGTCAGAGCCTTCTATTATTAATATGTGGGTCTCTATGATTGGGCATATTTAATTGATATGGTTACTCTTCTCCCACTGTTGGGTCATTGCTCTCCATGTATCAGTGTAAGGTTACTTTTCTCCCACTGTTGGGTCATTGCTCTCCATGTATCAGTGTAAGGTTACTTTTCTCCCACTGTTAGGTCATTGCTCTCCATGTATCAGTGTAAGGTTACTCTTCTCCCACTGTTGGGTCATTGCTCTCCATGTATCAGTGTAAGGTTACTATTTTCCCACTGTTGGGTCATTGCTCTCCATGTATCAGTGTAAGGTTACTCTTCTCCCACTGTTAGGTCATTGCTCTCCATGTATCAGTGTAAGGTTACTCTTCTCCCACTGTTGGGTCATTGCTCTCCATGTATCAGTGTAAGGTTACTATTCTCCCACTGTTGGGTCATTGCTCTCCATGTATCAGTGTAAGGTTACTCTTCTCCCACTGTTGGGTCATTGCTCTCCATGTATCAGTGTAAGGTTACTCTTCTCCCACTGTTGGGTCATTGCTCTCCATGTATCAGTGTAAGGTTACTCTTCTACCACTGTTAGGTCATTGCTCTCCATGTATCAGTGTAAGGTTACTCTTCTCCCACTGTTGGGTCATTGCTCTCCATGTATCAGTGTAAGGTTACTTTTCTCCCACTGTTGGGTCATTGCTCTCCATGTATCAGTGTAAGGTTACTCTTCTCCCACTGTTGGGTCATTGCTCTCCATGTATCAGTGTAAGGTTACTCTTCTCCAACTGTTGGGTCATTGCTCTCCATGTATCAGTGTAAGGTTACTCTTCTCCCACTGTTGGGTCATTGCTCTCCATGTATCAGTGTAAGGTTACTCTTCTCCCACTGTTGGGTCATTGCTCTCCATGTATCAGTGTAAGGTTACTTTTCTCCCACTATTGGGTCATTGCTCTCCATGTATCAGTGTAAGGTTACTCTTCTCCAACTGTTGGGTCATTGCTCTCCATATATCAGTGTAAGGTTACTTTTCTCCCACTGTTGGGTCATTGCTCTCCATGTATCAGTGTAAGGTTACTCTTCTCCCACTGTTGGGTCATTGCTCTCCATGTATCAGTGTAAGGTTACTCTTCTCCCACTGTTGGGTCATTGCTCTCCATGTATCAGTGTAAGGCTACTTTTCTCCCACTGTTGGGTCATTGCTGTCCATGTATCAGTGTAAGGTTACTCTTCTCCCACTGTTGGGTCATTGCTCTCCATGTATCAGTGTAAGGTTGCTCTTCTCCCACTATTGGGTCATTGCTCTCCATGTATCAGTGTAAGGTTACTCTTCTCCCACTGTTGGGTCATTGCTCTCCATGTATCAGTGTAAGGTTACTCTTCTCCCACTGTTGGGTCATTGCTCTCCATGTATCAGTGTAAGGTTACTTTTCTCCCACTGTTGGGTCATTGCTCTCCATGTATCAGTGTAAGGTTACTCTTCTCCCACTATTGGGTCATTGCTCTCCATGTATCAGTGTAAGGTTACTTTTCTCCCACTGTTGGGTCATTGCTCTCCATGTATCAGTGTAAGGTTACTCTTCTCCCACTGTTGGGTCATTGCTCTCCATGTATCAGTGTAAGGTTACTCTTCTCCCACTGTTGGGTCATTGCTCTCCATGTATCAGTGTAAGGTTACTTTTCTCCCACTGTTGGGTCATTGCTCTCCATGTATCAGTGTAAGGTTACTCTTCTCCCACTGTTGGGTCATTGCTCTCCATGTATCAGTGTAAGGTTGCTCTTCTCCCACTATTGGGTCATTGCTCTCCATGTATCAGTGTAAGGTTACTCTTCTCCCACTGTTGGGTCATTGCTCTCCATGTATCAGTGTAAGGTTACTCTTCTCCCACTGTTGGGTCATTGCTCTCCATGTATCAGTGTAAGGTTACTTTTCTCCCACTGTTGGGTCATTGCTCTCCATGTATCAGTGTAAGGTTACTCTTCTCCCACTATTGGGTCATTGCTCTCCATGTATCAGTGTAAGGTTACTTTTCTCCCACTGTTGGGTCATTGCTCTCCATGTATCAGTGTAAGGTTACTCTTCTCCCACTGTTGGGTCATTGCTCTCCATGTATCAGTGTAAGGTTACTCTTCTCCCACTGTTGGGTCATTGCTCTCCATGTATCAGTGTAAGGTTACTTTTCTCCCACTGTTGGGTCATTGCTCTCCATGTATCAGTGTAAGGTTACTCTTCTCCCACTGTTGGGTCATTGCTCTCCATGTATTCAGTGTAAGGTTGCTCTTCTCCCACTATTGGGTCTTTGCTCTCCATGTATCAGTGTAAGGTTACTCTTCTCCCACTGTTGGGTCCTTGCTCTCCATGTATCAGTGTAAGGTTACTCTTCTCCCACTGTTGGGTCATTGCTCTCCATGTATCAGTGTAAGGTTACTTTTCTCCCACTGTTGGGTCATTGCTCTCCATGTATCAGTGTAAGGTTACTCTTCTCCCACTATTGGGTCATTGCTCTCCATGTATCAGTGTAAGGTTACTTTTCTCCCACTATTGGGTCATTGCTCTCCATGTATCAGTGTAAGGTTACTCTTCTCCCACTGTTGGGTCATTGCTCTCCATGTATCAGTATAAGGTTGCTCTTCTCCCACTATTGGGTCATTGCTCTCCATGTATCAGTGTAAGGTTACTCTTCTCCAACTGTTGGGTCATTGCTCTCCATGTATCAGTGTAAGGTTACTCTTCTCCCACTGTTGGGTCATTGCTCTCCATGTATCAGTATAAGGTTGCTCTTCTCCCACTATTGGGTCATTGCTCTCCATGTATCAGTGTAAGGTTACTCTTCTCCCACTGTTGGGTCATTGCTCTCCATGTATCAGTGTAAGGTTACTCTTCTCCCACTGTTGGGTCATTGCTCTCCATGTATCAGTGTAAGGTTACTTTTCTCCCACTGTTGGGTCATTGCTCTCCATGTATCAGTGTAAGGTTACTCTTCTCCCACTATTGGGTCATTGCTCTCCATGTATCAGTGTAAGGTTACTCTTCTCCCACTGTTGGGTCATTGCTCTCCATGTATCAGTATAAGGTTGCTCTTCTTCCACTATTGGGTCATTGCTCTCCATGTATCAGTGTAAGGTTACTCTTCTCCCACTATTGGGTCATTGCTCTCCATGTATCAGTGTAAGGTTACTCTTCTCCCACTGTTGGGTCATTGCTCTCCATGTATCAGTATAAGGTTGCTCTTCTCCCACTATTGGGTCATTGCTCTCCATGTATCAGTGTAAGGTTACTCTTCTCCAACTGTTGGGTCATTGCTCTCCATGTATCAGTGTAAGGGCACTCTTCTCCCACTTTTGGGTCATTGCTCTCCATGTTTCAGTGTAAGGTTTTTCTATTCCCATCCTTGGGTCACTCGACTAAAATCGGACACTCGACTAACCAAACACCGTTTACACCTCCAGACTCCCATAGATTTGTGCTAAAACAACCAAACGGCCCGCGGTTCGGTAGAAAGACTCTCTCACACTAAGGGATTTATGCAAATTCAAGATCAACCCTGGAGGGCATGTATTTTGGGACTTTTAAAACATGAAGAGACCGACCGCAAGGCCAAATCTTATGGAACTATTTTCGGCTACTGTTGCCTGTGCGGTCGGTCAAAACTTTAAACCTCAATAACTCCCGAACCCCTTGTCCGATATGGGTGATTTTTGAATATGTTGCTCACCCAGATCAGGGCTCTTAGGAGATACCAGATTTAAGGATGTACCCTAGGTATTTGTACCCTAGTTAATTATGTTAAATGCTTATCTGAGGGGAGGAGAATTGTGGGTGGTTACTGTAATATTATTGGTTACTGTACTAATTATTGTGGGTGTCTACCTTGCACGAGAGCATTGCATAAAAGCAGGGGTCGTGTGATTAAACTTCAGTTCTGCTCCTGATACTGTGTGTCGTGCAGTTATTGGGAAAGGTGATGGGAAACTATTTGGATTTTACTGCTGATTGTGTTTGTTATGCTGCTGGATTATTCTCTCACTGTGGGTACTGTGCCTGGGATTATTGCTTGTTCCTGAGCCCTACTGGGATCTACAGCAGATTTAGCCTGTGTGATAGCAGCTGGCCGCTACAATCATTAATATACAATCCTCAAGTAAAATCATAATGAGTTTATGATATTTGACCCCTGCTGACCCGACTTTACTTTAGTGTTTCCATTTCTCTATGGACCCGTTAGGTATGAATGGTATATTTTGCCTTACATTGCATGGGTTATGATGCTGTAATAAATGGCTGTAATAAATGGCTGTAATAAATGGCTTGAATCAGCTTCTGAAGAATGAAGGACGGTTTTGCTTCAGTAGAATAAAGTTGGGTTTCTAGTTTCAACCAACCAATTACAATTAATTATTGAAAGCCACATTTGCACGGCTGTCAAATCAAACTGATGTGCTTTCAGCTGGAAGAATAGTTGGTATGTGTGACGAATTGAACCTCGTCATGGGTTCTTGGAAGGGCCTGCTAGCCAGCCTCTAGCCCACCGACTATGGACCAGGTCAGTGACTGTAAAGACCCATTTTTTATTCCCCCTGGTTCGGCACTTTCCATTCATGCGCATTCCTGGCGGCCGTTCGCATGGACTAATGACCCCAACCAAGCTGTAACGCTTGAAGTGGGGACTACAGTGCTGATGGTGTCTGGTGCGGTGCTTGTGGTACTAAGCACTAAGCACTAAGGAAGCAACGATTGGCGGAGGCACCCAGTTGGGGTGCAGGCGGTCCGTCACACTATGGATCCACCCTAAGTTAATATTCTTGGACCAGTGACAAGTGGTTGACAATTTTTCTCTGAATTACACAAATTGCTGGGATATTGCTAAATCATTTCTTTTTGGTACGTTAAAGGAACAGCAATGCCAGGCTAAGAATATGTTTTATAACAAATAGCTCAATGGGACAAATTTTAACATGTTTACAAATGTTATAGCATATACGCATTTCACTGATGAATGGAGCATTTCATTTTAGTGAAAGGCTGAATGAAGAAGAAGAGAAAAAAGGCATCTGACCCATTTAAAATGAAAGTATTGTTCTGATTGGGTGCTCAGGTCCCACAAACTAGGTTCATTTCATGAATAAAGAAAAGTATCTGTTGTTAGAGGCACTTTCAAGAAAGCGTAATGGTGGCAAAGAGATCGATTTTCTGATTTTGGAGAAAAAGTTGACATGGTTGGTTAATACAGCCAAAAATATATAATTTTCACAATTCTATCAGACAAATATGAGCTGTAAATAATTTGTCTTGTGCTCATATAGAATGATACATTGATAGAAATGTACATATTAGGGGGTATTAAACAAAATGTTCTAAAAATTGTGTTGTGAGGGTGTGACAGTACGCCACTAGTGATGTACCTCTGCCAGCAAAGATTGCTACTGAGACAGGGGGAAGCCAACGGCTACAGCTACTCCATCTTGGCAGGTCTCTGGAAGGGCTAGTCTTCCCAGGCAGGTATTGACCCCTCTGCCCATCCAGCTTCTCCAAGGCAGGTGATGAACCATCTGCCCGTGCTTCTTCTGCCAGGCGATGCCCCTACATTTCTCCCAGGCAGGTATTGGCCCCTCTGCTTGTCCTGCTTGCAAGTACTGCCTATACAAAGTAATTTGAGGCTCTCAAGCCTAGCTCTTTCTTTTACATCCCTGGGACCAGAGAATTGTGCACCCAGCAAGCAGGCCTGAATATTCTGCTCCTGGGTTCCCTGAACAAACCAGACAGAACACAGTTCCCACTCAACACTGTATTATGGACAAGGACTGGACTTTGGTGACTTGGACTTAAACATGTGGTGAAATACACAAATAAATAATATGTTTTACAAAGTTGAGATAACTTGAGATTACATAAATTGACCAATATAACAATTCTAATAATTATGTAAAATTCTCATACAAAAGTTTGGAAAGACAAGCACACATGAGAATATGTATTTTGCATGCATAAGCCTCAATATGCAAATTAATGAGTCTTGCTTTACAGTTAATGCACATAACTTTTGCAATCAACAGATGGAGCTGCACGTAACTGTTGCAGACTCAGTTACAACTAGCATATGGCACAGCACAGGCCTCACAGCCAGACAGGAGACTATGCAAGATGTCCCTCAAAAAATCTTAGAATACACACCCTGCACCTATAACGGGCACAGAGTAACTTAAACATAAGAGTCATCCAAGGACCTACAAGAAGTGTCAGTCTTATGCTCCCAGTGATGGTGACTAACATCACTGAGTGGGAGGTCAAAATGTATACCTCCACGATTATGTACCATTAACTAAAAACAGAGTGAAAATATTCATATTGTATTTTCACTTTCTGTGCAAAAATATCAGAAAAGAAAAAAAAAATGATGCAAAAAATATTTAAATATATGGAAACTACAAACATAATACTTTTCTTTCATTATGTTCATTATGATGTTTCCAGCTGAGGAAAAGCATTTAAACCTATCCGAGCATCATTGTACTACGACTACAGCCTTGAATTGTATGTATAGATACAATATACATATATTGTATCTATACATCTTGGGGCTCGGCTAACACAATGCAAACTAATACTTTAAATAAGATCAGAAGCTGACCTTGCCTTACAGAAGTTTTATGTGTTTAGCACTGCTGAATAATATGTTGACTCTATATAAATATTTGTAATTGTAATTACATCGGAGTACGCATCTTCTTTTATTTGGTATTAACGTCAATGTAACCTATCTTTATTCTATTATAATAGTTAGACAATAGTTTCTTTGGACAATTCTAGAGCAATTCTCGAGCAATTTGACTAATACATGTGTTTTCCATTGTCTTTCAGGATCTAGATTTATCATTACATCCACTGGAGCCTTGTATATTACAGATGTACAGAATGAAGATGGATTAAACAATTATCGATGCACCATACGGCACAAATACACCGGAGAAACGCGGCAAAGTAACAGTGCGCGTCTGACCGTATCAGGTAGTAGATCCATTATAATGTCTTGGCACTAAAATAGCAATGATAGAAAACCTTCAAGTAAATTGCAAATTTTAGGTCAAAATAATAATGAACTGGGATTTTTTTTTCAATCTGACAGTCTTTCTAGCTCAGCAATGCTGGCCTTAATATTACTATTTCTGTTGTCAATTCTCCAGAATTTCCACTTTAATGAACAATGCCCCTTAGAGTTGGCATGGGGCAGTATTTTAGACATATATATTTTTACTGCCTGTCAAAAGGATCTGTCTAATAACATGTCACTGACAGACAGAAAAAAGTGATTTTAACAGAAACAGGAACAGTACTTACCAGTTACAACTTTTTTTTTAAAGTTGCCCTGTCACCTCCTGGGGCCTTTACAAATTTTGCAAAGACCCCTAATGATGCTATCGATGGTGTGTGATTGCTTGTGCGGTGCTGCTATGGTTAGTTATACTTACCTGATGCTGTGTCCCCCGCGGTCATCAACATATTATTTCTTCAGTTACAAAGAAGTAAATGCTGCAATAGAGACTTAAAGTACCAGGACCTCTTCACATCACTGAATGGAGTAACCCTTTAAACTGAATAAACCATTATATAACGTATCATTATTTTTAATTGTTATATAGTACCAGCAAGGTCTTTAAATTATCATCATATGATAATCACTTGGTAATTTTATGCCAAGACTATGTTTACCCCCATGTTCCGATATTGTTAGGTATTATTATTGATGTCATGTGAAAACATGCGATTTGGGGCATAGCAGGGATCCGTCATATTAAAAAAACAAGACAACGTCTGTTTGGGCATGGATACTTTACATTATATAACTGACATATATTAGCATATTTAAATCAACTGACATGCATTGCATTTTTCTTTTACACTGGCCTCCCAAAAAGCCTGACCTCCACTTCTTTGTCTCAAGACTAGCATTAGCCTCCCCTTTATCCGATCATTCTACCCAATCTCCTGGGAGATATATGTCTAGAGTGCACAGCTCCCACTTTATTTATGCAACTATCTCCCTTCTTTTACCTTGCCAGCCCTTTGTTATCTAGCAGTTTGCATATGTATGGGGGGTATAGTTTAGTGGTAGAGCATTTGACTGCAGTTCAAGAGGTCTCGGGTTCAGATCCTGGTGCCCACTTTAAAAATTTGACTTTAGAAGTTGACTTGACTATCATTTTCTTAAGCATGCGTGGGATAGGCATAAGGCTATCCTAGCTATAAGATAAGGCCAGGGACTAATGAAAGTATTTAGAAAATTGGGCAGACTAGATGGGCTGAATGGTTCTTATCTGCCGTCACATTCTATGTTTCTATGGTGGAGTTTATATACACCTTTAACATTAATTGTACTCCTGATAGCTCATACAGGACATGCAACAATGACTCCACAATTTTCATGACCAAAATCAGTCTGACCTAGAAGAAACCAATGTCCACATGTTTTATCTCAGGTCAGCAATCCTTTGGGTCAAATTTACAGGAAGTGACGTTAGAGAAGGTAGAAACATTCTACTAGTTCTCCTGCAGAAATACAGGATCAGGGAAGTTTACATTATTGAGCACAGAACAATCATTCCTTTCTAAGCATGGTCCGTGTCACACTCATCCCGTATTCCTTTACAATTGCACAAAGCATTCAGAATAATTTAACATCTGCATGAACTTGACTAGATCAAGCATGCTTAAAAGGTTACTTCAAGCTTCATAACCACTACAGTCCACTGGCCCCATTTCTTGGCAATGGGACAAACTGTTTAAAATGGTTTGCCCTCTTTCCTGGGTCCCCACAAGGCACTGAGCCTCCCTAAAGCTTTGTTGACTGTAGAGCTTAAAAGATGCACAGAATTGATATTAGCCAGTCTTGAACTCGTGGTAGAGGTTAATTTTAGACCTCCTGCCATAAAGTTGTCATGGAGCTTGGAGTAACCCTTTAAACTATTCAGATTATTCTTATAGGAACTGTAGTTTCTTTTCCCAAAGTGATCGATGTAGAAATGTACTGGATGTCATTGTACGGGTGATTATCCTGTGCCCCAGAATAACCTCACTTTGTACACTATAATCCAATTCTACACTCCAAGCCTTCTTTTTCAATGTGTGCAAACAATATGCTCTACAAGATTCATGAAATGCATATTCATATAGAGTTGATACGGTGTGACAATAATGACAAGTCTGTGCTGTATAGCCGTATGGTGGTTATGGTGGAGATAGCGAACTGATTAAATAACTAGCATAAATTGGGAGCCATTAATCCTGAATTCTTCATGTGGAAATGCACCGTAATTTAATTTTTGTCTCGTGCACTGTCATGCATTTTTACATTAAATGCACCATTAAAATATGAAAGGAGTTCTGGTTCAGTGATGTATCTCTTTTAGCGTTACAAGTATGATCTCGTTGAGAAAAGCCAGAAAGAAAAACTGATGAGAAAGATTTATACACTTCATTAGTTTGGAGCCTAACTGTTTTTTTTCTTTATATCCTGCTATGCCTGATCGTTTTTCTTGCTCGGTGTACTTTGTCTTGCTGTCACGAGATTCTGAGGTTGAGATAATATTTGTCCAATTGATACATGATAATATTTATATTCCATACGTATCTTGTCTCTAAGTTATTGATACCCCACAACCTATTTTATTTCAATGTCATCGTGAAGTTCCCACTACAAAGATTGTTTTGAACATTTTAAGCAGTATTTGTAGGGTGTCTCTCATTTTTCTATCATTCTATCATATTTTATAATTGTATCATAATATTTTAAATGCAGGATTAACATTATATAAACTGTACTATAACGTTTAATAAATTATATTAATGATGCAAAGTTATAATTAGGTTAATTCACTGCTCCTATTGTGTACTTTGATGGCTTAAGGTGGACACTGTAGGCACCAGAACCACTACAGCTTAGTGGTTGTAGTGGTTCTGGGCAAATATCCTGCCCCCTAATGATCAGCAGTGTAAATAATGCCTTTGCTGAGAAAAAATGTATACTGCTGCCCAAGGACACCTCTAGTGGCTGTCACATAGAGATTCATTGTAGCCCCAGGTAACAAGTGCAGCTTAGGGAATAGGGCCTTGACAGAGCTAGGAGGTGGGCTTAGGTGAAAGGTGTGTGAAAGGTAGTTATTCAGCTGATTAAGAAGGGATTTTAAGACAGTTCATGTTAAATTTCATAGGTTTCAAGCTCGTCAGTAGCTCAGTACCTGGTGGGGTAGGGGTATCCAGGTATACCCCTACCATGAATATTGAAGTAAAATGGCACTTTATGTATTAGGGTTAAAATGTTGATTGTTTGTTATAGGTTAAAGGGACACTATAGTCACCTGAACAACTTTAGCTTAATGAAGCAGTTTTGGTGTATAGAACATGCCCCTGCAGCCTCACTGCTCAATCCTCTGCCATTTAGGAGTTAAATCCCTTTGTTTATGAACCCTAGTTACACCTCCCTGCATTTGACTTGCACAGCCTTCCATAACACTTCCTGTAAAGAGAGCCCTGTTTAGACTTTCTTTAATGCAAGTTCTGTTTAATTAAGATTTTCTTATCCCCTGCTATGTTAATAGCTTGCTAGACACTGCAAGCCTCCTGTATGTGATTAAAGTTCAATTTAGAGATTGAGATACAATTATTTAAGGTAAATTTAGGGGTTTTATACTACTGTTGCTTTGTTCTGATTGGTTGTTTTGAAAAGTTCTGTTAACTGTTTCTTTGCTGCTGGAGGTTTCAGTAAAGAAGGTAAAGCAAATATTCACCTCCTGTCTTTAATAAAATTTAGATTATTCCCTCACCGAGGCTAGAATAATCCCTAATTATTTAAGGTAAATTAAATCTGTTTGAAAGTGAAACAAGTTTTTTTTTCATGCAGGCTCTGTCAATCATAGCCAGAGGAGGTGTGGCTAGGGCTGCATAAACAGAAACAAAATGATTTAACTCCTAAATGACAGTGAATTGAGCAGTGAAATTGCAGGGGAATGATCTATACACTAAAACTGCTTTATTTAGCTAAAGTAATTTAGGTGACTATAGTGTTCCTTTAATGTTTATTGCCTATAAATATGGCTCATTGCCTTTTGTGACTTGAGGAATATGTTATGTTATAGGGTTGGGTTGAGGGCAATGACTTTATTTATTTTATGTTTCATGTTAATTTATAATTAATATATGTTTCATTTTAATTTATAAGTATTATATATATATTTTTAAAAAAGCCGTGGACTTATTTGACCCATATAACATCACTGTTCGTGTTTTATTTGGTTAGGAAATAAGGGGAGCTGTTCATTCCACCAGCCCATATGGCGACGATGTGCATGTCATGACAATATGCATCTCTATGAGGATATGCTGATTGTCAAACATGTGACAGCATACTTTGCATCATGCACCCCTTAGGGGACGGTAGTCTTAAAGTTCTGAGTGTGGAGTTCTTTAACCACAGACCTCACTACCTGGTGTAGGGATTTGGAGCTCATTTCTGACCAATGTATATATTTTATATAGCAGGAATATAAGGCTGAGCTGGGTCATGTTCCCAACGCTCTAACTAAATTGAGAGATTCACTAGCAGTGGGCACTGAATGAGGAGCCCAGACAGAGGGGCAGCCCCACATACACCTGCATGGTCAAGCCAGCATGCATGTCAGCCAGCTGGTAAACTCCAGTCAAGGCTATAGTGCCTTTAGGGAGGTAACAAGATTGGAAAACACAGGACAAGGGTAAGGTGAACCCAAAGTCAAAAGGACTAGAGAACAAAATATATAAAGGTTATAGAGGGCATTTGACATAAGGGCAGGTTGGGTAAATGGTGTCTAAGTCATAAAACAGCTGAGGAAAGAAATAAGTGGGGGACAAGGACGCCAGGAAAGCCAAAAAAAAAAAAAAAAAAGCTTTTAGACTTACATATGAACATGGGCCCTGCATACTAACACACTCTGCATCCACAAAAATTCATACTATTGCCAGCAGAAATATACACTTCTGAACACTGCGCAGACACACACACATGTCAACTTTATCCACACATAGACATGACATACCATACATACATTCCCCTACATTCACACACATGTGTCACAGAAACACAACTGCATCCCCGAACACACCCGTGCAATCTCCATGCCAATACATGCCTGTTTTGGGGGAGGGTCATCACATTTTCTTTAGGACTTCAGCCCTCGCTATTTTTACAACATATCAATCAATCATATCAATCAAACTAACCTGCGTGCTGACTGTGGACATCAAATATATTTTATAATTAAATCTGAATGACAGGATCTAGTTGGTGTGGAAATTGCAAAATGTAAACTGTGATGTTTCCCAAAAATGGCACTGGTTTTATTTTCAAGACTTCAGAGGCGGCATCTGATCCCAAAATCACTAATATCAGATGAAGTTGATGATGTTAATGTTTAAGGTAATGGTGTTGTACTAGTTTACTAATTAACACTCTGACACACTCTGGCCATAATTTGCCTGTTTATTTGTTTATTTATTGTAAATAAATAAATAAATAAATAAATACTTAAAACACAATGCGTTCAAATTGTGATAAAGAATTTTATTAAGCTAAAAAACAAAATATAAAATATGTAAACAATATATGGTGTGAGTCTTATGATCATTTTATTTATTTTATTATATTTATAGATCCAGTTAATTCAGCTCCGGCAATCCTAGATGGGTTTGAGCATCGTAAAGCCATGGCAGGTCAAAGAGTAGAGCTTCCGTGCAAAGCATCCGGCCACCCAATACCAAAGTACCGCTGGCTAAAGGATAATGTCCTCCTTGAACCAGACAGCAGATTTCAGCAAACCGTCATTGGCTTACTCATTGAAAACACAAGACCGTCTGATTCTGGCAGCTACGTGTGTGAAGTGTGGAATAACTATGGTAATGCTGAAGTCATAGGATCTCTGTATGTAAAACGTAAGTGAAATTAATATATTGTGCACAATTTTTTTTTTTTCTGCATTTAGTTTTCTTCTGCTTCTTCTGAATTTCATGCAATATCTGGATACAAAATAAGATACATATATTTTCATTACACCAAATCATTATGCAGTGAAAACATCACAGTTCAAATAGTTCTAGAATGCAGAGCTATCGATGATTCTGTAATGGTGTTGTGTTGGAAGCCTTGCTCACTATGAAAATAAAATAGTCTATAGATTTTACATGGATTTTTATTTAGTCCACCCATTTGGTTTGTATGCTATAGGCTACTCCGGAGATTCTGTCCTTATTATTTGACCTATACAACTGACCCATGTAATGCAACAATTTGTAACCTTAAGTGACATCTATTTGGTTTTTCTCTGTGCCATTTAAAAAGATGTGAGAATAAAAGATGGTGAAACTGCTTTTTGAAATTTTTTTAATTTTGCAACTTTTATTTTCGCTAATGTGCAGATAACATTATGTACAGGATGGCGGAGAATTACATAAAGTCACCAAAACAGGGACCATTTTGTGCCAATGTATGCAACAAAAGTCATAAATAATAGTTTGATTACTTTTGTGTTTGGACACAGCTGGTATACTGTTAACTTTAAATGGCATTAGTCTTTTTATACATAAATGTAGATTGCAGTTACACAGTTTGTCTCGTAGAAGCACTAAGGTCCTTTGAGATGGGTCCTCAATAGTCTCTTGGTTCTTGTTAACATTTGTAGTATTTTATTATATACGTTATATCTCTACATCGCATTATAAAGCACTGTCAGATTTGTTGGCACTAAAGAAATGTCAATAATAAGTATAATAATAATACATTTTACGCCCATTGAATGTTCTAGAAATCAAAGAAATAGCAGGAAGTGATAGCAGAATATCAAGATGCTCAATAAACGCTTTTCTCTCATCTTCCAGAACCGTTGAAAGTCACCATTAGCCCACGGAAAGTAAAAACTAGCGTTGGTAGCCAGGTTTCATTGTCGTGTAGCGTAACTGGAACTGATGACCCGGAACTCTCCTGGTACAGGAATGGGGAAATCTTGAGTCCTGGAAACAACGTGAGACTCACAGGTGTCTATCGGGAAACACTTATTATGGATGGGATGGCAAAAAGTGACAGTGGAGCCTACCAATGTTTTGTACGCAAGGATAAGATGTCTGCCCAGGATTACGTGCAAGTGGTGCTGGAAGGTAAGCTTCTTTTTAGGCAGATAGACTTGAATTCTCTTCTAGAAATGCCAAATTCAAGCTAACATTTCTCAAAATGTTCTGCCTCGAAAAGTGTTTTATCACATTCAGCAGATATATTTTAAAAGAATGGATTCAGGATATCAGGTAATACGGTAATGACAGCTTACTCAGCCAAAGACAAGTCAACCAGTTCAAATATTTTGTGTTTGCCTTTTTTCCGGAATAATTGGAAAGCTTAATTTTTTTTATTTTTGAGCTTCTTCTGAGTCAACGTCAGATTGTGAGATTAGTGAAAAAACGGCATTTGATGGACGTGATGCTACATTCAACTTTGTAACTATGTAACTTTTTAATATGAATGGGTAGTATTTTATACTGTAGTGTATTTTATGTCTGCTAGTGTTTGCAGGTGGCTTTAGCGCGTACTGGAAACATTAGCACGTTTAGGTTTTCTGTCTCAAAAAAACTGTAAAAATCTTATGTCTGATATCCTAATTAAAGTCCATTAAAGGATGGAGAATCATGAATAGGGCTTGATCAAAAAATGACAGTTGCTAATCGTGTAAAAAAGCAATTTTGCTAACACACTGTCAGGAGGAGGTGTGTTGTGTTGCTTGAACTGTTTACATGCCCCTCCTCCCCCCCAAAAAATTGCTAATATTTCAGCTAACGATTAATTATTCGGGTTTATCAAGTCCACGTGACTGTTGAATTCAGTAACATAATTTTTTTTTAATGTAAATGGGTCAATATCTTATCTGGAGTTATTATGATCTCTTAATATCGCCTGCTTAACATAAGGCCTTTTTTTTTTTTGCTGTACTAATGATCCCTAAAGTGGTATTGAAAAGTATCAGTTTGGTGTGATTATAATTAAATAAATGGCTCATCGGCAGCTATCACCGTGTTGGAACGTATTAAATGCTAGATTGCGATCAGGACCTCGACCAGATATAGAGTTGATTGTTCTAATTTAATTTAATCAGTATGTATAAGTATATATTAAAATACCAACAAAAACACATACACTCTGATGCAATGTAGCGAATAGCTTTATTATTATCACACAGCAATTACAGCTAATGGGATGCCTTAAAGGCAGACAGCTGATGCTGTTTTTCTTGGTATAATTATAAAGCATCTATATGTGTTTTAAGGCTGTAATCCTCCCTGGGAGCCCATGAGAGAAACAGTGTACTCTGCTAGATTGGAGGTAAAATGAAGAGGAGAGATTAAATGGTGATATGAATAAGGATTGCCTAGCTAGAAAATACTACATATGATCAATATGATCAAAATAAACAAATGCCTGTAGAGGGTCATTCTATGTTTCTGTGCAATTTGATTGGATTATTCTGCTCTTCTACAAGAAATATGCTCATTAACTATTATTTTTTTTTAAATTGAAACTTTTAATCATAAGGAAAATATTGATTTACATTTAAATATGAAATAAAAGCAATAGTTTTGAAAGGCTCTTAATCTCTATGTCCTTACAATCCAGTTCTGTACTTACTCTGCATGTCCTATAGACCACCAATGTTTCATTCGTTTTATAATCTACGAAGAAAGGGTTTAATTCTGTAAAGATGAATTATATAAGCTAACAACCTTGTACATTGCAAGGATGTCAAGTACTTAGTTTTGCACATTAACCTTTCCTTACACCCCCTTTATTAGGAAGTCCCCCCCTAGTAATGCCCTCTAAATAAATTAAATGAGTTATGAATGGCTGCATGCCTTTACCATGCTGTCCGTACAAGCCTTTTCATGCATTTGTAATTGTTGTCAATATTTGATTGGTAATACATGAAGCTGCTCTAGACTCCCCTTATTGTGTTTGCCTTAAAAGTTTTGTTCTGTTTAATAAACATCAGACTTTTTCTAAACTGATTCCTTTGTATGGTCTGTCATTGAGTGTCCCCAAAATCCAACGGTGTGGTACTGGCTGGATAGAACTTTAAGACCATGGCATGGAATTCTGGGTATCACCAAGGACAGAGGTTCCAACATACGACTTATTATATAACTAGTCTGAATTCCTTGAATTGCAACTATATAGATGACAATAATAATATCAAAGAGGGTTTTTATTAGTAAATGTATTTTTTAACTTACATTTAGAGATGATTTATTTTCTTCTACGGAGTGACACCTGCTGCCTGCCAGTCTCATGTTAACTGGTGAGTCCCCAGAAATGTGTGCCAGCCAGGCAATAATAAGTTGCAGATGTACAGCATATCGGCTAATCTGTGCTGACATGCATATTGTTAAAGGGACACTCAGGACCTCTAAGATACTTTAGCTTGCTGAAATTCTTTTTTTCTTTTTTTACTTTTTTTTTTTTTTATATTTTTATTTGGTTTTCCAAAGTGTTCACATATATAATAACAGTCTGTTCAATATAACAAAAGTTCTCAAATGACAATTTTACAAAATAACAGAGTCTCACAAATGGTGTTAGTGTGATTCTATAGTATCAAAGTCCACATTTGACAAAGTCTTTCGTAATAAAAAATATGTATACAGTTTCGTCACTAAAACATATTTGTGTTAGCAGTGCAACATTTGGGGTTCAAAGATAAGGATGAGAACATCATAGTGTATATTCGGCATCGTACTTTTTGGTGTATGTGTAGTTCATTACAATGAGGAATGTCGAGTCATCGCAGGAGTGTGTTATGGTCACCGGTATGGATTATGTCGTATCAATAGAGGTATTTTCTACCCAAGTGTGTGGTGCTGTCAGAGTACCCGAGATGTGTAATATTCGAGAGTTGGCTCTCTCGCCTTTATCATCTACATTTGAGCGATAGTGCATGCGGTCTGGAAATGTCTGCCATTCAGGCTAGTATAAAAGTATTCCATGGTGCCAAAATGTGTGTGAATTTAGTGTAATTTTTGGACTTGGCGTAAGCGACTTCCTCCATGTATTTTATGCCCTCTACCCTTTTGATTAATTCACTAATGGACAGGGGTTCTATGTGTTTCCAATGGACTGGAATTAGTTGGTTTGCTGCCATAAGCAAGTGGGTAGCCAGGGCTGTCCCCTGTCTTTGCTGTTGGGGGGGGGGGGGGGGGGAGGTAGGAGAAAGAGGAGGTGTTCCGGGGAAAATGGAAACTGTGTTGCCATGATTGTCTGTACCAGTGTGAATCAGTTTTCAGTATTAAGTGATTTTAGGGCATTGTCACCAGATGTGTGTGGAGTGTGCATCAGGTTGTTGGCATCTCCAGCACGCATCTGTGGTGTCCTCATTTATTTTGTGTATTTTCGCTGAGGTGTAGTGCCAGCGAGTGAGCCGTTTGTGATTACTTACCTGATAAAGTGAGCTATCCGTGTATAGTAGAGGTGTTGCGTGGGACAGGGGCTGAGGAGGGGACAGGGCTGAAGAAGGGGTACAGGGGCTGACTGAGGGGACAGGGGCTGACTGAGGGGACAGGGGCTGACGAAGGGGACAGGGGCTGACTGAGGGGACAGGGGCTGACTGAGGGGACAGGGGCTGAGGAGGGGAGGGGACAGGGGCTGACTAAGGGGACAGGGGCTGAGGAGGGGGGACAGGGGCTGACTAAGGGGACAGGGGCTGAGGAGTGGAATAAAAACTAAAGTGTATTTCCCCCCTCCCTGAGTCTTACCTTAGGTCAGGGAGGGATGGGCAGTGGGCAGCAGCCAGCAGGAGCAGGGGCAGGAGCAGCAGCCAGCAGTCAGTGAACTCGGCCTCTCCTGATGATGTCAGGAGTAGGGGGCGTGACTTCCTCTGCTCTTCTCCCAGACTCCCCAGCGGTCCTGTGAGAAGAGCAGGGGAAGTCACGTCTCCTCCTCTTGACATCAGCAGGAGAGACCGACTTCACTGACTGCGGGGAGAGTGAGGTAAGTTGAAAAATCCGAGTCCTCAGCCAGAGGCAGGGCCGGAGCCAGTGGCAGGGGATTCAGATTTTTCCTTTTTTTGCTGGATGGAGCAGCCTGGGGGGCAATTGCCTCCCGGTCCCCCTTCCAAGCCCGCCCCTGACTATGGGGATCGTTTGCAATGCATAGAAAATGCATTTTTAGGATATAAAATCCATTTTTAGGATGTTAGGTCAACAAAACCAGCCATAACGGGGGGCGGAGCCTGACCAGCGAGCAGAGCAGACGTGCTCTGCATCAGCTCCTGCAATACAGGCACAAAATCGGAGGTTTAAACGGCCTAAAGTGCTCTCACCCTCCTGCAGGTGGGCCCATTGGACTGGGGAGACCGGCCTGAACCCTGAGACACCGAAACTGGCACCCATGATAACCGGACTCCGCATCGGCAGAATGGGGCCTACCACGGGAGACGGCGGAGAAAAGCGGCAGTTTTCCCGCCAATCGCACGCAGCCACTGGTACGCCTGGAACACTCTCTCCCCCCCCCCCCTGATGGACCGGTGGGGGTTATCCCAGTCCCCGCCAGATGGGGAACCCCACGCCCGGTACCCTCCGACTAAGCCTGCGACCTCTTCAAGCAGAGCGGGGGTGGGGGCCTCCAAAATGCGGAAGCTTGTAAATCGGCACGGCAAACGAAGCACAAGTCTACCGGGTCGGAAACTTCATCCCGGTCCCTGCTGGGAGAAGAGACCCAAACGCAACCAAGAGGGCAAGCCGTAAGAGCAGTCCTGCAGACACGCGACCAAGTCAAAAGGGCAGAGAAGGCATGGCTCCCACATTCCGGAGACATACTCGCCAGGCTGAACAAACACTTTCTAGAATTCTGGCGGCAACTGAGAAGCAAACTATGCCCACTAGCACCACCGCAGAGCAGGGGAGCCCTGAAACACAGCCGCATAATCAAAGCAGCACGACCACTGGGGGCGGACCGGAGAGGTGAGAGCCGGATGGCACAGAGGTCCCCCTCAGGCCCAGAGATCTCACAAAAACCTGTCCCCTCCACTCTTGGCCCACCCAGGTTGAAGGCAAAGCTGGGCGCAACCCTGAGACATCGCCCACACTGGTGGAGGGCCCGCCGCCGCACTCAGCGCACTACCCGCACCCCCAGCCACTCCCAACGGGAGAGAGATCTGGCCCCTGCGAAAGCCAAGACCGAGGACCTAAGATGTCGACCCTGCTACTGGCCCGGGACGGGGGAATGGACTTACCTCGCTCCGTCCGAACCGCCGGCTCCGCTCTCGGCCAGACTTCCTGCGACAACCACCGCGCACAGAGGAATGTCATACTACTGTCTCGCAACTGGGCAAAGCCTAAGCAACATACCTGGAGAACAAAGCCCAAGCATAATGGACTATGCACATATGTACTACAGAAGCCCACTCAGGGAATCGGCTGACACTGAGAGAGATAGCTGCTGGCCAAGACAGGCCCCGACCAGGGACTTTGACTACAGAATGCTGACCAGCGCTTCAACGGCAAATAATATAAATAATATACTTTTTTTTTTTTTTTTTTTTTAAGTTTAAACTCGTTGCCCACCTACGCTACACACCTTTTTAAAGTAATAACTTGCAGTTGACTAGCAACCTAATGCAGAGTACCTAGAACTAACCTGTATCACACATTTGAATGCTAATATGTGCATAATCTGAGACGCCCAGCAGATATGCACAGGTATCAGTAATCTCCTTTGGTAACTCTATTACTTGTGGTATTTGATGCATTTACGTTATCAGTTTAAACTATAATATTGGTTGATATGTCTATACATAGCTGCAGGCTTGAAACAGTCTATTTCTTGTAAATCCTGTTTAACCTTGCAGTTATTTCTTTAGGATAGCTAGTTATCGCTTGCAGAGGGTTCTAAACGGTCAGATCTACTCTTAAAAAGCATACAGCCTGTACTACTATTGCCTACCTTGGTAGGAATGTAAGCCCCCTGGGACATATCATAATCCTAAAATGCGTAACCATAGGCTGCCACTATAAGGACACCAAGCCCTGCATGTTACACTTTTATTTAATTTTTTTAATTTTTTTTGTTTGTTATAAACTAATTACTTCTCATAGCTGATACCTGCCCTCACGCTGCCTAATGCTACTGCAATGTGGCTTATTACCAACGACCTAAACTTGCACGTTAACCTTCCATATACCTACTATAACTTGTCTTAATGTACCCAACATACCCCGTTTCAGGTATGAAGCGTTCCAAATTAGCAAAATTAATGGCATGTAAATAGGAATAACAATCTTGTCTGCTTCTCTTAGTTACTAGCATCCATCTGTTTACTTATAGAATAAGCAACTACTGTCGAACTGATTTACGCTAACTACATGACCAAGCAAAATGTTATTTTATGTTTTATTTCTTAACAAAAATGTGCACAGTAATGCCAATATGCCCACTCTGTTAACCTCATTGTTCACTCCTAATTTGCTTTTGCTGTTGTGGCATAGCAAGAATGCATGTTACTCTTACGCACATCAAAAATAAAGAATAAAAAAAAAACAAAAAAAAAAACCAGCCATAACATGGTTTATGCCAAGTTTTCATATCCTTAGATATGGCTGCTAGTAGTGCGGGAAAGTTCAGATCATATAATTGATTAGTCATATGCGGGAGGTGTATACCTAAATATCTAATAGAGGTGGCGGCTCAGGTGAAGTGAAAATTATGCTACAGTTGTGCATCTATGGCTGTTGTTGTGTGCAAGGGAAGCAACTCGCACTTTGTGAGATTGGCCCAAAAGTTGGATAACCTTCCATAGATTTCCATTTCTTCCAGGATGTGAGGGAGAGTGTGGAGTGGGTCAGATACCGTGAAAAGGAGATCATCTGCAAATGCAGATATTTTGTATTCCTCCCCTTTGATTTTAAAGACTTGGATCAGCTGATTGTCCCTAAGTCCCTGTCGGAACGGTTCGAGGACCAGAATGAATATAAGGTGGCACAGAGGACATCCCTGCATGCCATTTGTTATCCTAACCGGGTTGGAGAGTTGGCCATTGATACGCAGTTGGGTGGTGGGAGACGAGTAGACAGCTCCCAACCAAACAAGCCGCCGCAACTCAAAGCCCAAGTGTCGTATCGTTTCTGTCGTTAAGGACCAGTCTACCCTACTGAATACCTTTTCGGTGTCAATGGCCAACAGGGCGTTTGCCTTCTCATTTGTGCGCGCCCAATACATTAGGTTTATTATTTTGGTGGTATTGTTCTTTGCTTCCCTCCATGGCAGGAACCCTAACTAGTCAGGGTGGATAAGCACAGGGAGTAGAAGTTTCAATCTAGTGGTCGAGATCTTTGTAAATATTTGGATATCTACATTAATGAGCGAAATCGGCCTGTAACTGCCACAATTTGTGAGATCTTTGCCCAGTTTTGGAATTAAGGCTATGGTTGCTTCTAACACTGATGTGGGCAGAGAGAGGGTGATATGAGACTATCTAGAAAGTCCATCATGTTACGTGGTATAGTGTTTTTTATTCTCATCCAAAGAAAATCCTGGACTTCCTCCAACGAGGGTGGCTTGTCCCTCAGGTTGTATAGCTTAGTGTAGTGTTGGAAGGCTTTCATGATATCTGGCATTAGACAGGTCTGGGAGCCATCAGGGAATTTAATGGAAGGTTGTCTGTTTTTCTTGCCGTAGGGATTGGGCTAGCAGGCATCCACTTTTCAGTTTGTGTTTTGTGTTTTGTGTGTAGTTGTGGCAGCGTTGTTAGTTCTGATCTTTTGTCCGTCAAAGTTTTGCAAGTTGCTAAGGATTTATTACTACTATGTAGGTCCTAAAGTGTCCTAATGTCTTGAGTTAGCTATTGGATGTGTGAATCTCTCTTATGTTTCAGGATCAAGGCTGTTTTAATTATCGTGTGTAGATGTGTGTTTTCCTCGAAATATCTCTGGGCAGTCTCCTCCAACTTTTTAATGGTGTCATCATTGTTAAGTTGAAGGTCATTTAGTTTCCATTGAGGGGGAGTAAGTGGTAGGGAATGTATGGAAATTTCTAAGAACGAGGGTGCATGGTCTGACCATGTGATTGCTCCATACCTGGAGGATTTGATTAGATGGAGGAATCTGTGTTGTAAAAACACCATGTCTATACGTGTGTAAGTACCTGTGGGTGGAGAGAAGTAAGAATAATCCTTGCTATTGGGATGCAAGGTTCTCCAACAATCATATAGTTGCGCATCTTTTAAGATATTGCGTAACCCTTTCCGTGCTGTTATAAGGTAGTCACTGGAGGGTAATGTCATGTCTAAGTCACCTTCTAATGTAATGTTCAGGTCTCCCCAACAATAAGTATACCCTCTTGAAATGTGGACAGTTTGTTTAAGATTTTTCTTAGGGCTTGACATTGTTTCTTGTTTGGGAGATAAATATTGGCAAGTGTGACCTGTGTGTTTCCTGTTGTCCCATTAACAAATATATAATGGCCAGCTTCGTCGACCTATTGCTTGCTAAACTTAAAGGGAACTTGGCAACCTATCAACCTATCAATATCCCCACTCCCTTGGCAGAAATAGCCGGTTGGGTATCTACGATTTTGCAGTGTCAGAGAAAAGTCCTTGTGAAAGTGAATTTCCTGTACATAGACAATCTCCGCCTTATGTCTATGGAAAATTGTTAAAGCCATAGACCTCTTTTCGGGGGTGTTGAGCCCTCTGGCATTTTGCAAAAGGATGCGAATTGAGGCCATGTCTTGGGTGTTCCCTGTCAGTAAATGGAGGGTAATTCCTGTCTGTCTGACTCTGGTTGTCAATGTAAATTATAACCAATTTAAATCGTATACACGTAATACAAAATAACAAAATGACAGAAGAAACACAGATTAATAGAAACCACAAACAATTTGCAATTCTCTGAACAAGTGCTTTATTGTACTGTTAGTGACAAGCATGCTCCTTATTTCAGAGCTTAGGTGCTCATCTACAATTTTAATAAAACCCTATCTCCAGCTATAGGGTGTGTGTGTAGAATAAATTATATATGATTGTTAATATCCAATGGGTGATACTATTCTATCTCTGTGCAGGAGACAGAACAAAGTTAGTTAGTCGCATGACATATAAAGCACTCGATTCAAAGTAATCCACACTGAGTGCATGTTATTTTTGGGAGACTTAGAGGATAATCATGTCCTGATGAATACGAGGGTGGGCAGGGGGACCAGGTAGGTCAGTACTCTGTGGGCTTGTGTAAACTGTAGGTAACTGCAGATTAATAACCTTAATTAAACTATAACCATAGTACGAGTTAACCCAGATATACTAGACTTGCATAGTGTATAGCGGGGGAAGGGGGGAGGGGGGGTTGTGAGACCAGGCAAGTAGCTTAATACTCTGTGTGTGGGCTCATCTGAAGCTGCGGCTAACCATAGATTAATAAACTTAAGTAGACTATTAACCATAAGAAACAATAGTTACGAGTTGACCAGTATCTATACGACCTGCATAATGTTGTGCAATTTGTTATGACTTTTCTCGTGGTCAATTTGTAAAAGTGTTCCGAAACTCATGGTCTGTGAAGGGAGCCGCTTAGTTAGTTACTTGTGTGGGAGTAAATTTCTCAAAATCAATGGGTATTCCCTCCTGGAGCTTGCTGTTGTCGTCTGTATGGTGAGGTGAGGCGTGGATCCGTTCTCCGTTTTTTGCTTGGTGTGTTCGATCTCTGGCAGTGCGATAGGCTAAGTGTGTCCTGGGTCTGTTGAGGCAGGTACCAATCCATCACCTGAGCATCAGGTAACTCCAGATCCCTTAAGAAGGGTTTAACATCCAGGTGTGAGGAAATTGAGTGGGTGGCACCCTTATGATTTACTATGAGGGCAAAGGGAAAGCCGAATCAATATTTTATATTATGATTTTGTAGGTGTTCAGTATCAGGTTTAAGCACCCTTCTGGCCTGTAGCGTGAGTCATGAAAGGTCCGGGTACACTTGTACCGGGTTACCATGGAACAAGAGGGGTGGCGAGGTGTCCCTCAGGGCTCGACATATGACATCCCTACTAGACATATGACATCCCTTGGCATATCTGTGGCTTATCCTCTCGGTCCCAGTGACCAGTGCAGTGGCTCTGTTCAGTACAATTGGATTGTCACCCACCTCCCCCAGTATGAGGTTGAATAGCTCTGTAAGGGTCGCCATTACGTCTTAACCCTGGGTTTCTGGTAGGCCGACCACCCTGAGATTATTTCTTCGGCCTTTGTTGTCTAAATCATCCATCTGGCGTTGGATTGAGGACATATACTGGAAGTGGGTGTCTAGCGTAGACAAGAGGTGCTGGACTTGGGACTGCAATACATCCCGGTCTTCTTCTAGGTCAGTGACTTTGCGACTTACTTGTTGAATGTCAGAGCCCATTGCTTCCAGTTTTGTTTGAAAGTTGACCTCCAGCTTCTCAAGCATGTTTGCTAAATCCGCTTTCGACGACTTATCAGCTCCCTGATATCAGAGTCTTGGGACATCTGCGATTTATAAGAGCCTTCAGATGGCGCTGGACTAGGTGGAGAGGAGTCCGTTTGGTTTTCAGTCTGCGCCATTTTGTTTCCTGCGGCCTCTGCCTCATGGTCTGTAGTATCACGAAATTATCGAGTTAGAGAGCTTGATTTTGCTGCGGGTGTTCTCCCTGATGAACTGTGGGAAGTATCTTGTCTCTTGGGGTTCCCCATACTTGAGTAAAGTCTCCGATTAGAGTGGATTTTAGATCGAGTTGTGAGGAGCTGAACTAGTGCACGTCCATTCAGCTTTGCGGTAGGCCACACCCCCCAGGCTGAAATTCTTTATGTCTGTAGAGTGTGTGCTTCTTTTAGATTTTACAAAAAAGTGCAGATTTCAATAGAAATTGACTGTTTTAAAAAGAATCTTGTTACACCCTGTCAGTCAGACAACAGATCCTATTAAGTCCTAGTTGTTTAGCTCAGTGGAGCTTAAAAGGACACTATAGGCTTCTCATTGAAGTGGTCTGGGTGCACTGTCCCCCTTAGTTCTGCAATGTAAAACATTGCACTTTTTGAGAAACTGCAATTATTACTTTGCAAGACTAAGACTGCCTCCAGGACATCCAGAATTAGTGAAATCCCCATGGGAAAGCATTTAGGCCAGAACGGGCTTTCAAAGGCTGCAGACCAGAGAGAACTGCCACTTTTGCAAGCTATTTTTCAAATATACCCCAATGAAAAAAAATGCATTCTAAAAGCATACGTTTTCATTTGGGATAAATTTACTAAACAGTGATTTAAAAAAAATTTTTTTTTAAATGTTTTATTATTATTATTATTTAGGCAGCAGAGTGCCCCTTTAAAAACTTGTCTGTTATTGTCCAATTCTCTTTGGAATACAGGGACTCACCAGCAGGGCTCGGGACAATTTTGGTGCTATTCAAAACGAGTTAAACAAATCTGCAATAATTTATTTTCCTGCGTATTCCATATGCAATACTTATAATAATAGAACCTGAATGTGTTAATATCAGAATTGTGAATATTCTTGGTTTCCTACTGAAAATAAAATTCAGTTTAACACATTGATCCTTATTTTCAGGTAAATAACAGCAGTGATATGTTGATTTAACTGGTATGTTTCCAGAATGTTCACTATTTTTAACCTGATTCTGTATAGAGATTACCTGCTTGGACCTAGTTACCGTGGCAACTTATCTCTTGTGACTGAGGAGCATATTGATAACCTGCATGGGCGATGAGAGAGGTCGGCTTATCAGAGAGCTGTGGACATGGCTAGCATGCATCAGATTCATATAATAAAACATATACCAGAATGTCACATTTCACAGCAAAATAGACAGTATGGTAATGATCTGGGTTTCAGAGTTATTAATTCTAACAAATAAAAATACAGGGAGTGCAGAATTATTAGGCAAGTTGTATTTTTGAGGATTAATTTTATTATTGAACAACAACCATGTTCTCAATGAACCCAAAAAACTCATTAATATCAAAGCTGAATATTTTTGGAAGTAGTTTTTAGTTTGTTTTTAGTTTTAGCTATTTTAGGGGGATATCTGTGTGTGCAGGTGACTATTACTGTGCATAATTATTAGGCAACTTAACAAAAAACAAATATATACCCATTTCAATTATTTATTTTTACCAGTGAAACCAATATAACATCTCAACATTCACAAATATACATTTCTGACATTCAAAAACATAACAAAAACAAATCAGTGACCAATATAGCCACCTTTCTTTGCAAGGACACTCAAAAGCCTGCCATCCATGGATTCTGTCAGTGTTTTGATCTGTTCACCATCAACATTGCGTGCAGCAGCAACCACAGCCTCCCAGACACTGTTCAGAGAGGTGTACTGTTTTCCCTCCTTGTAAATCTCACATTTGATGATGGACCACAGGTTCTCAATGGGGTTCAGATCAGGTGAACAAGGAGGCCATGTCATTAGATTTTCTTCTTTTATACCCTTTCTTGCCAGCCACGCTGTGGAGTACTTGGACGCGTGTGATGGAGCATTGTCCTGCATGAAAATCATGTTTTTCTTGAAGGATGCAGACTTCTTCCTGTACCACTGCTTGAAGAAGGTGTCTTCCAGAAACTGGGAGTTGAGCTTGACTCCATCCTCAACCCGAAAAGGCCCCACAAGCTCATCTTTGATGATACCAGCCCAAACCAGTACTCCACCTCCACCTTGCTGGCGTCTGAGTCGGACTGGAGCTCTCTGCCCTTTACCAATCCATCCATCTGACCCATCAAGACTCACTCTCATTTCATCAGTCCATAAAACCTTAGAAAAATCAGTCTTGAGATATTTCTTGGCCCAGTCTTGACGTTTCAGCTTGTGTGTCTTGTTCAGTGGTCAGAGGCGGCTCTCTAATTAGGCGATTTAGGCGTAAATCGCCTGAGGGCAGACTGACATGTCGGGTTCTCGGTCTATGACCGAGGACCCGACACAGGAGGGGGCCCGGCAGCTTGCCCGGTATGCCGCCGGGTGCGAGGCCCCTCCTGTCAGTCCGCCCGGGGAGAGAGCCAGCCTCAGTCTGCAGCTCCGCCGGGTGTGAGCTGTAGACTGAGGTCTCGCGATCTCCAGCCAATCAGAGCGTTGCCGCGGGTTACCACGGCAACGCTCTGAATAGAGATCGCGAGACTTTGCCCATGTGGTCTGCAGCTCTGCATCCGGCGGAGCTGCAGACCGGAAAGCCCACTGGACCACCAGGGAGCCATCCAGACAGATTGACCCCACCGGACCACCAGGGAAAAAGGTACATTTTGACCCCCCCTCACCCCATCTCACCCTGTCACCCCATATCACCCTGTCACCCCATCTCACCCTGTCACCCCCTCACCCCGTCTCACCCTGTCACCCCCCCTCACCCCATCTCACCCTGTCACCCCCTCACCCCATCTCACCCTGTCAACCCCCTCACCCTATCTCACCCTGTCACCCCCCCTCACCCCATCTCACCCTGTCACCCCCCCTCACCCTGTCACCCCCCCTCACCCCATCTCACCCTGTCACCCCCCCTCACCCTGTCACCCCCTGTCACCCCCTCTCACCCTGTCACCCCCCCTCACCCTGTCACCCCCCCTCACCCCATCTCACCCTGTCGCCCCCCTCACCCCCCCTCACGCTGTCACCCCCCCTCATGCTGTCACCCCCCCTCACGCTGTCACCCCCCCTCACCCTGCCACCCCACCTGTCACCACCCCCTCACCCTGCCACCCCACCTGTCACCCCCTCACCCTGCCACCCCACCTGTCACCCCCTCACCCTGCCACTTCACCCTGTCACCCCCTCACCCTGCCACTTCACCCTGTCACCCCTCTCTCACACTGCTACCCCACCTGTCACCCTGCCACCCCACCTGTCACCCCCATCTCACCCTGCCACCCCACCTGTCATCCCCCTCTCACCCCATATCTCACCCTGCCACCCCACCTCTCACCCTGTCACCCCACCTCTTACTCTGTCACCCACCCTGTCACTCCCCACACACTGTCACCCCACCTCATACTGTCACCCCCTCTCACCCTGTCACCCCCTCTCACCCTGCCACCCCACCTGTCACCCCCCTCACCCTTCCTCCCCTCTCACCTCACCTGTCACCCTGCCACCCCACCTGTCACCCTGCCACCCCACCTGTCACCCTGCCACCCCACCTGTCACCCCCTAATACTGTCGCCCCCTCTCACCCGGTTACCCCCTCTCACCCTGCCACCCCACCTGTCACTCCCTCTCACTCTGCCACCTCACCTGTCACCCCACCTCTTACTCTGTCACCCACCCTGTGACCCCCACACTATGTCACCCACTTTACTCTGTCACCTTACCCTGTCACTCCCCACACACCGTCACCCCCCCTCACACTGTCACCCTCTCTCACCCCACATCTGACCCTGTCACTCACCCTGCCACCCCACCTGTCACCCCCTCTCACCCTGCCACCTCACCCGTCACCCCCTCTCACTCTGCCACCTCACCTGTCACCCCACCTCTTACTCTGTCACCCACCCTGTGACCCCCCACACTATGTCACCCACCTTACTCTGTAACCTTACCCTGTCACTCCCCACACACCGTCACCCCACCTCACACTGTCACCCTCTCTCACCCCACATCTGACCCTGTCACTCACCCTGCCACCCCACCTGTCACCCCCTCTCACCCTGCCACCTCACCCGTCACCCCCTCTCACTCTGCCACCTCACCTGTCACACCACCTCACTCTGCCACCTCACCTGTCACCCCACCTCTTACTCTGTCACCCACCCTGTGACCCCCCACACTCTGTCACCTTACCCTGTCACCCCACCTCACACCGTCACCCCCCCTCTAACACTATGTCACCCCCTCTAACACTATGTCACCCCCCCCAACACTATGTCACCCCCCCAACACTATGTCACCCCCCTCACACTAGGTTTCCCCGTCACACTAGGTTTCCCCCTCACACATTAGGTCTCCCCCCTCACACATTAGGTCTCCCCCCTCTCACCCTCCTCTCACCCTGTCGCCCCCTCTCACCCTGTCGCCCCCTCTCTCTCTGTCGCCCCCTCTCATGCTGTCACCCTCCCTCTCACGCTGTCACCCCCCTCTGTCTCTCCCCTCTTACTATGTTACACCCCTTACACGAATGCAACACTCACACTAATGCCACCCCCTTCTTACTCTGTCACCCCCTCACACTATGCCACCTCCCTACACTATGTCACCTCTCTCCACACACTCTGTCACCTCTCTACACACACTCTGTCACCTACCTCCATACACACTATCGCTCCCTCTAAACACACGGGCACCACTCTGCGCACTCTGGCACCCTCCTGCTCTTTTACACTCACCCTGCCACAGTTACTCCTTTACTCACCCTGTAACCCCTAAAGGCAATCATTCTACACACTGTCATAAAACATAGCGTCGCCATGAACTTAATGCCAAAGGCCACAGGCAGTACACAAACATACACATGCTCAGGGAAACATACATACATATACAAAGATACTCACTGCCAGACACACACTCTCAGGCACACACAGGTAGACAATGCAACAATGTATACAAAGACTAGTTCTCTATATCCAGTACTGCAAGCTTCCCCTTCAATATATCTACAGCTTCTTATACACACACAAGTCAACTGCAATTTTTTTCCAATAATGGTGTTAGTGGGGGCCTCATGTATGAATTTCGCCTAAGGCCTCGCCAAGTCACTGTCAGTGGTGGTCGTCTTTCAGCCTTTCTTACCTTGGCCATGTCTCTGAGTATTGCACACCTTGTGCTTTCGGGCACTCCAGTGATGTTGCAGCTCTGAAATATGGCCAAACTGGTGGCAAGTGGCATCTTGGCAGCTGCACGCTTGACTTTTCTCAGTTCATAGGCAGTTATTTTGCGCCTTGGTTTCTCCACACGCTTCTTGCGACCCTGTTGACTATTTTGAATGAAACGCTTGATTGTTTGATGATCACGCTTCAGAAGCTTTGCAATTTTAAGAGTGCTGCATCCCTCTGCAAGATATCTCACTATTTTTTACTTTTCTGAGCCTGTCAAGTCCTTCTTTTGACCCATTTTGCCAAAGGAAAGGAAGTTGCCTAATAATTATGCACACCTGATATAGGGTGTTGATGTCATTAGACCACACCCCTTCTCATTACAGAGATGCACATCACCTAATATGCTTAATTGGTAGTACAGCTTGGAGTAAGACAACATGCATAAAGAGGATGATGTGGTCAAAATACTCATTTGCCTAATAATTCTGCACGCAGTGTAGAACCTCTACGAAATAAATCCCGAGACCTCTTAGATCTGGTTTAAGATTTATAAATGTACAATGTGGTCTCTGATATCAGTTGGTCCCTCTAGTGGCGAAAATCTGCAGAAACATGTAGTCATTAACCCCTTCAACACTAATAGTATGTCAGCTAGTCCCAATGAAAAGGGATTTAGATAACTCTTCGTTCTTAATGGAATTAAACAATATGCTTGATCCATCAGGCAGGGGAATTTTATCTTAATGAATATATGCCTAATACATCCTATTTATAATTTCCATATAACCATTGTAATAATGTAACCTGTAAGTGATGAGTACACCTGTTAGTGCTATATACATAAAATATACATACACTGTATACCTACTGCACTTACTGTACCTCCTTCTACTGTAATGTAACCTGTAAGTGATGAGTACACCTGTTAGTGCTATGTACATAAAATATACATACACTGTATACCTACTGCACTTACTGTACCTCACTCTACTGTAATGTAACATGTAAAGTGCTGAGTACACCTGTTAGTGCTATATACATAAAATACACATATACTGTATACCTACTGCACTTACTGTACCTCCCTCTACTGTAATTTAACCGGTAAAGTGCTGAGTACACCTGTTAGTGCTCTATTAATAAAATACACATACACTGTATACCTACTGCACTTACGGTACCTCCTTCCAGGGCCGCCATCAGGGCATGACAACCGCAACGGTTGTCATGGGCCCGGCGGTCCTGGGGGGCCCGGACTGCTCAGGTCGTCCGGGCCCCACATTCAGTGGGAACATACCGGGTCGCAGGGGGCCCTGCGACCCCGGTATGTTCCCACTGGGCCAGCCTCTTCTCCTGGGGGGCCCAGCAGCCGGTCACCTCAGGGCCCCCCAGAGGCTGGCCCTGCTGACACCCGGCGGGCGCGCGAGGGAGCACTCTCCTCTGAGTGCTTCCTCTTCAGCTCCCTCGCGCACCGTACTGATGCCGGAGCCGGAAGATGACGTCATCTTCCGGCTCCGGCATCAGTACGCGGCGCGCGAGGGAGCTGAAGAGGAAGCACTCAGAGGAGAGTGCTCCCTCGCGCGCCCGCCGGGTGTCAGGAAATTTGAGTGAGTGGGGGTGGGGGGGAGAGGGAAGGGAGGAAATTTGAGGGATGGGGGGGAGGGGGGAAATATGAATGAGTCGGGGGGAGAGGGAGGGAAGGGAGGAAATTTGAGGGAGTGGGGGTGGGGGGGGGATTTGAATGAGTGGGGGAGAGAGGGAAGGGAGGAAATTTGAGGGAGGGGGGAGGGAGGAAATATGAATGAGTGGGGGGGAGAGGGAGGGAAGGGAGGAAATTTGAGGGAGTGGGGGGGATTTGAATGAGTGGGGAGGGAGAGGGAGGGAAGGGAGGAAATTTGAGGGAGTGGGGGTGGGGGGGAATTTGAATGAGTGGGGGGAGAGGGAAGGGAGGAAATTTGAGGGAGGGGGGAGGGAGGAAATATGAGGGAGGGGGAGAGGAAGGAAATTTGAGGGAGGGGGAGAGGAAGGAAATTTGAGGGAGGGGGAGAGGAAGGAAATTTGAGGGGGGAGGGAGGAAGGAAATTTGAGGGGGGAGGGAGAGGTAGGGAGGAAATTTGAGGGAGGGGGAGAGGAAGGGAGGACATTAGAGGGGGGAGAGGAAGGAAATTGGGGGGGAGAGGAAGGTAGGAAATTTGGGGGGGAGAGGAAGGAAGGAAATTTGAGGGAGGGGAGGGAGAGGTAGGAATTTGAGGGGGGAGAGGAAGGGAGGAAATTTGAGGGGGGGAGAGGAAGGAAGGAAATTTGAGGGAGGGGAGAGGAAGGGAGGACATTTGAGGGGGGGGGAGAGGAAGGGAGGACATTTGAGGGGGGGGGAGAGGAAGGGAGGACATTTGAGGGGGGAGGAAGGAAATTTGAGGGAGGGGGAGAGGAAGGAAATTTGAGGGAGGGGGGAGAGGAAGGAAATTTGAGGGAGGGGGAGAGGAAGGAAATTTGAGGGAGGGGGAGAGGAAGGAAATTTGAGGGAGGGGGAGAGGAAGGAAATTTGAGGGAGGGGGAGAGGAAGGAAATTTGAGGGAGGGGGAGAGGAAGGAAATTTGAGGGGGGAGGGAGGAAGGAAATTGGAGGGGGGAGAGGAAGGAAATTGGAGGGGGAGAAGGCAGGAAATTGGAGGGGGGGAGAAGGCAGGAAATTGGAGGGGGAGAAGGCAGGAAATTGGAGGGGGGGAGAAGGCAGGAAATTGGAGGGGGGAGAAGGCAATGAGAGGGAGGGGGAGAAGAAGGAAATTGACGGGGGTAGGGGGAGAGATTGACATCCATCACACACACACACAATGCACCCCTTGCACACAGAAAAACACACAATGCATTACACACAGACACATACACAAGCAATGCATCCCTTACACACAGCAACACACAATGCACCCCTTCCACACACTCAGTGCATCCCTTACAGACACACACACTGCATCCCTTACATACGCAAACTCACCTTGCAGCCCTTACACATACAAACACAGATTCACACAATGCATTCCTTACACACATCAGGACATCCCCCCACACACACCCCCCACACACACCCCTGTGAACAAACTCATTCGTGGAACATGAAGGTGGACCCTGGGACCCAGACCTTGAGCTGTGTAAAGGGCCCTCAAAAAATGGAGCTGCTTCCCGTTCTCCCAGAACATTGATTTTTGTGACCACAGTTACAAACCGCCTCTAGAGAGCCTGTTCTACACCAGACCAGTGGAGCCAGACGGCAGCTGAAGCCCATCATCATCCTCATCTGGTTGTAAGTAGGCAATCTAGTATATTATTCGTGGCACTAATCTTTAATTTACCTCACATTAAAGGGACACTATAGTCCCCAGAACCACTGCAGCTTAATGTAGTGGTTCTGGTGTCTATAGCCTGTCCCTGCAGGCCTTTTATTGTAAACACGGCGGCACTGCAGCACTGTGTTAGTTAACATGGCAGATCATATGGGTGGGGCACTGTGATGTCACATGGGGGGGGCGGCAAACTTTACTTTTGCCTAGGGCGGCAAAAATCCTTGCACCGGCCCTGCAGACACTGCATCCCTGTGGGCGGACTGGGGGAGGGGGGGACTCGGGTGCAGGCGCCAGGGGGCCCAGACCTTGAGCTGTGTCAGGGGCCCCAAAATTTCTGATGGCAGCCCTGCCTCCTTCTACTGTAATGTAACCTGTAAAGTGCTGAGTACACCTGCTAGTGCTATATAAGTATAATATACATACCCTGTATACCTACTGCACTTATTGTACCTCCCTGTATGCCTAATACATCCTATTTATAATTTCCATATAACCATTGTAATTGTACATCCTGTCCATTTCTGTAATGTAACCTGTAAAGTGCTGAGTACACCTATTAGCGCTTTTTAAATAAAGTATACATACCCTGTATACCTACTGCACTTACTTTACCTCCTTCTACTGTAATGTAACCTGTCAAGTGCTGAGTACATCTGTTAGTGCTATATTTTATACATACATTGTACTGCACTTACTGTACCTCCCTCTTCTGTAATATAACCTGTCAAGTGCTGAGTACACTGGTAAATGGCAGGGGTCAGCAACCTATGGCACGTGTGCCATGCATGGAACTCAAGTTGCTTTTCCACGGCACTCAAGGCTGTCAGAAAAAAACAAGATTTGGCCTATCTGGAGTCCCAGTGGGTCTTCAGATATCTGCTAGCGCAAACCGAGCGGTAATTGCAGGCAATTTATGCATTGCAGCACTTACAGGAAGTGATCTCAGATCACTTCCTCCCAGCACTTGTGAACATTAATCCACACTGTAGTAGACCTGCCCGTAGTTACTATTGTAATTCCTGCCCTTGACTTGTACCTAACCAGCCTGGCCCCAACTGGACCCCAGGGAAATCACCCACAATGCTAGATGTACACAGAACTGCAGAATAAGCCTCATACAAATAATACAAATAGCCCACACACAAACACACACACAGTCCCCTCAAGCACAACACCACTGACAATCCACATACACACACACACACACAATTTCACAAGCAGCACCCATTCATACACACCCCACCAAACACACCACGTGACATATTATCCACAAACACAATTCCACAAGCAGCCCCATACATACACACACCACCAAACACACCATGTGACATACAATATAACAGCCCACATACGCACAAATACAACTCTGCAAAGCAACTGCAGCTCCAATAAAAACACAAGCAGAATATGACAACATACACACCTCAAATTAAAACAAATAGGACAGGCACGCCAAAGGACTTCAAGACCTTGTTTGGGCACAGTACTACTAAAATGTTGCCTACCCCTGGTATATGATGTGTATATATACACTAACGGCCAAAAAAAATAGTCACCGTCTGGCAAAAGAAATTGTTTTCTTAATTTTGCCCTCTTTCTACAGGTCTAACCTCACGTCAGTTTAGGCACACCTCAACTGACTTTTGTTCTTATTAATTTACATATCATAACCATATGCTCCTCTAAATGTGCCGTACACAAATAGAAGGCTTGGCCTGAAATTGTGAGAGGGACTATTAGTCCTATTTAAACCCAGTGAGCACCTGCTTACCTGTCGTCGGCGATCTCGGAAGTTCTCCTCCCACCTCACCCTTTATTATTTCATATTATCTAGGTGGGCCCTCTTTTTACAGGTCTAACCTTCCAGTCGTTTTCGGCACACCTCAATCGACTTCTGTTCTTATTAATTTACATAATATCAATATACTCTAAATGTGCCGTACACAAATATATATATATATATATATTTAACAATACAAGATATTGCAGAAGAAGTCAATTCTGTAGGAAGAGGACAATGTCTTTAGAATTTGTAATAATGCCTTTAACTTGGTAAGCTATTTTAATTTATGAACTTGTGGAAGGGTTAAACATGTTCTTGATAATTATAAAAAAGAAAATACACTATATATTGAAAGTTTGAATATTTCACTTCTGAATAATCTGTCTGGTGATATATTATAGGTGTTATATTACAGGGAGAGGATGCACAGACATCTTAGATTCCCGCTGTCAAATTTACATTGCCAGGAGAGGCATTTCTCCTGTCTTTTTAGGCATGGGTAGATTTGTATCACAACTTATTAAATATGGACGATTCCCCTGAAATTGTACATTAGAAGTTCTAGGCAGATTTCATTTCGATAAATGTGTAAAATGTGAGATGAAACCAGCGTGTGAAGCCTTGGCTCAGGAGAGGTACGGATAGATTCCTTTCAGGTGAGAGCAAGGAGATGACAAGCATGTCTTAAATTAGCTCCTCTGAATAGCTTTTCCCAACGGAAATAAGACAAGGTCTATGTCAGTAACAAATGTGATCATGTAACCAAATCAAGCTCTGAACATAAAATGCCAACTGCTAGCTACAACTCTCCTCTGATTAATGTGCAACAGAGCGTGAAAAAAGACAAAAATATGCAGATTTACACAATACTTCCAGCTCTAACACTGTGTGTATTTATTAAATAGCTTTGCCAACTGTTGCTTTTCCTATCAGACTGTCAGAAGAAACATACCTTAATGAGTTGTGTAATTCGGTGCAAATTTTTACTTGTCCAATGAATTGCTGTATACTCTAGAACTAGAACTCTAGTGCCCAAAAGATAGATCCCTAATTGTCCTAAAACTACATGATGCTTTGCCATTCTAAAATCATTCTAAAGGTATGCAAAGCATCAAGGAAGTTGTGGCTCTACAACATCTAGGGATCTACATTTTGGGCACCTCTGCTCTGGAATGACTCAATGCCTCCCAAGTTCTCTCCTCTAAGAGGATCACTTCTTTTTTTTTTGTCTTTTTTGTCTTCTCTCCACATTTTCAGGACACATTAAAAACCAATGTGTGTCAGAACACAATGAGCCATTACCACACACATATCAATCACTTGTCTTAATTCACTTCATATAATTTATGTAGTTTCAAGTTGATAAATGTGACACAATAGATATGGAACACTCACATTGGTTAGAGCTAATGAGTTTAGCTCACACTTTAAGAGGCCTATGGGCACAAAAAGGCTGCCACTCCCCTTACAAGGAGCTTGATTCCAATTTCTACTTCATGTAGCTCAAAAGAGCAGAAGAAAAGTCATGGCATTATACTATTCACTGAATGAGAAAAAAATGAATAAACTAATACACTCACATGAGGTGGAGCCTTCCTATTTGGCTCTAATGAATTGCAATGTGCGCATGAGTCCACACCAACTGTTTACCATTTTCAGGAACTCTAGGACATATGCAACAGGCTTTACATATCAACAGGCTTGATTCCATATATAATAAAACAAATAAAATAACAAAAACTAATTTTGCCTTTCTCAGTGGTTGTTCTTCAATGTAATAGCAGTTCTGCCTAGCACATATATAAGATTGTGTGATGGCACTGAATATCTTGGGGTTAGTGTGGTAAGCAGCTGGGATTTAGGAAAAGTCTAAAAAAAGGGTGATTTGGAGGATGAATGTTTCTAAAGAACAAGGTCATGAAAGTTGGATGGAAATTTAATATGAACAAAATAGAACTTAAGATACTAGATTTTTTTTTTCTATTTAAATGAATAGGTCACCTCAACAGAGACAATCTGGATTATTCTAGGGCATATTTATTATATGGTTACTAGGTTACGTGAATGCAATTTTATGTATTGAGGTGATCAGACTTCTTCATGATTGCTCTTTTTGTTTCAGATGGAACTCCCAAAATAAATTCTGCTTTTAGTGAGAAAGTGGTGAGTCCTGGAGAGCCTGTATCGCTTATGTGTAATGTGAAGGGCACCCCACTACCTACAATCACCTGGACTCTGGACGACGACCAAGTTATAAAGAATGGCAACCATCGGATAAGTCAAATTATCACCTCAGAAGGCAACGTTCTCAGTTACCTGAATATAACCAACACTCAGGTCCGGGACGGTGGCGTCTACCGTTGTACAGCCAATAATTCTGCGGGAGTCGTCCTGTACCAGGCTCGAATAAACGTAAGAGGTGCTTGTCAAATCAGCTCCTCGAAAAAAAAATATACTAATAATAAAATTACATAACTTGTTATATAGATCATTGTTTTTGTCTTGATTTAGAAAGTTATAGATTTAACATAACATTATTATGACACCATATAAGGCAATTTTTATTTCCAATATTACTCGTTTCTTTATTTAACCCAAGAATTATTGTATTTTAGCATGTGCTTCTTTTTTCAATACATTCAGTTATATTTCTTTTTTTTACCTCATATAATAATTTGAATAGCAATACTGTGTTTGAGTAATATATATTCATAGGGTGCATTTAATAATTTCTACAGATATTTCTGTCATATAGGAACATTCATTCAAGACTTTCATTTTATGATTTTATTTACTTCAACATTAAACCATTTCTTTAATTTTTTAGTTACTTTTTGGTATAGTCTCGCAATGTTCTTGCTCATAGCTTCCTTACAATATTTATGGAATACTCATTTTTTTGTATATTTATTGTTTGATGCGAGTGATGTTACCATTTACTAGTAAATACATCGGTTTGGTGAAAACTACCCAGGAAATGTTTAAAACCTCCTTCAGTGGTGTAGTGTTGTGTACAAAATGAGGATCGTGGAGATCCTCTATAGATCTTCATGCACATCTGCAGTGAGATCAATAGACATCTATTGTGCATCACATGAAAAGGTCTCTGTACCCATCCACCATTGCGTTGTTTGACTGCTGATGAGACCTAGAAAGTTGCAGCTGGCATAAGCTGTTTGAAGCTCTGCCTTTTATCACATATTTAAAAAAAATGTTCCTAGACAAGAGTCTTGTGTCAAGATAGTGTAGGTCTCACTTTGTGGAAACCTGTCTAAATTAACTTTTCTAATGATATATTATTGAAACGTTCAAGAGAGACAGTCTTATGTAAACATTGTAAATATATAAATTGCTCAGCTTGCAGTGCAGTCATTTCTAATTTAACTTGTAGTATCATCTGCTGTCTAGAAGGTTGTCAATAAAGAATTATCTTCTAAGGGCTGGCAATAGGTGAACCTCTATGGATAGCTGGCAGGAAGGTATTATTCATAAAAAGATGTCAGTAGGAGATGATCCATAAAGGGTTGTCAATAGGAGATCCTTCATGAAGGCTATAAGTAAGGAATTATCCTTTAGGTTACCGACAAGGCATCCAGGATAGATTATCCATAGAAAGATGTTGGTGGGCGCTCATCCATAATGCATTGTTGATAAGGTATCATCCACTGAGGGTTTCTGGTGAAGGATCATCCATGTATGATTATCAATAAGGAATCATTTATGGATTTGTAGGGAAAGAATTATGAATTGATGCATATTGGTAAGAAATTGTCTTGATTTGTGAGGAAGGAATCATTGTTTGAGGGGTATTGGTATGGAATAATTTATGAATGGTTGCCAGGAAGGAATCGTTTGTGGATAAGAGATTATTAGTGGAGAGTTTTTGGTAAGGGGTCATTAGTCAAAGGTTTCATAATGGAACAATACATGTTTTTTTTTTTTTTATAAGGAATCATTCAGATGGTTGGTTAATAAGGAATGATCTATGGAGAGGTGTTACAAGTACAGAGCCATGGTAGGTAGGTCTGGTAGGTAGGGATTATTTATTGAGAAGCATCTGAAAGACTTGCTGATAACCCTACATATGAATCCAACAAAGTGTGTGTTATAAAATAGTTGATTAGTGCTTGAATAGTCCAGTGCATGCTGCATTTGTTGCAGTCACCATCTCTTTATTTGATCACGATAGAGAATGTTAAGATAAAGATTTTTTGTTGAATGGAATTCTTATGCATATTCGTGTATTCCCAGCATTTGTTCTTTGCTAGGACACAGTTGCTGCTCACTTTGCTATATGCAGCCATCTATTCTTGATTTTCCTGATTATTCCTCTTATTTAACTCATCCCGCCCATATAGTAGAAGCTGACATTTCCTGGCAGCTTCAGAGGGAAGAGATACAAAAGGGAGGTGAGCTCAGGACAGGTGAGTGAAGAATGATGCATTTGCTAGAAAAGGCACTAAAAGGGATTTTTAAAGTAAAGATTTGAAGATAGAAAAAAGACAAACCATAAAGTTGAGTTTATTTCAGCACATACAGTTCAGAAAGATATTATATATATATACCGGTATATATATATATTGCTTAACTCTTGAATGCAGCCTTTATTTTGGTTATGGTGTTTTGATATCAACCCACATCTACAAATATAAATTATTAAAAGAGAAGCATTAGTACATCATTTATCAACCCACACCGGACATTGAGATTGAATCCAAAATCTAATCAACACTATAATTTATCAAAAATATTACCAGACAAATAAATAAAGAAGGAGCATCGGGAGGTGTAAACCACAGTAGAAATGCATTATCATGTTATATTATACTAGAAAGTCTAGGGGCCATGTGTTGGATTGCAGTGAAATAAGTAAGTTATTGAAATCATATCTACTACAAATTTCAAATGTTTGGCTTTTACTGTAAGGCTGACTTATTAGGTGGGAAAGCAAGATAAATTAAAAAGAATTGGCAGAAAAAGAACTACAATCTTGTGTTTATATTGCTCCTTATAAACACTTCTAGTGTCTTTCACTCTGGTAGCCACTTGAGGGACTTCCTGAGTTCGGTCCTGCAAAGATTGCAGGACTGATGTTCAGTGTCTCCACTCTCTACATGGAGATGCTGAATGCTTCCCATAAAGATGCATTGACTGAATTCCTCCCTGTGAGATGGTAATTGCCATGTATTCGCACTAGCCTCCCAATAATTACCAATGGGGACTCATTGGGTTGGTTGAGTACCGATAATCTTAACCAGAAGAGGAGCACCAGCTGCGGTGAGACCGGCACGCTGGGCGATATAACGTAAGTAACATAGTTTATATTCTGACTTCTGGAATGGGGAGGGGTGAAAACAATCTGGGCAGTACAACACTGACTTTAGGGACACGTGTATTCCTAATGTTAGAGTGTTCCTAAAAAACAGTTCTATTGAAAGATAGAGAGATAGCTCAGGCAGGTGAAGCGATTGTAAAATATTTTCAAATAGCAAGATTAATTCAAGGTCAATGATTTTAAAGGTTAGTCAATTTGTATTAATTTGGTTGATAATATGAACTGCGTTTCAGCTTCTAATTCAGATAAATAGAGACTGTCAATTCTGTACAGATTACACCATTAAAAAAAAAAATCAACAATATTTGTTGGGTTTTTTCAAACGCTACTCCACTTTTTTTCTAGTGGGAACAGTCGCTTCCCAGGTCTTTTAACTGTTATGTTTATGCGTCCCTATATTTAACAAATATGTGTTTGTGAGGTGTGAAAAATATTAATTAAATGTAGAAATTCACACCTCTTTATCCTGCAACTGGATGCCTCCATCTTTGCTCCCATTCAATCATTGTTATAAACTCTGTCCTTAGCTTGTGGTGTCAATTTAGAGAAAGCATAAAGAGAAAAGGAGAAATTAAACAATGTTGCTATCTTTTTGTTTGTAGTGTTTGTACTGGCTTTGCTTTGTCTGTGCTGGGTTATTATGTAATATGCTAATTCTTTACTATAAATTTAAAAGAGAACTGAGCATCTCGTGAATAAAAAAGTTAACACAAGTGTTAGGTGTTTTTTTTAATTGTTTTATTCAGTGGTGTCAATTGCAGAAAATCTGCAGTTTTCCCTTAAAATGTATATAAAAGAATTAGCTACTGACGTCTGAATCCAGTTCAGTCCTGGCACAGCCTGGCACACGTTGTAATGGAGGAGACGACACGGAAACATTATTTGTGTGTCCATTGTTTTCTCTCTTCTGACTGCTGGGTGAAAAAGGCAGTGTGAGCAGGAAGCAGACACAATGAGCAATCTAGATTTCTACATTTAATTTACTTTTGCAGATCTCACAAACACATATTTGTATAATATAGGAAAAAAGTAAACATAATATAAAAAATCCTTGGAAAATAAACCACCTTTACTGCTGATAGGATGTGCTAACCGGTTTAAATGGATTCAATAATGTTAGGAATACAAATTTGTATTCTTAACACTGTAGTGTCCTCTGGTCCCCCCCTCCCTCGCAACCCCGCATTGCAGTACATAAAGGCTTAAAAAATCCTTTATTTACTTATCGATTCCAGTGCGATCTCTCTCTGCACTGGGTCGTCGTTTCGCCTCCTCCTGAGAGCGCATTAGGCCCTCCCCATAGGATAGCATTGAGTCAATGCCTTCCCGTGGGGTTTTCACTGATGCTTGATGTCCTCATGCAGAGCGTGAGGACACCCAGCATCATTTAGGCGACCAAGAGTCTAGTAAACTCCCAGAAGCGCCTCTAGTGGCTGTCTTAGCACTGCAATGTAAACATTACAGTTTCTCAGACTGTTAGTTAGTCAGTTAGCACCAGGGCCAGTGCAAGGATTTTTTACGCCCTAGGCAAAAGAAAACTTTGCCCCTGTCAGGGTTTCTTTGCTGTTTTAAACAGCAAAACCTTTCTGTTTCAGTGATTGAGTTTGCAGCTGCTATTACTTGAGCTGCTTCTGCTTGTTGCCACGGTTACTCACCTGTGAGTAGTAATCAACCCTGCTGCTAATCAGTTCTGCCTATTTAAGCAGCTAAGCCCAGAACCTCCTTGCCCTTGCGTGGTTTCCTGTTTCCCAGAAGTCTCCTTGTTCCTGTGTTTCCTGTTTGATCCTGGTTCCTGACTCCGGCCTTGTTCCTGACTCCGCTGCTCTCCGTGCTCCTGATCCTGGCTTGTCTGACTACCCGCTCTGGTGACTGACCCCTGCTTGATTCCTGGACTTTGCTTTTGTTTATTATTTGTTATTTATTAATAAAGGTGTGTTTGCATCTACTTCTGTCTCTGTCTGGTTCCTGGTCCCTGACATTACGCAAGGGCCATGAATACAGATGGTACAGGCAAGACACCTATACCTAACCTGCTTACCCAGTGGGACCAGCAGAACCACCATTTGGACCAGTATGCCCATCTGGATCCAGTACTCGGCCAGCCTGCGATTGCGGCCGCCTCTGCCTCACTTCCTGTTCTAGCACCGGTTGTAACCTCCAAACCTGTAGCGGCTAGAGAAATGACTGGGTCTGTCCCGCTCCCTCAGCATTTTGGGGGCGACCCAGCACAGTGCAGAGAATTTATAAATCAGGTTAAAGGATACCTTGAAACCCTGCCCCAGGCATTTCCTACAGACAGTGACAAAGTTCACTTCATGATTTCTTTGCTGTCTGAAAAGGCCCTAGCTTGGGCAAAACCTCTCTGGGAGGCGGAGAAGCCTATTATTTACAATTACCCTGAATTTGTTGCATCCTTCAATAGGGTTTTTGATATTCCAGCTCGCTCCACCCCTACTGCCGAACTACTCATGTCTAATTCTCAGGGCACAAAAACTATTGTCGAGTATGCCAGTGAATTCCGTACCATGGCAGCAGAGGGTGGCTGGAACAACGAGACTCTTGTGGCTGCCTTTGCACAAGGTCTCTCCGATGTGTTTAAAAATGAGATTGCAGCCAGAGAATTACCTAAAGATCTCGAGGAACTGATATCATTTGTCACCCTCATTGACATCAGACTCCGAGAGAGATCCTCATCCAAGGAGCGCCTGCGGAGGCCTCTTGTAAATTTGACACCGAGCTTTTCTTGCCCACCCAAACCTCCCTCACCTCCCTTGCCTCCTGGTCCTGAGTCCTCTGTCTGTGTGGAGCCAAGGCGGTTAGGCTTCTCACGCCTCTCGGCCGAGGAGAGAGCCTTTAGGAGGAGGGAGGGCCTGTGCCTATACTGCGGACACCACGGTCACATGTTAAAGTTTTGCCCGATCCGTCCGGCAAAGGGTCCGTACCCAAGATACTGTCAGGGGCAGATCTTGGGTGGTCTTTCTGCAGACCCAGAGATATGTGTGCACAAACCCTTGGTGCCCGTTATCCTCTCCTGGTCTGATTCATCCATTGAAACCCGGGCGTTACTTGATTCTGGGGCCGCAGGCTTGTTTATAGATTGTGCATTTGCAGCAAAGCACTCTATACCCTTACAGTCTCGCAACTCCCCACTAGCCTTCGAAGCCATCGATGGCAGACCAATACAGCCAACCCACGTGACCCAAGAAACCGTGCCCATATCTCTGGCTGTAGGGGCTCTACATCATGAGACGACCCAATTCCAGGTCATTTCCTCTCCATATTACCAGGTTGTTTTGGGATACCCTTGGTTACAGAAGCATAACCCCACAATTGATTGGCGCAAAGCTGAGATATTATCATGGTCCCAGCAATGCACATTGTCCTGTCTCCAGAAACCGGTCAAAGTTTTGGGCGCATGTTCTGCCTCTTCCTTACCCGCTGAGTACCAAGAATTCCAAGATGTATTTGACAAGGGTCAAGCCAGCGTTCTGCCACCACACCGTCCGTATGACTGTGGTATCGAACTCCAACCGGGTACCAATCCTCCCCGGGGCCGGATTTACCCACTGTCTGTAGCAGAAAATCGAGCCATGGAGGAGTATGTTACCGATGCACTGTCTAAGGGTTTTATTCGGAAGTCATCTTCTCCTGCCGGGGCCGGCTTTTTCTTTGTAAAGAAAAAAGATGGCGAGTTGAGACCCTGTATCGACTATAGGGGTCTCAATCGCATTACTATTAAGAATGCCTACCCCATTCCATTAATCACGGAATTATTTGACCGCCTCAAGGGAGCAACGGTCTTCACCAAACTTGATCTGAGAGGGGCATATAATCTCGTCCGGATAAAAGAGGACCACGAATGGAAAACCGCATTTAACACCAGGAGCGGCCATTACGAATACCTAGTAATGCCCTTTGGTCTTTGCAATGCTCCGGCGGTTTTCCAAGAATTTATAAATGACGTCCTGCGAGATATGCTGCAGCAATGTGTGGTGGTTTATCTTGATGATATTCTGATCCATTCCACATCTCTCGAGAACCATCACGCAGACGTTTCTCGTGTTCTACAGAGACTTAGAGAAAATAGTCTGTTCTGCAAATTGGAGAAATGTGAGTTTCACTGCAAACAGGTTACATTCTTGGGATATGTTATCTCAGATACTGGATTCTCTATGGATCCGGAGAAACTTTCGGCTGTACTTAAATGGCCTCGACCTACGGGTCTTCGCTCTATACAACGGTTTCTGGGCTTCGCCAATTATTATCGGAAGTTCATACGCAACTTTTCTTCCTTGGTTAAACCTCTCACGGACATGACCAGGAGAGATGCTGATCCACAGCATTGGTCACAGGAAGCCATTACTGCCTTTGAGTCTCTCAAAGTCGCCTTTGCTGCTGCCCCTATACTGGCACACCCTAACCCTGCCTTACCATTCATTCTTGAGGTCGATGCGTCTGAGACAGGAGTGGGCGCCCTCCTGTCTCAACGTCCTAACCCAGAGAGTTCCAGGCATCCGTGCGGGTATTTCTCGAGGAAATTGAACCCGGCGGAATGCAACTACCAGATTGGTGATAGAGAACTTCTAGCCATAATTTTAGCTCTCAAAGAATGGAGGCACCTTCTTGAGGGTACTTCAGTGCCAATCCTCATACTCACAGACCACAAGAATCTAACATATCTTTCTGAAGCTAAGCGACTTTCCCCCCGGCAAGCTAGATGGGCTCTCTTCCTATCAAGATTCAATTATGTGGTTTCTTACTTGCCCGGTACAAAAAACATCCAGGCTGATGCCTTGTCTCGACAGTTCTCCCCTCCATCTAGAGAGTGTAGCGGTACTTACCTTATCCGGGGGCCGGACGCGGTCCTCTCTTCAAGCCGCGCGCGGTCCTGCGGCTGCACGAGCCGCGCGCGGCTCGTCCGACTGTTCTGACAGGAAGGCGGGCAGTGACCGCGAGAAGCGGTCACGTGTCCCGCCTGCAGCTAAGAGCGCGCCGCGAATCTCGGGCGCGCTCTTAAAGAGACAGTGGGAGCCTAAATTGCAAAAAGGCTCCCATTGGCTCCTGTCATGCCAATCACCCCATACACTTACCTGTTGGGGGAGTGGAAGTGACAGGAGCCAATCACATTAGTTTGAAGGCTACTTATACTTACCCTTTTCCCTTAGTTCCTTGCCCTATCGTGGTTTCTGCTACAGTTCCCTTTAGTGCTTGTTGTGTTCAGTTGTGTTTCTCCGTATTTGACCTTGGCTTTGTATTCTGACTTCGTTTTCGCTTTATCCTTTTCTGTACTGTTTGCCGGCTTGCTGATTCCTGTGTACCAGTCCCCGGCTAGTTTTCGTTTACGCTGTCTCTTTGTGCCCTTGACCTCGGATCGTTCCTGACTCTGTCTTATCCTATTACGTCGAGTCCGGCCACTCTAAGGTCCGGTAGACGTATCTCTCCTCTGTACTGTCTTCTGTTAGGCTGGATCCTGCGTGTAGGGGTATATACTCGTTACATTACGATAGGGCCATGGACCCCGCAGATTTAGCTCAACAGATGGCGACCCATGAGGCTAGATTTGTAGAGCAGGATCACCGTATGGATCAAATAGCTCAGGCTCTCCAGACGCTCTTAGCTAGAACCATTCCAGCAACCGCACCTAACCCTCCTGCACCCCTGCTTCCTGAAGTATCGACTATGCCTAACGCTACAGCACATTTAACGCCTCCTCCTAGGTATGGAGGGGATTCTAAGACATGCAGAGGGTTCATTAACCAAATAGAGTTTCATTTTGAAATGTATCCACGTTCATTTCCCACAGAGAGGTCTAAAGTTGGGTTCTTTATGCACCAACTTACCGACAAAGCACTTGAATGGGCAAACCCTATTTGGGAGGCTAATGGACCTATGGTGCATAACTTTCACAGTTTCCTAACAGCTTTTCGCAGAACTTTTGATACTATGAAAAGGTCTAAGAATGCCGCTAGAGCATTAACCCCTTAAGGACCAAACTTCTGGAATAAAAGGGAATCATGACATGTCACACATGTCATGTGTCCTTAAGGGGTTAATGAGGGTTAAACAGGGTTCTAGGTCTGTGGCTGATTACGCTATACAGTTTCGTACCCTTGCCTCACAGGTCGATTGGACCAATAATGGGTTAACTACGGCCTTCATGGAAGGTTTATCAGACTCTATATTGGATGAGGTAGCAGCTAAGGAGCTTCCTATTGCCTTAGAGGACCTTATTGACTACCTCATCGATATAGATAATAGGATTCGTGACAGGATCTATACTAAGAACAGGAATAGACGTTTTGTTACACCTATTCAACCCAGAGTTAATATACCGGAGAGTGTTAAAGTACCTGAAGAGGAACCTATGCAATTAGGGGTTGCCAAACTCTCAGATACTGAGAAATTACATAGGAGAAGGGAGGGACTCTGCCTATATTGTGGTAAGAGAGACCATATGGTAAAGGAGTGTCCTCTGCTCCCGGAAAACTCTCGCACCTAAGACCTTATAGGGGACTGGCCTTGGGTGTGATTTCTAAGTCTCCTACTTTGCCTCCTAACCGACTGCTTCTCCCTGTTTCTTTACATATGGGAGAGAGTTGTATAGTTGAAAACATAGACGCCCTGGTTGATTCTGGGGCAGCCGAGAACTTTATAGACTCTGGTTTTGTAAAGAGAAACAATATTCCCATCAGAGAGAAGGAGATACCCTTGGCCGTTGAGGCCATAGATGGTAGACCATTGATATCTCCTGTTGTTACTCACGAGACTGCACCGCTACACATGTACACAGGGGTTCTACACTATGAAACCATTCGGTTCCAGGTCATCACCTCTCCCCTCATTGCCATATATACTTGAGGTTGATGCTTCCGATATAGGGGTAGGTGCTGTCTTATCCCAAAGAGAGTCTCCTGACAAGCCATTGCATCCTTGTGGCTTCTTTTCTAAACAAATGTCCAAGGCAGAGAGGAATTATGATGTGGGTAATCGCGAACTCCTTGCTATCATTTTAGCACTCAAAGAATGGAGACATTTGCTAGAAGGAACTAAGGATCCTATTCTCATATTTACAGATCATAAGAACCTATCCTACCTTAGCGAAGCTAAAAGATTGTCTTCAAGGCAGGCTAGGTGGTCACTGTTCTTGTCTCATTTTAATTATATAATCACCTATAGGCCAGGTGACCGGAACACTAAAGCGGACGCCCTGTCCAGACAATTCGAGACTATTGACAAACAGGAGATTGATGTCACTCCTGTCATTCCCCCAGACAGGATAATAGCAACTACTATATTGTCTATTTCCTCGTCCCTCTTGCAGGCCATACAAGCGAAACAAGGCATGGCACCCAGCGAGAGGCCTAATGATAAATTGTTCGTTGACATTCCCGAGAGACGGGATATTCTGTCACTTTATCACGATACTAAGACTGCTGGACATCCTGGTATTTCCAAAACAGTGTCAGCCGTTTCTCGGTATTTCTGGTGGGATACCTTACGTAAGGATGTTACTGACTATATAAGTGCTTGTACTACTTGTGCATGTATGAAAACCTCTCGTAGAGTTCCTTGTGGGCTGTTGCATCCGTTGCCCGTTCCCGAGAGACCTTGGTCTAATCTATCAATGGATTTTATTGTTGAATTACCCCCTTCGAATGGTAACACAGTCATCCTAATGATAGTAGATCGGTTTTCCAAAATGGCTCACTTTGTGTCTCTTCGCAAGTTGCCCACTTCCAAGGAATTGGCTCTTATCTTCGCTAGAGAAGTGTTTCGATTACATGGTATTCCCTTATCTATTGTATCCGATAGGGGTAGCCAATTTATTTCCAGGTTCTGGAAAGCCTTTTGTTCGGAGATGGGTATTTCCCTCTCATTTTCTTCCGCTTACCACCCCCAGTCTAATGGAGCTGCTGAACGTGCCAACCAGTCTCTAGAGCAGTACCTCCGTTGTTTTGTGTCTCACCATCAGGACAATTGGTCTGACCTGCTTCCTTGGGCTGAATTTGCTCGGAATAATGCCACTCATGATTCTTCCGGCAAAAGCCCTTTTTACGTTGTCTATGGCCAGCATCCCGTTGTTCTTCCGGCTGCATTCTCCTCTCAGGGCATGCCAGTTCTGGATGAGCATTTGGCTGGTTTGCGTAATACTTGGGAGCAGGTTCAGCGTTCTTTGGTGGACTCTGCTGCCCGCCAGAAGGCTCAGGCTGACAAGCATCGCAGAGCGGCTCCTTCCTATGTTGTGGGGGACAGGGTTTTGCTTTCCACACGGAATATTCGCCTCCGGGTGCCTTCTATGAAATTGGCTCCCCGCTTCATTGGTCCTTATCGCATTATACATAAGGTTAATCCCGTTTCTTATGCCTTGGGTCTGCCTAAGAATCTGCGTATACCCAATGTATTTCACACCTCTTTGTTGAAGCCTTACGTACACAACCGCTATACCCGGCATACTCCCCCTCCCCCTCCTGTCTCTGTGGAGGGTCATGAGGAGTTCGAAGTATCTGCTGTTATTGACTCTCGTTTTCTTAGGGGTCGGCTTCAGTACTTGGTACATTGGAAGGGTTATGGGCCTGAGGAGCGCAGTTGGATTTCTGCGGATGCTGTTCATGCTCCCCGCCTTGTACGTTCTTTCCATTCGCGTTTTCCTGCCAGGCCTGGTCCTGCCCGCCCGGAGGGCGTGTCCTCAGGGGGGGGTACTGTAGCGGTACTTACCTTATCCGGGGGCCGGACGCGGTCCTCTCTTCAAGCCGCGCGCGGTCCTGCGGCTGCACGAGCCGCGCGCGGCTCGTCCGACTGTTCTGACAGGAAGGCGGGCAGTGACCGCGAGAAGCGGTCACGTGTCCCGCCTGCAGCTAAGAGCGCGCCGCGAATCTCGGGCGCGCTCTTAAAGAGACAGTGGGAGCCTAAATTGCAAAAAGGCTCCCATTGGCTCCTGTCATGCCAATCACCCCATACACTTACCTGTTGGGGGAGTGGAAGTGACAGGAGCCAATCACATTAGTTTGAAGGCTACTTATACTTACCCTTTTCCCTTAGTTCCTTGCCCTATCGTGGTTTCTGCTACAGTTCCCTTTAGTGCTTGTTGTGTTCAGTTGTGTTTCTCCGTATTTGACCTTGGCTTTGTATTCTGACTTCGTTTTCGCTTTATCCTTTTCTGTACTGTTTGCCGGCTTGCTGATTCCTGTGTACCAGTCCCCGGCTAGTTTTCGTTTACGCTGTCTCTTTGTGCCCTTGACCTCGGATCGTTCCTGACTCTGTCTTATCCTATTACGTAGAGTCCGGCCACTCTAAGGTCCGGTAGACGTATCTCTCCTCTGTACTGTCTTCTGTTAGGCTGGATCCTGCGTGTAGGGGTATATACTCGTTACAGAGAGGAGATAACCCCTACTCCTGTGATTCCTCCGGACCATATACTGGCAACCATCCGTACTAACCTCACCTCACCCCTAGGCGAGGAGATTCTGGCTGCACAAAGTAATGCTCCTCCAGAGAAACCTAATGGCCGTTGTTTTGTACCTATTAACCTCCGTACGAAACTATTGAGTACATACCATGACTCCAAAGCAGCTGGACATCCAGGCAAAAAGCAGTTAATCTGGTCCGTATCCCGGCAATTTTGGTGGCCTAGTCTCCGTTCGGATGTCACCGCTTTTGTAGCTGCCTGTCCTGTGTGCGCTCAAAACAAAACCCCACGACGCCCTCCAGTGGGTCTCCTGCAAACCATACCTAATGGTGAATGACCCTGGACCCACTTGTCCATGGATTTTATCGTAGATCTTCCGGTCTCTCGTGGCAATACAGTCGTTCTCATGGTTGTTGACCGATTCTCGAAGATGTCGCATTGCATTCCCTTGAAAAAACTACCAACTTCCCAGGAACTTGCAACAATTTTTGGTCGGGAGATCTTTCGTTTGCATGGGTTACCCAAAGTGATAGTCTCAGATAGGGGTAGCCAGTTCGTGTCCAGATTTTGGAGAGCTTTTTGTACGCAAATGGGAATTCAGCTTTCCTTCTCCTCGGCCTACCACCCACAATCCAATGGTGCAGCGGAACGAGCTAACCAAACACTGGAACAGTTTCTGCGTTGCTACATTTCTGACCACCAGAACAACTGGTCTGATCTGCTACCCTGGGCGGAGTTTGCCCACAATAGTGCGATTAATGCCTCCTCCCGGCTATCCCCGTTCCTGGCAAACTATGGGTTTCAACCGTCCATGTTGCCTGATACGTTCTTGCCACAGGAGATACCGGCATTGGAGGGACATCTCAGGGAACTCCGTTCCACTTGGGTGCAGGTTCAGAGTTCTTTGCAACGCGCAATGCAGAACTACAAACTCCAGGCCGACCGCAGACGCCTTCCTGCACCTGCCTATCAGGTCGGAGAGAGGGTCTGGCTGTCTTCCCGCAACCTACGCCTCCGTGTTCCCTCACAAAAACTGGCACCCCGATACGTTGGGCCATTTCGTATACTTCGAAGGGTTAACCCTGTAGCTTACGCACTTGACCTTCCTGCGCATCTCAAATGTTTTCCATGTTTCCCTTTTGAAACCGTTGGTTTGTAATCGCTACACCAACTCAGTGTCACGTCCACGTCCTGTTCTGATTGACAATCATGAGGAATATGAAATACGCAGCATCATTGACTCACGGGTCTTCAGAGGACAGATCCAATACTTGGTGCACTGGAAAGGATACGGTCCAGAGGAACGCTCCTGGGTTCCAGCCTCTGATGTCCATGCACCATCCCTCCTTCGTTCCTATCACGCCCGCTTCCCCATGAAGCCCGGACCCACCAACAGAGATGGGGGGAATCGTTGAGGGGGAGGTACTGTCAGGGTTTCTTTGCTGTTTTAAACAGCAAAACCTTTCTGTTTCAGTGATTGAGTTTGCAGCTGCTATTACTTGAGCTGCTTCTGCTTGTTGCCACGGTTACTCACCTGTGAGCAGGGCCGGATTAAGAGCCCAGTGGGCCTGGTGCTGACAATTATGATGGGGCTTAATTACAGAATCTTATCGACGAAAAACACTAAAACAGTCATACCTCCTAAGCATCATGTATCTGATGGAGTTGGTGTTGGAGGGAAACTCAAAGGATGCAGCTATAAGAAAACACATACCCATGGCTAATCTCTTTATCTAATTTATGCTTTCATCTTTCAAGTAAATCCATACCAACAGCAGTGTTCAGTGAAGCAGGAAGCCAATGGGCGGGGTAAAAGAGTAGGCCACTGATGCAAATCACATGAACAGAACTGCCAGAAGGGGCAAACATGCCCAAAAAGGGGGTATGTCTGTCCAAAAAATTAGAAGGCCAGCCTGGCATCAGTGTCCCTATGCATCACAGTGTCAGTGTCCCCATGTCACCCAGTCCCCTAGTCTCCCAGTGTCTATGTCCCCATTTCTCCCAGTGTCCCAATGTCTCAGTGTGTCCCGTGTCACTAGGATACATGGGGACACAGAGACACGGGGACACTTGGAGACATGGGGGCACTGAGACACTTGGGGACACTGGGAGACATGGGGGCACTTGTGGATACAGACATGGGGACACTGAGAGACATGGGGACACAGACATTTGGGGACACTGAGAAATGGGGTCTCAGACACTAGGGACACAGAGATATGGGGACAGACACTGGGAGACATGGGGACACTGAGACACTAGGGACACTGACTGGGAGACATAGGGACACTGGGAGACATGGGGACACAGACACTGGCTGGGAGACATGTGGACACAGACATATGGGGACAATGGGAGGCATGGGGACACTGGCTGGGAGGCATGGGGATACTAGCTGGGAGGCATGGGGATACTAGCTGGGAGGCATGGGGACACTGAGACACTAGGGACACTGGCTGGGAGGCATGGGGACACTGGGAGACATGTGTCCCAATGTGTCTACCTATGTCTCACAGCGTCCCCATGTGTCTATGTCTCCATGTCTCACAGTGTCCCCTAGTGTCTCAGTGTCCCCATGTCTCCCAGTGTCTCAGTGTCCCCATGTCTCCCTGATGCCTTTCCCCTCATCCCTCACATCCTTGAGCTGTAGTCTGTCTCTGCAGGCTGGGAGCTGTTGTCTGAACTCTCTGACTGTGCTGTGTAGCTGCTCCCCTGTGGATCAGTGAGTAGAGTGAGGCATGGAGGGATATGCTGTAACTTCCTATCCCTGCCTTTCTCCATACACAGTGACACCTACTGGCCGTTGCTGGTATTGCAGAGTAATCTCAGTTTATACTGAGAAACATATTTGCATTTGTATTGCCGGTAATACTGCAATACCAGCACGGCCAGGCAGCCTCAAATACAGGCTGTGCCTTAAAATACCAGTCAGGAGGAAAACCTAAGAGTAGTGTGTAAAAAAAAAAAAAAAAAAAAAAAAAAAAAGTACAACATTTTTTTTTTATTTTTTAAATGGGCCTATTCCATGGGCCTGGGCCTGGAGCTGCAGCTCCATCAGCCCCTATGTTAATCCGGCCCTGCCTGTGAGTAGTAATCAACCCTGCTGCTAATCAGTTCTGCCTATTTAAGCAGCTAAGCCCAGAACCTCCTTGCCCTTGCGTGGTTTCCTGTTTCCCAGAAGTCTCCTTGTTCCTGTGTTTCCTGTTTGATCCTGGTTCCTGACTCCGGCCTTGTTCCTGACTCCGCTGCTCTCCGTGCTCCTGATCCTGGCTTGTCTGACTACCCGCTCTGGTGACTGACCCCTGCTTGATTCCTGGACTTTGCTTTTGTTTATTATTTGTTATTTATTAATAAAGGTGTGTTTGCATCTACTTCTGTCTCTGTCTGGTTCCTGGTCCCTGACAGCCCCCCCATGTGACATCACAATGCCCCACCCATATGATCTGCCATGTTAACTAACGCCAGTGCTGCAGTGCCGCCGTGTTTACATTAAAAGGCCTGCAGGGACAGGCTATAGACACCAGAACCACTACATTAAGCTGAAGTGGTTCTGGGGACTATAGTGTTTCTTTAATGTGAGGTAAATTAGAAATTAGTGCCACGAATAATATACTAGATTGTCTACTTACAACCAGATGAGGATGATGATGGGCTCTAACTGCAGTCTGGCTCCACTGGTCTGGTGTAGAACAGGCTCTCTGGAGGCTGTTTGTAACTGTGGTCACAAAAATTAATGTTCTGGGAGAACAGGAAGCAGCTCCATTTTTGGGGGGCCCTTTACACAGCTCAAGGTCTGGGTCCCAGGGTCCACCTTCATGTTCCACCAATGAGTTTGTTTACAGGGGGTTGAGTGTATAGGGGATGTCCTGATATGTGTGTAAGGAATGCATTGTGTGAATCTGTGTTTGTATGTGTAAGGGCTGCAAGGTATGTTTCTGTGTATGTACGGGATGCAGTGTGCGTCTGTAAGGGGTGCATTGAGTGTGTGTAAGGAATGCATTGTGTGTTTCTGTGTGTGCAAGGGATGCATTGTGTGTAAGGGTTGCATTGCGTGTGTGTATGTGTCTGTGTGTGTAATGCATTGTGTGTTTTTCTGTGTGTAAGGGGTGCATTGTGTGTGTGTGTGTGTGATGGGTGTCAATCTCTCCCCCCTCCCTTGTCACTATCTTCTCCCCCCTCTCCTTCCATTGTCCCTCTCTTCAACCCCCTCCTTTGTCACTATCTTCTCCCCCCTCTTCTCCCCCCCTACCTTGTCCCTCTCTTCTCAGCCCTCCCTTGTCACTCTCTTCTCCCCTCCCCACTCTCATTCCCCCTCCCTCCCCCATCAATTCCCCTCCCTGTCAATTTATTTCCCCCCTCCCTTTCATTTTATTCCCTCCCCTTTCAATTTATCCCCCCCTCCCTTTCAATTTATCCCCCCTCCCTTTCAATTTATCCCCCCACCCTCCCTGTCAATTTATTCCCCCCCTTTCAATTCCCCCCTCCCTTTCAATTTATCCCCCCTTCAATTCTCCCCCTCTTTCAATTCTTCCCCCCTTTCAATTTATCCCTCCCCTTTCAATTTATCCCCCCTCCCTTTTCAATTCCACTCCCCCCTTTCAATTCCCCCCTCCCTCCCTGTTTCTTTCTTCCCCCCCCCCCCCCCCTACCTCTATTGTAGCGTGGCCGAGCTCTGTATGGTCCGCGGGTACAGGGAGCTTTTGTGTCCTGTACCCGGCCGGACTAAAAGGAAGTGAACACTCAGCGGACCATACAGCGCTCGGCCATGCTACAGTGAGGGAGTGACAGGAGGGAGTGCTGAACGCTTCCCTCCTGTCAGCCCCTCTCCTCTAGCTGCGCCCGGGCGGTGCGCCCTAATGGACGCACCAGCCCGGGCAAAGCTGCAGCCGCCTGAGGCTCTCTGCAGAGCGCTCGGGCGGCTGCAGCATGAGGGGGGACGGTGCTCCTGGCGGCGCCCCTTCCCAAGGGGCACCCTAGGCGGCTGCCTAGTCCGCCTTACAGGTAGCGCCGGCCCTGGTTAGCACCCAGACCACTTCAATGAGCTAAAGTTCCCCTTTAAGTGCCCTTAGTCAGAAACATTCTATATAAATAATTTGTATTATCAAATACATCAAAGTAAGAAGAGCCTGAGCAGAATAGCGTTATGTAAGACTCTTTTCTATAAACCATTTTACATGTTTCTATGCATAACATCACATATATTTTCTCTAAAGAGTTAGCCTGTTTATTTCAGTGTTTACTTTCAGTTATAGTCTAAATGTATATTTACTGATCACACAATTATGCTAGAATTATATAGTGCTTACCTGTGCTTTTTATAGGCCCTGCGAGCATTCGTCCCATGAAAAACATCACTGCGATCGCTGGACGCGACACTTATATTCATTGTCGTGTGATTGGCTATCCTTACTACTCCATAAAATGGTACAAGAACTCCAATCTCCTTCCTTTTAACCATCGCCAGGTTGCGTTCGAGAATAATGGGACTTTAAAACTCTCAGATGTCCAAAAGGAAGTCGATGAAGGCGAATACATGTGTAATGTGCTCGTTCAGCCGCAATTATCCACCAGTCAAAGTGTACATGTAACTGTGAAAGGTAAATCATTATTGTTACTTTGTCTGCATTAATCAAAGTCAATATAATTCCAATCTTATAAAACACATAGCATGTATAAAAACACAGGTCAACACTGTAAATTGAGAGATATTTTTATATATGTGTATATATATATATATATATATATATATATATATATATATATATATATATATATATATACTGGAGGTTTGGCTGGAATAAAAAATAAAGTTCTACTGATACAAACTAAGGAATAATAATATGTATTCATTAATAATAAAATTTACTGTGGGATTCATGATACAAACAACCACTGCACATTACTGTGAGTTGTATTGCTTTGGATTTCTACAGTATACTAATACAACTCACATCACTGTGAGCTTTATTGCTATATGGACACATTCATACACTGCACATTACTGTGAGTTGTGTTGCTTAGGAGCTCTGTGATACACTCACACACGCTGCATGTTACTGTGAGTTGTATTGCTGTGGAGCTCTGACACATTCACACACTGCACATTACTGTGAGTTGTATTGCTGTGGAGCTCTGACACATTCACACACTGCACATTACTGTGAGTTGTATTGCTGTGGAGCTCTGACACATTCACACACTGCACATTACTGTGAGTTGTGTTGCTTAGGAGCTCTGTGATACGCTCACACACGCTGCATGTTACTGTGAGTAGTACGTCTGTGGCATTTTGTGGTACACTCACACACACTGCACATTACTGTGAGTTGTATTGCTGTGGAGCTCTGACACATTCACACACTGCACATTACTGTAAGGTGCATTGCTGTGGAACTCTATCCTATACACAACATAACTGTACATTTGTATTACTGATAGGATATATGATATACATTTATAAAAAAAAAAAAAGAGACTTTCAGAACACTATAGTCACTTAAATTACTTTAGCTAAATAAAGCAGTTTTAGTGTATAGATCATTCCCCTGCAATTTCACTGCTCAATTCACTGTCATTTAGGAGTTCAATCACTTTGTTTCTGTTTATGCAGCCCTAGCCACACCTCCCCTGGCTATGATTGACAGAGCCTGCATGAAAAAAAAACTGGTTTCACTTTCAAACAGATGTAATTTACCTTAGATAATTGTATCTCAATCTCTAAATTGAACTTTAATCACATACAGGAGGCTCTTGCAGGGTCTAGCAAGCTATTAACATAGCAGGGGATAAGAAAATCTTAATTAAACATAACTTGCAATAAAGAAAGCCTAAATAGGGCTCTCTTTACAGGAAGTGTTTATGGAAGGCTGTGCAAGTCACATGCAGGGAGGGTGTGACTGGGGTTCATGAACAAAGGCATTTAACTCCTAAATGGCAGAGGATTGAGCAGTGAGGCTGCAGGGGCATGTTCTATACACCGAAACTGCTTCATTAAGCTAAAGTTGTTCAGGTGACTATAGTGTCCCTTTGAGTTCATTTCATACATTTCCTTAAAACAGAATTATTGAATTTCCTATGACAACAGATTAGCGGCTTTCCTTTGAGTACAAAACATCCTGTTCTTGCTGAAGGCTGCTTACTTAATGGGAAATGGTTTCCTCTCTGTTTCCCAAAATTGTGTTACAAATTCCTTGAAATGGAGATTCAGTAAACCCCAGTGAATAAAGATAGTTAACCAGGTATAAAATCAAACTATCAAACTATATGCAGTCAACTGCAGGACTACAATAAATAAACAGCTGGACGATAGGTAAACACCGCAGAAATGGTAAAGCAACCTTCTTCAGTTAACTTATGAGACCAAATGTAACTACCATAACCACTGTATCACTGTAAAAATTAACCGCCACCTAGGGTTGAAAAGTGTGAAAATAAAGGGTGTCTATTGAAATAAATCAATAGTAAATACAGGACTCAGTGGAAATGGAAATAAAGATTGAGTAAAAATGGTAAAGATATACTCAATTAGCCTTTTGATATAAATGTATCAGCTGGTCAGATCATTACCTCTAAAATTGCTGAAATATTAATCTAGTAGGGGTTCTTTGACTTAAAAACTGAAAGAACCGATACACATTATATACTTAATACAATAAATTCAAATATAATTGTATATGTCCCACAAGGGGTTAAAATCCTTATTAGTATGTCAATTATATAGTGTAGTAGACAGAGTAATATTTAAAAGATTTATTAGTACATAAAAACTGTCAACACATCACACAAATATATAAAAGACAAATAGATTAAAATGTCCCAAATGAGAAAGCAGAGAATACCAGGTTCGCAGACTGAGGGTCCAGGGATGTTCGTATCACTCTCTTGCCGGCCGGATAGGAATGAGCCTGGACCGCAAGACTGAAGTGAGTGAGGTCTGAACTGTAGGCCTACGACTGGAGAAGGGCTTAACCTTAGAATGGTAAACACTGGTACATGTTGATATAGCGCCACAAAAGTAACAAATACAGCTACGCCTAGTAAAAATGGTGTGGTACAGGATACAATAACAAAATAAACAGAGTATTTACAAAGTATGTACCAAGGTCTTAATCATTCTAGTGTATCAGGCTTCTATACCCAGTACTACTTTAGGTCTCTTTTTATAAACCTCTGATATTATGTAGGCCAATTAACTGATTTTAACAACTTTATTTAACCTTAGAGATGTTAATAGTAGGAATGTCTCTGTTCATTCCCCTTTTTTCTATTTAATGCGATTATAGCTGCCCTCCATTTAATGGGGGTAAAGTAGGCTACAACGTTGTGTAGCCAATGTATTAGCCTGTTTTTTTTCTCTTTTATATATCTCTTCAGCAATCATTTGTCAGGGGTTCCTTTTATTTTATAGTAGTATGATGATGTTCCCTGGTTTTTTTTTTTTTTCTCTAATATGATCTCACAATTGAAGTGAACTTTCACTTGGTCTGTTAAGGATCCCAAATTTAGGTGAATTATCTGTTAGAGATAAAATAAACTCAGTCAGGTTATCACTCAGCTGCCTCTATCTTATATTTATACCTGTGTATACATGTAATCCAGCTCTTGGTTCTCTGTTGATAAGATACATGTGGAGGGAAATTCTATATACTTGTGTAAACTCTCTATTTTTCTTGAAGACATGCGGTTCTTGTGAAGTTTTTTTCAAAAACAATCTCGTGCATTTCACAACAGTACCTCTGTTGGTTTATCTCAGTGGCCAAAGTGATAATAAAACCAAGAGATTCTGTGCGAGAGGTCTCTACTGATTATTATTGATTACACTCACTCCTCAATTGAGCTGGAGAAATAGGAATATTTTGTTAAAGTACACATGTGAGCGTGGAAAATGGTGTACATACTTTGTTTTGTTTGTTGTGCCCAGTTTCACTAGACTTGACAGTGTTTGTTACTTTCAAGATTCTATTTATCCAATTACCAAACCCCAAACGGCAGATTCGAAATACTCCATGTACAGAATAATATGGAGCCTTTATTCACCATGGCAAGCCTGGCTTTAAAACGGTCATATAGCAGCTGAAATATTGTGCATCTATGTTGGTGCAATAAGGCCTTATAGGGATCGCTGCTTGGAGTGCTGAGAATGTCTGCTTCCAGCTCATAATTTGCACAAACATTAAGTGGAGAGGAAAAGTGATCCCCCTAGTGGCAAAAAAAAGGTTACAACATTTTCATTTCTCATGTTATTACAACATTTGAACATATTTCTGAATTTAACTCTTATACATTTTTATGCAGAGTCTATTTGCATCTTCCTTCTTACTTCTAATAGAAAACCAAATACATGTTTCAATGACTTCTAGATTTGCTGCTTATTTAACTCATTTATTGCCTTACAGTTACTAAATATTTGTGTATTTTTTTTCCAGTTCCCCCGTTTATCCAGCCTTTTGAATCTCAGAGGTTTTCCATCGGGCAAAGGGTGTTTATCCCTTGTGTAGTAGTGTCAGGGGACCTTCCTATTACAATCACCTGGCAGAAGGACGGGCGGCCAATCCCAGCCAGCCTTGGTGTTACTATCGATAATATTGACTTTACTAGCTCGTTAAGGATCTCTAATCTGTCACTGATGCACAATGGTAATTACACGTGTATAGCCAGGAATGATGCAGCAGCTGTACAGCACCAGAGCCAATTAATTGTGAGAGGTAAGCTTGTGTAAATATAAACCTTTTTTTATATAATGTTAATACAAAATTAATGCCCATTGGGCATCTAAAAAAAATCAAATAGTTCAGTGATGTGAAAAGGTAAGTTTGTTTAAAAGTAACTGATATACGGTCTTTGTCTGCTTCCACACTGCTAAAACCTACAGTTTGATCTTGTTTTATGGTCATCCTTGTCTAGAATTGGAAGGGGTGATAGACGGAGTTATTTACACTATTTATCTCTTTAAAAATGACTCCTTAAACATAGGTTGATTTTTGAGGAATGCATTAGGAAACTGTTATTCTTTAATGGATTTTAGTAGAGCATTAAATGTGAGCAATCAGGACTTTTTCTGAAATATGATGCTTGTTTTGAAATAAATGCTATTCTTTTCTTTAACCACTGATAGTAATTTTGGCAAGCTATGGGGTTAAAGCCTCCCTTCATTAAAGGAGAGTTCTCATTATTTGATGGTCCACTGGGAATTCCAAACTCTGCCCCTCCTTTGATGTGCACTCCAAATGGCGCACGCTACCAAGGCCTCCCATTGCACCTGTTCTGACACTCGTAATCGCGTCAACGCAGAGTATCAATGACACGGTGCTTTCGGAAAAGGTGTAACACTGGAAGGTTGTGAGTAAAGCTAATGACAAGGTGGACAAAGGTCGTGGACCATGAATAAAGCACCATCCATTGTCAACTTTTGTAAATCTTCAAGTTTTACATAACGAATAGCAGTCCATCCCTGCTATTCCTTATCAATAGCTTTTCAAAAAAGCGTAATTTAAAAAAAAAATTAAAAAAAAAAACTAAGAGAGGAGATTTGGAACATGCCAGCATTAAAATGTAAATAAAAAAATGACAGATCTACTAACTAAAAAAATAATTATACCTACGTCAAGAAAACTGAAATAAGGTCCAAAAAAGTTAAAAGTAAAATAAAAAGAGACAAAGTCCATGCTGATAACTTGTAACTGACGGGGCATACAGGGCATCATGCAAGGAATGTAGACATGCATGCATGCTCTACAGAGTGTTCATTTAAATAAAGGAGAGGCCAATCCCAGTCTGCCTAGCAACAGTCACTGCGTCACGCTACTAACAATTCATAACAATTCCTGCTGACTCATTTAATCCTCGTTATGCTCACTCTAGGCACAGCCTGTGTCAGGAATGAAAGGATTTTACATTGTCATTACTGCCCTCTACAATACACAGGCAAATTCTAATAGACAAACCTAATAAGGACCCACGAGTAGGAGTGTGCAATCTTTATGTAATGAAGAAAACCAGGTCCTCTTAAAAAAAAAATAAAAAATCTTACTATCCATGACACAGTTTTACCCCCAATAAAGCACAACATTCAGCACTCTGGATTTTGTGCACTACGTCTCCCATGATGCTTTGCCAGGATTATGACTGTTAGCGCATTATGGGAAATGAAGTCCACAACATCTAGAGTGCTGAAGGTTGCCTTCCCCTGAGCTACATTGCGATTGCCCTCCAGGTCACACATGATGTTTTTGTTGACACATAGATTCCCTTATCGCAGTGATGGCTGAGTGTTACGGACAATTCCCAAAGATCTAAGTAGTTTTAGATTTTAGACCAAACTATTTTGTAGTCTTTGTATTTGATTGCTGCAGTGATGCGCTTTTTTTTTTTTTTCCTTTTTCTATTTATTAAGAAGGAAATCCTAGTCTTTGTATTCTTTGAACACCTTTCCTTTCACATAAGGAGAAAGCAGCATCCAGAACGAAATAAAAAAAAATATATATCAAAAAGTTTCTCGTTCTTATAACGCATTGTTCCTTCAAACTGGATTTTGTAGAAAGGTCAGTCCGTATTATGGTTTATAGACTCTGTACAGACAAATATCATGAAAATCCAATTCATTCCATGAGAAGGAACCCGCATTATTAACCTGACTAGGCATCACAATGAAATGCCACGCATTAATTTCTCTCCCCATAAATACTTTCACTTTAATTATATATTTTTGCCTTCGCTCGGTTTTCTGCCAGAGGGTATGCAGAGGTCACTGGTACACCCTAAGGAATGGCAAGCCATCATGGAAAGGATCGCGGTTGCTTAGAGACAGCCAACCTTCCCTGGCATATTTTTCCCCTTCGCAGCCGACTCGCCCTGACTGTATGCTCTAGCAGAGAAAAACTCTGCAGTGTGCAGAGCATCTCAATAAATCTCACTGTTTTCTCGCCATGCAGCCAGTTAGCAGGAATCAGTGATAAGCATTACCCTAGACGATGAATATCATGCAACAGATCAACATGGCATTCTGTGGGCCCCGTGCGGACGGTGGCTGCAGTTACTGCTGTAGATCATGTCAAGGGGGAAAAAAAAAAACCTACAATTAAAACATGTCGAACATGCCAGTATAAAAAAATATTCCTAACTATTCTAAAACCAGATGCATTTATTACTTTCATATTTCCCGGGTAGTTCAGGGTAGTTTTAATGCTGCAAAATCTAGTTTGTGTCTTCTGTACAGTGAAACAGTTTAAATATAACAATATACTGTCCTGTAATATTCCAAGACTTATCTTATCATGCGGATTTCCTGCTACCCCGATTGCCTATATGCCTGTCTGTTTACTATTAAACGTGTCTGTCTCTCTATTTATCTCTCTGATTGTATGTGTGTATGTAAAGAAAGACACTTGGCTCTGTATTCATTGATACATTTAACTAAAATAGTCACGTTGGAGATTTTTTTTCTCTCTCGGATTTATGGTTTTGCTTAGTAAATAACCCTTGAGGATTATGTTTTACTGAAGAGCAGACATTGCAGTAATTAGTCAATGTCTACATCGTTTGTAATCTCTGCATTGGTTATAGTTATCCATTATTTAACAAGCCTCGCGGGGAAAACCGTCACAGGGGCTTTTGCCGTAACTAATGTACGAAATAAATAAAAATTAAAGCAATAATTTTACAGCAAAACCAATGACTGGATTGTTGCAGTTTTCCGCATACATGTTGACCAGGTAGAAAACAGGGCATATTCCAAGTGTGTCTGTTAATGCTTGCAGACATGTGGTCCAACCTTACAGGCTGCACATTTACTGCGGCATTTCACACAGGGAGACCAACAATAGCCAATGACATTATTCGTGATTGGGAGATTTTGCATTCATGTTCAGCAGGATGCCAGTACTGAGTCCGCATGGGGCTTAGTATGTGCTAAATCTAGTTATTAGCTATGTTGACAAGGACAGTTCCATCACAAAATGAACCTTATGATGAAAGTGATCACGCTCATAATTATGATTCATCAACAGAGCACAACATTGCCTCCGAGGATTTGTGTTTTAATAATATTAAACAAAAAGATAATAATATTATATAACAAGAGTCGATCATATATATTTATTTGAGCAGGGCCCTCAACCCCTCTGTTTCTGTACATCAAACCTGTCTGGTTACAATTACATGTTTGTTAGTCCACCCATTGTAAGGCACTACGGAATTTGTTGGCGCTATATAAATATAATAATAATTTTAATAATAATAATTTAAACCTGCACACAAAGAATAATATATCTTAAGAAAAAAGAGTTACCTGTGCACTAGCCCAAATCCCTATGCATATTTAAAGGAACACTATAGTCACCTAAATTACATTAGCTAAATAAAGCAGTTTTAGTGTATAGATCGTTCAGTATTTTGTACGGCGTAGACCAGCCAGAAATGTTAGTGGTTAACAAGTTAATTAAATGCTTACACAGCTAATCACTGAACAGAAAATTCAAGGTGAATTCAAAGTAAATTTTATATTTATTGTTAATATAGCCGAACTGGAAAAAAGAAAAACACGAAATCAACTGTGCTTCCAGTATGGCTACTCTGGCTTTAAACTTACATTCACTTTTTATTCTTATTTGGAGAGAGTTTAAATTTAAAATTACCTCTTGTTGAAAATGAAAACTAAAATCCTGAAATCTTTTCAAGTTCCTCCTAGGTTTGTGGTCCAGCCTTCTGACCAAGATGGCATTTACGGAAAAGCTGTGATCCTGAACTGCTCCGCGGAAGGTTACCCTGTGCCTACTATTGTATGGAAGTACTCCAAGGGTAATTTTACATCATATGTTATACAATGCTGTGAATGCATAGCTGTTTAAACCTGTGAATGTTGAAGGAGGACATGGGTAAAGACAGGTTTGGCTAAATTGTAAACATTGAACCTCTACAATTTTCCTCCTGCATCACTCCTAAAAGATGCTTTAATCAGGTCCCCGGTGTTAATGGAAAATTCCTCTTTGACTATAATCCCTTCCTTTGCTGAAAGAAAAGCAAAGGCCCGTAATAATTCTGAACTGAAACAGATACGTTATGATAAATAATTATTATGATTATTAACAACTAAAGACTTGATGTTTAACATAAATTAATTAATATCTGCTAATCAAGTTAAGCAACAAACAAGTTTAGCTTAATGAAGTGGTTTTGGTGTGTAGATCATGCCCCTGCAGTCTCACTGCTCAATTCTCTGATGTTTAGAAATTAATTAACTTTCTTTATTCAGCCTCTGTACACGCTCCATGTAAAGCAAGATCTAATGTTTAAACTTCCTTTATTGCACAATGTGTTTAATTTAGAATTTACATACAAACAAACACATTAACGTCCAATGGACTTAAAGGTCCAAAGGACACAAAAGGTCCCTTAAAGAGATAGAATAACTAAAATAGGTACACAATTTTATTATAAGTTATAGTTATAAGCAAAACGACAATGGAAATGCACACAAAAAATTACAAAGACAATAGAATCCTTAAAAAGAGCCTAAAAGGCTTAGGTCTCTGGCAGAGCGTAGGGGCCTAGATGGGACAGATTTGTGTCTTAGTGAGGATACGTAGGTTGGAGCAGCATTATGTAAAGATTTGTAAGCAAGTATCAGAATCTTAAATTGAGTCCTATATCTTACGGGAAGCCAATGTAGGGACTGACAAAGCGGGGAGGGGTGGGAGGTGTGGGTGGAGAGGAAGATGAGCCTCACCGCCGCATTCATTATACACTGTAACAGACAAGTTGGGAAAACGTAAGACCACTGAGAAGCATATTACAGTAGTCAAGGCGAGAGAGAACAGTGGCATGGACAAGCACCTTTGCTATATCAGGCGTTAAATAGGGTTGGATGCGCACAATGTTTTTGAGATGGAAGCAGCAGGATTTGGGGATTGATTGGACATGATGGGTGAAGGAGAGGTCAGAGTCAAAGAGAACATCTAGGCTGCGAGCCTTAGAGGTAAAGCAGATGGTAGCACAATTGACTTGGAGGGAAACAGACAAGGGAGTAGCAACAGTTGAGGGAGGGAAAAACAGAAGTTCTGTTTTGGACAGGTTCAGTTTAAGGAAATGAGCAGCCTTCCAGTTGGAAATAGCAGAGAGGCAGTCAGAGACATGAGTCAAGAGGGATTGTGAGAAATCAGGGGAGGATAGATTAATTTGCATTTCATCCGCATAGAAATGATACTGGAAGCCGAAGGAACTGATGAGTTTACCAAGGGAGGCAGTGTAGATTGAGAACAATAGGGGATCAAAGACAGACCCTTGAGGAACACCAACAAAGGGGGACTGGGGAGAAGAGGCACAGCCATAGAAAGAAAAACTGAATGAGCACTGGGAGAGGTAGGAAGAGCACCAGGAGAGAGCTGTATCTCGTAGACTGAGATTACTGAGGACGAGAAGAAGCTGTTGATGATCAACAGTGTCAAAAGCTGCGGAAAGGACGAAGAGAATTAGGATAGAGTAGTGGCCATGGGATTTAGCAGTGATAAGATCATTGTATACTTTGGTCACAGCTCTTTCAACAGAGTGACGAGCGTCATACTTAGGGGGGGCACATAAGGGGCCAGGGACAAAAGTTGATGAATTAGACCACTGTGTAAATCCAAAGGAGGAGGTTATAGAGAGCAGGCGAGTGGCATCAGGGCAGTTAGGGTAGTTGATTGGGATTTTAAAATCCTCAAGAATGAAGGCAGTAGTGCTAGAAGAGAGGAAATGGAGTAGCCAGAAAGAAAAGTTTTCAGTTATTAACCTAGGACTACCGGTGGGGGATGGGGAGGCTGATAAATTATGGCAATTCTTAGAGGAGTGGGTTTAAATAGACGGACAGTGTGAACTGCAAAGGAAGTAAATGATAGGGCAGGGGCAGAGAGGATAGGTTGAAAAGTACATTGAGGGGAGAGAAGGAATCCTACACCACCTCCTTTACAGTTGTTTGGTCTAGGAGTGTGGGAGAATTGTAGTCCACCATAACATAAGGAAGCAAGAGTAGCAGTATCAGAGGGGGACAAACAGGAATTTGAGATGGAGGTCGTGTATGGCTGTTGATTTTATATTGCTGCAGATGGAGCAGGCGTTCCAGAGTGCACATTGAATATTGGTAGATGGGGATAGACGGCATGGTATTGGGATGAGGTTTGTGTGGTTCCTGGTTGAGAAGATGACGGGCCCTGGGTTAGGAGAGACATCACCAGCTGCTAGCAGCAGTAGGAGAGATAGAGACAGAAGGTGTGAATGTCTTTTATATGGATGGAGTCTGGGATGAGATCAAATGGGAGAAGGATGGAGAGAATAGAGAAAAGGGCATGAGATAAAATAAGGGGGGAGTGCAGCATAGAGGGGTTAATCTAGAGGTTGTTGGGAGGTTGAGAAAAATAGGTGTAAGGAAAGATTTTGATACTGAGGGAGAAAAGGGAAAATAAGAGGAGGACTTGAAAGAGCATTATTTAGATGGGTATATGCTCTAATAAATTTTCTAAGCATATCCCATGTCCAATACATCCTATAGGTGCATAAATATTTGAACAAAAAGTAAAGCTATCGACCTTGCTAGCAGCATGGACCATAATAATGTAAAATAAAACGGGTAGCTTACCAAAGACTCCTGAATGACAGCAAGTGAATAAACTAATAAACTGTGGCATGCTTTGAAAGAAAGCATGCCGAAGTTAGCGTGATCTAGAGTGATAAAAAAATCTGTATTGGTACTTACAAGACAGGCAAAATGAGTCGCTTCACATGGAGAACAAAACCAAAAGCCTTATGCGTTTTGGACCAAACAGTCCTTACTCATAGCTCTTATAGGGTCAGAAATGCATTGAATATTTGGTTCATTATGCCTGCCTTTTAAGTGCCAATTAAGTTTTTTTTATTGCTCTAGAGTCTAGACCACAGTTGAGCATTCTTCGTCACCACGCTTACGTCAGTGTGCTCTCTTTCAAAACCTAGCTATGTTCTTTTTTGCTATAAATATCTTTAGCCTGGAGAAGAATCTGGAATTGTTTTGGCTATGTGTTGTCCAATATTTAGGAGATTTCTATCCATATCTATCATTCAGTTTATCCTCATGCGGTAAGCTAGGGTCCTCCTTTTTCCACCAAAACAGCAGACTACAGACTACATTATAATGTGTCCTTCTGGCAAATTTCCAAAAGGAGAATATGTCCACCGCTATAAGGAATTCAGTAATTGGTGTGTCGTGTTTTAAGGAAGCAGAAGCCCACTAGAAGGCAGCAGTGAGTCTTTCTTCTATTTAAGTAGATTAGATTATCAAGAATGGAAAGTTATATCAGTTTAACCCATTGAATGTCAATGGTGTGCCAAACACATTGCTAGGGAGCATTTTGGACAAAGCTCTCGTGTTAAAACGGTCCAAATGGATTTTATGTCCAAACATATAACATGCTTACAGATTTGTGAGTTAAAACACATTAATGGTAAAATGTTAGTGCAGATTTATATTCTATCTATAAATCAAGATACAAGTCAGGTATCATTAATGTTCATAGTGTTATACAAAATGTTAAAAACGAATCATGACCAATTTATAAACCATTGTAATCTGGCATTTATATTTGTTTTCTGACTTCTGCCTTGTATTTGGTGATCGTTATCAAAGTGATCACAATCCACGTTACGTTTTCCAGCCAGTAGTGGTGTGTGATGTCAGAAATTGTTGTTATCTTAAAACTGGGCCCAATCCAGAATTTCATTGTTAATATTATTGTTAATATCAAACTCAATAAATCAATATCACCAAAAAAACAAACAAACAAACAAACAAACAAAAACCTGGCTTTTCAGTTACATCACAGTTTGAGGAATACAGGTGGCCAAGTGCGTTGATGATGCAAAAAGGTTATAAGTGTGTTATTAACCTGTTATAGTCTATATGGCCTTTGCAGTGTGTGTTTCCTTAACATACCTTTTAACTGACTTTCCGGGTATTGTGAAGATGTGTTTACTATATTATTATGTTTGCCATATTATATTTAGTTTTGTTGCTTATTATTTTTACTCTAATTGTTGTAGTAGATTGTAACAAGGAATCATTAATTAATGTTGCTTGTACACATCAGGTCAGCAGAGGTGTTTGTAGCATCTGTTCTGCTCAAGCGCAAACAAATTAAAATCTGCAGTATTCTTGGGTTATTGATTAATTCTTAGAGAAGTGTTTTTGAGTCCTTTTCAAGTTCTTTGAGGTATTGTAGTCTGCGACGTCCCTGTTAAAGAGTGAGTAACTCCTCTTCATCAAGTTTATGATTGTCATAATTTGATTGTTTAATGTAATTGTTTTTAATTATACAAGTTCTAATTGCTGCTTATTTAGGCGTACTTAAAAGTTAAGGTTTAGCTAAATCCTAAACTTGATGATCAGAAACTGTGAATGATGTTCCTCAATAGAATCCTGGAATAATATTTATAAATAGAATCATGGAATAAAATGTATAATAGAATTCTATAGTACTATTTTTATACATTTATAGAATTCTGGAGTCATTTTCATAAATAGAATATCGATAAACTGACTCCTGGAATAATATTCATTAATACAATCCTGAGGTGATATTCTCAAATAGAATCCTGTGATAATGTTTATAAATAAAATCCTGGGATATTAGTCACAAATAGGATCCTGGGATAACATATAAAAATAGAATCCATGGATAACGTAAAAAAATAGAATCCTGGGATAACGTTTCTAAATAGAATCCTGGGATAATAGTCACAAATAGAATCCTGGGATAACGTATACAAATACAATCTTGGGATAATGTTTATAAATACAATCCTGGGATAATGGTCATAAATCGAATCCTGGGATAATGGACATAAATAGAATTCTGGGATAACGTATACAAATACAATCTTGGAATAATGTTTATAAATACAATCCTGGGATAATGGTCATAAATCGAATCCTGGGATAATGGACATAAATAGAATCCGGGGATAATGGACATAAATCAAATCCTGGGATAATGGTCATAAATCGAATCCTGGGATAATGGACATAAATCGAATCCTGGGATAATGGTCACAAATAGAATCCTGGGATAATGGACATAAATACAATCCTGGGATAATGGTCATAAATCGAATCCTGGGATAATGGACATAAATAGAATCCGGGGATAATGGACATAAATCAAATCCTGGGATAATGGTCATAAATCGAATCCTGGGATAATGGACATAAATCGAATCCTGGGATAATGGTCACAAATAGAATCCTGGGATAATGGACATAAATACAATCCTGGGATAATGGTCATAAATCGAATCCTGGGATAATGGACATAAATAGAATCCTGGGATAATGGTCACAAATAGAATCCTGGGATAATGGTCACAAATATAATACTGGGATAACGTATAAAAATAGAATCCTGGGATAATGGTCACAAATAAAATCTTGGGATAATGTTTATAAATACAATCCTGGGATAATGACCATAAATCGAATCCCTGGATAATGGACAAAAATCAAATCCTGGGATAATGCTTACAAATAGAATCCGTGGCTAATTTTATTAATACAATCCTGGGATACTGGTCACAAATAAAATCGGTGGATAATTTTATAAATAAATCCTGGATGATATTCTTAAAATGAGTTCTGAAATTATATTCATTAACAGAATCCTGGAAATGGTGCATATAGAACTAACATTGTCTTATGTTGCAGGTGCGGGAGTACCCCAGTTCCAACCAATAGCGCTGAATGGCCGTATACAGCTTCTTGGTAATGGCTCGTTACTGATTAAGCACGTTCTGGAGGAAGATAGTGGATACTACCTCTGCAAGGTCAGCAATGATGTAGGAGCAGACGTCAGCAAGTCCATGTATCTCACGGTTAAAAGTAAGAATTAAAAATATTTACTTCTTGATGTCCAGGTAATCAATTTGTAGCAAAGCAGGTGGGCAGGTTGGCACCTTCACTGATTTTTTTAATTGCAACAAATTTAGATGGAGAAGTTAAAAAAAGAATTTGGGATATATTATTCCGTGTCTTTTGTGAGCACATGCTTTTGAAAGGTGCCCTCAGAATTACCAAAGGCAGCTCAGCTCAGACATACGCACTTGTTGGGGAACCCTTCCATGCTCTGCCACCATTAAATCTGTACCCTTCATCTTACTAATAGGTTTATGGGGTACTGGATTGAAACATTGTGTGTCTCTCTTTGTCCCCAGACCCATGCTCAAAACAAGGAGAGATTGACACAATTAATAACTAAAGCTGCAAGCCAGCAACTACTTGTGATACTGACTCTCAACAAACTGTGTTTTTTATTGTTGAAATGTAGCAAAGCTGTACAGAGCAGGTATTGTAATATCTACAAAGAGACTGTAAATGGTGGTCCACTCACATACTCTGCAGGTTTTGTAGGTCAAACTTCATGGCTTTGTTTAGGCAACCATTGAGGGGAAAGGAGGGTGTTTATGCCTGTGGGTCAATGGAGTATCTCCTGCAATGCCCTGAATTGTACAAATGCTTGGTGTAACTGTAATTACGGCATTTTGGTATTATGCCTAAATACAGAAAAATACAATTACATTCTGGTGTTATTTTAGGAAGCTGCAATCCTGGTAATACATTCAAAATCCCTACAAATTACATAATAATGGTATTTCGACATTTTTATTTATCCATAATATCACATCTATTATAAGTGACAAAATACAATACTTTTCTATGTATTTAAGATATTGTCCGATACATGTATTGGATACCATATCATCTCTAAAATGTTTCACCTCCACCAATATTTACGTAAAGGTTAAAAAAATAATTGAAGTTAAAATTATGAATTTTACATATTTTATTTTTTTTAAGGTATTTGTGATCTGCAAATTATACATTACATATGTATACTATATTTATACTCTGGTGATGCATCCCATGTTTGAAATAAATTTTAGGCCAATTTTATTCAAATCAAAGGAGATTGGTAGAGTGTGAACTATTACTAAAATATAAACATGAATTTAATTATTTGTTTAATTAATTTTTTATTGAGTAATTGCACAAATATTTACTGAATATCACAACGTATTAAGTTCAATTTATAAAAAGATACAACGCAAAAAAAGATCATTCTTTGAGGATCTAATACACAATGTATTAAACACAGGTCGCCTTTAAACAGGAGGACAGCTTCAGAATCTCATTATGTAAAAGAATGCAGAATGTTTCTGTCTGTGCAGTTGGAATGCGGCGGTACAATTCGTAGACCTCGATTGCTGTCATCCTACAACACAAAGCTGTTTTCACAGCGCTGATATGCTAAAAGAGTCCCTGGATTATTTTAAAATCTCCATAATGCAATTTCTGTTGGGGAAAAAAATATATAAACAAATACACCGAAACTACCATTATTTGGAATTTATCTAGAGAAAAATGAACTGTGATGAATTGAAAATTAAATTTAAATATATTCTCCAAAGTAGCTGAGTTATGCAAATTCTCAAATTTCGTTTTTCTTACAATTTGACTATTTTAGCCCAGTTTTTACAGTTCCGTCTTTAATTCACCGCAATTTACTCTGTAGTGAATAAATCTCCTTGTCTTTGTGCAGGGATAATGTCCAAACAAACAGATCCGCACTTACTCTTGCCTTATCTTTTTATAATCGCCTTTGCCTTGCTAGACAATCCTGATAGAGTTCTAGGCTCCTCTGACACAGCTAGCTGAGAAGCATGCAGATTTCCAACAGTGAAGTTCCCTCTGGTCACCATTAATTGATCCTACACAAAGCGTTTATAGCACTCTGCAAGGTCACCCTCTCTGTCTGCTTTCTGGCAGATTTCAGTGAAAAAAAATAACCAAAATTAAAAAAACCTGACTGCGTAACGTACTTGACTTTAAAATATTTAAATCAAAGGGATTATAGAAAAAAACACAAGAACTGACTTTTCATTAAAAAAAGACTCATTTGCAGGTGAGGTTGAAAGGTAGCCCCAGCATTTGTGCAACCACTGCAACAACTATGAGTTACATTTTGACCACTCAAATCCTAATATATCAATAGCTAGCTCTGGTTTTGCAAATGTTTATGAGCTACAACCCCCATGAGGCTTTCCCATTATCCAGAAACATATATAGTGCTTGGATTAGCGATGGTTGCCCTAGTGCAGGGATAGGCAACCTTCGGCACTCCAGATGTCGTGGACTACATCCCCCATAATGCTCTTACACCCATAAGGCTGGCAAAGCATCATGGAAGGTGTAGTCCAAAACATCTGGAGTGCCGAAGGTTGCCTATGCCTGCCCTAGTGCAACCTTTGGCACTCCAGATGTTGTGGCCTACAACTTCCATCATTTTCTTACAGCCATAATACATACAAAGCATTAAGGAAGATGTAGTTCACAACATCTGGAGTGCCGAAGGTTGCCTACCGCTGCCCTAGTAGTGTATTTTACATTAAAGGGTTACTTCAAGCATCATAACCACTACAGTCCGCTGTTTAGCAATGGTGTGCCCATTTTCCTGTCTGCCTTTTGTTGGATCAGCTGTACAAGTTGGATGATGTTCAGCTGACCAATGAATACAATTCAGGAATATGCACAGAATTGACATTATCTAGCCCCGACCCTTAGATCCCGGATGATGCCCCAATGACGCTGTCAGTAGTGGAGTAACGTCCGCGGCAGAAAAGGGGCTAAACGCTGTATATGCAGTGTTTCTAAGCAAAATACTGCACATACAGACCCCAGGCACCATGACCACTTCAAATTGCTGAAGTGGTGATGGTGCATGGAGTAACCCTTTAAAGATCATAATCTTGTTCATTATGTGTCATTTCTGGTCTTTCTGAAATAAAATTAGACAAAACGACAGAAAAGGACTGCACAGGGAAAAAGATAAAATGCTAGGTAGTATTGACCTGCAGAAAAGATCAGTAGCTGTCTTTTTCTTAGTCTAGAGGCCCCTTGCGGCTTCCTATGGAATTACAAGCAAATGGAAACAAAATAAATACATTAGTTATTATGTAAGATATAACTGTATATTAGTATACTAATTACATACTAAAATTGTAGAAAAGCTTTTTTCTACATTAACAGTGCAAAAGGTTCAGGCTTTTACATGGTACTGTATATCTTGATCATGTTTATTGCTCGTTCGATGTCTCTACTCTTAGTAGCTTTTGTTTAGTTAGCTGTTGGAATGTCCCATTATCTCCAGTTGCTATGACAGTTGCTCTCTAACTTTTTATCCCCTGTCGTCTATGGTATTAGAAATGTGTTAATTAGGCAGGGATATAACTCACAATTCTGCGGAAAATAGGGTAAGGTTTTGGCAGTAAGAGCTTGGATTCCAAGAGGTCAACAGATGGGTAAAAATTCCTGCAACAATGTTTCACCCATCTTTAGTCTGCCGAGATCTGCTGTTCCAAAGCTAGCCTTCACCAGCTCAGGATATAAATAGAGAGGCGTATTTGCTCCAAGGGTAAAAATCTTACCTTGATTAATTAAGACACTAAAATGAATTAGATTGCAAGCTCTAAGTGTTACTTAGGACTCTTATATGTCTCCGATGGTTTATTCGCTAAGCTGGAATTGTGGAGAATTTTTCTGATTTTAGGTCAAAACAGATGAATCAAAATAATTCTCCATCTCAGCGTGTTTAACGCCTGGCTGCCTTGGCTTAAATTAAGGAATTCCCATATTAATTCTCCAGTATACTTTGCTGTAATATTTAATATATGGTTAAAATAAATAAATAAATAAATGGAATTTCTGTCCTTGTGCAAACAGGAAGGAGAAAATCTGTGTTTCCCCGTACGGCAATTCTTTCTTCGAATAAATCAGCGGATGTATTCCTGTGTGAATACAGAGGAGCGCAGTCTGAAATCTAAGCAAGGTCACACATCTTTCATATGAAATATTTAAAGAGAGTTTAACTTAACTGACTGTACTCGATAGCAAGCTGTTTTGCTTAACACAACAAAGGCACTTTGAAGTGGGAGGACTGTAAAATAGCTTAATCTTCTCATTGCAGAATTGAGATCCTGGTTTTAGAAGGTGCACAGGAGTAAATGTATCAATCCGTAAGTGGGTACAAAGAAAAATAAAACAATGCTGGCACTCAAATGGTGAAAGGCATACTGTAGATATGAAACCGTTTTAGCTCAATGAAGCAGTTTTGGTGTATAGATCATGCCCATGCAGTCTCACTGTTCAATACTCTGCAATTTAGAACTTAAATGATGTTCTTTCTGTCCATGCATCCCTGGCCACACCTTCCCTGGCAGTGACTCACACAGCCTGTGTGAAAAACGTGTTTTCATTTTCATTTTAAATCAGATGTTAACATACTTTAGAAGTTTTATATCCTGCTCTATAAATTGAACTTCAATCACAGACTCTTGCATGGTCTAGAATGCTATTAACAGAGCAAAAGATAGAACTTTCTAAATTAAACAGACTGTGCAATAAAGGACGTTTAAACATTAGATCTCTCTTTAGAGGAAATGTTTAGGAAGGCTATGTAAGTCACATGCAGGGAGGTATGGCTAAGGCTGCATAAACAAAGTGATTTAATGATCTTTACACCAAAACTGGGAGAAGTGGGCACTTGGCTCTAGGGCATTAAACCCGCAATGTTTTATAGACGTAGAGGAGAAGGTCTGAGGGAAGAGGTAATGTGGGCAGCAGCTACCCAAGCTGAAAAAAACACAGTTGTTGTGACAGATAGTACATTATCTATCACAGCACCAGCAAATAAAATATTTAACTGTGCATATAGGCTGGCTTCTGGGGCCCCCAGCTGTATCCGCCCCTGGCCCTAGTCAAGTCAACCTACCTGAGTATGGCTCGTCACTAATATCAGTTTTTGGTTTTGGTAACACACATCCCTTGCGTGGTTGCTCTCCATGAGGCACAATGTCTTTCTCTGATTAATCAGATATTAATGTGTAGAAGAAAAATTTAAGAAGTGTAACAAGGTCAAAGTATCGTATTTACATTGACTGATTTCCAAATACATTTATTGTAGTATAAATACAGATTACTGTAAGTATTAATGCCGTGGAGCTCTGTTATACACTCAGATGCACCAAAAATATGGAGCTCCTAGAAAAGAAGGTCATTAGGATAGAAAAGAGGGGCAGAGGGATTTGGGCACCAAGTAGGGACTGCCCCTCCTAAATAGGGACACTTAGGAGGTATGTGGAATTGCTGCATTAACATTGTAGATGCCAGGAGCTGCTGTACGTATTCAACATATGGACGTCTGTAGCGATAACTTGTAAATGATGGTTGAAGATGTTATCATGGAAGGAACACATTTAATTAGAATAAGTCATCAAGCTGAGGATGGGTTCCAGCTAATTACATCCCTAATGAGCCATGAAGCTTTAGCTCTCCTGAGTGGGCTATAGAAGGGCTGTCGGTGCACGCTAGCCCTGTAAAATGGTTTACGCAATCAGTAGCTGATTTTATGGTGCCTATTCATAAGGCACAGAAATGCACTATGGTGCCAAATTTAAACCATTTTAACATCTCTATTATCAGCTATAAATAGTCGTCATTTTAGCAATGTTGCCGGTGCACAACGTACAGTTAGGGAAAAGACCCATAATATGTATGGTTTGTGTGTGAATACACACATGCGTACGTACACAAATATCTATTCAGTGGCTGCTTTGTTGATGCAGTCTACACACCATAGTCTTTAGGTATATTGTAGTGCTTATTTTGAGCAGCAGGCATTGTCACCTGGTTCTGATTTGCCCAGCTTATCAATGCCATTCAAATAAGGTCCACTTACATATCAGAGTGTCCAAAATGGAAAAAATGGCCCTAGCAAAGATTTCCATCCAGACATAGGTGGCTTGTCCTTTTTGATTTTTAATGCAGTTTGCTTCCCAGTAGAGTATTTTGTAAAGAAGGAATAGAACATTTAAAATTAAGCAATCCTACTGGGTCGTCTCTTTCCAAACACCATCTCGAGAACATGAAAGAAGGTTCTGGAAAAGCCTGTCTCTGGTGTGTCGTTAGCAGACTCTGGATTATACAATTTAAATCTTTTAACACCTCAGTTTGAAAAATCCTTATTTGTTATAAATTCTAGGAGAACATAAATCTCCTTACAAGAAAAAAAAAGAATCCTGGTTAAAATTCATGTTTACCGTACTATGTAAATCATCCAGCTTCCGCATACTATATGACCAGAGAATTTTTCAAAGGGAATAAGATATAAACCCTAAATGCTCCCAGCCTTTACCCTGACATATTCAATCAGATCAGGATGCCTTGGCTGCGTCGACAAGCTCTCGAGAAGCTGTCATTGCTATTAAGGCTTTAGATCAAATAAGTCCCGATCTAGCATGCAAACACACGTGTGATTAATGCTTAGAATCAAAGTAACTTCATTTGTATGACCGTGGCGAGCCAAAAACACTGAAGACATTTTATCATATTGGGAACACCATTTTCTAAGCAGTTAGAATTTCACTCTTTTCAAGTACATAAGGTCTCAAGTGTATAGACTCAAATAATGTAACAGTGAGCCCGATTGCAGACTCTACATCGCCTGCTCTGTATTCACCGAGTAATTAAACTTTTCCGTCCCTGAGTAGGTCATGGCGGATTAAGAATGAAAGGAATCTTTGCTAACATAATTGTTTTCACTGTATGATAGAGCATTTTGTGACATTTGCTAGTTAAATGTGTAAATTAAATAATGACGAGGTGGTGACGTGTTGGGAAATGACAAGAATTGTGTTTTGTGCGAAGTGTCTGTGTTTCTGTCTTGCTGTTCATTTGTCTGTTTCTTCAAAAGTAAATAGCAACAGCAGTATATAGATAGGTGGACAGGCAACCCAGTAACCATGGTAACAGCAACATTTAATACATGGGCTAACATATTTACTTATGGGTTTGCATTAGAATACCTGAGCCCATAATTACTTTATATATGCATATGCGTAAGTATATATGAATACAATAGAAAAAAGAACTCTGCTATTGAAGCAACCAGGAATAGGAGATAGGTGGTATAATAGAATGAAGACCGTTTAGAAAGAAAAAAAGGGGAATATCTACTAAATGTCTGTATGTTCAAAGTGCAATAGTGATTTAACAAATCATAAAAATCACTGAATAGTAGGAAAAATAGATTGGCATTAGTTAGGAACAGTATCAAAATGTCCAAAGTTCTCCACTCTGAGGTAGTTCACGAGAGAGTCAATTAATTACCGTCTCTGTGTTGGAACAATGTATCAGCTTGATAAAATGATAGCGTAATAGTAAGTTACGCCTACTATGGTGAAAAGTCTGTGGACTTCCTAAATAGACGGATTTGTTATAGTATTAGGCTGTAGTCCAATATGTACCATAAGCACTAATACAGCTTGACAGGTCTTTATGTTTTGAGATGTTTGTATATTCCAGATAATGATATGAGTGTCAGGATCCCACGGTGGGGTATATCTAAAATAAGAGACATAGTTCTCTCTGTGAAAACTTTATTAAAGTAAAAGTTAAAACACACTCACATAAGATACAGGTCTGGTTAGCACATCGCCTAGTGGGGAATAAGTATCAGTCTTTAAGTCCCTTAGTTGCTTTTACCTCCTTGCCGGTTCTGGGAGAGAGTGGGGGATCAAAATACTGTGTTTGCCACTGGAATTTCTTCTCGTGCGTTCCACTGGGAGATGCTGTGCGTTCCACCTTTTGCCCTTGTCAGTGAAAGGTGAGTTATTACTGCTTTACGCGTGTTTTGTGATTGCTTGAATCACTTAATCACAGGTAAAGTATATACTCTGCTCAAAAAAATAAAGGGAACACTTAAACAACACAATGTAACTCCAAGACAATCACACTTATGTGAAATCAAACTGTCCACTTTGGAAGCAACACTGAGTGACAATCAATTTCACATGCTGTTGTGCAAATGGGATAGACAACAGGTGGAAATTATAGGCAATTAGCAAGACACCCCCAATAAAGGAGTGGTTCTGCAGGTGGTGACCACAGACAACTTCTTAGTTCCTATGCTTCCTGGCTGATGTTTTGGTCACTTTTGAATGCTGGCGGTGCTTTCACTCTCGTGGTAGCATGAGACGGAGTCTACAACCCACACAAGTGGCTCAGGTAGTGCAGCTCAGCTCATCCAGGATGGCACATCAATGCAAGCTGTGGCAAGAAGGTTTGCTGTGTCTGTCAGCGTAGTGTCCAGAGCATAGAGGCGCTACCAGGAGACAGGCCAGTACATCAGGAGACGTGGAGGAGACCGTAGGAGGGCAACAACCCACCAGCAGGACCGCTACCTCCGCCTTTGTGCAAGGAGGAACAGGAGGAGCACTGCCAGAGCCCTGCAAAATGATCTCCAGCAGGTCACAAATGTGCATGTATCTGCTCAAACGGTCAGAAACAGACTCCATGAGGGTGGTATGAGGGCCCGACGTCCACAGGTGTCAGCACATTCAACTATGTAAGTACTTCAGAAGAATATTTAATTCATTCAGATCTAGGATGTGTTATTTTTGTGTTCCCTTTATTTTTTTAAACAGTGTATATATATACTTGGTCCAGTGGAAAAAGTCCAGTCATTGTTAATATAACTAGAATGGTTTGCGCGACATCGACGTAATCTGGCAGCCAAGGAGCTTGGACTGGAATGTGCACAATGAGTGAACAATGGCGACTTAACTGTTCTAGTCAGTGGGGGAGCTAGACGCCGTTGAGTGAGCATATGTACTGTGCGACCGTCACATTCAAAATGACTGAGCAAATAGAGCAATGAGTCTGTATAAAATTTTGCGTTAAGCTTGAACATTTCTCTGTGAAAACTATACGGATGATTCAGAAGGCTTTCGGGGAGGATACAATGAGTGCAGAGCAAATAAAAGTTTGGCAGAAATGCTTTAACAATGGGTGAGAAACTGTTGAAAGTGATCCTACTTTGAAGGGGAGTGAGGCATCATTGTCCCATGTATAGAGATGTCCCGAATAGTTCGCTGGCGAATAGTTCCTGGCGAACATAGCTTGTTCGCGTTTGCCACGGATGGCGAACATATGCGATGTTCGATCCGCCCCCTATTCATCATCATTGAGTAAACTTTGACCCTGTACCTCACAGTCAGCAGACACATGCCAGCAAATCAGCAGCAGACCCTCCCTCCCAGACCCTCCCACCTCCTGGACAGCATCCATTTTAGATTCATTCGGAAGCTGCATTTTTTTTTAGACAGAGGTGTGTTATATTTGAGCATGCTAGGCTGAACGTGCGTATATCATGGCTAGTTGCACTGAGGGTATGAGTATATAGCAGTACATTGTTGTGAAAGATGGCTGTCATGTTTAGGGTGTAGCTTGCACGTTATCAACTGTGTATTTATATCAGAAGCTCCACCACTAGTTATAAATCAAGTGTGAGTCGCCCCATGAGATGAGACTAGTGAATAACATAATACATGAACGGTTAAGGTAAAGGCATGTAAGGAACTACGACAATAAACTATTTAGGAGGTGAAATAATGACATGTTTAAACGCTTGCTACTTTACGGTTAGTTAATGTGCAGAGAGCAGTTCATGTGATCAAAGGCATGATGTGGAGGATCGTCTATAGTGGGACATGCTTGGCAGGCTGCTGTTTACTGCTTGTGCTCATCCGATCCCTTCTGGGCGCCAGGTGCAGACCCTGGGAGTCCCTGATACCTGGAACAACAAAGGCAAGTCTCTGGCTGAGTGCCGGGTTCGCGGCTTGAGGTGGTGGAAGCTTGTTTTGTCGGGTGGTCGGATCTGTCCCGGTGGTGCTTCACGTCCGGTGCGGTATTGTGGTGGCTTAAGGTGGAGGCGAGTGCTTGACGTGGGGCAGGCTCTGCATTTCTGTTTGTGCCTCCGGTCCCGTCTTCGACGCCTTTTGCGTTGGTGGATTTTAATGGGGACTGCTTCGCTTAGCTGTGGTGGAGCTTGTTGGGGCTGTGGTGGAGCTTGTTGGGGCTTCCTGCTTGTTATTTGCTTCCAAAATTGATTAAAGAGTCTGTCCAGCTTAGACTCAATATCCTGCCATGCTTTGCTGGTACCAGGAGGACACGCGGCTGCCGCCATATTGGGAGAGTCGCAGATGAGTATGTCAGCCTGGGTGGCTGTGCTCTGTGCATCCATTAGCTCCAGACAGCCGCTCAGGGGTGGACCGGGATTAAACCCCCACCGGTCCGAAGGGGGGGGGGGGTTAATGGAGCTCCTTTTTAGGGCTAGAACATCAGTCTGCTTTTTTCTGTGTAATCTAATTGCAGTTGCCTGCCTGCCAGCGTGTGTGTCAGGCTCACAGCGTATACTGTGCCCACTGGCCCAGTGCCACCACTCATATCTGGTGTCACAATAGCTTGCATTTAAAAAAAACAAAAAACTTTTTTGACTGTAATATAATAGCAGTCAGTTTCCTTCACACGTGTGCGTTTCAGGGTCTGCCAGGGCACAGTGTCACACCAGTGCAACTCATATCTTAAAAAAAAAAATAAAATAGAAATTTGACTGTGAAATAATAGCAGTCAGTTTCCTTCACACGTGTGCATTTCAGGGCCTGCCAGGGCACCGTGTCACTACAGGGCAACTCATATCTGGTGTAACAGTAGTGTACATTTAAAAAAAAAAAAATACAATTTTGACTGTAATAGATTGAATAGCAGTTAATTGTCTGCAAGCGTGTGTGTGTCAGGCCTACAGCGTCTACTATGCCAACTAATGCCCAGTGTTCAGAGGCCACGTACCCTGAACTCGAAAGGTTCTGAGGACATAGTTGACTGGCTAACACAGGACACCCAATCTTCTACAGCTTCCGCTTGGAACCTTGACGCACCATCCTCCTCCAGCTTAGCTTTGAGCACCTCTCAAGTTACCACTCGCCCGCCTGCCGCCACCACCAACACTAGCACCACAGCCGCTTCACTTGATCTGTCAGAGGAGTTATTTACACATCAGTTGGAAGAAATGAGTGATGTGCAACCATTATTGCCAGAGGATGTAGATAACAGGGATATGACTCAGTCAGGCAGCATTACACACATGGACATACGGTGTGATGATGATGATGTTGTACCCGCTGCTGCTTCCTTTGCTGAGTTGTCAGATACAAGTGAAGCAGTTGATGATGACGATGCGTCCGTGGATGTCACGTGGGTGCCCGCTAGAAGAGAAGAAGAACAGGGGGAAAGTTCAGATGGGGAGACAGAGAGGAGGAGGAGACGAGTTGGAAGCAGGGGGAGGTCGTCGCAAGGAGCTAGTGGCACAGTCAGACAGCATGCATCGGCACCCGGGGTCAGCCAGACAGCACGCCAATCAACGCATGCTGTTGCCACCACCAGAATGCTGTCATTGCAGAGCTCAGCAGTGTGGCATTTTTTTGGTGTGTCTGCGGTGTTTGCGGTGCGTTAAACTGGGAGTTTGGTCTGTCACTGTGAAGCGGGCGTAACCCTTACACTACCTGATCGATACAACATCATACCTGATGTTTTAAAGCACGTTATTCCAAACAATTTAGGAATTATAGGTGATTTATGCCCTTTATGGATTAAAACCAGACTCTGCATCAACTATGTAATTTTCCATGGGAGTTTTGCCATGGATCCCCCTCCGGCATGCCACAGTCCAGGTGTTACTCCCCTTGAAACAACTTTTCCATCAGTATTGTGGCCATAAAGAGTCCCTGTGGGTTTTAAAATTTGCCTGCCCATTGAAGTCTATGGCGGTTTGCCCGGTTCGCCCATTCGCGAACATTTGCGGAAATTCGCGTTCGCCATTCGCGAACAAAAATTTTTATGTTCGCAACATCTCTACCCATGTACAATGCTTCTTGTATATTCTTCAATAAATGTCTCTTCTTTTCATGTTACATGGCTGGATACTTTCCAGACAGACATTAAATATATATAAAATTTAATTTCTGCCGATATATACGACAATATTTGACAAAAAGTGTCCGTATGAGTTGCTACACCCTTAAAACACACTTTATTGCATTCTACATGGGCTCCTGCAACAAGACCGCACATTCTATATGTACTGTTAATAAATCCCTATAGGCGCATCAATTAATAAATCTGTATATATTCAGTTATTTTATAGCAATTAACCGATGTTCCCAACACATCACTTCTTCCCTTTGTTAATCAGTTCCTTGGGTATTGTTTACACATTGACAGCCTATCATGTTCCAGACTCAGCAGTTTTGACATATGAAAAGGTTACGCAGAGTAAATGGTGAGAACTGCACTCAATCCCAACGGCCAAGGGTGCTCCAGAGCAGGACCAGCAATCCCAGAACAATAATCCAAGAAGAAAAACTCACAGGCACTCCAATTTTCAAGCCGCAGGCAGATTTATTGTGACAGAATGCAACGCAACGTTTCGACCGGAAAGGTCTTTTTCAAGCTTGAAAAAGACTTTTCCGGTCGAAACGTTGCGTTGCATTCTGTCACAATAAATCTGCCTGCGGCTTGAAAATTGGAGTGCCTGTGAGTTTTTCTTCTTGAATATGAAAAGGTTACGTCACTATATATTAACATTCACTTGTGTCAATTTCCATTTGTAACATTAAATTGGTTTAAGGGTTACTCTGTGGAAATGAGTGGAAACGCATTATTGTCTAGATTATTATTATAACTTAAAGGTATTTTATTTAAATCTATGTATTATTTCAATCAGCAGCGTCTCTTTGCCGGCATACAATAGTTACACAATGTTGCTATATTGTATTTACAGTATATAGTCCTAACACTTTGCAAGTCCCTTTATGGATTCTAGAGTATGCAGCCCTAAGTAAAGAGAAACAACATGCATACTAGACAATAGCCTGAAAAGTAACAGGTCTACTAATATATATTGGCATTGTTCCCTAGATAATGTTGTTATATAAATTGTTGTATAAATTATTATTATCATTTATATAGAGCCAACATATTCCGCAGTGTTTTACAATTATAAAATGGGGATATTTGACAACCAGTAATTTATGTACAGAATATAACAGAGACAATAGGTGAAGAAGGCCCTGCCCAAAGGAGCAATCTATAAGGAATGGGTATAGACAAGCATGAGAAATAACAGCATGTTTAAAGGGGGTTGGGGTTGATGGATAAGATGCGCCTGTGTTGAAATAAGCCAGTAAAAGTGGTGAGTGGAAGAAATGAACAGTGGCGACAGACAGAGCTGAGCTATGGAGGTGGGGGGACTGACGAGTGCAATGAAATGATAGAAGCATCACCCGGGAAGGTGGAAAGCTTTCCGAAAGAGGTGTGATTTCAGACTTTTTAAAGGACTGGATGCTAGAGGAGAGTCTGATGACATGGGGTTATGAATTCCAAAGGAACGGGGAAGCACTGGAAACATCTTGCAAATGAGAGTTGGCAATGCGGGATTGAGCAGATGTCAGGAGAAGGTCATTTGTAGAGTGATGGGTATGAAAGGGGTTATGTTTGTTAAATAAAAAGGAAATGTAATGAGAAGTGGAGATAGAAAGGGCTTTGTAAGTTAGTGTTAGCAATTTGGATTGGATCCTGAAGGTTTCAGTACACTAATGGGATGACTGGCATAGGGGTGAGGTGTGGTAGTAGCGGTCAGTAAGGTAGATATGCCTGGCTGCAGAATTCATTACAGACTGAAGAGGGGCAAAGCAGGTATTTGGAGGGCCAATGAGTAGTGAGTTGCAACAGTCAATTTGGGAAATGATGAGTGCATGAACAAGTGCCTTAGTTGAATCATGAATTGGTAAAGGGTAAAGGTAAGACCTGAGTCAAAAGTAACACCAAGGCAACAAGCATGAGGGGGTGAGGTAATAGGTGTCCCATTGACTTGCTGAGAGATTGATGAATGAAGACTAATTGAGGAGGGAAAGATAAGGAGTTCAGTTTTAGGAAGACTACGTTTTAGAAAATAGGAAGACATCCAGGTATAGATTGAAGAGAGGCAGTCTGTGATGCACTCAAGAAGAGCAGAAGAATGGTCTGGTTCAAAAAGATGTAAACTTGTGCATTGTCAGCATATAGTTGGTACTGAAATACAAAGGAGTTAATAAGGTTACCTAGAGAGGCAGTGTAGAAGAAAAAAATAAATAATTGTGCCTTGGTGAACACCAACTGAGAAAGGCAGAGGGAGCAGGTAGCACCAGTGAAAGAGACACTAAATGAGCGTTCAGAAAGATGGGATGAAAACCAGGAAAGCACGGTTTCACTGAGTCAAAGGTTGAGGAGGATATGGAGAAGAGAGTCGTCAACAGTATAAAAGGCAGCAGAGAGATTGAGGAGAATGTTTAAGTTGTTCATCATTTTGGTAAGGGCAATTTCAGTAGATTAGAGGAAGCTGAACGGCAGGGCTGCCTATATAAGAGGTTTTTATTTGCTTTGGTGGAGCTGTGAGTAGGATGGTAAGCAGGTGAGGCAGGATTAAGAAACAGAGCCACTATCTGCTAAAAGCAAAAAGATAGCCAGAATGTATGTGTTGGATGTTGGGTTTTAGAGGAACATATTGAGTTACATGGCAGTGGTGGGTGTAAGAAAAGGTGTACTTTTTGACAAAGAGAAAAAATAGAAAGGGAAAAGAGTAAGAAGGAGAACATTAGATAATCAGCTTTTTAAAGACTGTGGAAGAGGTGTTGGGTAGTTTATAAATGCTGCATAATCTTGGTTTCTAAGTGAATGACAGTGTGGCTGCATCACTTGAGGTGTTAGTCAGCAGAAATTGATGAATAGATCCAACTGGATATTGATCATGTATTACAAAGTTTAACATCAAATTTTAATAAGAAATTGCTAAATATACTTAGTAAATAATATATAAGCTTTTGAAAAGAGGCGCCATTTTAAAAAGTATTTTAATTAGCTTTGGTAAGTGAGACTCTTCTTCTTATCCGTTACACAATTCTGAACTTATCTTAGGTGATTTTACAGTACTAACAGGTTTGTCGTTATACTGAGTGCCTCCATAAAATACTTCCTAACCTAACCATTATATTGTTTTTGATTGCAGTTCCAGCAATGATAACTTCTTACCCAAACACAACGCTGGCGACACAAGGTCAGAAGAAGGAAATGAGTTGCACAGCCCATGGTGAAAAACCAATCATAGTGCGCTGGGAAAAAGAGGATCGAATGATTAATGTTCCTGAAATGTCCCGTTACTTGGTGTCTACGAAGGATGTTGGGGAGGAAGTAATCTCTACCCTTCAGGTACAGTAAATGACAGATATTTTGTATATCCAAGACATAGATGTCTGATAGCTTTGTTCGTGTGCTTTATCTTAGCTCAGATATATGTGAGCTGTAAATAAGACGTAAATCTCCGGGGGAGCTTTGTTCGTGTGCTTTATCCTAGCTCAGATATATGTGAGCTGTAAATAAGATGTAAATCTCCAGGAGAATGATATTCCACTGTTGACTTATCATTGGCACATTGATAAGCCATATTTTAAGGGTATCACAAATGAAGTTCAGGTGCATTCATGTAATTAAATAATCCAATCATTACCCGCTTTTTTCCCCAAGAAGGATTATCTGGTGGGGTTTTTTTATTTGTGTATTCATAAACATGCAATTATTATAATTCTGGTTTACTGTGACAGCCAAAGGTAAACAATGTGAAAATTAATCAAACAAGCAAACATGAACAATACATGAACAAAACATGAAACAAGTGTCACAAGGTGAAAAAAAAATTACATAACGAAGTGAATTTACCCTCTTCCAGTTTTCCAAAGATATTAAAAAGTCCTTTTTGGAAGGGTAGATTTGTCTACAGGTAGATTTCTTAAAATTACAAAAATGCTAAGAATAGTTAGGAAATCCACTTACCTTTGTCAACCAAAGTGTTCCAGCTTCAGGTGCAGACTTAAAAGAGATAGAAATGTAAAGAATGTATTCATTATGAATTTAAAAAGTCCTGCTAGCATATAATGTTGCCACAGTGTGTTACAGAACAACTTAAAAGGTCACTCTAAGCATGATAACCACTACAGCACCGGTAATGGGGCAAACTATTTTGCAATTTTTTTGGCTTCCTACCTGATCATGCCAGATGGTGGGTTTCATCTATGGCTTGCTGTGACATGCATCCAGCTTCTGCAGAGCTGTAGAGCTGCATGTCGATCAGGCCAGCCATTCATCGGTTGAGAGCATCAGCTGACCACTCTCAGCCAATAGTTGCAATTCGATGCATTGAAATATGCACAGAATCGACATTAGTGATTGATGACTCCCAAATGAGGAGGTAGAGATTAGAGGGACTAACATCCATATGTGCAGCTTCTCATCGTGAAACCATGCCCGTACAAACTCCAGGCACCATGACCACTTCAAATGAAGTGGTTATGGTGCATGGAGTCACTCTCTAAAAGCATTGACATGCAATGCATGTCACAATCTCTGGTGCTTCCTTGAGTGTTTACTGTTTTAATTGTCTGTTTTTGTTTCTACTTTCTTCCAATGCAATAAAAACAGAAGAAAATAAAGTAAAACATCTGCATAGGGCTGTCTGTAGCTAATTAAAATAAAAATGCAGTGAATATATAATAACTGGCAGTAAATTGTGGTTTATTTATCCAATAAAATGTTTACTGCAGGCCATATTTTATAAATTCTGCATTATTTCAATTTCATTGTTGACAATGGATTATATTGTTTTACTCGTTTAGTACATATTTTGTTAATTTATTTGATTGCTTTTTTGACGTTCTTCATAATATTTTTAGTATCACATTAATCTTTTGTAGAAGTTATCTTGAATGCCTCGCTTACTAGTTTAGAGTACTTAGCTTACTATTAAAAACCAGATAAAAAAAAAATTAAAAAATTCTCAATTTGTTTTGTAGATTTTACCCACTGTTCGTGAAGATTCAGGCTTTTTTTCTTGCCATGCAATCAATTCATTTGGGGAGGACAGGGGAATCATTCAGCTAACAGTCCAAGGTAGGTCAAACGTGAAACGTAAAAAGCAAATCCCTTCTTCAGAATTTTAGCTATATATCAGGAGATCTATACTCGAGATATTATCTGTTGTCTTGTTTATTTTAAAAGAAAGATGTAGATGTGTTTGCATTTAGTGAGCTAGATTTTGTTCATATTTTAGAAGTTTAAGTCTCTTCACTGGTCTTCAGTAATGTTCCAATAGTTTCACTTAGCTTTCATTGCTTGTTTTAGTGCAGTAGTTAATCTTAAGGGCAGGTTTCAACAACTGCCCCCTATCTGTTTGTAAAGTCACATCCACGATGTATGTGATTGTGTGCGTCACATCAGCATGGCACTCATAGGCGTGCGCAGCCTATTGCATTAGGGTGTGCACCCTCAAGCACAAGCACACGCGGCGTGTATATATATACACATATATACACACACACACAAAGCTGTGTGTGTGCTGTGTGAGGGTGCTGTTAGTGTGATGTGTGTGTGCTGGTAGTGTACTATGTGGGTGAGGGTGTTTGTGTGTGCGTGCTTGTGAGGGTGCTGTAAATGTACTGTGTGTCAGGGTGCTGTTTGTGTGTGAGGGTACTGGTAGTGTTTTGTGTGTGTGTGTGTTTGTGAGGGTGCTGTGTGTGTGGGTGCTGTATGTGGGTGCTGTATGTGTGTGTGGGTGCTGTATGTGTGTGTCGGTGCTGTATGTGTGTGGGTGCTGTATGTGTGTGGGTGCTGTATGTGTGTAGGTGCTGTGTATGTCTGTGGGTGCTGTGTATGTCTGTGGGTGTGCTGTGTATGTCTGTGGGTGTGCTGTGTATGTGTATGTGTGTGGGTGCTGTGTATGTGTATGTGTGTGCTGTGTATGTGTGTGGGTGCTGTGTGTGGGTGCTGTGTATGTCTGTGGGTGTGCTGTGTATGTCTGTGGGTGTGCTGTGTATGTGTATGTGTGTGGGTGCTGTGTATGTCTGTGGGTGCTGTGTATGTCTGTGGGTGCTGTGTGTGGGTGCTGTGTATGTCTGTGGGTGCTGTGTATGTCTGTGGGTGCTGTGTATGTCTGTGGGTGCTGTGTGTGGGTGCTGTGTATGTCTGTGGGTGCTGTGTGTGGGTGCTGTGTATGTCTGTGGGTGCTGTGTGTGGGTGCTGTGTATGTCTGTGGGTGCTGTGTATGTCTGTGGGTGCTGTGTATGTCTGTGGGTGCTGTGTATGTGTGTATGTGTGTGGGTGATTGTGGGGGTACATTACTAAATATCCCCCCTCCCTTCTTACTTTATGTGGGGAGGGGGGATTCTTGTTCCTTGTCCCTGGTGGTCCAGTGGAGGTGGAGGCAGATTAGTTATCCCCCCTCCCTTCTTACCTTATGCCTGGGAGGGGGGATCCTGCTGCTGCTGCCATCCCTGGTGGTCCAGAGGAGAGTGAACTCTAGCCCCGCAGGGCTAGAGTTCACTCACGCGAGATCTGATCAGATCTCGCGAGAGGAACCCGGCGGAGCTGCTGGCAATAGCTCCCCGGGTCCTCTCCTGCCTCCCTCACTGCCTGTGAGCCGGTGAGGGGAGGATGAGAGCAGAGCCGGCGCTCGGATAGCGCCGGCTCTGCATGAGCCGACAGGGGAGATCCTGAGATCTCCCCTGCCGGTCTCAATGCATAGGCGTGCCGCGGGGATTAGGGTGTGCCCAGGCACACCCGGCACACCCCGTGCGCACGCCTATGATGGCACTGGTTCTGATCTGGAAGCTGAAGTCTCTTCGAGAGCATATAGCTGGCACAAGATCAAATCTACACAGCCTATGGCTGGTTTCTGGTCACAGGTCCTTTTGGGTCATAGTCCATGACGTGGTTTAATCCCTTAAGGACACAACTTCTGGAATAAAAGGGAATCATGGCAGAATATTTCCGTCATGTGTCCTTAAGGGGTTCAAAAAGTCTGAAACACAATACCTGTCTGTGCTCATTTGCATGTTCAGTTGGGAAGTCTGGGATAGAACTCATGATTTCTTGGGTTTCTGAGGCCAAGTTTTATTTCAAGTCATAGTCAACATTTCAGTTTAAAAATATAAACTTTCATCAGGACAAACATCAACTAAAAACATTCCCATATATACATGTAACATAATACCGATCCTCCTGAGCACCGTTTTAAGCACATGTCAAAGTGAAGGAGCGAGCAGCTCATTCCCAGACGGGCCATCTGCATCCATGCCTCGGCTACAATGGCTGTAATGGCAACCAGGATGCTCAGTGATATGGAATATCCCAGCATAGTAAAATATCACATAATATTACAATTTGCCTCCTCATCATCTATGCATCAAATCACATGTAGCTGTCTCAACATTTAGCAATATTACGTATCCGATCCCATGTTTACCGTATGCAAGTCATTTCTTTGCCCCGTTGAATAACCAGGATCCCATAAATGGTTACCCTATCTCCTATAATGTCATACCCTTCTCTCCTCTATATCAAGCAACAACAGCTTAATAATACCAAAATAAAATAACTAAAGAGGGCTGACCATCCTTTGGCAATTTGTACCTAAACTGCTGGCTAACAGGACCAGGTTTATAATTGACACCTAGGAGTACATCCTGTTGTGGAATGTATTATATATACCGTATATACTCGAGTATAAGCCGAGTTTTTCAGCCCATTTTTTGGGCTGAAAAACCCCAACTCTGCTTATACTCGAGTCAAGGTCTGTATTATGGCAATTTGCATTGCCATAATACAGACAGGGGGAGAGGGGGGCTGGCAGAGCTGTAACTTACCTGTCCTGCAGCTCCTGTCAGCTTCCTCCTCCTCCGCGCCGTCCGTTCAGCACCTCGGTCAGCTCCCAGTGTAAATCTCGCGAAAGCCGCGGCTCTCGCGAGACTTACAGTGTAAGCTGACAGAAGAGCAGAACGGACGGCGCAGAGGAGGAGGAGAGAGCTGACAGGAGCTGCAGGACAGGTAAGTTACAGCTCTGCCAGCCCCCCTCTCCCCCCCACTGAACTGCCACTGGACCACCAGGGAAGGAGAGCCCCCCTCCCTGCCATATATCAAGCAGGGAGGGGGGACGAAAAAAAATATATAAATAAAATAAGAAATAATAAAAAAAATAATAATAATAAAATAAAAATTAATAATAACAAAAAAAAGGGGTATAAGGACCACTATGGGAGGGGGGGGTATAAGGACCACTATGGGAGGGAGGGGGTATAAGGACCGCTATTGGAGGGAGGGGGGGATAAGGACCACTATGGGAGGGAGGGGGGGATAAGGACCACTATGGGAGGGAGGGGGGTATAAGGACCGCTATGGGAGGGAGGGGGGGGATAAGGACCACTATGGGAGGGAGGGGGGATAAGGACCACTATTGGAGGGAGGGGGGTATAAGGACCACTATGGGAGGGAGGGGGGGGTATAAGGACCACTATGGGAGGGGGTGGGATAAGGACCACTATGGGAGGGAGGGGGGTATAAGGACCACTATGGGAGGGAGGGGGTATAAGGACCACTATGGGAGGGAGGGGGGGTATAAGGACCACTATGGGAGGGAGGGGGTGGTATATGGACCACTATGGGAGGGAGGGGGGTATAAGGACCACTATGGGAGGGAGGGGGGGTATAAGGACCACTATGGGAGGGAGGGGGGTATAAGGACCACTATGGGAGGGAGGGGGGTATAAGGACCACTATGGGAGGGAGGGGGGTATAAGGACCACTATGGGAGGGAGGGGGTGGGATAAGGACCACTATGGGAGGGAGGGGGGTATAAGGACCACTATGGGAGGGAGGGGGGTATAAGGACCACTATGGGAGGGAGGGGGGGTATAAGGACCACTATGGGAGGGAGGGGGTGGTATATGGACCACTATGGGAGGGATGGGGGGGGATAAGGAACACTATGGGAGGGAGAAGGGGGATAAGGACCACTATGAGAGGGAGGGGGTGGGATAAGGACCACTAGGGGAGGGGAGGGTAAGGACCACTAGGGGAGGGGTGAGTCAGGACCACTGGGGGGGGGGGTGAAGGAACACGGGGGTGGGGAGGTAAGGACCACTGAGGGAGGAGGAGGGGAAGTCAGGACATATGGGGGGGGGGAGGGGGCGGCAAAATGTTTTTTGCCTACGGCGGCAAATATCCTTGCACCGGCCCTGCACACACTGCATTCATACACACACACACTGCATTCATGCACACACACACTGCACTCATACACACACTGCACTCATACACACACTGCACTCATACACACACTGCACTCATACACACACTGCACTCATACACACACGCTGCACTCATACACACACACATACGCACACACTGCATTCATTATACACACACTGTAAATAAATATTCAATTAATATATTTTTTTTTAGGATCTAATTTTATTTAGAAATTTACCAGTAGCTGCTGCATTTCCCACCCTAGTCTTATACTCGAGTCAATAAGTTTTCCCAGTTTTTTGGGATAAAATTAGGGGCCTCGGCTTATATTCGGGTCGGCTTATACTCGAGTATATACGGTAATATATACATGTGTGTATGTGTGCATGGCTGGTTCAGAGCTCTGTACATGCAGAACTGCAAAATACACACAACCCATATCTCTAAATGGAATAATAATTAGGTAAGCGTGTTCCCAAAGCTAAATTAACAACGTAATTAATGCATCTACCCACATACAATATGTTTTATCCATAGCATTTGCAAACTGCCAATTTGCTGCCCTCATGTTGGCTGTTTTGTAATTTTACTTATGCTTTTTAACTGAATAAATCAGAACCTCCGGATCCTCCAGAAATTGAGATACGAGAAGTACGAGCGCGGAGCATAGCACTACGGTGGACAATGGGATTTGATGGCAACAGTCCGATCACAGGCTATGATATCGAATGCAAAAACAAATCAGGTATAATTTTTACCATGTTCATTGCATTAATATTATTTATTTAGTGCCAACATTTAAATGAACATATACAATAATGTACACTCACATTATGTAGGGAGAGACAGGGCAGACTGGGGTAGGTAGAGGAATTATGCAATCAGTCAATAAAATAAAAGAGAAATACAAAAACAAAAGAAGGCAATAGAGGAACAATTCCAGAAAATAAGCAGAACTTAACAGGGACTCTTCGGCAACAACACAATTTTAATGCATGTGATAGGTTTTGGCCTCATTAATATGCTGTATGTTTTTGCATGCTCAAACATTTATGGTTTTTGAACATTGCATTATCAAATGTTTGCACACAGCTAAGCCACTGACAATACAAAATGATCTGAACACAAAGTAACCTATATTAAAAGGAGAAGACACCCAGGGAGACATATAGTAAGGATATTAAACGCAGCTCACTCAGTGCTGGTGGAGCTGAGCTGTGTACATACCTTAGATAAGGAAGTGTTTCTGGCATGAGGGGGTGTGGCTAAAGAGGCCGGCTTATGAAGTAGCATTCTGCAGACATTTTTTTTTTGTGCAAAAACTATAAAGATTTGAGCATGCAAAAAATACACCATATGAGTGAAACCAAATGCATTAAAGTTGTATTGGTGTCTGAAGTGGCCCGTTTAAGCAAAACATAGAAATACCTACATTATAAGGATCAATAAGGGGTTTATGTGGAATCCTCCATACATGTCGAAGAGTCTTTGTAGATGTTGACAAAAACCAAATTCCAGAAAGTTCAAGGAATTATTTGTATAAATATATACCAGCAAGACACAAAAGCACAAACACTAATGCACTCATGTAATATATGACAGTGGATTCTGCATAGGAATATATTTGGAGATATATCTTATCTTTAATGTTGAAATTCTGGATTTTCAGTTCAGAATTTCAATTGAGAATTCTCAAATATATACATTTCAAATATCCAATATTGCAGTTTAGTGAATATACCCCAGTGATTAACATTATTAAACACACTTGCAGCTCACACGGCTTTTCCATTTATTTATCTTGCACACCCACACACGTGACTAAATACCTCCCTTGTATTAAGGCTTATTATCGTCAAACTTTGTGAAGTATTTCAAGGTCAAAGCAGTTCAACCTCGACTCTTCAGTTGCCATTTTAAATTCTTAGTTATAGGATATGTACTGCAGGGACCTGGGAAACATATGTGTCTGTTATCTTTGTTTGGAAGAATGCAGATTAAAAATAAGTAAATAATTTGCAGAACTTGTTGTGAGTTTTTTTTTTTTTTTTTTAAGATTCTTGGGATTCAGTTCAAAGAACCAAAGATGTTTCTCCTCAGCTAAACCAGGCAACCATCATTGACCTCCACCCATCTTCTACATACAACATCCGGATGTATGCCAAAAATCGCATCGGCAAAAGCGAAGCCAGCAATGAACTTACAATCACAACCGAGGAAGCAGGTATGAGACCGTGATAGCTGCTGTACTGGGCAAATAACTGAGTTTCGCCTGTCTGGTTACGCATAGTTGAACTCCTACTCATTTAACAATTCCCGGGATAAATGCCGAAAGTGTCTTTAAAAAACTAGTAACTTGTTATGTATTTGAATATATTATTTTAAGTGGTTTTGATCATTCAGATGGGCTACATCATCACATGACTGAGTAAATTACTTTGTCAAGAGACATGGTGTGACCTTGACTTTAACCAGGAAGGATTGAAAAGAGAGGACGGGATGGAGGGCAATATTACCTGTAAAATACAACAAACCCCCTGCTAAAATCTCTATAAACAGTATACATGCAAAAAATAAAAATTAAAAAAATGGAACAAAGGATAGTCCATAGGCTATCACCAACTTATTGTTGGGATTTATTTAATAATATTTAAAAAAAAAACAAAAAAAAACCTGTCAGATCCACTTTATTTGTTTGGTTAGATCATATGACTACTTCACAGACAATCTACGTAGGTCTCAGTCCCAGTGCATGTAAGTGAGCTAATTGTTAATTTTAACATAATTTTTGCTCATAGCCAGCTTTGAGCCCATTAAGAAAGAAACTATACCATGCCAACTGCAAGTGGTGGTCCTTTAATAACTATTGTAATGCTGGACTGATGGCAACATTAATTTAGAGGTAACATTGCTTGAGAGAGTTAGAGGTAGGTGGTAAAGGAGTAAAAATGCCAAACTGTGACGATGTTTTTTATACTTTTAAAGAATCTTCAAATTAACTACAAATTTTCATTGATGCCCCGTATAGATTTTATATTGTGAAGAAAAGCAAATGTATTTTAAATCCATGATTTATATTGATACATTCTAAAATCAGCTCATATTACTTTAAATGAAATGCTATAATTTGCAATTCTTCAGAGTGCAGATCTATTTTTAGATGATTTATAAAGCAGCATTAATTGTGAGAAAAAAAGCAGTGTGACTCCAAAATAGAGCAGTTATAAAACACTATTGAAGGCATTCTTAAGTGCTGTCTGCCAGAAACTGCAGGATCAATTCTTTTAGCTTTTATCAGCCATTCATGCGCAAGCATAAATCGTGCCGGGACTGCCAACGCTAATGGGTGAGCAAGAGGGAGGGGATCAGAGAGCGTATCTTCATGGAGACATCATTGAGTAGAACTCTTTCCATACCATCGACTCTGATTGGCCCAATGCATAGTAAGCATTATTGTCAATGGGATCAGTGGGAAATGCTTTTTATAAATGAAAAGGCAAGTTCGTAACTCACAGTGTGCTGCTAACACCCCCTCCTTCAAACATGCTTATTAGTTGTTTAAAGGATTTGGTATATGTGTTTCAATTCTGAAAATATCTCTGGAATGATCACATTCTATCTAAGGCCATTGGTATTGTTAAAGCGGCACTGTCATGCCGAATCCCGTTTTTTTTTTTAACCCCCCTCCCGCCTCCACTACATCCAATCGACCCTCTAGTCACCCCCAAAGGCCCCTAAGCCCCCCAGATTACCTATTTTTTATTCTTTATTTTCTGCCCCGATCTATATTCAGGGCGCCGCCATCTTTGTGTGGGTAGGTGAAGTCCCTGTGGGACACGTCATCTACCCACACTACACAGACTGTAAGATTCCTGCACATGCCCAGTGAAACACCTGGACATGCGAACGTGAATTTCATCTATTCATTCATTCATCAGACAGACGAATGAATGAATAGAAAAAATCAGATGAACAAACTAACACTGAGTATCAGTGTTCGTTTGTTCGTTCAGTTTATTACAAGGAGGGAGCTACCGGCGTGCAACTCCCTCCTTGTAATATGTAACTATAGAAGCGGCAGGGAGCTGTGCTCCCCACCACTTCATAAGCCCCCCAGGTCCCCCCTCACTCTATGGGGGTCAATATAACCACCATAATAGCATAAGGGAGATTCAAATCTGCCCAATGCCCCTACTCGCTATACCGCGAGTAGGGGCATGTCCACTAAACAGTGAGCAGCCTGTGGATTTTAGAAAAAAAAAGACGTCGAATGGTAAGTTTAATTTTACTTTACAGGTTAGCAATTTTATTCCCCCCTCACTATTTTTTAGGGTGAGGGGGGTAGGTAGGGGCGTTTTTATTTGGGTGGGGGGTGGGTGACTAGGGGCTTGGGAACCCCTAGTCACCTTGATGGGGGGGGTGGGAATTTACTTAGTGCCCCCACCCGCCGCCCAGGGGTGGGGGCGGGGGGAGGACAGTAGGTCCCCCCCATTATCGTTATGGCCCCCACCCGCCGCCCAGGGGTGGGGGCCGGGGGGGAGGACAGTAGGTCCCCCCCCCTTATTACTATGATGGCCCCCACCCGCCGCCAAGGGGTGGGGGCCGGGGGGGAGGACAGTAGGTCCCCCCCCCCTTATTACCATTATGGCCCCCACCCGCCGCCCAGGGGTGGGGGCTGGGGGAGGGCAGTAGGTCCCCCCCTTATTACTATGATGGCCCCCACCCGCCGCCCAGGGGTGGGGGCCGGGGGGGGACAGTAGGTCCCCCCCCCTTATTACCATTATGGCCCCCACCCGCCGCCCAGTGGTGGGGGCCGGCGGGGGAGGACAGTAGGTCCCCCCCACTACTATTATGGCCCCCACCCGCCGCCCAGGGGTGGGGGCCGGGGGGGGAGGACAGTAGGTCCCCCCCACTACCATTATGGCCCCCACCCGCCGCCCAGGGGTGGGGGCTGCGGGGGGGGAGGACAGTAGGTCCCCCCCCCTTTATTACCATTATGGCCCCCACCCGCCGCTCAAGGGTGGGGGCCGGGGGGGGACAATAGGTCTCCCTCCCTTATTTTACTTTAGGGCCCCCACCCGTCGTTTAGGGGTGGGGGGCAATATTCTTTTTTTATTTTTTTTACAGTGAGCAGCCACAGGCTGCTCACTGCTTACTAGACATGCCCCTACTCGTGATATTGCGAGTAGGGGCATATTATTTACTAATACTAAGTAATCTTTACTTAGTGTTAGTAAAGTTGGCTGAAAGACCAATTTAGGTCTTTCAGCCTTTTAGTAGATAGCTCCCTAATACCGTGGGAATTAGGGAGTTATCTACTAAGCGGCTGCAAGATGCAGCCGCGGCAATGAATAGGATCGGAGTTTCATTCATTAGAATGAAATTCCGATACGATCAAAGTACCGAATTGCATCCTAACACCAATGGAGAAACTCTTTTCATTCTGTTAGGATGCAATTCGGCAGTTTTGCCGGCGTTCTGTCTAAGTGACAGGACGTTCGGCAATACTGACAGGAAGCATTGTGGGAACAGGGAGGAAAGGTAAGGATTATGGGAAAATTGCTCTGACCAGCGGAAATGAAGCACACTTTGCTCCTCCGCTGGTCAGAGCTGGTCAAGCGGAGGAATCCTCCATAAGGCAAAGAGTCCCTACTTTGTCTTATGATTTTAAAGAAAACTAAAGAAGACAGGAAGAAAAGAAGAACAGATCCTGAGAGAGGGGGAGAAGAGGAAGAGATTGAGGAAAGGTAAGTTCGGCATGACAGTGCCGCTTTAAGAATATAAATGAAACAATAATTCAATAATATATGCCCCGTTCTTATCTGTATATGCACAATTACACCCACAAACCCTTGTTTTACCCAGGGGCGTATTAGCCGCGAGGCAAACAAGGCATTTGCCTTAGGCGGCATTTTCCAGGGGGCGGCAAAAAAAGCCGCCCCCAAATGCCCAAAATGCCCAGGGCAAATGCCTTGTTAGCCTTGCGGCTAACTGACAAGGCAGGCTGCTGGGAGGTCGGGCGGCACTGACGTCATATTCCGGCTCCCAGCCTCACTCTGCGGCGCGCGAGGGAGCTGAGCAGACAGCTCAGAGGAAGTGCTCCCTCGCCGCCCGCCCAGCAGACAGCCTAGCAGCCCGACCGGCAGCCCCACTAGACCCCAGGGAGTTAGAGAACCCCCCCAGCATTCCCAAAGGTAAGGAGGCTTGTGGGGGGGGGTAAATTAAAAGAAAATATATACACATATGTTAATGTGAGTGTGTATGTATGTATGTCTGTTAGTGTGTGTCAGCCTGTTAGTGTGTGAGTGTGTGTATGTATGTCAGTGAGTGTGAGTGTGTCAGTGTGTGTGTGTGTCAGTCTGTTAGTGTGTGAGTGTGTGTCTGTCTGTTAGTGATTGTGTCTGTTAGTGTGTGAGTGTGTGTATGTATGTGTGTGAGTGTGTATGTTAGTGTGTGTGTGTGTATGTCTGTTAGTGAGTGTGTGTGTGTGTATGTCTGTTAGTGAGTGTGTGTGTGTATGTCTGTTAGTGAGTGTGAGTGTGTCTGTTAGTGTGTGAGTGTATGTATGTCAGTGAGTGTGGATGTGTTTGTTAGTGTGTGTATGTCAGTGAGTGTGTCTGTTAGTGTGTGTATGCATGTCAGTGAGTGTGTCTGTTAGTGTGTGTGTGTGTGTATGTCTGTTAGTGAGTGTGAGTGTGTCTGTTAGTGTGTGAGTGTGTGTATGTATGTCAGTGAGTGTGAGTGTGTCTGTTAGTGTGTGAGTGTGTGTGTATGTATGTCAGTGAGTGTGTCTGTTAGTGTGTGTGTGTCTGTTAGTGGGTGTGAGTGTGTCTGTTAGTGAGTGTGAGTGTGTCTGTGAGTGTGTGTATGTCTGTTAGTGAGTGTGTCTGTTAGTGAGTGTGTGTCTGTCTGTTAGATAATGTATGCTTATCTGTCAATTCATGTGTGTGTGTGTGTGTGTGTGTGTGTGTGTGTGTGTGTGTGTGTGTGTGTGTGTGTGTGTGTGTGTATTTAGAAGGCGGGGCGGGGAGAAGGGTTGGGTGGGGGGCGCCTGAGTTTTGTCCTGCCTAGGGCAGCACAAAACCAGGATACACCACTGGTTTTACCCCTTTTCTATAACCTTCAGAACCTTATACTAGTTATTTCTCTTTTTTGGAACTTTCAACTGTATCATTCCTATATGCAGAATTTTAATGCACGTCCCAAGTGTCTTTTCTATTTTCTAGGAGCTCAATTTTGTTGGTGTGTCTGAGTGTATTACAGAGCTCCACAGCAATAGTACTCCCAGTAATGTGTCTGAGTGTATTACAGAGCTCCACAGCAGTAATACTCCCAGTAATGTGTCTGAGCGTATAACAGAGCTCCACAGCAATAATACTCCCAGTAATGTGAGTGTATTACAGAGCTCCATAGCAATAATACTCCCAGTAATGTGTCTGGGTGTATTACAGAGCTCCACAGCAGTAATACTCCCAGTAATGTGTCTGAGCGTATAACAGAGCTCCACAGCAATAATGCTCCCAGTAATGTGTCTGAGTGATTAACAGAGCTCCACAGCAATAATACTCCCAGTAATGTGTCTGAGTGTATAACAGAGCTCCACAGCAATAATACTCCCAGTAATGTGTCTGAGTGTATAACAGAGCTCCACAGCAATAATACTCCCAGTAATGTGTCTGAGTGCGTAACGGAGCTCCACAGCATTAATACTCCCAGTAATGGGTCTGATTGTATAACAGAGCTCCACAGCAATAATACTCCCAGTAATGGGTCTGAGTGTATAACAGAGCTCCACAGCAATAATACTCCCAGTAATGTGTCTGAGTGTATAACAGAGCTCCACAGCAATAGTACTCCCAGTAATGTGTCTTTAACCCCTTAAGGACACATGACATGATTCCCTTTTATTCCAGAAGTTTGGTCTTTAAGGGGTTAAACTACAATAAATGTGTTTAGAAATCAGTCTGTGTAAATTAGATTTATTTATTTATTGCTTGCATTTAGAAATCACCAACATTTTCTGCAGCGCTGTACAATAAGGGTAGGACATGCAATCTACACATACCAGTACAAAAGGTAAAGAGGGCCCTGTCCGTGAGCTGAGATATAGCCATATAAGCTCTTTTATGCAAAGTGCTTAGTTAGATAGCCCCATGGGTTTATAATCTAAAGGACATAATGGGGATTTGAGACAAGAGGTAGCATGGGTAATTTGGAAGTGATGGCCAAAGTAAATAAAGGTATAGTTGAAGCTACTAGTAAAATGTAAAGGGAACAGGAATGCAGATACAACAGTTATATGAAGGTATTTATGGCTAGGAGGGGCATAGGATGGAGAGGGATACATTGGTTTTGTTCTATATAGCATTGTATTTATAAAAATTGTTATAAGGAAGTAATCTAAATATTTCTCAGAACAGCCCTGCCCCATGCTACAACCCCCACTTGCACTCCAAAAATTTAATGTTTGATAGTTGTTTTTTTATTTTTTATTTAAAGTTTAGTTTATTGAAAGCAGCATATTACAATTTATGAAAAGCCTTTGTAGGCTAGAAAAAGTTGAGAGAAGTAAATATCAGATTATATTTCTTATATTGTTCTTTATACACATTTTTAGGCAATAAAAAGCTATAAACAGCATTCAGTGTCCTTTATCTTGCGATATTTCACAGAAGGTTTGAAATGTTAATATAAATGCAAAATCACAATTTTCTCACATACAGTAGATAAATGGTCATATAACCTGCTTGCACATATTTATAAGTTGTCTAAAAGATGTCTTCTTCCATCTCAGTTGCAGTATTTTATTAGATATACACTTCTTTTACAGATCCTGTATATTTTGATTCATATATTAATGCATTCAGCTGTCCAGTGAGTGCTGGTGTAATGGAAACCCAAAAGCCAAACGAATTAGCAGAGGCAGAGTCTAGTGTATCGCAAAAAGAAAATACAAAACTTAGAAAGTTCAAAGTTACAGCATGGTCTCCTATCAGAGTTATTCAATAAAGTGAGAATTGTTGTGAATTCAAAGTGAATTTCAAAAGTTAGGGCAAAAATTGTTACTTTAGAAAAATTCCCCAAGTCAATTCTGTTTTCATTAGGCCTTAAATGTGAATAACCCTGTATTAGACAAAAAGGTGCTTAAATTCACAAATTACATTCAGTGGGTTTGTTGGCCTCCTTTGGAAAGAAACATTCTTTATTTGCCATTTGGTTTATATTCTTGGGTTGTTTGTATATTATTTGTGTTCCCCTACATCCCTCTTAAGTTTCCATACTTAAGCAAGAGCATGTGAAGAAAAGTAAATATATATATATATATATATATTTATTTTAAATCAATGGGCCTCTCCTATGTGCATAGACCTGGAGCTGCAGCTCCATCAGCCCCTATGTTAATCCGCCCATGATTATCCCAAGCTCTCTTACCAAATTCAAAACCTCATTGGTCAAGCATTTCCTGACAACAGCAAATCAAACAATCCCAATGTGTTGGAAAAACAAAAACACACCACCCATACAGGAATGGATCCAAAAAAATGGAAAGTATTAGGCAAATGGAAGAAATAACCCACTCTCTTTGAAAAAAATACCATCACTTTGCATCAACCTGGGAACCCTGGAGGATATTTCTCCAAACCAACTCCCACTGAGCATAAGGTTATATTTTAAGAAATTTCCAAAAGTCTTCTGTTTCAGTTTAACTTTACATATACAAAATTATCCCCCTATGGGCGTTCCATCCTGCACAGCTTCCCCCACCTGTTATATTATGTATATCCCTTTGTGAATTACGATGCAATGTATTTTATGTGTCAACTTATTCCCACCCTGACGGGGAGGATGTTACCACTTAACGTTTAACTTAACATAAGAGGTACACGATTCTTCTTGTAACGCATGCACCTGGCCCACTAGTACGATTCTATACTCTTAATAGCCAATGTATACTGCACAATGACCTGCTCACTATACGTGTTTTAACATGCCACATCCACTACGGAGGACGTGGTCCACTACATACAACCCTAAATAAAAGGTGTTGACGCATTCATTGACCCACACTCTCCTGCACCCAGTTTACTACCACAAAAATGGTGTAGTGAGTACCAAAATGTCTAAGATCGTATATAAAATGTATCTCAATTTATATTCTCCTTCCCAATTGTACCTACTTGTGTGCATTGTAAATCCTATTGTTGAAAATAAAAAAAATAAAAAAAGTTATTGCATTCATGAGCCTTTGATATTGGGAGCCAATGTTACTATAGGATAAGGGTAAAACATCATAGATCCCCATCGATCATTAGTTGGGAGAACCTGATAGCAACACTAACATCACTGTGGAATTTTTTGCTGCTTCTGTTTTCTGGAGTCTGGACTGTTGGACATATGGGCTGTAGAGCAGGTCTCAAAGCTTTCTGTTTACATTTCAGTTTTGCTTTGAACAGGGGTTTCTGGGAAATTTAGTTTTTGGTTATCAAGGTCCTGAGCTGAACTGGAATTCCCAGAAAGCTTTGCTGCGTTTCCTACGATATGTGCAATTGTGTTATTGGGCACGGCAAGTTAGAAGGGAGGGACATAAAGAAAGCGGCCTCATCGACTAGCAAAAATAAAGTGTTTTATAACAGAGAAGTGGGGCAGGTGAGGATAATGATGATGAATGTTACAAAAACATTTTTAAAAACCTGTATAATTGTTTAGATATATTTTTTAAAAATATATATATATTTAGATATTATGAGCATAGATCCAGCACTACAGTCTTTTTTTTCCCCTGGAAATAACCATTTTGCACATATGTTCCCCAAAGTAAATCCAACGTTTATATAATTACTGATACTTAATCCTCACAGCGTTGCCACTGTAAGAACATGTTTACCTTGATACTTGCAATGAGCAGCAATCTGGTTTGTCTTTTTGCATAATATTTCTGTTAGTTTCTCATTAATTAATTAATTAATTAATTTGACTCCTAATCACTCCAGGAATAGCAAGCTGCTGTGTTTCTGGGAAAATAAATTGCAGCAGCCCATCTGTTATTGACAATACATGGTTTCATAGTATTACTAATATTATCAGCTTAATTATTATATTTTCAAATTGCAACAAGAAACGGCTAATTTGTGCACATGTGTTAGACAGCTCCAAATGTATTTCTGGAACATGAGGCAGAGGCATATACAAGAGCATTCAATCAAAATACACACCGAGTCCGTAGCATAACACAAATCTCATCTTTGTTGATACTGTGCTTTCAAAACAAGGTTCTAGGTATTGATTTTCCTTGTTTGCTACTCAGTAAGGTTCTGAGGACCATGATAGACAAAACATGATCAAAGAATCCAATGTGGGTCTTTTCTTTATTTCTAGGTAGACCAAGATAATTTACAGAGAGAGGACCAGAAATGGAAAAGAGCTATGGGGTGTAGCCATCTCTAACTCATTCACATTATTATGAGGATAAACAGTGTGAAACCACAAGGAATATCTAGCACAGAAATCCCAAGCAAACTTATTCGGACTGGGAAGACAAGCAAACTTCCGACACTTTCCCTTCTAGTCTGGCTCAATGACTTCAGAATATGCGTTATGTGTACACAATTTGTCTTGAAATATGTGTCAGGAAAACCAAATTATATTCTTCATTGAAGTAAATTCAAGTTATGTTTTATCAGCCCAATCAAAATAAGATGCATAGACATCACCAATGCAGTGACAGCCTTTGGGCCTATGATATGCCAGCATATCACATTTTGAAAATCAACAACAGGATATTTAAAAGTTGATGATGCAAAGAAGGAATTGTTACACATTAGAGGAAATGGTTAGGCTATTTTAGTATGTTTGATGTCATAAGATTAGGACTAAACTAGAGGCTATGTAAATGTACAGATTAGCTTAGTTATATAGCTAAATAAGAGAATTATTATTATTATTTATAAAGCCCAATAGATTCCCCAGCGCTGTACAATGGGTGGACTGATAGAAGTAGTTGAAACCAGACAAGATGGACGCACAGGAATAGTAGGAATAATCGGCAATAGTGGAAATAATCACTGTTACAAATCGGCTTACATTAAACATAATAATAAACAGAAAATTAAAATATTAATAATTGTCTGTTGCTCTTTGTACCAGATATATATATATAAATAAATCAATAACAAAAGATTCAAGTAAGTAAAATAATTGTGAATAAGTGACATATTCATCCGAATTTTCATCAATTATTTTACTTTAAAGACCATTTTGTTTATGAAAATATATAAATATATACTATCGTGATCCTGTACCTGTAGTGTAACACCGCATTGATAAAACAGGTCTTTTCTATGAATATTTGCATACCAAATTCATAAAATATCACATGAACAATATCTGTGAAAACCAAAGAAAAACAAGTTACCTGCGCTCTCTCCTTAATCCCTATGTATTTTTAAACAAATTGAGTTTTTTTTAGTTACCTCCAATGGCCATGAGAGGATAAGCCCACCTGCCAACGTCAAGGCAAAGCCCCCTAGGTGGGTCCTAACTCTAACCATTCACCTTGCTTCCTTGAGCCTCTGGCAAAAATCTCTACTGAGACAGAAAGGGGTATTTTTTATATATAACCCTATACATTATTAACCCTTAATAGGGAACACATGGGATGGGCATTGTAACAAGGCTGAGTGATACAAAAAATGGATACAAATGCAGAAAGATAAGTCCTGCGCTCACTCCCATCACTACTGGGCGGCTGCAATGACTACAGTACACATCAGCCCCAATACATAGTAAAAACCAAAGAAAAACATGTTACTTGCGCTCTATCCTTTATCCCTATGTATTTTTAAAACAAATGGAGGTATTTTAGTTACCTCCAATGGCCATGAGAGGATTGAGCCCACCTGCCACATCAAGGCAGACCCCCCTAGGTGGGTCCTAACTCTAACCATTCACCTTGCTTCCTTGAGCCTTTGGCAAAAATCTCTACTGAGACAGAAAGGGGTATTCTTTTATATACACCCCTGTACATTATTAACCCTTAATAGGGAACACATGGGATGGGCGGCTGCATTGTAACAAGGCTGAGTGATACAAAAAATGGATACAAATGCAGAAAGATAAGTCCTGCGCTCACTCCCATCACTACTGGGCGGCTGCAATGACTACAGTACACATCAGCCCCAATATATAGTAAAAACCAAAGAAAAACAAGTTACCTGCACTCTCTCCTTAATCCCTATATATTTTAAAATAAATGGAGGTTTTTTAGTTACCTCTAATGGCCATGAGAGGATAAGCTCACCTGCCAACGTCAAGGCAGACACCCCCAGGTGGGTCCTAACTCTAACCATTCACCTTGCTTCCTTGAACTTCTGGCAAAGAAGTGAGACAGAAAGGGGTATTTTTTATATATACACCCCTATATATTATTACATAGGGATTAAGGAGAGCGCAGGTAACTTGTTTTTCTTTGGTTTTGACAATATATTGGGGCGGATGTGTACTGTAGTCTTTGCTGCCGCCCAGTAGTGATGGGAGTGAGCGCAGGACTAATCTTTCTGCATTTGTATCCATTTTTTTTATCACTCAGCCTTGTTACAATGCAGCCGCCCATCCTCATTAATATCTGTGAAAACATGCAAAATTATTGTTATACTTAATTTGCTTTTTGCACCAAAAACCAATATAAACAAAAATCAATATAGTGAGTATAATTTACCAACTGAAATAAAAAGTGATAAAATGCTCCTGCAAAATAAACTATCAGTAAAGAGCACGTTACAATAATGCATTGGTGTATATTTAGCATAAAATAATCTATGCTAGAATACTTTGTGAATATAATAAGAATGCTTCAACAAGGCTTATCTTCATGTCCTTCCCACTAGCCTCTCTGTCAGTCCTTACATTGGCTTCCCGTGAGATATAGGGTTTAATATATAAAAAAAACAGTCCTTGCTTACACATCTCTTCATAGCACTGTCCTATCTACCTACCCTCACTAATACACATGTATGTCCCCTCCAGTCCTCTAAACTCTGCCACAGATCTGTTTCTCTCCTCTTTCTGTACTAGTGGCTCTCACTTTCAAGACTTCTCCTAGGCTGCACAGTTTCTATGGAAGTCTCTTCCTTGCTACATTAGACTTTAAGTCAATCTCCATTCCTTCAAAAAACACTGAAAAGCAATTTCTTCAGGGAAGGCCTATGAAATAACCTGTCAACAGTTGTCCCTCCCCACACCTCTGCTTCCTTACAACTGTGTCATATAAAAAAACTAAACCTTCATTGTAAACTTTTCTAGCAATCTACTATTCCATCACATGAAATACATCCTATCATTAAATCCTAAATCATTTTACCCCACTCCCCTTAGAATGAAAGCTCCTTCTGTTACTGTATGCCCAACCATTTCCAATTCCCTTTTTGTTACTCCACCCATTGTACAGCGCTGTGGAATGTGTTGGCACTTTATAAATAATAATAATAATAATAATAATAATAATATTTGAGCAGTTATGGAGTTGACTAACAACAAATTAATGTTAGTGCTAAACAAAAAAAAAATATAAAAATATAAAAATTTAGGTTATTTTGCACTTTGTTAGGTCATTTCTTCGCATCATAGCACGAATGATTGTAAATGATTGTAACATTTAACAAGAAAGTAATTTAATGTATTCCCTATGTGTTTCAGCTCCTGATGGCCCACCTCAAGAAGTTCAACTTGACCCCATTTCTTCACAAAGTATCAGGGTGACGTGGAAGGTAAAGCAGAGGAAACTATTATATGTGAATTTAAACTCCTTGTAATACATATTGTTCCTATTTTCATAATATTTATCATTTTATTTTTCTTAATACAATCCTTAATACGGCTTCTTTAGAACAGTGCATTTATCTGGTTACAGGCCTGTGCCATTTTCTTGTATCACCAAATTGTCCTCTCCACCACAGTCCATCTTCTTGCTACAGCATACATCACATCGTATTTAGACATTGTATATACAGTTAGTTACATATTTTACTCCTGGTAATTCTTCTTTCTTCTGTACATTTTCATTCATTACAGGGAGTGCAGAATTATTAGGCAAATGAGTATTTTGACCACATCATCCTCTTTATGCATGTTGTCTTACTCCAAGCTGTATAGGCTCGAAAGCCTACTACCAATTAAGCATATTAGGTCATGTGCATCTCTGTAATGAGAAGGGGTGTGGTCTGACATCAACACCCTATATCAGGTGTGCATAATTATTAGGCAACTTCCTTTCCTTTGGCAAAATGGGTCAAAAGAAGGACTTGACAGGCTCAGAAAAGTCAAAAATAGTGAGATATCTTGCAGAGGGATGCAGCACTCTTAAAATTGCAAAGCTTCTGAAGCGTGATCATCGAACAATCAAGCGTTTCATTCAAAATAGTCAACAGGGTCGCAAGAAGCGTGTGGAAAAACCAAGGCGCAAAATAACTGCCCATGAACTGAGAAAAGTCAAGCGTGCAGCTGCCAAGATGCCACTTGCCACCAGTTTGGCCATATTTCAGAGCTGCAACATCACTGGAGTGCCCAAAAGCACAAGGTGTGCAATACTCAGAGACATGGCCAAGGTAAGAAAGGCTGAAAGACGACCACCACTGAACAAGACACACAAGCTGAAAGTCAAGACTGGGCCAAGAAATATCTCAAGACTGATTTTTCTAAGGTTTTATGGACTGATGAAATGAGAGTGAGTCTTGATGGGCCAGATGGATGGGCCCGTGGCTGGATTGGTAAAGGGCAGAGAGCTCCAGTCCGACTCAGACGCCAGCAAGGTGGAGGTGGAGTACTGGTTTGGGCTGGTATCATCAAAGATGAGCTTGTGGGGCCTTTTCGGGTTGAGGATGGAGTCAAGCTCAACTCCCAGTCCTACTGCCAGTTTCTGGAAGACACCTTCTTCAAGCAGTGGTACAGGAAGAAGTCTGCATCCTTCAAGAAAAACATGATTTTCATGCAGGACAATGCTCCATCACACGCGTCCAAGTACTCCCCAGCGTGGCTGGCAAGAAAGGGTATAAAAGAAGAAAATCTAATGACATGGCCTCCTTGTTCACCTGATCTGAACCCCATTGAGAACCTGTGGTCCATCATCAAATGTGAGATTTACAAGGAGGGAAAACAGTACACCTCTCTGAACAGTGTCTGGGAGGCTGTGGTTGCTGCTGCACGCAATGTTGATGGTGAACAGATCAAAACACTGACAGAATCCATGGATGGCAGGCTTTTGAGTGTCCTTGCAAAGAAAGGTGGCTATATTGGTCACTGATTTGTTTTTGTTATGTTTTTGAATGTCAGAAATGTATATTTGTGAATGTTGAGATGTTATATTGGTTTCACTGGTAAAAATAAATAATTGAAATGGGTATGTATTTGTTTTTTGTTAAGTTGCTTAATAATTATGCACAGTAATAGTCACCTGCACACACAGATATCCCCCTAAAATAGCTAAAACTAAAAACAAACTAAAAACTACTTCCAAAAATATTCAGCTTTGATATTAATGAGTTTTTTGGGTTCATTGAGAACATGGTTGTTGTTCAATAATAAAATTAATCCTCAAAAATACAACTTGCCTAATAATTCTGCACTCCCTGTATACCCCACTTCCTCTACCTCGCTGGTCTAGATTAAGTAATGCCCTTCGAAGCTCTTGTTTATCTTCTTCTATATTTTGATTAACCATTTACAGCTATGCAAAATATGTTGACATTTCATGAATACAATTAACAAAAATAATTAATATTAGTTTGGTCATTCTTCATGGAAGATCATCATTTAAGGGTGATGCAGTACAGTTTACTCCATTATAAAGCACAACCCAACAATGCGGCTTGGGCAAGGTTGGAAAAAATTATCTGGATTTAGCAAAATCTTGGCATACAGAGTCATGTATGTTTGTAATGGGCATTGAATATGTTGTGCCACTTTGGTAAAGAGATGTGTAGGTAATGCAAGTATTACCTAGAAACCGTATTTAACAAATATTTGCTCTTTTTGCTCAGGCCCCAAAGAAACATCTTCAGAATGGCATCATTCGTGGTTACCAGATTGGCTTCCGAGAATACAGCACAGGTGGAAATTATCAATTCAATATTATCACAGTGGACACTACAGGGGACAGTGAAGTTTACACTCTTGATAACCTTAAAAAATTCACTCAGTACGGAGTGGTGGTGCAGGCTTGTAATCGGGCTGGAACAGGGCCATCTTCTCAGGAAATTATAACCACTACACTAGAGGATGGTAAGTTAGCTCCACAATGTGTTTTTGGCTTATTTTTCTGAGATTGATTTTTACATTGTCCCACCTCTTGTTAAATACCCAAGTAAGGACCCTCTGCTGATTGATCTAGCAACGTTGAGAGTTCTGGTTTCCATCTAGCAGTAGTGTGCCAAACATTGAGTCCACTACCCAATATTTTTGCTGTAAGGGGAGCCTAGAAGCAAATAAACATTACTTCCTATGTGTGGATTTTGAGTTCAAGATGCATTTCAAAAGTAAGGTTAAAATAGCTTTAAAAATTGTGAGTTATGCTCTCAGCTCGCTTACTTTGGCCATAAATTTGATATACACCTTTAGTGAAAACCCTGTAATTCTTGTAGTGTTGGGATAAACAGCAAACGGACTATATTTATCAAGGAAAAACAACACCAGTTCCCAGACAAAGTCTATTTATTAGTTTCTGGGGCAATTGCTTTCTATTTAGCTCTTTGCCCAAGATAGTTTTTTTGTGTGTTTTAAAATATATTGTCTAAATGTTCTTTAACAGATTATGTAAAAGTGATGAAAAAATTATCCAAAAGCAAAGTATTTGAACAAGAGAGTATTACTTAGTGGGTGGAATACTTAACCTAAGTATAGAAACATACTTACCTCCAGTAGTTTACCTATGGAGATAGTACAGACTAGCACATAGCTACTTGTAATATTGTATACAACAACTGTGAAGATTTAAGTGAAAAGTAGGTGTGAGGCTTTTTAAATGGTTACTGCTACACTGCTACATAAGCTTTATTAGTGCACCATCTAGAGGTAATACATATAACTGCATCACACATGAAAATGACTGAATATCTCAGTAAGAATAGATAATTTTATATATTATTGTCTTTTTTATAGAGCCTTATATTACAAGCATTGAGTGTTATTGTGCAAAGCTTTTGATAACCTAAATATGGCTGTATTAAATCAAGCGAATAAAATACGTCAGGCTTTACTAATATGTTCAGCTGGGTTAACTCATTAATTCTTGAACCGGTATAAGCTGCAGAAAGATTCTCTATGGAGCTAGCAAAATTCCCAATGTGTTCCATCCACTTGTTAGCTGTGCGTAGGCTCTGCAAGGTTGATGGAACATTCCACTTGTGACATGTTTACATTTAACAAAAAAATGTAATGATTATTTTTTTGAAGCTTTAGTCATCAGAAACTGACTCACAGATAGAAATAAATTATATGAAAATGTTTTCTTATTTCAGTTCCCAGTCGACCACCTGAGAATGTCCAGGCAACTGCAACCTCACCTGAGACTATCTCAATCTCCTGGTCTACACCTTCCAAAGAGGCCCTCAATGGCATCCTCCAGGGCTTCCGAGTGATATTCTGGGCAAACCTGATGGATGGAGGTATGGGTCAAATATAAAAATATTTTTCACATATATTGGAAGAAAAGAGAGAATCACCTGGTTTCTTTCTCCCCAGCTCCTCCTCCCGCATATCAAATATCACTAATAGAAGAGGTACTAAGTGAATGCAGGTAGCTGTAAATGACAGTTGCTTCCTAGGCATTTAATTCATACTAAACTTTGGCCAGTAGGGCATGAGGCCACTGATTGTGTGGTATGGGGCATATCTTCACCAATCGAACTGGTATTAGCATTCTGGATAGAAAGTGAACAGCATATTTCATCCTAAACTCCAAAAGGAGCAACTAATTTTTGTTTAAAAATGTCCTATGTTCCATTCATTCCCTATTCATTTTTTCTTTCCAGAGCTTGGTGAAATAAAAAATGTCACCACTACACAACCCTTACTTGAGCTGGATGGGCTTGAGAAGTACACAAACTATAGCATCCAGGTGCTGGCGTTCACCCGGGCAGGGGATGGTGTGCGCAGCGAGCAGATCTTCACCAGAACCAAAGAAGATGGTAATAAAGTCTACTATTTACTGCTGTGCTAAAAAAATTGAATACCCTGGCAGAAATTGTGAAATGTTGGCATTGATTTTAAAAATATGACTGATTATGCAAACAAAATAGTTGAAGGATAGTGATCGTATAAAGCCATTTATTATCACATATTTGTTTGGCTCCATTTTAAATCATAATGATAACAGAAAGCACCCAAATGACTGATCAAAAGTTTACATACCCTTGAATGTTTAGCCTTGTTACAGACACGCAAGGTGACACACACAGGTTAAAATGGTAATTAACCCCTTAAGGACACATGACGTGTGTGACACGTCATTATTCCATTTTATTCCAGAAGTTTGGTCCTTAAGGGGTTAAAGGTTAATTTCCCATACCTGTAGATTTTTAAATTGCTGTTAGTTTCTGTGTATAAATAGTCGATGAACGTAAAGGATAGAATGAAGCTGCTAGATAGAGTAGCTGGACAGTGAATGAAGGGGTTAACCCATAGAACTGTATGAAAAAAACAAAGAACTGGACTGCCCAGTGACCTTAGGAGAGATAAAATATAACTTTTAATTAATTCTCGATGTAAAATTAATAAACTTTTAATGTATAGATAAAATGAGAGCTGAAAAGATATCAGACTCTAGACGGACATAACATAAAGAGGAAGAAAAAACGTTGATAAACGTATATATGTCCCTACTAGAATAGTAAGTTTATCAGACTGCAAGTGCAGACTAATACTGAGTGTTAATACTGAGAGATAATTGTTGGTCTCTATGTTAGTAGGGGCAAGGTGGAAATGATGTGTACAATGGTATATACACAAATAAATAGTCAGACATATACAGCCAGAGATATATTTATTATGTCTTAGTCCCAAACAATGGGAGATTTTTGGATATTTTGATAGATATCAGGTCTGGACCTGATAGATAGCCCAGAGCAGGTAAATCATGCCACTACTCTGGATTGGCTGATGCTGACTTATAATAGTGTAGCTTAGGTCGGCTAAAGGTCCCTGCCTTTGCCAGACAACATGTGGTAATGTGGACAAGTGATGTAAAAAGCATAGATATCCCCAAAATAGAAGTATAGGTAAGGAGAGCTGAACGAGGTGTCTGTCTGAGAGAATCAGATATTATAATACTGTATTTCTGATTCCTGCTAAATTGGCGAGTCTGCAATACCTGAGGGTCTAGAGAGTCACTGGTGTATACTGCGTTAATTCACAGGGGTTTCAACAGATATACTCAATTAAGAGTCAAGTAATAAGGCTGGCATCCCAGCAGGTCACTAGGGTTTTAGTCGGCCAGTGGACTTAGTTATTCTACACGGCTTGTCAGTGTGTGATCGTAGACAGCCGCTGGAAAGATGCACAGCCTAGGTTAAATGATTCTTATGGGTAGACGTCAGTGGACCCTCTAGTATGGATTGCAGAGATAACTGGAAATCACTTTAGACTGTTGGAGCTTTCTAAAGATGAGCTCACTTTATCTGGCTTCTGGTCCAGTACGACTGCATAGAACAAAACTCATTTACTTAATAGTCTAGTCTTGTTTAGTCAAAGTGTAAGCGGCTTGTTGACACCTGACCATAAGAGACCGCTAGTCGGGTTGCTGATACTGACTAGATAACGTATCGTCAATTAGTCGGAGTCCGAAGACCCCCTAGTAAATGCTGCAGAGATTTGCTAAGAGTCTGTTTAACCAGGTTCGTTAGATAACAATTCAAAGATAGCTAAAGATAAATATAACGATAACTTTCGATTGCCAGCATAGAACAAAACTCATTTACTTAATAGGAGGGTCTTGTTTGGTCAAAGTGTGAGCGGCTTAATGACACCTGACTGTGAGAGACCACTAGTCGAGTTGCTGATACTGGCTGGATAGCGTCTCGTCAATTCGTCGGAGTCCGAAGACCCCCTAGTTAATACTGCAGAGATTGCTAAGAGTCTGTATAGCCAGGTTCGTTAGATAACACTTTAGAGATAGCTAAAGATAACTTTCGATTACCAAAAATTTCCTAAGATACCAAGGTTCACTCAAGTTCAGCTCTAATGATCTAGTTCTAGATATAGAATATAAACAGCTTGTCCAAGTTAGCTACACGAAGAGGAACAAAAGCCCCGACGCGCGTTTCGCCTGTGAGCGGCTTTTCAAGGGGTAAGTGAAAATCTCGTGTGTCCGATTTTAAATAGGGCGCCATGCGTCCTGATTGGTTGGTGGGAGGGGCTATGAAAAATAGGTCCAGTTAACTCCTGCCCTGCTGGATAAGATGAAAGTCAAAACAGTATATAGCATTCATGTTCTGGAAACAACTGAATGCTGACCATATAGATACACAGTGAAAATGTGATGATGTGTATTCATACCCTATGGGATATGGACTCCCCGGGTATGTTGGTGTATGGTTATACCCAAAGGGACTTGGTGAGAGTTTTGATAGATTACTGTTTGATCGCTACTTGCAGGGTATACAGGATTGCCGGGCTGTAAACTGGATCCTATGAAAAGGAAAACATAGTTGCAAAATTATAGTTTGCAACATGGTAACATTTGCAGAATGGTGCGTGCAGGGGTATAGTGTTATAACTTGTCACGAGCCTGCTGAGTGGTGCTAGGCTGTTACTGTGTTTGTGTACAAGGTAGAGTGGCACACCCATTTTTTCGGTTTCCAGATTCATAGTGAATGCTTACCATAAGGATTATAATCCAGCATGGTGCAAACTGGCAAAAATATAGTTTTACCAGGGATACAAATAATTGCCATGTTGTTCAATCATTGAGGGGTACTGTACAGAATATCGTGACAGCGCCCAGTATGGCAAATAGGGGAAAGTATGAGGATCCCACCAAGGATTGCTAAAAAATTATAATAGTTGAAGTACAAAGAGAAATAGTGGGTGAAATACCCTGTGATTACACGGTCAAATATAGAGTTTAAAGGTAATAAGGGATAAACCCTGTATAGAGAAGTGCCATCAGTGAATGGACTGACATTATTTATGAATGAAGGGAGTATAGTTGTATTCTTCATTCAAGCCACAAGGAGTTAGTGTTTTAAATTTAAAGATCCATTGTGACTCCTTTTGTAATAAAAGTTGATTTAGATTCCCTTTTCTTGGGTGAGGAAGAAGCTTTTCGATTGCCTGAAATTTCAAGCAATCTGTATTGCCGTGGTGAAAATTCTGGATGTGTCTGGCAATTGGGGTAGGGGTGATATTGTTTTTGACGGAACCGATGTGTTGCAGGATTCTACGTCTAAACTGCTGGTAAGTTTTGCCGATGTACTGTAGCCCACAGTCACAAGTTATCAAATAAATGATATTGGTGGTGCTACAGTTAACAAGGGCATTGGTATATACTGTGATTTTAGAGCAGTTAGACTGGGTAGATTTGGATGGAAAAATGTGTTTGCATGCTTTGCAGTGTCCGCACCTATATGTCCCTTTGGTTTGAGTAAGCCAGTTTGAAGTGGCCTGAGGGGATGCCAGGTGACTATGGACAAGCATGTCCTGTAGATTAACCGCTCTCCGGGCAGTTAATTGTGGATGTTCTGGTAGTAGTTTGTTGAGTACAGGGTTGTGGCGTAAGATTGGCCAGTTTTTGGATAGTATATTGGACATGGTGGCCCATCCACTGTCAAAGGTCGCTATACACCTTGGAGTAGAGTCGGAGGTCTTAGTGCGAGTTGACCTAAGGCTAGTTAGTCTATCGGTTTGGCTTGCACGTTGAAATGCCTTCTTCAAGACCCTATTGGGATACCCCAATGTCTTGAAGCGTGTTCTTAAGGTTTGGCATTCTTGATAAAAGGAATTATCCTCGGAGCAGTTCCTTCTAGCACGGAGGTACTGACTGTAGGGGATAGAGGCCCTCAGATTGTATGGGTGATGGCTATCCCAATGTAGGAGGCTATTCGTTGCGGTTGATTTCCTATATAGCTCTGTTTGTATAGTCCCGTCCTCAAGTAATATAATTCTCAAATCCAGGAAGATTAGTTCGTGTACATCAATGACAGAGGTAAGTTTAAGGTTGATGTCATTGACATTGAGTGCACCAACGAAATCCTCAAAAGCCCCACAGGAGCCAGTCCAAAGGAGCAGCATGTCATCAATATATCTATACCACTTCAAGATATATCCATGGTATAGGTGATATAGTGGAGAATTGATGACATGCTGCTCCCACCAACCCAGAAACAAATTCGCATATGTTGGGGCACAAGCCGTGCCCATGGCAGTGCCAGTCAGTTGTAAATAGTACCTGCCATTAAACATAAAGTAGTTGTGCATCAAAACAAACTTCAACAATTTAAGTATGAAGTTCTTTTTTGAGGGGTCGATATTCGACTTGTTCAGAAAAAATTCACATGCGAAAATCCCTTTATCATGTGGAATGTTGGAATATAGGGAGACCACATCGAGACTGGCCAAAAGAGTGTAAGGAGGAACCTGTAGACCCTCCAGGGTCAAGAGGGTAGACTTAGTATCCTGTAAGTATGACGGTAGAGTAATGACCATAGGTCGTAGAACTTTGTCAATAAATCTACTGGATCTTTCGGTTAGGCAATTGTTGCCCGAGACTATGGGTCTGCCAGGTGGATTTAGCGGGTTTTTGTGAATTTTGGGCAGACAATAAAATGTTGCAATGGTCGGATTCTTATGAGGTAGGAGATATTTGCATTCTTGAGAGGTAATGATATGTGATGATTCAGCTTCCGTTAGTATAGTGTCCAGTTCCTTCACAAAGTTCGAGGTTGGATCACTCGGTAATGGTTGGTAACATTCCTTATCATTCAAATGTGTCATACATATTTCAATGTATTTGTCTCGGTTAAGGAGGACAATATTGCCCCCTTTGTCGGCCGGTTTGATGATGGTATTGGTAGATTGTTTTAGCTCTTTTAAACCCTTAAATTCCATAGCTGTCAGATTCTTAGGTGGTGTGGGGATGTCTGATTTTTCGAATTCACTGGTTGACATTTGAACAAATAAATCAACATGTGGTAATTCCTTAAAGTTTGGAGTATACCAGCTTTCTGGCTTAAAATCCGTCAATGGTTTGTTAGGATTTTGTTCCTCCAGAAGATCAGTTAAATTCTGTGCTAGACGAAAATCCTCTAAGGTCAGCCCAAGATCGTTGGCTGTTTGTGTGTCTTTTTTAGTGTGAATAATATTAAGGGCAATTTTCCTACCAAATAGATTAATATCCTTCGTCCAGTCGAAGGTATTGCATTGGGGAGTGGGTACGAATGAAAGGCCTTTGTTAAGGAGAGAGATGTGTCTGGGTAACAGAATGAAATCTGAGAGATTTATAATCCTGTTTGGATTTGACTCTTTGTCCGATTCTGTTTGTATCCCCACCTGTCCCTGTCCCGGAGTCTCCCCCTTTGATGACGGTAGGGGCCTTGTTCTAAAAAAGGAACTGACTGAGATGCAGTGGGAGAGTTGTTGGTGTCAACAGAGATGGGGATGTCGAGAAAGGACACTATTTTGTCTGTCTCTTTAAGAATGCTCTTAGGACGAAGGATATTAATCTATTTGGTAGGAAAATTGCCCTTAATATTATTCACACTAAAAAAGACACACAAACAGCCAACGATCTTGGGCTGACCTTAGAGGATTTTCGTCTAGCACAGAATTTAACTGATCTTCTGGAGGAACAAAATCCTAACAAACCATTGACGGATTTTAAGCCAGAAAGCTGGTATACTCCAAACTTTAAGGAATTACCACATGTTGATTTATTTGTTCAAATGTCAACCAGTGAATTCGAAAAATCAGACATCCCCACACCACCTAAGAATCTGACAGCTATGGAATTTAAGGGTTTAAAAGAGCTAAAACAATCTACCAATACCATCATCAAACCGGCCGACAAAGGGGGCAATATTGTCCTCCTTAACCGAGACAAATACATTGAAATATGTATGACACATTTGAATGATAAGGAATGTTACCAACCATTACCGAGTGATCCAACCTCGAACTTTGTGAAGGAACTGGACACTATACTAACGGAAGCTGAATCATCACATATCATTACCTCTCAAGAATGCAAATATCTCCTACCTCATAAGAATCCGACCATTGCAACATTTTATTGTCTGCCCAAAATTCACAAAAACCCGCTAAATCCACCTGGCAGACCCATAGTCTCGGGCAACAATTGCCTAACCGAAAGATCCAGTAGATTTATTGACAAAGTTCTACGACCTATGGTCATTACTCTACCGTCATACTTACAGGATACTAAGTCTACCCTCTTGACCCTGGAGGGTCTACAGGTTCCTCCTTACACTCTTTTGGCCAGTCTCGATGTGGTCTCCCTATATTCCAACATTCCACATGATAAAGGGATTTTCGCATGTGAATTTTTTCTGAACAAGTCGAATATCGACCCCTCAAAAAAGAACTTCATACTTAAATTGTTGAAGTTTGTTTTGATGCACAACTACTTTATGTTTAATGGCAGGTACTATTTACAACTGACTGGCACTGCCATGGGCACGGCTTGTGCCCCAACATATGCGAATTTGTTTCTGGGTTGGTGGGAGCAGCATGTCATCAATTCTCCACTATATCACCTATACCATGGATATATCTTGAAGTGGTATAGATATATTGATGACATGCTGCTCCTTTGGACTGGCTCCTGTGGGGCTTTTGAGGATTTCGTTGGTGCACTCAATGTCAATGACATCAACCTTAAACTTACCTCTGTCATTGATGTACACGAACTAATCTTCCTGGATTTGAGAATTATATTACTTGAGGACGGGACTATACAAACAGAGCTATATAGGAAATCAACCGCAACGAATAGCCTCCTACATTGGGATAGCCATCACCCATACAATCTGAGGGCCTCTATCCCCTACAGTCAGTACCTCCGTGCTAGAAGGAACTGCTCCGAGGATAATTCCTTTTATCAAGAATGCCAAACCTTAAGAACACGCTTCAAGACATTGGGGTATCCCAATAGGGTCTTGAAGAAGGCATTTCAACGTGCAAGCCAAACCGATAGACTAACTAGCCTTAGGTCAACTCGCACTAAGACCTCCGACTCTACTCCAAGGTGTATAGCGACCTTTGACAGTGGATGGGCCACCATGTCCAATATACTATCCAAAAACTGGCCAATCTTACGCCACAACCCTGTACTCAACAAACTACTACCAGAACATCCACAATTAACTGCCCGGAGAGCGGTTAATCTACAGGACATGCTTGTCCATAGTCACCTGGCATCCCCTCAGGCCACTTCAAACTGGCTTACTCAAACCAAAGGGACATATAGGTGCGGACACTGCAAAGCATGCAAACACATTTTTCCATCCAAATCTACCCAGTCTAACTGCTCTAAAATCACAGTATATACCAATGCCCTTGTTAACTGTAGCACCACCAATATCATTTATTTGATAACTTGTGACTGTGGGCTACAGTACATCGGCAAAACTTACCAGCAGTTTAGACGTAGAATCCTGCAACACATCGGTTCCGTCAAAAACAATATCACCCCTACCCCAATTGCCAGACACATCCAGAATTTTCACCACGGCAATACAGATTGCTTGAAATTTCAGGCAATCGAAAAGCTTCTTCCTCACCCAAGAAAAGGGAATCTAAATCAACTTTTATTACAAAAGGAGTCACAATGGATCTTTAAATTTAAAACACTAACTCCTTGTGGCTTGAATGAAGAATACAACTATACTCCCTTCATTCATAAATAATGTCAGTCCATTCACTGATGGCACTTCTCTATACAGGGTTTATCCCTTATTACCTTTAAACTCTATATTTGACCGTGTAATCACAGGGTATTTCACCCACTATTTCTCTTTGTACTTCAACTATTATAATTTTTTAGCAATCCTTGGTGGGATCCTCATACTTTCCCCTATTTGCCATACTGGGCGCTGTCACGATATTCTGTACAGTACCCCTCAATGATTGAACAACATGGCAATTATTTGTATCCCTGGTAAAACTATATTTTTGCCAGTTTGCACCATGCTGGATTATAATCCTTATGGTAAGCATTCACTATGAATCTGGAAACCGAAAAAATGGGTGTGCCACTCTACCTTGTACACAAACACAGTAACAGCCTAGCACTACTCAGCAGGCTCGTGACAAGTTATAACACTATACCCCTGCACGCACCATTCTGCAAATGTTACCATGTTGCAAACTATAATTTTGCAACTATGTTTTCCTTTTCATAGGATCCAGTTTACAGCCCGGCAATCCTGTATACCCTGCAAGTAGCGATCAAACAGTAATCTATCAAAACTCTCACCAAGTCCCTTTGGGTATAACCATACACCAACATACCCGGGGAGTCCATATCCCATAGGGTATGAATACACATCATCACATTTTCACTGTGTATCTATATGGTCAGCATTCAGTTGTTTCCAGAACATGAATGCTATATACTGTTTTGACTTTCATCTTATCCAGCAGGGCAGGAGTTAACTGGACCTATTTTTCATAGCCCCTCCCACCAACCAATCAGGACGCATGGCGCCCTATTTAAAATCGGACACACGAGATTTTCACTTACCCCTTGAAAAGCCGCTCACAGGCGAAACGCGCGTCGGGGCTTTTGTTCCTCTTCGTGTAGCTAACTTGGACAAGCTGTTTATATTCTATATCTAGAACTAGATCATTAGAGCTGAACTTGAGTGAACCTTGGTATCTTAGGAAATTTTTGGTAATCGAAAGTTATCTTTAGCTATCTCTAAAGTGTTATCTAACGAACCTGGCTATACAGACTCTTAGCAATCTCTGCAGTATTAACTAGGGGGTCTTCGGACTCCGACGAATTGACGAGACGCTATCCAGCCAGTATCAGCAACTCGACTAGTGGTCTCTCACAGTCAGGTGTCATTAAGCCGCTCACACTTTGACCAAACAAGACCCTCCTATTAAGTAAATGAGTTTTGTTCTATGCTGGCAATCGAAAGTTATCGTTATATTTATCTTTAGCTATCTTTGAATTGTTATCTAACGAACCTGGTTAAACAGACTCTTAGCAAATCTCTGCAGCATTTACTAGGGGGTCTTCGGACTCCGACTAATTGACGATACGTTATCTAGTCAGTATCAGCAACCCGACTAGCGGTCTCTTATGGTCAGGTGTCAACAAGCCGCTTACACTTTGACTAAACAAGACTAGACTATTAAGTAAATGAGTTTTGTTCTATGCAGTCGTACTGGACCAGAAGCCAGATAAAGTGAGCTCATCTTTAGAAAGCTCCAACAGTCTAAAGTGATTTCCAGTTATCTCTGCAATCCATACTAGAGGGTCCACTGACGTCTACCCATAAGAATCATTTAACCTAGGCTGTGCATCTTTCCAGCGGCTGTCTACGATCACACACTGACAAGCCGTGTAGAATAACTAAGTCCACTGGCCGACTAAAACCCTAGTGACCTGCTGGGATGCCAGCCTTATTACTTGACTCTTAATTGAGTATATCTGTTGAAACCCCTGTGAATTAACGCAGTATACACCAGTGACTCTCTAGACCCTCAGGTATTGCAGACTCGCCAATTTAGCAGGAATCAGAAATACAGTATTATAATATCTGATTCTCTCAGACAGACACCTCGTTCAGCTCTCCTTACCTATACTTCTATTTTGGGGATATCTATGCTTTTTACATCACTTGTCCACATTACCACATGTTGTCTGGCAAAGGCAGGGACCTTTAGCCGACCTAAGCTACACTATTATAAGTCAGCATCAGCCAATCCAGAGTAGTGGCATGATTTACCTGCTCTGGGCTATCTATCAGGTCCAGACCTGATATCTATCAAAATATCCAAAAATCTCCCATTGTTTGGGACTAAGACATAATAAATATATCTCTGGCTGTATATGTCTGACTATTTATTTGTGTATATACCATTGTACACATCATTTCCACCTTGCCCCTACTAACATAGAGACCAACAATTATCTCTCAGTATTAACACTCAGTATTAGTCTGCACTTGCAGTCTGATAAACTTACTATTCTAGTAGGGACATATATACGTTTATCAACGTTTTTTCTTCCTCTTTATGTTATGTCCGTCTAGAGTCTGATATCTTTTCAGCTCTCATTTTATCTATACATTAAAAGTTTATTAATTTTACATCGAGAATTAATTAAAAGTTATATTTTATCTCTCCTAAGGTCACTGGGCAGTCCAGTTCTTTGTTTTTTTCATACAGTTCTATGGGTTAACCCCTTCATTCACTGTCCAGCTACTCTATCTAGCAGCTTCATTCTATCCTTTACGTTTATTAGTTCTAGGGTTTTAATACCCACTTCTTTCAGAAGCTCACTCTATTTAATTGATTCCACTAGTGCCACCTCCGAATGACTGATCTTTTAGACAAACTATTAGATCCTAATCTGGGTCAGGAAGAAATAATTAATGTTTTCTCCACCAATCCACTGTCTCAACCTTCTAGCATTAACAATGATATTAATCAGGCTTTCTTTAACATCCAGAAGTCATACCAACAACAAATTCGGTCGTTCTGGGAGTTAACAAGCCTTAAACAATATATTGAACAGAAACTGGTCCCGAGAGGACTACGTCCAGAAGTTCTTCTGCCTGATAAAGTACAATCTGAGGACCAACTCAAAGAGTGGAACTCCATTCTGCTGGATTGCTCTTACCGTCTAATGGGCTTTCTTATCAAATTAGAAACATCCAATTTTGAAGATATTAACCTTAAACTAACCAATGAAATCAGTCGAATTAAGGATTTCAAAACTGAGAATCTGTACCCACAGATGGAAATCAAATTGCAACAAAATATAGATAACTTCAAACACCATCTCAAAGTTAAAAAACACACGAAATTCCAACGTGACTTTCGCGACTTTAAAGAGGGACAAATCTTCAGGCGAAAATCTAGAAATCAGAGACGGAATAACACCAATTCCAATTCCATCTCTTCTGGGGAAACTTCCTGGTCTGACACGGACAGTGCCCCCTATAAACAACAAAGGGGTAACTTCAGGAACACTAGCAGAGATAGAAACAAAGCACCTCTAGCTACAGCCCCACCTCCTAAGAGCATTCTTAAAGAGACAGACAAAATAGTGTCCTTTCTCGACATCCCCATCTCTGTTGACACCAACAACTCTCCCACTGCATCTCAGTCAGTTCCTTTTTTAGAACAAGGCCCCTACCGTCATCAAAGGGGGAGACTCCGGGACAGGGACAGGTGGGGATACAAACAGAATCGGACAAAGAGTCAAATCCAAACAGGATTATAAATCTCTCAGATTTCATTCTGTTACCCAGACACATCTCTCTCCTTAACAAAGGCCTTTCATTCGTACCCACTCCCCAATGCAATACCTTCGACTGGACGAAGGATATTAATCTATTTGGTAGGAAAATTGCCCTTAATATTATTCACACTAAAAAAGACACACAAACAGCCAACGATCTTGGGCTGACCTTAGAGGATTTTCGTCTAGCACAGAATTTAACTGATCTTCTGGAGGAACAAAATCCTAACAAACCATTGACGGATTTTAAGCCAGAAAGCTGGTATACTCCAAACTTTAAGGAATTACCACATGTTGATTTATTTGTTCAAATGTCAACCAGTGAATTCGAAAAATCAGACATCCCCACACCACCTAAGAATCTGACAGCTATGGAATTTAAGGGTTTAAAAGAGCTAAAACAATCTACCAATACCATCATCAAACCGGCCGACAAAGGGGGCAATATTGTCCTCCTTAACCGAGACAAATACATTGAAATATGTATGACACATTTGAATGATAAGGAATGTTACCAACCATTACCGAGTGATCCAACCTCGAACTTTGTGAAGGAACTGGACACTATACTAACGGAAGCTGAATCATCACATATCATTACCTCTCAAGAATGCAAATATCTCCTACCTCATAAGAATCCGACCATTGCAACATTTTATTGTCTGCCCAAAATTCACAAAAACCCGCTAAATCCACCTGGCAGACCCATAGTCTCGGGCAACAATTGCCTAACCGAAAGATCCAGTAGATTTATTGACAAAGTTCTACGACCTATGGTCATTACTCTACCGTCATACTTACAGGATACTAAGTCTACCCTCTTGACCCTGGAGGGTCTACAGGTTCCTCCTTACACTCTTTTGGCCAGTCTCGATGTGGTCTCCCTATATTCCAACATTCCACATGATAAAGGGATTTTCGCATGTGAATTTTTTCTGAACAAGTCGAATATCGACCCCTCAAAAAAGAACTTCATACTTAAATTGTTGAAGTTTGTTTTGATGCACAACTACTTTATGTTTAATGGCAGGTACTATTTACAACTGACTGGCACTGCCATGGGCACGGCTTGTGCCCCAACATATGCGAATTTGTTTCTGGGTTGGTGGGAGCAGCATGTCATCAATTCTCCACTATATCACCTATACCATGGATATATCTTGAAGTGGTATAGATATATTGATGACATGCTGCTCCTTTGGACTGGCTCCTGTGGGGCTTTTGAGGATTTCGTTGGTGCACTCAATGTCAATGACATCAACCTTAAACTTACCTCTGTCATTGATGTACACGAACTAATCTTCCTGGATTTGAGAATTATATTACTTGAGGACGGGACTATACAAACAGAGCTATATAGGAAATCAACCGCAACGAATAGCCTCCTACATTGGGATAGCCATCACCCATACAATCTGAGGGCCTCTATCCCCTACAGTCAGTACCTCCGTGCTAGAAGGAACTGCTCCGAGGATAATTCCTTTTATCAAGAATGCCAAACCTTAAGAACACGCTTCAAGACATTGGGGTATCCCAATAGGGTCTTGAAGAAGGCATTTCAACGTGCAAGCCAAACCGATAGACTAACTAGCCTTAGGTCAACTCGCACTAAGACCTCCGACTCTACTCCAAGGTGTATAGCGACCTTTGACAGTGGATGGGCCACCATGTCCAATATACTATCCAAAAACTGGCCAATCTTACGCCACAACCCTGTACTCAACAAACTACTACCAGAACATCCACAATTAACTGCCCGGAGAGCGGTTAATCTACAGGACATGCTTGTCCATAGTCACCTGGCATCCCCTCAGGCCACTTCAAACTGGCTTACTCAAACCAAAGGGACATATAGGTGCGGACACTGCAAAGCATGCAAACACATTTTTCCATCCAAATCTACCCAGTCTAACTGCTCTAAAATCACAGTATATACCAATGCCCTTGTTAACTGTAGCACCACCAATATCATTTATTTGATAACTTGTGACTGTGGGCTACAGCACATCGGCAAAACTTACCAGCAGTTTAGACGTAGAATCCTGCAACACATCGGTTCCGTCAAAAACAATATCACCCCTACCCCAATTGCCAGACACATCCAGAATTTTCACCACGGCAATACAGATTGCTTGAAATTTCAGGCAATCGAAAAGCTTCTTCCTCACCCAAGAAAAGGGAATCTAAATCAACTTTTATTACAAAAGGAGTCACAATGGATCTTTAAATTTAAAACACTAACTCCTTGTGGCTTGAATGAAGAATACAACTATACTCCCTTCATTCATAAATAATGTCAGTCCATTCACTGATGGCACTTCTCTATACAGGGTTTATCCCTTATTACCTTTAAACTCTATATTTGACCGTGTAATCACAGGGTATTCCACCCACTATTTCTCTTTGTACTTCAACTATTATAATTTTTTAGCAATCCTTGGTGGGATCCTCATACTTTCCCCTATTTGCCATACTGGGCGCTGTCACGATATTCTGTACAGTACCCCTCAATGATTGAACAACATGGCAATTATTTGTATCCCTGGTAAAACTATATTTTTGCCAGTTTGCACCATGCTGGATTATAATCCTTATGGTAAGCATTCACTATGAATCTGGAAACCGAAAAAATGGGTGTGCCACTCTACCTTGTACACAAACACAGTAACAGCCTAGCACTACTCAGCAGGCTCGTGACAAGTTATAACACTATACCCCTGCACGCACCATTCCGCAAATGTTACCATGTTGCAAACTATAATTTTGCAACTATGTTTTCCTTTTCATAGGATCCAGTTTACAGCCTGGCAATCCTGTATACCCTGCAAGTAGCGATCAAACAGTAATCTATCAAAACTCTCACCAAGTCCCTTTGGGTATAACCATACACCAACATACCCGGGGAGTCCATATCCCATAGGGTATGAATACACATCATCACATTTTCACTGTGTATCTATATGGTCAGCATTCAGTTGTTTCCAGAACATGAATGCTATATACTGTTTTGACTTTCATCTTATCCAGCAGGGCAGGAGTTAACTGGACCTATTTTTCATAGCCCCTCCCACCAACCAATCAGGACGCATGGCGCCCTATTTAAAATCGGACACACGAGATTTTCACTTACCCCTTGAAAAGCCGCTCACAGGCGAAACGCGCGTCGGGGCTTTTGTTCCTCTTCGTGTAGCTAACTTGGACAAGCTGTTTATATTCTATATCTAGAACTAGATCATTAGAGCTGAACTTGAGTGAACCTTGGTATCTTAGGAAATTTTTGGTAATCGAAAGTTATCTTTAGCTATCTCTAAAGTGTTATCTAACGAACCTGGCTATACAGACTCTTAGCAATCTCTGCAGTATTAACTAGGGGGTCTTCGGACTCCGACGAATTGACGAGACGCTATCCAGCCAGTATCAGCAACTCGACTAGTGGTCTCTCACAGTCAGGTGTCATTAAGCCGCTCACACTTTGACCAAACAAGACCCTCCTATTAAGTAAATGAGTTTTGTTCTATGCTGGCAATCGAAAGTTATCGTTATATTTATCTTTAGCTATCTTTGAATTGTTATCTAACGAACCTGGTTAAACAGACTCTTAGCAAATCTCTGCAGCATTTACTAGGGGGTCTTCGGACTCCGACTAATTGACGATACGTTATCTAGTCAGTATCAGCAACCCGACTAGCGGTCTCTTATGGTCAGGTGTCAACAAGCCGCTTACACTTTGACTAAACAAGACTAGACTATTAAGTAAATGAGTTTTGTTCTATGCAGTCGTACTGGACCAGAAGCCAGATAAAGTGAGCTCATCTTTAGAAAGCTCCAACAGTCTAAAGTGATTTCCAGTTATCTCTGCAATCCATACTAGAGGGTCCACTGACGTCTACCCATAAGAATCATTTAACCTAGGCTGTGCATCTTTCCAGCGGCTGTCTACGATCACACACTGACAAGCCGTGTAGAATAACTAAGTCCACTGGCCGACTAAAACCCTAGTGACCTGCTGGGATGCCAGCCTTATTACTTGACTCTTAATTGAGTATATCTGTTGAAACCCCTGTGAATTAACGCAGTATACACCAGTGACTCTCTAGACCCTCAGGTATTGCAGACTCGCCAATTTAGCAGGAATCAGAAATACAGTATTATAATATCTGATTCTCTCAGACAGACACCTCGTTCAGCTCTCCTTACCTATACTTCTATTTTGGGGATATCTATGCTTTTTACATCACTTGTCCACATTACCACATGTTGTCTGGCAAAGGCAGGGACCTTTAGCCGACCTAAGCTACACTATTATAAGTCAGCATCAGCCAATCCAGAGTAGTGGCATGATTTACCTGCTCTGGGCTATCTATCAGGTCCAGACCTGATATCTATCAAAATATCCAAAAATCTCCCATTGTTTGGGACTAAGACATAATAAATATATCTCTGGCTGTATATGTCTGACTATTTATTTGTGTATATACCATTGTACACATCATTTCCACCTTGCCCCTACTAACATAGAGACCAACAATTATCTCTCAGTATTAACACTCAGTATTAGTCTGCACTTGCAGTCTGATAAACTTACTATTCTAGTAGGGACATATATACGTTTATCAACGTTTTTTCTTCCTCTTTATGTTATGTCCGTCTAGAGTCTGATATCTTTTCAGCTCTCATTTTATCTATACATTAAAAGTTTATTAATTTTACATCGAGAATTAATTAAAAGTTATATTTTATCTCTCCTAAGGTCACTGGGCAGTCCAGTTCTTTGTTTTTTTCATACAGTTCTATGGGTTAACCCCTTCATTCACTGTCCAGCTACTCTATCTAGCAGCTTCATTCTATCCTTTACGTTTATTAGTTCTAGGGTTTTAATACCCACTTCTTTCAGAAGCTCACTCTATTTAATTGATTCCACTAGTGCCACCTCCGAATGACTGATCTTTTAGACAAACTATTAGATCCTAATCTGGGTCAGGAAGAAATAATTAATGTTTTCTCCACCAATCCACTGTCTCAACCTTCTAGCATTAACAATGATATTAATCAGGCTTTCTTTAACATCCAGAAGTCATACCAACAACAAATTCGGTCGTTCTGGGAGTTAACAAGCCTTAAACAATATATTGAACAGAAACTGGTCCCGAGAGGACTACGTCCAGAAGTTCTTCTGCCTGATAAAGTACAATCTGAGGACCAACTCAAAGAGTGGAACTCCATTCTGCTGGATTGCTCTTACCGTCTAATGGGCTTTCTTATCAAATTAGAAACATCCAATTTTGAAGATATTAACCTTAAACTAACCAATGAAATCAGTCGAATTAAGGATTTCAAAACTGAGAATCTGTACCCACAGATGGAAATCAAATTGCAACAAAATATAGATAACTTCAAACACCATCTCAAAGTTAAAAAACACACGAAATTCCAACGTGACTTTCGCGACTTTAAAGAGGGACAAATCTTCAGGCGAAAATCTAGAAATCAGAGACGGAATAACACCAATTCCAATTCCATCTCTTCTGGGGAAACTTCCTGGTCTGACACGGACAGTGCCCCCTATAAACAACAAAGGGGTAACTTCAGGAACACTAGCAGAGATAGAAACAAAGCACCTCTAGCTACAGCCCCACCTCCTAAGAGCATTCTTAAAGAGACAGACAAAATAGTGTCCTTTCTCGACATCCCCATCTCTGTTGACACCAACAACTCTCCCACTGCATCTCAGTCAGTTCCTTTTTTAGAACAAGGCCCCTACCGTCATCAAAGGGGGAGACTCCGGGACAGGGACAGGTGGGGATACAAACAGAATCGGACAAAGAGTCAAATCCAAACAGGATTATAAATCTCTCAGATTTCATTCTGTTACCCAGACACATCTCTCTCCTTAACAAAGGCCTTTCATTCGTACCCACTCCCCAATGCAATACCTTCGACTGGACGAAGGATATTAATCTATTTGGTAGGAAAATTGCCCTTAATATTATTCACACTAAAAAAGACACACAAACAGCCAACGATCTTGGGCTGACCTTAGAGGATTTTCGTCTAGCACAGAATTTAACTGATCTTCTGGAGGAACAAAATCCTAACAAACCATTGACGGATTTTAAGCCAGAAAGCTGGTATACTCCAAACTTTAAGGAATTACCACATGTTGATTTATTTGTTCAAATGTCAACCAGTGAATTCGAAAAATCAGACATCCCCACACCACCTAAGAATCTGACAGCTATGGAATTTAAGGGTTTAAAAGAGCTAAAACAATCTACCAATACCATCATCAAACCGGCCGACAAAGGGGGCAATATTGTCCTCCTTAACCGAGACAAATACATTGAAATATGTATGACACATTTGAATGATAAGGAATGTTACCAACCATTACCGAGTGATCCAACCTCGAACTTTGTGAAGGAACTGGACACTATACTAACGGAAGCTGAATCATCACATATCATTACCTCTCAAGAATGCAAATATCTCCTACCTCATAAGAATCCGACCATTGCAACATTTTATTGTCTGCCCAAAATTCACAAAAACCCGCTAAATCCACCTGGCAGACCCATAGTCTCGGGCAACAATTGCCTAACCGAAAGATCCAGTAGATTTATTGACAAAGTTCTACGACCTATGGTCATTACTCTACCGTCATACTTACAGGATACTAAGTCTACCCTCTTGACCCTGGAGGGTCTACAGGTTCCTCCTTACACTCTTTTGGCCAGTCTCGATGTGGTCTCCCTATATTCCAACATTCCACATGATAAAGGGATTTTCGCATGTGAATTTTTTCTGAACAAGTCGAATATCGACCCCTCAAAAAAGAACTTCATACTTAAATTGTTGAAGTTTGTTTTGATGCACAACTACTTTATGTTTAATGGCAGGTACTATTTACAACTGACTGGCACTGCCATGGGCACGGCTTGTGCCCCAACATATGCGAATTTGTTTCTGGGTTGGTGGGAGCAGCATGTCATCAATTCTCCACTATATCACCTATACCATGGATATATCTTGAAGTGGTATAGATATATTGATGACATGCTGCTCCTTTGGACTGGCTCCTGTGGGGCTTTTGAGGATTTCGTTGGTGCACTCAATGTCAATGACATCAACCTTAAACTTACCTCTGTCATTGATGTACACGAACTAATCTTCCTGGATTTGAGAATTATATTACTTGAGGACGGGACTATACAAACAGAGCTATATAGGAAATCAACCGCAACGAATAGCCTCCTACATTGGGATAGCCATCACCCATACAATCTGAGGGCCTCTATCCCCTACAGTCAGTACCTCCGTGCTAGAAGGAACTGCTCCGAGGATAATTCCTTTTATCAAGAATGCCAAACCTTAAGAACACGCTTCAAGACATTGGGGTATCCCAATAGGGTCTTGAAGAAGGCATTTCAACGTGCAAGCCAAACCGATAGACTAACTAGCCTTAGGTCAACTCGCACTAAGACCTCCGACTCTACTCCAAGGTGTATAGCGACCTTTGACAGTGGATGGGCCACCATGTCCAATATACTATCCAAAAACTGGCCAATCTTACGCCACAACCCTGTACTCAACAAACTACTACCAGAACATCCACAATTAACTGCCCGGAGAGCGGTTAATCTACAGGACATGCTTGTCCATAGTCACCTGGCATCCCCTCAGGCCACTTCAAACTGGCTTACTCAAACCAAAGGGACATATAGGTGCGGACACTGCAAAGCATGCAAACACATTTTTCCATCCAAATCTACCCAGTCTAACTGCTCTAAAATCACAGTATATACCAATGCCCTTGTTAACTGTAGCACCACCAATATCATTTATTTGATAACTTGTGACTGTGGGCTACAGTACATCGGCAAAACTTACCAGCAGTTTAGACGTAGAATCCTGCAACACATCGGTTCCGTCAAAAACAATATCACCCCTACCCCAATTGCCAGACACATCCAGAATTTTCACCACGGCAATACAGATTGCTTGAAATTTCAGGCAATCGAAAAGCTTCTTCCTCACCCAAGAAAAGGGAATCTAAATCAACTTTTATTACAAAAGGAGTCACAATGGATCTTTAAATTTAAAACACTAACTCCTTGTGGCTTGAATGAAGAATACAACTATACTCCCTTCATTCATAAATAATGTCAGTCCATTCACTGATGGCACTTCTCTATACAGGGTTTATCCCTTATTACCTTTAAACTCTATATTTGACCGTGTAATCACAGGGTATTTCACCCACTATTTCTCTTTGTACTTCAACTATTATAATTTTTTAGCAATCCTTGGTGGGATCCTCATACTTTCCCCTATTTGCCATACTGGGCGCTGTCACGATATTCTGTACAGTACCCCTCAATGATTGAACAACATGGCAATTATTTCTATCCCTGGTAAAACTATATTTTTGCCAGTTTGCACCATGCTGGATTATAATCCTTATGGTAAGCATTCACTATGAATCTGGAAACCGAAAAAATGGGTGTGCCACTCTACCTTGTACACAAACACAGTAACAGCCTAGCACTACTCAGCAGGCTCGTGACAAGTTATAACACTATACCCCTGCACGCACCATTCTGCAAATGTTACCATGTTGCAAACTATAATTTTGCAACTATGTTTTCCTTTTCATAGGATCCAGTTTACAGCCCGGCAATCCTGTATACCCTGCAAGTAGCGATCAAACAGTAATCTATCAAAACTCTCACCAAGTCCCTTTGGGTATAACCATACACCAACATACCCGGGGAGTCCATATCCCATAGGGTATGAATACACATCATCACATTTTCACTGTGTATCTATATGGTCAGCATTCAGTTGTTTCCAGAACATGAATGCTATATACTGTTTTGACTTTCATCTTATCCAGCAGGGCAGGAGTTAACTGGACCTATTTTTCATAGCCCCTCCCACCAACCAATCAGGACGCATGGCGCCCTATTTAAAATCGGACACACGAGATTTTCACTTACCCCTTGAAAAGCCGCTCACAGGCGAAACGCGCGTCGGGGCTTTTGTTCCTCTTCGTGTAGCTAACTTGGACAAGCTGTTTATATTCTATATCTAGAACTAGATCATTAGAGCTGAACTTGAGTGAACCTTGGTATCTTAGGAAATTTTTGGTAATCGAAAGTTATCTTTAGCTATCTCTAAAGTGTTATCTAACGAACCTGGCTATACAGACTCTTAGCAATCTCTGCAGTATTAACTAGGGGGTCTTCGGACTCCGACGAATTGACGAGACGCTATCCAGCCAGTATCAGCAACTCGACTAGTGGTCTCTCACAGTCAGGTGTCATTAAGCCGCTCACACTTTGACCAAACAAGACCCTCCTATTAAGTAAATGAGTTTTGTTCTATGCTGGCAATCGAAAGTTATCGTTATATTTATCTTTAGCTATCTTTGAATTGTTATCTAACGAACCTGGTTAAACAGACTCTTAGCAAATCTCTGCAGCATTTACTAGGGGGTCTTCGGACTCCGACTAATTGACGATACGTTATCTAGTCAGTATCAGCAACCCGACTAGCGGTCTCTTATGGTCAGGTGTCAACAAGCCGCTTACACTTTGACTAAACAAGACTAGACTATTAAGTAAATGAGTTTTGTTCTATGCAGTCGTACTGGACCAGAAGCCAGATAAAGTGAGCTCATCTTTAGAAAGCTCCAACAGTCTAAAGTGATTTCCAGTTATCTCTGCAATCCATACTAGAGGGTCCACTGACGTCTACCCATAAGAATCATTTAACCTAGGCTGTGCATCTTTCCAGCGGCTGTCTACGATCACACACTGACAAGCCGTGTAGAATAACTAAGTCCACTGGCCGACTAAAACCCTAGTGACCTGCTGGGATGCCAGCCTTATTACTTGACTCTTAATTGAGTATATCTGTTGAAACCCCTGTGAATTAACGCAGTATACACCAGTGACTCTCTAGACCCTCAGGTATTGCAGACTCGCCAATTTAGCAGGAATCAGAAATACAGTATTATAATATCTGATTCTCTCAGACAGACACCTCGTTCAGCTCTCCTTACCTATACTTCTATTTTGGGGATATCTATGCTTTTTACATCACTTGTCCACATTACCACATGTTGTCTGGCAAAGGCAGGGACCTTTAGCCGACCTAAGCTACACTATTATAAGTCAGCATCAGCCAATCCAGAGTAGTGGCATGATTTACCTGCTCTGGGCTATCTATCAGGTCCAGACCTGATATCTATCAAAATATCCAAAAATCTCCCATTGTTTGGGACTAAGACATAATAAATATATCTCTGGCTGTATATGTCTGACTATTTATTTGTGTATATACCATTGTACACATCATTTCCACCTTGCCCCTACTAACATAGAGACCAACAATTATCTCTCAGTATTAACACTCAGTATTAGTCTGCACTTGCAGTCTGATAAACTTACTATTCTAGTAGGGACATATATACGTTTATCAACGTTTTTTCTTCCTCTTTATGTTATGTCCGTCTAGAGTCTGATATCTTTTCAGCTCTCATTTTATCTATACATTAAAAGTTTATTAATTTTACATCGAGAATTAATTAAAAGTTATATTTTATCTCTCCTAAGGTCACTGGGCAGTCCAGTTCTTTGTTTTTTTTAAATAGTCGATGAGTTTGTTAGCTCTCACATGGATGCACTGAGCAGGCTAGATACTGAGCCATGTGGAGCAGAAAAGAACTGTCAAAAGACCTGCACAACAAGGTAATGGAACTTTAAAAAGATGGAAAAGGATATAAAAAAGATATCAAAAGCCTTTAAAATGCCAGTCAGTACTGTTCAATCACTAATAAAGAAGTGGAAATTCAGGGATCTCTTGATACCAAGCCAAGGTCAGGTAGACCAAGAAAGATTTCAGCCACAACTGCCAGAAGAATTGTGTGTGATACAAAGAAAACCCCACAGGTAACCTCAGGAGAAATGCAGGCTGCTCTGGAAAAATACGGTGTGGTTGTTTCAAGGAGCACAATACGACGATACTTGAACAAAAATGAGCTGCATGGTCGAGTTCCCAGAAAGAAGCCTTTACTGTGCCAATGCCCAAAAAAAGGCCAGTTACAATATGCCCGACAACACCTAGACACTCCTCACAGCTTCTGACACACTTTAATTTGGAGTGACGAGACCAAAATGCAGCTTTATGGTCACAACCATGAGCGCAATGTTTGGAGAGGGGTTAACAAGGCCTATAGTGAAAAGAATACCATCCACACTGTAAAGCTTACTGATGTTTTAGGGAGGGTGGGGAGGGGGGTGGTGGTGTGAGTATGTCACTGGGAATCTTGTAAAAATAGATAGCAAGATGAATGCAGCAAGTTATCAGAAAATACTGGCAGACAATTTACATTCTTCTGCACAAAGGCAGCGCATGGGACACTCTTGGACTTTCCAGCATGACAATGACCCAGAGCACAAGGCCAAGTTGGCCATCCAGTGGTGACAGCAGAAAAAAAGTAAAGGTTCGGGAGTGGCCATCACAGTCTCCTGACCTTAATATCCTTGAACCAATCTGGGAAGATCTCAAACGTGCAGTTCAATGCCTGGAGGCATTTTGCCAAGACAAATGGGAAGCTATACCCAGGGCCGCCACCAGAAATTTTGGGGCCAATAACTCAGCTCAGGGTCTGGGCCCCCTGGGGCCCACCTCCAAATACCGCCCACTGGGTCCGCCTCCAAATACCGCCCACAGGAATACACACACAGACACAAACATACACACTGATACAAAAGGACACAGATACATACTAACAGACACACATACTGAAACAGACATACACACATACAGGCATACATACTGACACACACATATTGAGACATACACACAGGCATACATAATGACAGACAGACACATACTAACATACATACAGACACACATCCATGAGGACTTAAAGACACATACATACATACAGACACCGACATACATACATACACACACACATACATACACACATACATTCATTCAGACACTGACATCCTTACACACATATATTCATAATGGCATACAGACATACACAGACATACATTCATAATGGCATACATACATACATACATACATACAGACTGACATACATGCATATATACAGACATACTGACAGACATACATGCATACAGACATCCATACACACATACACATAGCCATACGTTCATAATGATATGCAGACATACATATATACATATATAATGACATACATACATACATATAAACATACATAGACATACAGACAGACATACATACATACAGACAGACAGACATACATACATAGACATACATGCATGCAGTCAGACAGACAGACATACATAGACATACACACATACATACACACATACAGACATAAACACAGACATGCATGCATCCAGACAGACATACATAGACATACATACATACATAGACATACATGCATACAGACATACAGACAGACATACATGCATACAGACATACACATACATACAGACATACATACATACATAGACATACAGACAGACATACATAGACATACATGCATGCATACAGACATACACATACATACAGACATACATACATACATAGACATACAGACATACATACATAGACATACATACAGACACACAGACATACATACATACACAGACAGACATACAGACATACATGCATACAGACACACATACATACATACATACATACACATACATGCATACAGACAGACACACATGCATACATACATACATACATACACAGACAGACATACAGACATACATACACATACATGCATACAGACATACATACATACATACATACATACACACAGACATACAAACATACACACAGACATGCATGCATCCAGACAGACATACATAGACATACATAGACATACATAGACATACATACATAGACATACATGCATACATACATACATACATACATACATGCATACAGACATACACATACATACAGACATATATACATAGACATACAGACAGACATACATACATACAGACAGACATACATAGACATACATGCATGCATACAGACATACAGACAGACATACAGACAGATATGCATGCATACATACAGACATACAGACAGACATACACATACATACATACATACATAGACATACATACAGACAGACACACAGATATACATACATACACAGACAGACAGACATACATACACAGACAGACATACAGACATACAGATATACATACACATACATGCATACAGACAGACAGACACACATGCATACATACATACACAGACAGACATACATGCATGCATACATACAGACATACATACATAGACATACATACACATACATACAGACAGACATACATACACATACATACAGACAGACATACACATACATACATACATAGACATACATACATACATACATACACAGACAGACACACAGACATACATACATACACAGACAGACATACATACACAGGCATACATACATACACAGACAGACACACAGACATACATACACATACATGCATACAGACAGACATACACACATACATGCATACAGACAGACATACATACACATACATGCATACAGACACACGTAGAATGCTCATTTTCCAGCCACCCTCCTGTCTCTTACCTTTGCAGGAGGGTGGCTGGGGATGATGGGAGTCGGCGCAGCTCCCTCTTCACTGGCGCGCGGAGTGAGCTGGGAGGAAGTGACCACTTCCTCCCAGCAGCACTTGCGGCTGCTTTTTTTTTTTTTAAAGGGGCCCGGTTGCGCTATACCGGTCATAGCGCTGACCGGGCCCCTGAAGGAGGGGGCCCATCGGGTGGCCCTCAGTGTGTGGGCCACCCGATATGCCCCACACGTTATGGTTGTCACCCATTGATGGCGGCCCTGGCTATACCACCTGCAAGAATTAGGGGCCTCATAGAAAACTATTACAAAAGACTGCATGCTGTCATTGATGCTAAAGAGGGGAATACACATTATTAAGAACTAAGGGTTTGCTGAACAGGGGTCATTTCATTGTTTCTTTGTTGCTATGTTTTGTTTTATGATTGCGCCATTCTGTTATAACCTACAGTTGAATATGAATTCCATAAGAAATTCTTGCTCATGTTTTCTTATATCAAATTATCTTATAAGAAAACATATATACATAATGTATATATATATATACATATATTACCAATTCTCCAAGGGAATGCAATTTTTTTAGCACAACTTTTGAGCTGTAAGTTAAAAAATGTGTTAATAAAGTAAGTTTTATTAAAGTAGACCATACATTGTTATATATCTTTAATGTACTGGGCTTTTAAAGATACATTGCTTGACTTGTTGCTATGGAAATGGGCACTTTAGACATCTAAAAATAGTCTAATTATGGCTTTCTCTAAGAGAGGACGATTCAACATTTTATGGTATAAAAATAATAATCAAATGCCACAACAGAGGTATGACAATAATATAAAGTAGTAAAACATTATATATATATAACAAAATGGAGAGAGCACTCACATGGCTTAGTAGATAATGATGCTTTATTTAAGCAGACTAAATACAATTACAGCAGGATCATTTAAGTCCTATGATGGACACACACTGGCACAGACACTGTCACTCACACAGTAACCCACAAAAGCACACTGACACATAATCACCAATGCATGGTGAAAAGTCAGTATGGTCTACAGCGGTTGCTAGGAAACCGAGTCCAAATACGAGCTCCAGTAAATCAAAGCAAAAAGTCCGAATGAGGAGTGAAATTAAAAGCAAAGGTTCACCTGCACCGAATGCCATTCACCCAGAATATGCCGAACAAATTAATTGCATTGCAAAGAGAATTAAAGTACTGAACACCTTGTGAATCTGAAGTGCAAACTAGGCCTCTAGGGCGACGAAGATGCCAAACCAACTAGTCAGGCAGACTAGCTGAGTACAGAACACTCCGAAATGGAGAAGAGAAAAGCACCTCTGTATTAGCATGTGAATCTGCCAAATAGCAAGACAGAATCAGCAGTTAAATTCAGTTTATACTTAGAAAGAGCAAACATAATTATTAAGAAAGTGACAAATTAAACATTTTAAACAAAAAAAAATTATATTAAATAATCATCATAATGAACAAAGGCATTCAGCGATATGCTAGAGGTGTACTAGGAAAACAGTATCACTCTATAACTGGCGTAACATAATAGTAACAGAAACAAATAGATACAATAACAAAGAACAAAGTGTTCAAAGTTTTAGCAAGCACATAGGGCCCAAGCACACAACAAAAAACAAATCCAGTCCTGTACCGAATAGCTGTGTATTTTACACTGGATGTTTTAAGTCTAAGGTAAAATAATAATAATTTAAAAAAACATCCAATTTACCCCAACCTTCTATTGTAGTAATATAGGGTGCTGATAATATTCACCCCACCACCCTACATACAGCATCCACAAATTGATAGAGGCCTTACAGATACTGGACCATGCATGGGGTAGCAACATTAAGGCTAATGTCTTGCTAAGAAGCCATTCAAAGCAATAACTGACTCTTCAAGGTTCCTATCGCTCCAGCACACTCTTTCTGGGCATTTCTCACCCCCTCCCTCTGCCTCTTTCTCATAAACATTCAGCAATTTAGCTTCCTATATAAGGACACCATGCACATGTACATACTATCTTGATAAAAGTCCATCATAGGACTTAAATGTTGACCGTGTTGTAACTGTATTTAATCTGCTTCAATAAAGCATCATTATCTCTACCACTAAACCTTGTAAGTGCTCTCCGTTGTGTTTTTTTGTTTATTGGTAAGGGTTTTAGCACCACGGCAAGAATTTCTCAGGAGAAAGGCTAAAGGTGAGCCAGTGCCAGAAACTAATTTTAATGAAGTTGTTATGGTGCCAGAAGGGTTATTTTATTGTGCAATATTCTTGCACTAATGCAAGAATTTCTCAGGAGTCGTCGAGCACCTGGTTGTTAAGGTGCCAGGGGGTTCCTGGCACTGGCTCACCTTTTACACTGTTAAACAGAATAATGTTCATGGTAGCAGTAGCTCCAGTATAACTCTTCCAGTGTCTCCATAAAACTCCATGTAATTTGTATCTAGGCCAGAATTCTAAAGCCTGGTGCAGCATTTATTTGGATATCCATATTTACAGACCATCATTTAATAGTAATTATATGAGTATTCTATTATGTGCTTTCTTTATATTTATTGGTTTGCTAGATTCTAGAGTGATTTAGTTAAAAGCATACATATATCTGCATAAGCATAAACTTGAGTTTAACATTACTGAAATAAACCACTAGAGGTAGCTACATACATACTGTATATACACATAAAGTACATATTGCGGTGGGGGAAAACGTGTGGCTGAAAACCCCTTCCACCTGAAGCAAGCAGATGGTTAATACATTGCTTAACACAAATACACACACCAGTCAAGCCATAAGGCTTGCTTTCCCCACAGAAATCTCAATTTAACAGTGCTCTCACAACTGCAAGGGATTCTGGGTAGACATATGCAAATGAGCTCAACAAAACATTTTTGCCTCATAATTCCACTTTATACGTTGAATCCTTGGAGTTTGTGTATGCCGTATACAACAGCTTTGAAACACAACTCATATATTTTTATATATATATATTTTTTTTTTTTCTGCAGTACAATTTGAATCATATTTTAAAATACAAAGTAAAACAGACAAACAAATGAGTCTTATAGGATATTTAGAAAAAAAGAGTGAACATTTCATCCCAACATCCATTATCATTCTCCTTTTGTTGTATTGATCACTTAATATCTTTTTGGGTGTTTTAGTTCCAGGTCCCACTGCTGGTGTAAAGGCTGCTGCTGCTTCTGCTTCGATAGTGTACGTCTCATGGCTTCCTCCACTGAAGTTAAATGGAATTATCCGGAAATACACTGTGTTCTGCTCTCACCCCTACCCTACAGTAAGTAACAGGTCGAAAAGCTTCACTAATGGCCATTAGAGTAAATAAATAACCTCCATCTTTGTAAATGTGCAGAGGCATTTGAGAAGAGCGTAGGCGACTTTTTTTCTTTGGTGTTTACTGAAAAAATTATTTTGGTCTGTACTGTTTTTTTTATAAAACTTTAGAGTTAAAACAGAAGAACCCACCAGCCTTTGTTTGTCTCTAATATGAAACAGACGAAGAAGAACAACTGGTTTCGTGGGAAATAGCCTCCACACACATTTGAAATGTCACCGTTAACCATTACTCTCATTTATGGTCTGGGGCATCGGGAAATACCCCCTGAGCCACTGGCATGGCAGGGGGTGGTGGGCTGCAACCTCAATCCATTCTTCTGTAAATTTAAATAGTGATAGTTGTGTTGGGATCTCTGTTTCACAGTTCTGCAGGAGTTGCCCAGTACTATATGGACTTTTATAGGGACTGGTGGTCTCCATGATCTCTCCAGGCTTAGATTACCCAATAAGATTTTTCCTGATGGACTGTAGTATCTGAGGTTGACTACCAGGCTATACTGAGTATGCATGATGTTCCTGGAGCAGTTTGCCTGTGACCACAGTTTGAGAAGAGACAGTGATCGTTGGAAGATATAGAGTCAGCGGGAAATAGTCTTTTCTCCTAGAAATGCTCAGATATCTGTAAATGTTCCTTCATACTGTGCAGGGCATACTGTTTAAGGTTGCAGGGATATATGATGGTGCAAACATTGTCACTCCAGCAACCTACACCTGTCAAATATATATAGATTTGTTTGTTTTTTGATACATTCATGTGGCATTTCGGAGTTACAGAATTCTGATGACTGGCAACATTTGGACGAATTGTGATTCATTTGAAACTGAATGCACAAGTTTAACATATGATGCTCAGTCTCAGTACTTTCAGAGAAAGAAAAGTATTATCATTCTTGAAGGTCTTCACCTGTAAATCATATAATGGGGAATATCAAAACTCTCTATAATATGTGATATAGAAATATATATACATATATACTCATTGGGACCCTGCTAGCTCTGTCAGTCCAAGGTCTTGCAATTTCTACCATCACTATATGAAGACCTGGCTTCAATTTTCTTACCAAAAACAAGTCTCAAAAGTTCTCTATTTTTACCAGTACATTATCCTCATATAGATGTCCATGCATAAGATATAAAGGCGTATGTACTCTACATATTCAACCCACTGTCTGAATTATAAGTTGTTGTAATGAGCATATTCCTGCTCTTACCTTTTTGCAAACTGCAACGATCTCCGATACAATATACTTTGTTTCCTATGATTTCTCTTTTTAGTTTTAATTTGTATGTTGAGAAGTCTACGAATTTACAAGTTACAGGTTTAATTAAAATAAACTAAAAATGATATTGAGTTGCATTAGTCAACCCATTTCACTATACTTCTTTATTGGAATAATATGCCTATCACGGATGGAGGACTAGCCACTCGTTATCCCAGGTCTGATGGTAGTTCAGTTAGTCCGGTAACCAAACTAATGATTAGTAAAATATCCTTCCCTGTTGCTTCCAAATGAGTGAATCATACCATTTTTCACAGGCCGGCAGGAGTAAAAATGAAAACTTTAAAGAACAGTTTGTGATTATGATGTAAACTGTCAATGTCCCTTAACACCTTAAGGACCGAACTTCTGGAATAAAAGGGAATCATGACATGTCACACATGTCATGTGTCCTTAAGGGGTTAAAGAATTATTCTACATTTGCAGCCCTAATTTATTGGGGTAGATTGATAAAGCATTATATAGTTACATTAGTATGTTTAACAATGAAAACATGCTACTATTATACAACAAGGACACAAATAAAGTCTGATTCAATCCTAAAAGCACTCTGCCATTGACACACCTTCCAACATTTTAAATGGATCAAGAGGGACACTGTAATTTTAAGGGTGTGATTGGAGGTGTGGCTAGTGACGGGGCTGTACTGAGATATATTAGATATATTATATAGATAGATTATATTGCTCTACAGTTGGAGAAAATAGCTATTTGTGTTTTAGCAGGGAAACCTGGAGACATTCTGGGACAATATTATACATGTAGTACCAGCTAGCGACACGTTATACTGGAGCCTTTGACAACTGTTCCCTTTGCATCATTTTGCCACACAATTTGTCAGTTTTGCCTGAAAATATAACTTACATATTTTTTTTTTTTTTATAATTCTTATAATTTTTTATAATTTATTCTTTATCATGCACGAACAATACAAATAGGCAGGCAATGCCACAACAGCTATTGCTTGCATTTAAGGCAGCATTGAAAGACATTTGCTTGGCATATCTAAACATCGAATCACATTTTTTATTATATTGTAGAATCATTGAGAATTGGATCGACATGTCAGTTATAAGATAAGGCAGACAAAATACTAATTTGGATTAACATACAGACTTTTTTGTATAATTAGAGGGTCACAAGCTTATTTAAGGCTTATCTTTCGTTTAGGAGTTTTAAAAAACAAAAACAAAGAAGAAAAAGCATAGCTAAACGTAAGGTTAACAATCTAGGTAACTGCTTTTCGAAGGTACATTATGATCATCTAAAAGCCTGTCGTAAGCAATCATGTACATATAATCAGCACTTTCTGTTAATTGGAGTAAGAACAAGAGGTGCCCATTGCAGGGTCGTATAGACAACAGGCACAAAGAAAATAATACATTAAAAACAAGGTGCTAAGGCATTATGAGCATGCAAAGTGGGGACTTCAGTTTAAGGGGAGCTTTACAATGATCTGTTCACAGTCAGCTGGTTCCCGGGTCTGGGTAGACAGGTTTGGAGTCTGCACTGGTATCACTAGAGCAGTTTGTGAGGCTTTGGTTACTAAAGGGGCCATAGTGGGACCGTTACTCTAGCCGGAGTCAGTGAAGTGGGGATTCAGTAAGGCCTATAGATGAGTTAAACTGATTGTCGGCTGTGCGGACTATCCTCTTGTAGGTGGTCTGGACCAGAACTAGTCCCCAACACCTTCCTTACTGTTCAGCCAATGCCGGTCCTGGAGACCTGACAACAGATGCGCCGGGAATAAGGGCTGGTGTGTCGCCTCGGCAGGATTCTGTTTCTGTTAATCCCAGTGCGGAGAGGAAGCATATTTAATGAGGTATGCAGAGTCCTCGTCATGTGTGTCAATTCTGAAAGTGCCCCATGTCATGGTTGTGGGCCTCATTGCTGGTCTGACCCGCCATTTTGGGCCTCGCGCCTCGCCATCTCCATACACGATTTGATGGCGCTGTGCTCTTACGGGGCCCGTTCCAAGTCATACAGGCCTCAAGCTTCTCCCAGAAGGAGCTGAAAATTGTGGCTAGTTGGAGCTCTGTTTCTGTTGCGGTGTGGGAGGCCTCCGACAGTTTATATTCCTCACCAGGATCCACAGGACGTCATGTCTGAGTTGCTGTCTCGCCACCTAGCTGGGGGATCGAGTGAGGGTAGACCAGGATAACCCCCCGCCGGTCCAGGAGGGGGACGAAGGCCCAGAGACGTGTACCTGGCTCGTCGAAGCAGCAGGAAAGTGGTCGTCTTCCCTGCGCATGCCATGTTGGTAGGCCTCACCGTGATTTCGGGTGCGCCTTTGTTACTTTGTCACTTGGGTGGTGTTTGTGCGTGCGCCCTGGTATCTCCTGTCACTTGATGGCCTTTGTGTGGCATTTCAATGTCGTTTTGGTGTCTGAAATCCGCTTTTTTTTTGCCCCAAATAGCAGGAGCTGGTGAGGCAAGCGTCCTCTCAGCTCAGTGGTCAGGCCCCACCCCCCTTAAAATTGATTTCTAATGGTAGATTTGAGAGAAGTTGTCTTCACCCAACAACGAAAGGTATAAATACATAATTTCATGCATAAAGTGTACCATCTTCTGCACAGTCTGCTTGTTTTTTTATCCCTCTCCCCCCTCACTCTGCTCTTCAGAAAGATATATATGACCTCCAGGGCCGTCTTTAATATTGATTGGGCCCTGGGCAAGCATTTGATGGGGTCCCCTGACCCCCACTCCCTGACATGCAATCACGCTCTCCACTTCCCAACGCAGTAGCGGAACCATTTTACCAAGTTTGCAGAGTTGTATTAAGCACTGAGCTGTGTTTGTGTGTTTGAATGGAAGCATGTTTTTGTATTTAGTATGTTTGTGTAAATGTAGGGGTGTGTTTGTAGGTGGTGTTGGTGTTTGAATGCAAGCATGCATCTATGTGTAGTTTTTTTAATGCTGGGGTGTGTTTATATATATTTTGGGTTTTTAACACAAAGATGTGTTTGTATGTATTGTTGGTTACAATGCAGGACTGTGTTTGTATGTAGTGTTGAAGGTTGAAGGCAGGGGTGTACTTGTGTGTAGTGTTGTCGATTTGAATGATGCGATGTATGCACATGTACACATACACTGTGATACACATACACATACTGAAATACATGCAGATACACAGATATAAACACTGACACTCACACTATATAACACTAGATATAAACACTGACACTCACACACACATGCAGATACAGACTGACACAGATACACACACTAACACATACAGACACACAGACACACATACAGAGACATATATACAAACACTGACACATATGGATACTCAGACACACTGATGCATATAATGACACACATGCAGATACACACTGACTATATACAGCTGCACACACAGATATACACACACAGGTACACACACTGACAACATACAGATACACAAATACATACAATGATAACATACACATACAGACACACATATACACAACCTGACACACATGCAGATACACACAGACCACATAGAGAAACATGGATATACTAAATACAGATACAGAGATATACAAACACAGATATACATACTGACAACACAGATACACACTGACAGACATACTGATACACACACACACGGACACCCTGACAGACATACTCACACATACTAAGCCACATACAGACATACTAAGACACAGACAGACATACTGAAGCACACAAATACTGACACACACATACTGACACACATGCAAAGTTTCCATTTTTACACACTGACAGACATACTGACACACTGACAGACAAACTAACATGCACATTGACAGACAAACTGACATGCACAGACAAACATACTGACACACACAGAGACATACTGACACACACAGAGACATACTGACACACACACATATGCCTTGGCAGACATACCGACACACACACAGACATACTGACACACACAGAGAAATACTGACACACACACACACATACGCCCTGGCAGACATACTGACACACACAGAGACATACTGACACACAGACATAGTGACACACACACACACACACACAGAGACACCCTGACAGACATACTGACACACACAGACATAAGACACACATACTGACAGACATACTGACACACACACAGACACCCTGACTGACATACCCACACACATAATAAGACACACACAGATACACTGACACACACAGACAGGCATACTAAGACACACACAGACATACACACAAAAATGGTGACACACACACAGACACCTTGACCGACATACTCACACACATACACACATACTAAGACACACACAGACATACTGACACACACAGACACCCTGACAGACATACTGACACACACATACAACCTGACAGACATACTCCCACACATACTAAGACACACACAGACACCCTGACACACACACACACACACACACACATAAATGGTGACACACACACACCTTGACAGACATACTCACACTCATACACACATACTAAGACACACACATACATACTGACACACACAGACACCCTGACAGACATACTGACACTCTAACAGACATACTGTCACACACACACACACACACACACAGACATACACACAGAAACCCTAACAGATATACTCACCCACATACACACATACTAAGACACACACAGACATACGGACTCACATGCAAAGTTTACATTTATAAAGCCACCCACTAGCCCTACCTTATGGGTTCCCTGGGGTCCAGTGGCAGGCTGAGGTAGTTGGGAGTGTGAGGCTCTGGCACTCCAGCCCCCTCCTGACGGCCTCCTCCTCCTCCATCCTGCGCGGCTTCACTCTATCTGGGAGGAAGTGACTCATGGCATTCACTTCCTCCCAGCCTGCTGCAGTAAAACAAGGGGGCCCTGTCACTCTGTTTAAGGGCCACAGCACCCAACCGGGCCCTCTTAGTGTGTGGGCTCCAGGTGCAGCTGCAGCACCGGCGGGCCCATGAGACAAATAATATTTTTAAAAAATTGCAGACAGAGGGGCCCACGGTGTAGCTGCTTTGGGCCCCCCAGGAGTAAGTGGGCCTGGGGCAGCTGCCCCGTTTGCCCCGCTTTAAAGACGGCCGTGATGGCCTCTGCAAGAATGTTGTCTATTTTCTACAAAACCTGTGTCTTATCTGCACTCAAGTCGCTTTAACCGCTGTATCACAACTCAACTTTGAGTTCTATGTGTCGTCTTGCTCAAAAATGCTTCAGACTTGAGAAAGGAAGGTTCTCCCGAAAGCTTGTCATTAAAAAATTCTGTTAGTCCAACAAAAAAGGTATTACAAGATACAAATTTTATCTGTTTTTTACATCTACATCACTGGACTAATACAGCTACAATCTCTACTTGAACACTATATATATTTATACACTAAATAACACCAAATTGGTAAATTGGGACAGCTGACAATACTTTTGTTTAGCAAATACCGTTGCTGTTTATGGAAGCTTGAATGTATGAATTTTTTTTTTATTATTTATTTTAGTTTTATTACCAATATTTGATTTCCTCTTCTCCATATATTTGGGAGCCTGCACAGGGATCCATATCGGCAGGTTGCTATCTTTACACTATCGACTGGAATCGCTCTCTTGGTTCTGCTGGAGCTGATTGGGGCTTCATTGTCTGGCATATCAATGGCATTTAAACAGAGCGACTCTTTACATTTATATGTGTTGGGTTTTCAGTTTTTATGCACCAAGAGTGTTTTTTATTTGCTTGGCACGCTATGCTATTATTTGCATAAACATGGTATCATGGTATAAGAGATAAGAATATATAACAATATATCTAAAGATAAGTATTATCATTGTTTGATTGGTTAATTATCACTTGTTTAGGGAATTGCATGATGGACACGAAGAGTTGTTTTTTTCTAGTTCCTTATATTTAATTAGCATTTGGTAGCGCCTTTTATTTATCCACTAATAATTGGCTTAATTTTAAAATGTTTAATACATTAAACTGACTGCTGGAGTAGCATGTACTGAGGGTAAAAACAGCGAACCATAACAAAATTCCAGAAAAAAAAAAAAAAAAACCTAGAAAACAAATGTATAATCCAAATGTGAAACAATATCATGCTATTATGAAAATCTAACACCAGGTGGCAGTATGGTTCCATTCTCGGCTACTTCACTGTAAACACAACTTACACCTACGCATTCGGCTCCCTTGTTCTGTAACTCTTTGTGTGCGATTCTGGTATACACAGTATCCATTCCTATATGCTGCACCTGCTTCAATACATTTTCTGACATGTTTACCTTTTGCCAGTCATTGAGACTGTCATTCAGAACGGTGCGTCTCATTACAATTGTCATCATGAAATCCTAGTTATTTCAAGTTGCCCAGATGTATACATTATGTCGGTGGTGAAATTTTTCAAAACCGTTAAATGAATCAGACTGTGTAATACCATCCTCTTAAACTGTAGCATCCTGGGATTTCAGACTTGAATGGCTGACATTTAAAGTGACAGCATAGCCCTTGGATTGGCATACTTACACCAACTGATGGGTGTTGCAATATTGTCAGAAGTAATAATTGCATGTGTTTTACAATATAATGTATATCAGGGTCCCCAGATATCGCTTCTAGAGGCTAATGGTTATAGAAAGTCTAGGACGCTACCATGCTCTCTGTTGGAAGTTATCGCGAAGTCACAAAGTAAAAAGAATGGTCACCATTGTCACCTGTAGACTGAACTCTATAGGACTCTCTTTATGATGATTTAGTGGGATACAAGCATTGAAAATCATACTACATTCAGAAAAAGGAACCGTTTGTATTTACAGAGTAATTAACAGTGTTTATATTAAGACGAGATCTGCAGCTTTTGCAAGCTGTTTTAGATATATCCCAATAAAAAACAAATGCATACTTTCATTGGGGTAAATCTTCTTAAAAATTATTTTGTGTAGTATCCCTTTAAGCCCTATTAAAATAAAGGACATGATTGAAGTGGCCCATAGATTCTGAGTTCAAAGAATACACTTTTCTCTCACCATCGTGTCCTTTCCCCTATAATACCGAGTTATGCAAAAAAAAACATAATTCATTAAACTACTAAATGATTAATCTCATCATTACCGGACATTTAGAATCTTACCGACATTTTCGTGTTTCTGACTCCAGATCCACCTTGTATACTGAGATCTGTTAATTACCCTGCCCTTTTACATCAAACTTCGAGCGGCTCACTCACTGATAGGGTGATGCCATTAACAGGTTAAGCGGCACTCTCGACTCAACATGACTCCAGGATACCTTTCGGAAACGCAAATCTGGCTTTGGCCAACATTCACACATTTTAAAATCTGTCATAGGTTAGTTTACAGCAGGGTTTTTTTTTTTACCAGTAATTTCCGCAGATGTTAAAGGACTGCAACTCCCATTAACCTGTACCAGGCAAGAGGAATGCAAGCAGCGAGTGTCGGTTCATATGCTTTCTAGATCAATAATAGCTGGCTGTACGTCTGATATTTTGAAAACCCCTGTGTTTGTTTTGTTATTTCTGTAAAAGTATACAGGCCGCTTATTTTACATCTCTAGAACATAATATCTTATAATTTATAATCATAGCTCTACAAAGGACATATCCACTTTAATTTATAATATTATAAATTGACCTGGATGCACTTGCAAACAGGTTTTTTTTTTTTTTTTTAAATCTTTGTTTCACCAATTCCTGCTTTATTTTCTCAAGGGACATTACCCTGGATTGTGCTTTAATATGCAATGTGCTGTTTACCTGATCTTTAAGCCATTTTTTGGCACATTTAAAAAAATAAATCACATTTTTTATTTAGTAAAATATTCCTCAGACATAAATATTTCATAAAAGTGTTTGCACATGCTTTATTTTAACAGAGATCTTACATCATATGGTTTTGTTCATTCATTGCTTTCTTTTTAGTACTTTCTTTTCTTCTACCCAGGGGTGAAAATACAAATTCCAAGGTTGTAGTCTTAAATTCTATCAAGAAATTGCAAAGAGTGTCAAACATGAGTTTCAGCATTTCTTCAAACTTGTGAATTTCACAACAAGCAGTCAACATACATTTATATGCAATACCAGGAGGAGGTATTCTAAGCAGTATTCACCATCTAAGGTGAACAATAGACTTGGAGCACAATTCCACCAAACTTGGGTCAATTGGGTGACTGGCTGAATTCCCGAACTCTAAGCCGAAATGTAACCCAATCATGGATTTCATGGTTGTGCTTCTGGATTTTGCCCGTGTCAACAAGAAAAATAGATGATTGTAGGGAAAAAAAGATTAGTGATGGTTAGATAACAGCCACTGAATTATCAAATTAATCTATATTTTATACAGACCATGTGAGAAGTGAGCAACAGGGTGAAAAAAAGCAGGAGCATTAAAAAAAAAAATCTATGTTTATATCTGTTGTGGACCACGGGTAACCCAACTGGTTAGCTCCGCTTATTCCTTTATTCAGCCACTCTGGAACCATCAAATTAACCAGACCTCTATTCCCCCCGGTAACTGGACGAGACACAGCTCAGGGAGTACAACTGAATTTTATTGTGTCACAGACGGCTTTTATGCATAACCCCTTGCAAGGGGTCTTCCACACAAACAAACAGGTGTTTCCATGCCAGGATCCTCTGTACCTGGGAGCCAAGGCGCGGGAAAAGGGACCTAGCCTCTTTGTCTCCCAGGTACAGAAAGCATGCCTAAGTAGCCAGTGCCCCAAAAGTGTCCCCACCAACCTTAGGACCACCCACATAAGTACATGTCCTCGACCAGTCTCCGTTCGTGAGGGGAGCACTCATTAATTACTTGCCTTGTGGTTTCACACTTCTGTTACTGGTGTGAACGTTCTAATTAATTGGGGTGAACATTCTAATGTGGCACCGGGGGTGGTCCACGTTTGGGAGACGAATAGGTTCTGTTCGTATGTACGCTCCCGAACAAGGAGGGAGAACAAGGCACAGCACACAAAATACAGGGGAAAACAAACAATATAAGGGGAAAACATACGAATAAGCAGTGGTGCTGCCACAATATTTATAGTATATATATATTTTAACTGATACTCCTCTTTTTCCTCTGTGTTACTTTTTCTCATTTGACTTGTGAACCAAATGGCAGGAAAATGCTCCTATCAGTGTACTGCAAAATATATACATAGTATATTGTGTATATATTTTGCTGCACACTGATCGGCCCACTGTCACTGTCTGGCCAATGTCTGGCCAAAAATCGGATGACCTAAGTAAATATTTTATTTTTGGAAAAAATGGTTTGCCCGAGCCAAATTTTCTCGCCCTGAGCAATTCTAGTAAAGAGTCCAGTACAGAAATGTACACACACACACAATGAGTGCCACTCGTGAATTAGGCCTTCCCATAGGAAAGCATTGAATAAATGCTTTCCTATGGGGATTTTGAGAAGCTGGAGGTCCTTATGCATAGAGTGAGGACCTCCAGCATCATTTCACTAAGTCTGGTAGACAGCCACTAGAGGCAGTCTTAATGCAATATAAACATTGCTGGACAAAAGGGGAAGGGACACTGCACTAAGACCACTTCAATGAGATGAAGTGGTATGAGTGCCTATAGTGTCCTTTTAATGTATCGCTAGGATTCTAGAATTTTGTAAAGTTTCTCCAAAGGGATGCAGAAAAGTCTAAGGCTTTGCCTCCTGATGATACATATTAAGTGTTACACAGTGTAGGATCAGAAAAATACTTTAGATTTTTTTCTCTTAATCAATTGCAAATACAAAAATACATGTCTCATCAATTTTTAAGGGATGTATTTACACTGTCACTTTTCAAGATTTTTATTATGATATTTTCTTAATCCCCGCATTTAAAAAAAACATGTATTTGTGAGGTTTAAAAAAAAAAAAAAAGAGTTAAATGTGGAAATGACACCTCTTTATCCTGCATCTGCACATATTGACTCCCTGTCAATCATTGTTATGAGCTCTGATCTTTGTACCTGCCATTTAGCACAGAGGAGGCATATAGAGAAGAGGAGAAATAAAACAAGGTTTCTATCCCTCCTCCTTGTTTGGAATCTTCATTCTGACTTTACCTTGTCTAAGCTGGACGATGATGTCATTTGCAAAATCTTTAAAATAAATGAAAACAGAGAGGGTTGGATATAGCATCTGTGTGTTACATGCTCGCTGCACTTATTGTTAATATAAAATGTAATGTTGTAAAAGCTTTCTGGTGGCACATTGGTATCTGGTATTATTTATGAACATCTTAGATACATGTTTTGATGCCATATTATATGATACACCAACTGTAAACCTCCTATAGAGTGTAATAATCTCAGGAAACAGACCAAATGCAAATGTTCCTTTTATGTACTGACAACGTAATTGACTGTTGTCTGTATTATCCTGCCTCGTTGTGTGGGTGGTCCTAATTATTTCCTATTCTATAAGGGAAAGAAACATTGTCTTGACCATTGAGGGTGGTCCATGGGGGTATGTTCGGACCCCCAGACTTGCTTAGTCTGCTTCAGCAAGATTTCTGACATCTCACCTACTGGCTTTACCTTGGGCAATCACATCCTAGCCCTAAAAACAGGCTTGCCTATTGTCCTCTGCTGTAGAGATGTCATTGGGTAATGGCATCAGTGGGTGGAGTCAGACTTCTTTAAATCAAACACCATTTCCAAATTCATTTATTCATAGGTTTATGGTACTGAATAGGGCATGGCTTGCGTTAGGGGTTGAGTAAAGGGATAAAGTGGATAGAGCCCAAAAAGTTCAAATCCCAGGGATAGAGTCTAACGTGGTGCTATTGTTAAACTTTACTAGCCACCACTGATCTTGCCTGATCTGTTATGTGTTTTATTTTACATGTGATCCCTAACTTGTGTAATCATTATTATGTAATTTAACTGTAATCATTATTTTGTTTAAAAAAAAAAAAAAAGGCTAGACCTTATACCAAACCATGAGTTTTTTTGGGTCAAGGTAATTGTGGCAATGCCAAAGGATCTGCCTGGTAGAGAGATTTAATATGTTAGTAAAGTCAGAAGCAGGTTGATAAAGGTGAGCAGAAGGGATGATGTCTACTATACAGAAGAAGACATTAGAGCGGAGGACACTATATGTGCTGTGCCGTGAAATCTTTCTGTGGGTAGACGTGTGAGTCCTTACACAGAGGACTGTCCCACAAAGCTGCTACAGACTGGCTGCACTTGAAAGAGTTTAAATCCATGCTTATTAATTACTAGCCCATTAGTGAGGAGTAATCTGAATGTATCCTTAAAAGGCAGATACTACAGCAGTTAAAAAATATATAGAATTTTAACCTCCAATATTGTTCCAACAAACCTGTGTCTGCCAGGCAGACAAATAATTAAAAATTCATGGTTCCTTTGGCTTCTGCATGAATTACTTATGATTTAGGTAGATTAAAAGATTTTACAGGCTAATCTAATGAACAATAATAGTGTGTTAACAGTAAACACATTGAATAGTTTTATTAGTTTACTGGCTGATCCAAGTTTACCTCTAGGCGTTCGAGGTATAGCGGCACAGCTATATGCAAAAAGTATTAAAAAGAAAAAAGCAAAAGTATTAAAAAGAAAAATCTAGAATATTGTTATATATTTTACTGGGGTAATGATTATATATTGAATTACTCTTCTTATTTAGAGTAAAAAATGGGTCGCAAGAGAATACTGAGAACGGGCAGCAGCTGAAATAGCCTGCCCTTCGGTGGGTCCCCGCTCAGTTCTCAAGCTGTTTTTTGCTCATCTTGTGCCATTACAGAGAGAACATATCTGAAGCATATCAGACTGGTCCCACCCATACGGGCAGTCCAGATCCGAAATGCCAGCAAGTTCCCTCTGCACGAGAGACACAGCAACCCCAGACGATCGTTTCAGCCTTGTTAGGCATCATCAGTGAGGCATAGCTGATATCTCCCTAGACACCGTGAGCAAGGGGTCCACGTCTGGATTATCCCTTTAAACTTGTGGACGTGGACCCCTTGCTCACGGTGCCTAGAGAGATATCAGCTATGCCTCACTGATGATGCCTAACAAGGCTGAAACGATCGTCTGGGTTTGCTGTGTCTCTCGTGCAGAGAGAACTTGCTGGCATTTCGGATCTGGACTGCCCGTATGGGTGGGACCAGTCTGATATGCTTCAGATATGTTCTCTCTGTAATGGCACAAGATGAGCTAAAACCAGCTTGAGTTCTGAGCGGGGACCCACTGAAGGGCAGGCTATTTCAGCTGCTGTCCGTTCTCAGAATACTCTTGCGACCCGTTTTTTTCTACTCTTCTTATTTGGATGAAAGTAGACGTTACATTGTGTGCTGTTTACCAGGAGGGCTCAAAAATATTACATGTAAATTTAGACAGGATGACACCGACAGAGGGGTTAACAGGAAATGTTTTATGTGAAACATCTTTCCATACTATAGAAGGAATTGTAAGATTTTTTTTTCACCCTAAAATACAGTAGACACATGGGTATATGAGGGTATCTCGATAGATACTCCACTTACTCACCTACCTAGGTGATATAGACTTATAGAATATGTTGCTGGTGTCGCATCTCATCCTTGTAGTTGGGTTACAATGTAACTTTATGAAGTTTTCTGCAGAAAATATCAATATAGAGAACATTACAATGTAGTGGAAAGAAATGCTTCTGTCTCTTTCACATTTCTACTAAATATATTTAAAGGAACACTCTGGACACCAACAAAACATTAATGCATTTGGTTTAATTTGTGCATGCTCATATTCTTTGTGGAATGCAATGTTATAAGCCTGCCTCCTTAGCCACACCCCCTCACTCCACAAAAAAAGACTTCCTTATCAAATGTATGTACACTGCAGCACTGAATGATCTGATTGACAAAAAAACCTGCATAAGAAGAAGTAAACACCCATGGAGTAATATTGTAAGCAGATCATTATCTGTTTATAATTTCTCTCACTTTCTGCCACCGGGTTGTAAATTGAAAACCGCTCACTCAGTGAGGTTGAGGCTGAGACTGTGTGCATGCATTTGATTAGGAAGTCTTTCAGGTATGAGCGGCATAGTTAAGGAGGCAGGCATATGGTGCAGAATTCTGCAAAATATTTTTTTGTGTGAAAAATCTACAATGATTTGAGCATCCCAAAAACATTAATGAGGCCAAAATCTATCACATGTACTAAAGTTCTATTGATATCCTGAGTTTCCCTTTAATATTCGGCAGTTGAGACTCACAGTATTCAATGTACATCCTAAAAAGAGTCTGTCTGTACTATACAAAAATAAGTTTGTTAAAGTTTGTTATATTTTTCCTAAAAGATATGTCCTTCTCTGAGCACATTTCTTCATCAGACATATACACTTGCCTATACCTGCTGGTTCAAGACTGTAATTCACACAGGAGCACATGCATAATTCTACATTTTTAGGTGCCTAACAGAGTGTGTTTTTAAACTCTGTCGATACGGCTTTTCCTTGGCTTATGAAAAAGCAAGAAAATATTTTAAAGAAGTCCTGGAACGTTACAGGGTTATTCACTAGAGTGAGAATTCAAAGTGTTTTCAAATAGAATTTCTAATTTATTTCTCAAGAAGCCAAAGTTAGCTTTGCTTTCAATTCAGCTACTTTGGCCTACAATTTGAAATTCACTTTGATTTTTTTCTTTAGTAAATAACCCTGTTAGTATTACAACATGTCATGTGTTGAGATTAAATATCTATTGTTCATTATTTCAAATTCTAATTTTAGTCCTGGTGACTTATCTAGGATTATGGCTGTAGCAGAGTGCAGTAGTAGAATCCACGATCTCCGCTGGTATAACAGGTAAATCCACAGTCAGCGCTGAAAAGGAAGGCAATATCCCCAATCCTCCCAATAACCAGACGAAACCCAGTCTGGGAGTCAACTAGCAGCTTTATTCAGAACTTCCAGTATTTATGCAAGTCCCCATGCAAGGGGTTTCCTTACTGACAAAGCAGGGGTGATACAGTAAGGGACTACATGGGGGACTTAACATTTGGTACATTTCTCCCATCAGGCACCGCTGCACGAGAGGGATACTCCCACTGAAATATACTGTTAAGTGGATTATCTCCTTGTGCAGCAGAACCGGCATTTTACATTAAAATCTGTAACTTGGACAATATTCGTCTGTTTGGCACGAACAGACGTTCGGTAAATAGCTGGGGTCTGCGGGTACGTTTCGTGGGAATACCGCTCAGATCCCAGCTAAACTAACTGAACGCCATATGAAATATACTTATCTATTTAGTTCGTATAAAAAGAACCGAACGTCAATGGGTCTCCCAATAGAAGAAGACCGGAGCTCCCGAACCGCCTGGAAGTACAGCGGTGTTCGTGCCATCGAGTAGCCGTTTTTGGTTCCATGCACTCGACGACCAAACACCGCTGGGGGAGACAAAGGATTCAAGATGGCCGACCGCCGCGTGGTCGGTAGCCGAACGGCGGCCACCTAAGAATCAACTTAATTACCGATTGCAACAATGTTGCAATCGAGTAATTGGTGCCTCACGCTTCTAAGTGTGTGGGCTTGCGTTCGGTACCTAATTCGTTTCACGAACAGCCGGTAAAGTTGCTGTTCGTGAAACGACCATTCAAATGCTAGCGGCTTTCGGCTGCTAGCATAGGAATACCATGGACATACATGCAACCAGACATTTACAGGCAGAATACAAAGTACATGCAATTACAATGTATTAGCAGTTTGTAGGACAACCTTTAGGGAACGATTTCCATAGTCTGAAGTGGCTAGGTTTGCCACAATGGCTAAGGACATTAATGTTACATTTTCGAAGTGTACTTAATCTGAGAGACTTGATAAAACTGACACATAATATATAGGCAACTTAATGGTTAATAACGTAACCTAGACTTCTCGTGAGATGTTGAAATCAGAAAACTATAGCTTTGGTCTTTATACGTAAACATGTTGTTGTTTAACTTTTCACCCAAAGCAAAATAAAATGCAGATTTTGCTAGTGCCCTATAATTAATGCTTATCACTGGATGAGTTACAAATGAAGGATGAAATTGATTTCTCAAAATTTTGTGTGAATAAACTATGGAAAGGAATCAAGTTGAGAAATAACTCACATGAAATGCCTGAATTGTTTCTCTTCATACCGTTTTTCCATGCTCTCTTAGGAATGAAAGGTAGTATTTCTGATTTTACCGACTGTAGTGTTGAAGTCTGGTCTTTTTTGTTGTTTTTTCATATGAAACGTTTGTCTTATTTTATTTGCTAGACTATATCTAATGTATATATTAGATAACTTTAAAATAAGACTAAGTAGGGACTACGTTGTCTTATATATTTTTTCTTGACTTGGCAATCTTAACAAAGGGTGGATCTTAAGGCAAGGTTCATCTTTTGTTAACTTGACAAAGGTAGTAGAGCTTGCCCTAAATTCTACCCCATGGGTGCCCAAAAGTTAGATCCCCAGATGTTTTAAAACTACAACTTCCATGATTCTTTGTCATTCTAAATGCATGCAAAGCATGAAAGCATCCCCCAGTTGTAGTTCTACAACATATGGGGATCTATCTTTTGGGCAACCATACTGTACCTCTTTCTCACAATTGTCAAGTGTAGGATTATCTTCAAGATAAAGTAGTTTGTACTTTGTCATACGTTTTAAAATTAAATTGATCAGAAACGAAGAAAAGAAGAACAGATTCTGAAAGAGGAAGAGAAGAGGAAACATTAGGAGAAATATGTACGTTTTGTGGACTGAGATATTTTAACATTCTAACTTTGGCCTTGATTTCATATTGTTGGATACACTTCAATAATTATTTAATATTTTTGGATAAACTTCTAAAATAAATTTTCAACACATTCAAATATAAAAGTAAAAGAAGCTGAATATTCTCTCAAAAATAACTTTGATATTAAAGAAAGAAAACGGAAAACAGGCAAAATTAAGGAGAATTCATTTTACAATGTTAAAAAAAATACATCTGCCGTAATTAATTCATAAAATATGTTTCCAGAAATGGTGATGAGACGTCTCACTCACTTTCCTGGCAATTTAATGATCAGATAATTTCTGTTTAAGGAACAAACTAAGTAATATATAATTGCCAAATACAAAATTAGACAAAACGTCTCTTTCCTGTACTCTTACCAATAGTCTAATGCAACCTTCTCAATCCACACTTATTTTTAAACTGGTAGCTTTGAAAGAACACCTGCGATCATCTATTTTCATAAAAACAAGCCAGTACAATACATCTGTGTTTGTAGTTTAATTGATCCTTTCGCAATCGTCAGCTTCATCTCTTAATTGCAAGAGCCACCCGTCCTGTTTAAATATAAAGAAACTAATCTAATAGAAGAATCAAATTAAAAACATTGCACAGCTGCACAATCTAAATACAATTTGCCAAAGCATATGCGTTCTTGCAAAAGTGTGGGTTCTGCATGGTTTATCTTTTAACCATTGGATGGCTGGGTCGCAGAGCATTGTATCGCGCTTATCTTTGCCACTCCAAGAATTAAATCATGGTAAAAGGTCGGGAGAAATAAGTGCTGACAAAAACAAATTAAATTCATATTTTTTGATAGCATAACATTTTTGTTTGTCAAATCGTGTTCATTCAATGTGTCTGGTGAACAGGACTGGCACTTGAGGGAGGTAGATTTGAAAACGATATTTCAAAATCTGCACAATCAAATTTGAATCTCATATGTGATCTTCTATGACATCACGTCCGATGCGCAGTTTGTGGCGGTTCTCTTCTAATGATGCGTGCATTCTATATGGCGGCCACTAAGCCCCAGCATGCCAATCTCAGTAGAAATAAGATAATGGTATCCTAAAATGCTCGAAAAGGATAAGGAACCGAGGGTGTGTTTTTTGTTTTTATTTTTCTGTATACGTTAAATTATTGAAACATTCAAAAGGGACTGGAATGTGTCATAAATTGCCTCTTTTCTGTTTCCAACGGAATGACTGTTTCCTATAACACAATTTTTTTTTGTTTGTTTTTGAAATTTTAAAGTAGCTTTTTAAATCTCTTTCTTTAACCCCTTAAGGACACATGACATGTGTGACATGTCATGATTCCCTTTTATTCCAGAAGTTTGGTCCTTAAGGGGTTAAAAAACTATCTTTCTACTGACAGTTTTCCTGTGCATTGATGGAACATATTCTACTTCAATGGAGATGCGTCTTAGGTATTTTCATTCCAATTAGCCTCTTGCTGGCCCATCTTCTCTTTTCTTCTCTCCATCTATTCTTAAAGGAACACTATAAAAAAAGAGAAATTCTATTCATTTACAATGCCCATGCATTTTTCCAGGACAAATATGTGGGTCTTATGTATTTCTAGTCAATGCTAATTCTCAGAAACTATGCTATCAATCCACACATGCCAAGTACAACTACATATGTAAAACTACATTTTAAACCTCCATTATTTGTATCCACTATGGTCCTGGCTTGTTATGGGAGTCCTTTGCAGAGACTGACTTCGGGAGCAGACTGACTTCGGGAGCAGCTGGTGACTGCTCCACGCAATTAAAATCTAGCCATGGGAATGGGTTCTGCAAAATAACAGGGAGAACCTGGTGCAAATAGTTTGGATTTTTAACCATCCAGGTCCAGATTCTAGATGTCTGGCAGCGTTCGGTGTGACTGAAATCTGGTCCAAATTCAGGCTTGTTCGGTGCCTGTTCTGCAAAATGTTGCAGTGTGAATGTTTACATATGCATTCTTGTTCCATTTCATACATGCCCAAAATGATTTAGATAAGTGAAGAATGTGTGGATTCGAATTTAGTATCATTTGAATGTATCATGCTGTTTAACTTTATGTGTCTGGCATTCCTCCAGATCTCAGATGGTTAAATTAATGTTAGCCAGGCCAGATTAACTGGATGATCTAAAAAAATAATAGCAATGTGTGTTTGCTGGAAAGGACTGATATTGACTTCAAATCCAAGAGTCAACTGTAAAGAAAGATGACTCAATGGGATTTCCAATTAACAAAGATGCAGGTTATATATAACACCTGTGACCAATTTTCAACAATTTAATTAGCTTTCAGCTCCTCAAAGTTACAGCCCCTCTGCCCTATGACAGATACATGAATATATCCCTAGGGATACTAATCAGGAGTAATGCAGTCTGGAAGCTGAATATTTGTTAGCAACAGAGTTTAAAATTATTACCTATAAGAGACACTTTCACTTCCGAGAAGTGATCGCTCCTTGCTGTTTCACTAAAGTGAACATTTACTGAGCTGAATAAAGCATCAGAGGTAAGTGAAAAAAATCGCCTTCCTCCATTGCACAAGATGACAAGAGTCATCCCATGGTAACTGGGTTGGGTTCCTATGTGTTTGGGCTTCTACAGAGAAATGCTAGACACATGTGGTTTGTCCATTAGTGTCATTCATAAGGAAGTGTAGGGGTTGAATAATTTGAATTTTTAATGGCAGGTGTGCCGGTAAATTAAAACAACTGTAATCTATAAAGAATAAAAAAATAAATAAAAAAAGCACAACCATTACCTAATACTTTAGGTAGTTTAGTTTGAAATCTGAGCCCTCTGGATTAAGTGCTGATTGACTTGGATTTAGGCAGGCCTCCTCTGGATAAAACAACTTTTCAGGATGAAACCCTGTTAGTCTGGACCAAGCTCTGCTTCTCTAGATGAAGCTCTGTTAGTCTAGATAAAGCTTTGCTCTTATGGAAGAAGCCCTGTTAGTCTGGGTCATGCCCTGCTTCTCTGGATGAAGCCCCTCAAGTCTGGAATTAAATACCTGTGTTTTCTAGACAAGTAGGGCTTCATCCACAAAAAAGGCCTTCATTCAATGGAGCAGTGTTTGAGACACTGCTACTTCGAATGAAGACCTTCTTTTGTGGATGAAGCCCTGCTTGTCTAGAAAACACAGGTATTTTTATTTATTATTTTTAATGTATTGTATTTGCATACATTATACATTGTAATTAATTATCTATATAGTATGTTAAAAAGGATGGATCCACTTCAACTTGGCTTATTTTAGAATACGCTTTACAAAGTTGTAAAAACGACACATGAAAGATAATAAATGTAAATACCTGTGTTTGACATCACTGCATCTGCTGCAAATACTCACGTTTTACTTGAACTCATAATTATTGCTGAAGATGGCTGGTACAGTACTTATAGACTGGCGAGGAAGACTGGCCACTTCTTATGTTCATCATTGAGTTGGGTCTAATAGTAATTTGTTGACTAGAGTCACTGACTCGCTCTTGTAGGCATGGTTGAAGCAGGCAGCAAGTAAAATACATTGAGGAGACCTGAGGAGGCATAAAGAAATTTAAAAGAAGAAAAACTACCACAGCAAGAGGACATAGTCTTAAATTAGAGGGGCAAAGGTTTAAAAATAATATCAGGAAGTATTACTTTACTGAGAGGGTAGTGGATGCATGGAATAGCCTTCCAGCTGAAGTGGTAGAGGTTAACACAGTGAAGGAGTTTAAGCATGCGTGGGATAGGCATAAGGCTATCCTAACTATAAGATAAAGCCAGGGACTAATGAAAGTATTTAGAAAATTGGGCAGACTAGATGGGCTGAACGGTTCTTACCTGCCGTCACATTCTATGTTTCTATAATTGAAATGGGCTCAGTAGAACTTCTAATCACTGAAGAGGGTTGACTATATATTTAAATTCATCACTCAGCTGTCTAGTACTCATACGCATAAATGATGATGGCTGATTGTTACGTTTAACCATCATCAAGGTGGTCAGACTTGTTCTTATAGGCATTGTGGAAAAGTTACAATATATTTGTGTTGAAAAATACCATATCCTATATTCCAGGGGTAGACAATGTTCGGCACACCAGATGATGTGAACCACATCTCCCATAAAGGCGCTTACAGCCACAATGCTGGCAAATCATCAAGGGAGATTTAGTCCAAAACATCTAGAGTGCTAGAAGTTGCCTAAACCTGCTATATTCCGCAGGTGAAGGGCTCACCATACGTAAGGAGTACGTTGAGATTTCAGAAGTAATGTTACATGTACCTAGGAGTGGGATCTTCAGAATAAAAAAAAAAAAGAAAGACCCCAACAGGAAAAAGGTTGGATAATTTGGCGCTGCGTTAGTAGCTAGGGGCTTCTCTGTAGAATTAATTTACTACAAGAAGGGAATAAATTAATGAATTAGAAAGTGACACCAAAACACTGCCTTAATTAGAAGTTTGGTTTTACTTTTACATTCTACAGGGCAATTATTAGTTGTGTTCATAAAATCATTGATATGAAATCCCTAGAATAAAAGCCTTCGAATGAAACATAGCAAGAACATGTTCACAATGTATTGACATTTTCTATCTATATCATTATTTTAATTACACTTGTTTTTTCTGTTCATGTTTTACAGGTGATCAGTGAATTTGAGGCTGCGCCCGACTCCTTCTTTTACAGAATACCAAATCTTAGCCGAAATCGACAGTACAGTGTTTGGGTGGTAGCGGTGACAGCAGCAGGGAGGGGAAACAGTAGTGACATCATCACCGTTGAGCCAGTCGCTAAAGGTAACACATTTTATGATTCTCCTTGAATATAATCAGTTGTCAAAAAAAATTCTGCAAACTTTTTTTTTTATAATTACTAGCATTCGGAACATTTTTAGCTTTTGACACTTTTTTTTTTTTCCGGAAAAATTCTAATCAGTGTTATTAAACTATTATGCAGTATTTCATGAAATGATATTAGAATTTGGAACCCTGCGTGGCAATATTAAACAATACATCATAGAATTGCACTTCTTTTGACAGCTGCATAAAGTAGCTTGCAGTCCGTGTGACAAGATAACATGAGCACACAGCGACCGTAACCGTGGTATATGAAATTTTTAATGAAGATCACGATGTCGGATTTCCCATGTGAGAAGAACAATAATTTGTCTGAACGATGTTTCCTAAATCTAAAGTAATGAAAAAAGATACTCATATTCAAACATTTCTATGATGTGCAATGCATAATTTTGTCACTCTGAATGAGGCAGTCACTTGATCTTATCCAGCTGAGAAGTCACACAAACATTTTAACGTGGACTCGGTTCTATCCATACAGAGTAGTGTATTACATATTCAATCAGTATAGCTCACACAAGGAATGCAAAGAAGTGCAGGCACCCAAAGAGTTAAATTAATATATATCCAGCTAGTGACACTAGTTTCTTCTTGACTATGTTGAAATGTTGAATAAATAAATGTTCAGGCACTCCGGGATAACAAAAAATATCAGCTTTCGGGGCGGAGTCTGACCGCCAAGCAGCACAGACGTGTGGGGAAAGAGCTCCCGCCGGGCGGGGCAGAAATAAAGCCGTTACCGGCGGCCATGAAGCTCAAAAACCCATCGGGGTGCGCCACCCGAGATGGGAGTGCACCACAGAATCGGAGGAACCCTTTCTGGAGCCTGTCGGAGCCGGAGGCCCGACACACAACTTGCGTCCTGCGGGAGTAGATGTCGGGGAGAGGCGGCCACTCTCCTCGACGCCGGAACCCCCAGAATCAATAAAGATCTCCTACACCTCTCCCCCCCCCTCTGGACCGGTGGGGGTCATCCCGGTCCCTGCCAGATAAGCGGACAGAGTTTGAAGCAGAGAAACGCGGCTAAACAGTCGGCTGAGACACAAGTGTGTCGAAGCATGCCTAAAATGCCCGCCCAGGAAGGGCCAAAGAGGGAGCACGCAGACAGCTACCCACACTCGCAACACCTGGAAGCCCTGGACCGACTTGCTCGAGTTTATACGCGACACTATGTGACGGGAGTGTTTTACCTTCTACTGGCTCAGATGGTGTCCTCATGGATCCGTCCTGAGACCCGCCGACGCCACTACGGAGTTCCACTGCGGGCCTTCGGGGTGGACAAGCAGCCCAAAAAGCACCAGCAACAACGGCGGCGGGCGAAGGTCCGGAGCAAACTGGGTGCATGCAACCACTCACATACAAATAAGAGCGGGACAGCCAGGCAGCCACAAAGCCCCAGAAAAGCACCTGGATACAGCACCTTAGACCAGCAAGCCTATACTCTGCAATCATGGTATACAGCAACCTACCAAGCCACAGCACAGCTTACTGCCGAAAACAATCAAGCCAGAGAGGGACCCTTGCCCTCCCCAGTCGCAGAGACTGTCTATCCCAAGTGGCCCATGTGCGGGGTCGGCTGATCCAGGACTGGAACTGGTATTACCGTAAGGGGCATTGGCGGACACTCCAGTCCCAAGAAAAAACTTACATTGTTATAATTTGTTTATTTAGACGTGCTACCACCTTATACCTAGCAGCCTAATGCCTGGGGTCACATCTATACACTAGGCGACAGCCGACACTAGCGAGAGGCCTACCGCCTTTAATACTCACTACACGTGTTCACAGCTCGGCAATAGCTTGCAACTCAACATTATAATCATATATGCATATCTACCCTGATAACACATTATTCACTGCATAGACAAGGTTGATCAAAATGATAAACATGTATTTTAGCAGTTGCAGCATTGTTATTCTTAATGTACTTTTCTTACTTAACCCCTTAAGGACTGAGCCAAATGTACAAGTTGTGAACAAAACAAAACGTAAACAAAACCTGGCATTTGCGCTATATGTCTGTCCAACCGTAATTCACCTCTTTCATATTAAATGCACCCCCACTTATTATATATCATTTTATTCAGGGGAAACAGGGCTTTCATTTAATATCAAATATTTAGCTATGAAACATAATTTAATATGAAAAAATGGGAGAAAATAAGACATTTTGTTATTTTTTTAGTTCTACGTGACATTTTAACTGTCAATGTCATAATACTGTTAGCTTTTACTGCAATAAAATACACATATTTGCATTAAGCAAAGTCTCACGTGTAAAACAGTACCCCCTATGTACAGGTTTTATGGTGTTTTGGGAAGTTACAGGGTCAAATATAGCACATTACATTTGAAATGGAAATTCGCCAGATTGGTAACGTTGCCTTTGAGACTGTATAGTAGCCCAGGAATTAAATTTACACCCATAATGGCATACCATTTGCAATAGTAGAGAACTCAAGGTATTGCAAATGGAGTATGTCCAGTGTTTGTGACTAAGTGGCTACTGAAAAAGACTGGACATACCCCAGTTGCAATACCTTGGGTTGTCTACTATTGCAAATGGATGCCATCATAGGGGTAATTTTCATTCTTGGGGCTACCATAGGGTCACAAAGGCAACGTAAGCAATCTGGCGAATTTTAATGTGAAAAAAATGAAACACAAGCCTTATATTTGACGCTGTAACATTTGAAAACACCATAAAACCTGTACATGAGGGGTACTGTTGTACTCGGGAGACTTCGCTGAACACAAATATTTGTGTTTCAAAACAGTAAAAAGTATCGCAGCAATAATATCATCCGTGTAAGTGCTGTTTGTGCGTGAAAAATGCAAAAAACATCACTTTTACTGGCGAAATCATCGTTGTAATACATTTTACTGTTTTGAAACACTAATATTTGTGTTCAGCGAAGTCTCCTGAGTAAAACAGTACCCCCATGTACAGGTTTATGGTGTCTTGGAAAGTTATAGGGTTAAATATAGTGCTAGCAAATTAAATTCCCTATACTTTCGGCATGGGTTGTCAGGCAGGTCCCGCTAATTGTAATTAATTAGGATACCTAATTATGTAAAAATATTACATAAATATATGTGTAGAATTAATATATGTATTTATATATAGGTATATATATAGTGATATATACGTATATATTTATGTATGTAGATATATATTATTTTGTTCTACATGTATTTTGATATAAATATATATATTAATATCACAATACAGTTAGAGCGAAATAACACACATCTATATATTTTTTTATTATTTATTTTTAATTATTTCTTTTATTTCTTTTTTTACTTACTTATATATATTTTTTATATTATATATAAATATATATATAGCAATAATTATATATATATTTAATCAGTATCAGTCTACGTGTAATTTGATATTAATATATATATATAATTATATATATATTAATAGTAAAATACACCTAGACGGTGTATGTGTGTGTATGTATATGTGTATATATATATATATACTTAGATCATATATATATAATATATATATGATCTAAGTATATATATATTTTTTTTACACTTATTTAATTTATTTTAATTTGATTTCAGCCAGCAGGGGGACTACCTGTCATTACAGTTAGTCCCCCTGCTGGCATTGCTGCAGCCAGCTATCCCAGCCATGGGATTGTGAGGTCCTCGCAAGGACCTCACTCTCACATGGCCCTGGGGGGTTGAAGAGGGCAGACGTGCCGCGGGGGGCTCCCTGGGAGTCCCCCCAACCGCGATCGTCGGCGCGGGATCGCCGGCGACCGGGTAAGTAAAAAAAAAAAACGGAGGGCGTACAATTACGCCCGGCGGCGTTTAGAGCCGCTTTAAAAAGGACGTAATTGTCTTAAGGGGTTAAGATTCAATACTACCTATGTTTTAACTTGTTTTCATTTTAAATATAAAAACGTGCAAAAGCCTCTAAATGCCCCATTGTCACAAATGTTACTGGTATAAGCGAGTGGAATGCCTTTGGGGTACCACAAGCATGTATGTTCAACCTAAATGCACAGAAAAATAAAGAATTAATAAATAAAAATAAAATAGCAGCTTTATTGGTGCAAAAACAGCAAGGTTTTGACCCTACTGGGTCTTTATCAAGCTTGATAAGGCTCCCGGAGTGCCTGAACTTTTTTCTGCATATCTTGGAAGGGAGGCCTGGCCAGCCTTGGTTTCAGAGCACCTGGGTTACTTGGTGAGTGCGGCATCCAATACGTCTCTACTATGTTGAAATGTTGGCACTTAGCACCAGATCAGTAGAAGCAGGAATCTACTTGTTTCTACTGATCTGGTGCCAACACTAGGTGCAGACTTTGAGAAAAAGGCCTCTGAGACAATCCAGCACATTGTAGCAGAGTGTAAGATGTTAGTAGGAACAGCATACACTGAGAAGCACAACCAAGTTACTGGGATTGAGTACCGAAACATCTGCACAGAATATAGGCTTGACCCACCTAAAACCAAATGGGAGAAAACAAAAAGGGTAGTCCCAGAGCTATGATGCTGTGGGACTTCCAAATTCAGTCAGACAAGAACATACTGGACGAACAACCCAACATCGTAGAGGTAGACAGGAAACAGAGGACTGCAGTGGTGGTGGATGTGGCAATACCTAGTCATTATAGCATCAAGAATAAGGAACTTTACAAGTTGGACAAATAACAAAGGACTAAATGAGAAGCTAGAATGGATGTGGAAAGTGAAGGCAGTAGTAGTCCCAGTTGTGATAAAAGGACTCTGGTCTGTGACCCTCAAGTTGAGAGAGTGGCTTCTACAGATTCCAGGTATGACATCTGAGATTGCTGTCCAGAAGAGTGTAGCTAAGATAATGTGCAGAACTTTGAAATCTCAGGCCTCTGGTAGAGGACTCAAGAATGAGGAACAGAGAATAGTGATGTCGCGAACATGAACAAGACTTCAATAGGCAGGCAAATTTTAAAACCCACAGGGACTCTTTCTGGCCACAATAGTGATGGAAAAGTTGTTTCCAGGGGACTAACACCTGGACTGTGGCATGCCGGAGGGGGATCCATGGCAAAACTCCCATGGAAAAGTACATAGTTGATGCAGAGTCTGGTTTTAATCCATAAAGGGCTTAAATCACCTAACATTCCTAAATTGTTTGGAATAACGTGCTTTAAAACATCAGGTATGATGTTGTATCGATCAGGTAGTGTAAGGGTTACGCCCGCTTCACAGTGACAGACCAAACTCCCCGTTTAACGCACCAACAAACAACCGCAAACAGTCCATTTGCACAACCGCAAACTCCCCATTTGCACAAGGTTGGATACTGATCGATGGTTCGACATTCTGAGCCCTCTCTGATTTACCGTACACGACTATTCGATATTCCCACAAATTTTATATAGCATTTTATGTTTGTTTGAGACCACCTTAAAAATATTGGATATCGCTAAAAATCATGATCACTATATACCGTATTTATCGGCGTATAACACGCACCTTTTCTCCCTGAAAATAGGGGGAAAATCATGGGTGCGTGTTATACGCCGATATCCCATAATTACTTACCTGTCTTGAAGCATGGGCCGGCTTCACAGCGCGCACCGCGGTACTGGAACTATAATTTCAGGTTCCGGTTTCCGGCGGGACTGAAAGGAAGTGTGCACACAATAGTGTGCACACTTCCTTTCAGTCCCGCCGGAAACCGGAACCTGAAATTGAAGTTCCAGTACCGGCGGGACTGAAAGGAAGTGTGCACACAATAGTGTGCACACTTCCTTTCAGTTCCGCCGGAAACCGGAACCTGAAATTGAAGTTCCAGTACCGCGGTGCGCGCTGTGAAGCCGGCCCACGCTTCAAGACACATAAGTAATTATGGGACAAGAGGGAAAGTGCACTAGGGGACACTATGGGAGGGGGGACGGACACTATGGGAGGGGGGGAAGAATACTATGGGAGGGGGGGACACTATGGGATGGGGGGGAACACTATGGGAGGGGGTGGAGAATACTATGGGGGGGAAGAATACTATGGAATGGGGGGGAACACTATGGGGGGGAAGAATACTATGGAAAGGGGGGGGGCACTATGGGGGGGGGGAAATACTATGGAAAGGGGGGGGACACTATGGGATGAGGGGGGGGGGAATACTATGAGAGGGGGGGAAATTTCCTGGAATTTCCTTCTGAAAATGAGGTGCGTGTTATACGCCCGTGCGTGTTATACGCTGATAAATACGGTACTTTCTCTACAAACCTCTAAAACGAACCAAACTACTCATCCATCCGCTATACCACTTTATCCCACCTAGAACTAGTGCCCAGTTAAAATACTTGACTCTTACTTGCCCACACTCAGTCATGCCACACACATTTCACCACTACTCTCATTGAATCCCTCTGACTACGGCTAAATTCATCTTCTACATCAGAACACTACTCCTAAGATTGGGTTGTATCCATGTCTCGGGTCTTTCATTTAGAATAGGGGCAGCTTTGGTCTCCTTCAACACTGACACTCCAGTGCATATTATTAAAAGATTGGGCAGATGGAAATCCTCAGTCTACAACCGATATATACCTCATCCCGAGAAAGAAATGAGGAAAGCTTTTAAAAGCTTTTAAAAGTTTGACTTTGTAAATTTGATGCAATAAGTGTGTTTTTCTTTAACACCTTTTCACCCTCTTTGCATGAACCCGATTTACATATATTACTAATATGTTTCTGAACATATACCGTATTTATCGGCGTATAACACGCACAGGCGTATAACACGCACCTCATTTTTAGAAAGAAATTCCAGGAAATTTCCCCCCTCATGCCATAGTATTCCCCCCCCTCATGCCATAGTATTCCCCCCTCATCCCATAGTGTCCCCCCCCCTTTCCATAGTATTCTCCCCCCCCTCCCATAGTATTCCCCCCTCCTCCCATAGTATTCCCCCCCTCCTCCCATAGTATTCCCCCCTCCTCCCATAGTATTCCCCCCCTCCTCCCATAGTATTCTCCCCCCTCCTCCCATAGTATTCTCCCCCCTCCTCCCATAGTATTCTCCCCCCTCCCATAGTATTCTCCCCCCCTCCCATAGTATTCTCCCCCCCTCCCATAGTATTCTCCCCCCTCCCCTCCCATAGTATTCTCCCCCCCTCCCCTCCCATAGTATTCTCCCCCCCTCCCCTCCCATAGTATTCTCCCCCCCTCCCCTCCCATAGTATTTCCCCCTCCTCCCCTCCCATAGTGTACTTCCCCCCCCTCCCCTCCCATAGTGTACTTTCCCCCCCTCCCCTCCCATAGTGTACTTTCCTCCCCCTCCCATAGTGTACTTCCCCCATTACCCTCCCATAGTGTACTTTCCTCCCCCTCCCCTCCCATAGTGTACTTTCCTCCCCCTCCCCTCCCATAGTGTACTTTCCTCACCCTCCCCTCCCATAGTGTACTTTCCTCCCCCTCCCCTCCCATAATTACTTACCTGCCCTGAAGCGTGGGCCGGCTTCACAGCGCGCACCGCGGTACAGGAACTTTAATTTAAGGTTCCGGTTTCCGGCGGGACTGAAAGGAAGTGTGCACAATAGTGTGCACACTTCCTTTCAGTCCCGCCGGAAACCGGAACCTTAAATTAAAGTTCCTGTACCGCGGTGCGCGCTGTGAAGCCGGCCCACGCTTCAGGACAGGTAAGTAATTATGGGATATCGGCGTATAACACGCACCCACGATTTTTCCCCTATTTTCAGGGGAAAAAAGTGCGTGTTATACGCCGATAAATACGGTATATTATATTATTCACTCACTCACTCTCTGGGCCGGCCTAAGACATCATGCTGCCTAGGTCCAACGATAAATGACTATGGGGGGGATAATGTATAATAAACACAGGTTACTGGCTATGGGAGGGATAATGTATAATAAGCACAGGTTACTGGCTATGGGAGGATAATGTATAATAAGCACAAGTTACTGGCTATGGGGGGATAATGTATAATAAACACAGGTTACTGGCTATGGGGGGATAATGTATAATAAACACTTGTTACTGGCTATGGGGGGATAATGTATAATAAACACAGGTTACTGGCTATGGGAGGATAATGTATAGTAAACACAGGTTACTGGCTATGGGGGGATAATGTATAATAAACACAGGTTACTGGTTGTGGGGTGATAATGTATAATAAACACAGGTTACTGGTTGTGGGGGGATAATGTATAATAAACACAGGTTACTGGCTATGGGGGAGATAATGTATAATAAGCACAGGTTATTGTCTATGGGGGTAATGTATAATAAACACAGGTCACTGGCTATGTGAGGATAATGTATAATAAACACAGGTTACTGGCCATGGGGGATAATGTATAATAAACACAGGTTACTGGCTATGGGGGGGATAATGTATAATAAACACAGGTTACTGGCTATGGGAGGATAATGTATAATAAACACAGGTTAGTGGCTATGGGAGGGATAATGTATAATAAACACAGGTTACTGGCTATGGGGGGTAATGTATAATAAACACAGGTTACTGGCTATGGGAGGATAATGTATAATAAACACAGGTTACTGGATATGGGGGGGATAATGTATAATAAACACAGGTTACTGGCTATGGGGAGGATAATGTATAATAAACACAGGTTACTGGCTATGGGGGGGATAATGTATAATAAACACAGGTTACTGGCTATGGGAGGATAATGTATAATAAACACAGGTTACTGGCTATGGGGGAGATAATGTATAATAAGCACAGGTTATTGTCTGTGGGGGGTAATGTATAATAAACACAGGTTACTGGCTATGTGAGGATAATGTATAATAAACACAGGTTACTGGCTATGGGGGGATAATGTATAATAAACACAGGTTACTGGCTATGGGGGGGATAATGTATAATAAACACAGGTTACTGGCTATGGGAGGATAATGTATAATAAACACAGGTTAGTGGCTATGGGAGGGATAATGTATAATAAACACAGGTTACTGGCTATGGGGGGTAATGTATAATAAACACAGGTTACTGGCTATGGGAGGATAATGTATAATAAACACAGGTTACTGGATATGGGGGGATAATGTATAATAAACACAGGTTACTGGCTATGGGGAGGATAATGTATAATAAACACAGGTTACTGGCTATGGGGGGGATAATGTATAATAAACACAGGTTACTGGCTATGGGAGGATAATGTATAATAAACACAGGTTAGTGGCTATGGGAGGGATAATGTATAATAAACACAGGTTACTGGCTATGGGGGGATAATGTATAATAAACACAGGTTACTGGCTATGGGAGGGATAATGTATAATAAACACATGTTACTGGCTATGGGGGGATAATGTATAATAAACACAGGTTACTGGCTATGGGAGGATAATGTATAATAAACACAGGTTACTGGCTAAGGGAGGGATAATGTATAATAAACACAGGTTACTGGCTATGGGAGGGATAATGTATAATAAACACAGGTTACTGGCTATGGGGGGATAATGTATAATAAACACAGGTTACTGGCTATGAGGGATAATGTATAATAAACACAGGTTACTGGCTATGGGGGGATAATGTATAATAAACACAGGTTACTGGCTATGGGGGGATAATGTATAATAAACACAGGTTACTGGCTATGGAGGGATAATGTATAATAAACACAGGTTACTGGCTATGGGAGGGATAATGTATAATAAACACAGGTTACTGGCTATGGGAGGATAATGTATAGTAAACACAGGTTACTGGCTATGGGGGGATAATGTATAACAAACACAGGTTACTGGTTGTGGGGGCATAATGTATAATAAACACAGGTTACTGGCTATGGAGGGATAATGTATAATAATCACAGGTTACTGGCTATGGGAGGGATAATGTATAATAAACACAGGTTACTGGCTATGGGAGGATAATGTATAGTAAACACAGGTTACTGGCTATGGGGGGATAATGTATAATAAACACAGGTTACTGGCTATGGGGGAGATAATGTATAATAAGCACAGGTTACTGTATATGGGGGGTAATGCATAATAAACACAGGTTACTGGCTATGGGAGGATAATGTATAATAAACACAGGTTACTGGATATGGGGGGATAATGTATAATAAACACAGGTTACTGGCTATGGGGAGGATAATGTATAATAAACACAGGTTACTGGCTATGGGGGGGATAATGTATAACAAACACAGGTTACTGGTTGTGGGGGCATAATGTATAATAAACACAGGTTACTGGCTATGGAGGGATAATGTATAATAAACACAGGTTACTGGCTATGGGAGGGATAATGTATAATAAACACAGGTTACTGGCTATGGGGGGATAATGTATAATAAACACAGGTTACTGGCTATTAGGGATAATGTATAATAAACACAGGTTACTGGCTATGGGGGGATAATGTATAATAAACACAGGTTACTGGCTATGGGGGGATAATGTATAATAAACACAGGTTACTGGCTATGGAGGGATAATGTATAATAAACACAGGTTACTGGCTATGGGAGGGATAATGTATAATAAACACAGGTTACTGGCTATGGGAGGATAATGTATAGTAAACACAGGTTACTGGCTATGGGGGGGATAATGTATAACAAACACAGGTTACTGGTTGTGGGGGCATAATGTATAATAAACACAGGTTACTGGCTATGGAGGGATAATGTATAATAATCACAGGTTACTGGCTATGGGAGGGATAATGTATAATAAACACAGGTTACTGGCTATGGGAGGATAATGTATAGTAAACACAGGTTACTGGCTATGGGGGGATAATGTATAATAAACACAGGTTACTGGCTATGGGGGAGATAATGTATAATAAGCACAGGTTACTGTATATGGGGGGTAATGCATAATAAACACAGGTTACTGGCTATGGGAGGATAATGTATAATAAACACAGGTTACTGGATATGGGGGGATAATGTATAATAAACACAGGTTACTGGCTATGGGGAGGATAATGTATAATAAACACAGGTTACTGGCTATGGGGGGGATAATGTATAACAAACACAGGTTACTGGTTGTGGGGGCATAATGTATAATAAACACAGGTTACTGGCTATGGAGGGATAATGTATAATAAACACAGGTTACTGGCAGGGCCGGCGCTACCATAAGGCGGCCCAGGCGGCCGCCTCAGGGCGCACCGGCCCTGGGGGCGCAAAATCAGGCTGACCGGAAGGAGGGAAGCGCACTGCGCTCCCCTCCAGCCGACGACCTATTTTAGTGTGGCCTAGCGCTCGGTTCTGCGGGCGCGCGAGGGAGCACTCTCCCATGTGTGCTTCCTCTTCAGCTCCCTCGCGCGCCGCATACTGATACCGGAGCCGGAAGATGACGTCATCTTCCGGCGCCGGCATCCCTACGCGGTGCGTGAGGGAGCTGAAGAGGAAGCACACATGGGAGAGTGCTCCCTCACGCCCGCCCGTCAGCCCGGGAGACAGCCAGCCAGGGAGACAGCCAGCCAGCCAGCCAGCCAGCCACCCAGGGAGACAGCCACCTCACCCAGGGAGACTGCCAGCCAGGGAGCCAGGGAGCCCAGGAGCCCAGCAGCACCACTGGACCCCAGGGAATCCCTTCAGCACTCCAACAAGGTAAGGAGGCTGGGGGATTAAATAAAAAAAAAAAACATGTGTTAGTGTTAGTGTGTCTGCTAGTGAGTGTCAGTGTGTGTGTCTGCTAGTGAGTGTGTCTGCTAGTGAGTGTCAGTGTGTGTGTCTGCTAGTGAGTGTCAATGAGTGTCTGCTAGTGAGTGTCAGTGTGTGTGTCTGCTAGTGAGTGTCAGTGAGTGTCAATGAGTGTCTGCTAGTGAGTGTCAGTGTGTGTGTCTGCTAGTGAGTGTGTCTGCTAGTGAGTGTCAGTGTGTGTGTCTGCTAGTGAGTGTCAATGAGTGTCTGCTAGTGAGTGTCAGTGTGTGTGTCTGCTAGTGTCAGTGAGTGTGTCTGCTAGTGTCAGTGAGTGTGTCTGCTAGTGTCAGTGAGTGTGTCTGCTAGTGTCAGTGAGTGTGTCTGCTAGTGTCAGTGTGTGTCTGCTAGTGAGTGTCAGTGTGTGTCTGCTAGTGAGTGTCAGTGTGTGTCTGCTAGTGAGTGTCAGTGTGTGTCTGCTAGTGTGTCTGCTAGTGAGTGTCAGTGAGTGTGTCTGCTAGTGAGTATCAGTGAGTGTGTCTGCTAGTGAGTGTCAGTGAGTGTGTCTGCTAGTGAGTGTCAGTAAGTGTGTTACTGTGTGTCTCTTACTGAGTGTGTTTGTGTGTGTATTAGTGAGTCTGTTTGATGTCTGTTAGTGAGTGTGTGTTTGTCAGTGAGAGTGTATGTTTTCTAAGTGAGTGTGCATGTATGTCTGTCGCTGAGTGTGTCTGTCAGTAAATGTGTGTGTCTGTTAGCTGGTGTGTATGCATCTGTTCGTGAGAGTGTGTGTGTGTCTTCAGCACTTACCTTTCTCTAGCGCCAGACTCCCTTGGCGCTGGGGATCCCTCCGCCTCTCAGCTCCGAATGCTCTTGCCGCGCATGCATTCAAACCGCCCATAGGAAAGCATTAATCAATGATTCCTATGGACGTTCAGTGTTTTATAATAGCGGAAGCTCCTCTAGCGGCTGTCAGTGAGACATCCACTAGAGGCTGGATTAACCCTCGGTGAAACATAGCAGTTTCTCTGAAACTGCTATGTTTTCAGCTGCAGGGTTAAAACTAGAGGGACCTGACACCCAGACCACTTCATTGAGCTGATGTGATCTGGGTGTCTGTAGTGGTCCTTTAATTGTGTGTGCATCTGCATGCACTGGCGTACATACCGCGGTCGCAGGGGTCACATCCCTGCGACCAGGTGCCCGCCGCCATGAGTTCCGGCCCGCGCAGAGTAAGCGCGATGGGGGGGGGGCACGGATCAATTTGCGCACTGGGGCCCCATGGGTCATGTGTACGCCACTGCACCTACCCTGGTGTCTGCCGCAGGCTGTGTGGAGGGGGCGAGGATATGAATGACATCATATCCCTGCTCCCTGTGTACCACACAGCGCAGCTGGCGCCCTGTGATGGCGCTGGGCTGCAGGACAGGACTCCAAGGAGCCAGACAGCATGCATCCAGGGGACAAGATTGAACTGATGTAAGTATGTAATTGTGTATGTCTCTGTATGTATGTATGTATGTATGTATGTATGTAGGTCTCTGTATGCCTGTATGTCTCTGTATGTACAAATGTATGTGTCCGTATGCCTGTATGTCTCTGTATGTACACATGTATGTGTCTGTATGCCTGTATGTCTTTGTACGTATGTGTCTGTATGCCTGTATGTCTCTGTATACCTGTATATATGTATGTGTCTGTCTTTGTATGCCTGTATGTATGTATGTGTCTGTATGCCTGGATGTCTCTGTATGTATGTTTCAGTATGTCTATGTATGTATGTATGTATGTATGTGTCTGTATGACAGTATGCCTCTGTATGTATGTCTATATGCCTGCATGTATGTCTCTGTCTGTGTCTGTATGTCTGTATGATTATTTCTGTGTTTGTATGAACCTTATTTTGAACGAGGGTGGGGGGCACCAAAATGCATCTTCGCCTGTGTAACTAAAAATCCTAGCACCGGTCCTGGTTACTGGCTATGGGAGGATAATGTATAATAAACACGGGTTACTGGCTATGGGAGGATAATGTATAATAAACACAGGTTAGTGGCTATGGGAGGGATAAAGTATAATAAACACAGGTTACTGGCTATGGGAGGATAATGTATAATAAACACAGGTTACTGGCTATGGGGGGATAATGTATAATAAGCACAGGTTACTGGCTATGGGAGGGATAATGTATAATAAACACAGGTTACTGGCTATGGGAGGATAATGTATAATAAACACAGGTTACTGGCTAAGGGAGGGATAATGTATAATAAACACAGGTTACTGGCTATGGGAGGGATAATGTATAATAAACACAGGTTACTGGCTATGAGGGATAATGTATAATAAACACAGGTTACTGGCTATGGGGGGATAATGTATAATAAACACAGGTTACTGGATATGGGGGGATAATGTATATATAAACACAGGTTACTGGCTATGGGGGGATAATGTATAATAAACACAGGTTACTGGCTATGAGGGATAATGTATAATAATTTATAAACACAGGTTACTGGCTATGAGGGATAATGTATAATAAACACAGGTTACTGGCTATGGGGGGGATAATGTATAATAAACACAGGTTACTGTCTATGGGGGGTAATGTATAATAAACACAGGTTACTGGCTATGGGAGGATAATGTATAATAAACACAGGTTACTGGATATGGGGGGATAATGTATAATAAACACAGGTTACTGGCTATGGGGAGGATAATGTATAATAAACACAGGTTACTGGCTATGGGGGGGATAATGTATAACAAACACAGGTTACTGGTTGTGGGGGCATAATGTATAATAAACACAGGTTACTGGCTATGGAGGGATAATGTATAATAAGCACAGGTTACTGGCTATGGGGGGGATAATGTATAATAAACACAGGTTACTGGCTATGGGGGATAATGTATAATAAACACAGGTTAGTGGTTGTGGGGGGGTAATGTATAATAAACACAGGTTACTGGTTGTGGGGGGGTAATGTATAATAAACACAGGTTACTGGTTGTGGGGGGATAATGTATAATAAACACAGGTTACTGGCTATGGGGAGATAATGTATAATAAGCACAGGTTACTGTCTATGGGGGGTAATGTATAATAAACACAGGTTACTGGCTATGGGAGGATAATGTATAATAAACACAGGTTACTGGATATGGGGGGATACTGTATAATAAACACAGGTTACTGGCTATGGGGAGGATAATGTATAATAAACACAGGTTACTGGCTATGGGGGGGGTAATGTATAACAAACACAGGTTACTGGTTGTGGGGGCATAATGTATAATAAACACAGGTTACTGGCTATGGAGGGATAATGTATAATAAGCACAGGTTACTGGCTATGGGGGGGATAATGTATAATAAACACAGGTTACTGGCTATGGGAGGATAATGTATAATAAACACAGGTTACTGGCTATGGGAGGATAATGTATAATAAACACAGGTTAGTGGCTATGGAGGGATAATGTATAATAAACACAGGTTACTGGCTATGGAGGGATAATGTATAATAAACACAGGTTACTGGCTATGGGAGGATAATGTATAATAAACACAGGTTACTGGCTAAGGGAGGGATAATGTATAATAAACACAGGTTACTGGCTATGGGAGGGATAATGTATAATAAACACAGGTTACTTGCTATGGGGGGATAATGTATAATAAACACAGGTTACTGGCTATGAGGGATAATGTATAATAAACACAGGTTACTGGCTATGGGGGGATAATGTATAATAAACACAGGTTACTGGCTATGGGGGGGTAATGTATAATAAACACAGGTTACTGGCTATGAGGGATAATGTATAATAATTTATAAACACAGGTTACTGGCTATGAGGGATAATGTATAATAAACACAGGTTACTGGCTATGGGGGGGATAATGTATTATAAACACAGGTTACTGGCTATGGGGGGATAATGTATAATAAACACAGGTTACTGGCTATGGGGGGATAATGTATAATAAACACAGGTTACTGGCTATGGGAGGGATAATGTATAATAAACACAGGTTACTGGCTATGGGAGGATAATGTATAATAAACACAGGTTACTGGCTAAGGGAGGGATAATGTATAATAAACACAGGTTACTGGCTATGGGAGGGATAATGTATAATAAACACAGGTTACTTGCTATGGGGGGATAATGTATAATAAACACAGGTTACTGGCTATGAGGGATAATGTATAATAAACACAGGTTACTGGATATGGGGGGATAATGTATAATAAACACAGGTTACTGGCTATGGGGGGGTAATGTATAATAAACACAGGTTACTGGCTATGAGGGATAATGTATAATAATTTATAAACACAGGTTACTGGCTATGAGGGATAATGTATAATAAACACAGGTTACTGGCTATGGGGGGGGGATAATGTATAATAAACACAGGTTACTGGCTATGGGGGGATAATGTATAATAAACACAGGTTACTTGCTATGGGGGGGATAATGTATAATAAACACAGGTTACTGGCTATGGGGGGGTAATGTATAATAAACACAGGTTACTGGCTATAGGGGGATAATGTATAATAAACACAGGTCACTGGTTATGAGGGATAATGTATAATAAACACAGGTTACTGGCTATGAGGGATAATGTATAATAAACACAGGTTACTGGCTATGGGGGGATAATGTATAATAAACACAGGTTACTGGCTATGAGGGATAATGTATAATAAACACAGGTTACTGGCTATGGGAGGATAATGTATTATAAACACAGGTTACTGGCTATGGGAGGATAATGTATAATAAACACAGGTTACTGGCTATCGGGGGGGATAATGTATAAACACAGGTTACTGGCTATGGAGGGATAATGTATAATAAACACAGGTTACTGGCTATGGGAGGGATAATGTATAATAAACACAGGTTACTGGCTATGGAGGGATAATGTATAATAAACACAGGTTACTGGCTATGGAGGGATAATGTATAATAAACACAGGTTACTGGCTATGGGGAGGATAATGTATTATAAACACAGGTTACTGGCTATGGGAGGATAATGTATAATAAACACAGGTTACTGGCTATCGGGGGGGATAATGTATAAACACAGGTTACTGGCTATGGAGGGATAATGTATAATAAACACAGGTTACTGGCTATGGGAGGGATAATGTATAATAAACACAGGTTACTGGCTATGGAGGGATAATGTATAATAAACACAGGTTACATGCGATGTTCGCCAGCGAACCGTTCGGGACATTACTAACAGAGAATATAAAGACTGAGAGGGGTGAGAAAGTCAATTTTCTATATATCATAATATGATAAAGATAGTTAAAACATGTCACATGTTGAATTCTCTCAGCTAGCCCCTGACCTGCTGTTTGAAGCAGTGGGGGAAATACTGTTTATAAGCAAAGGTGTAGTGTTTTCCCTCATTTAAATTAAATGAATTCCATTCCATTCCAGTGATTCCATCCACTGGGATAAATAGTTGGAAACTGTGGGTGTATTCACATTAAACAATCAGCTCCTATTCATTTCAAACAATGTGCAGCTACTATACACTTTTACCGTCATGGCAGCTTTCCAGACAAAATGAAAAGAGGAACATGCATGTTTATGCGTTTACAGGTGTTACTATACTGGGTGAGTGGAGTATGCCATATATACAGGGTTATTCACTAAACTAAGAATTCAAGGTGAATTTAAACCGATTTTCAAATGTAAAGGGATACTAATAGTGCTAGGAATACAAAGTTGCATATCTCCTTCGGTGTTGGGTCGCCACTCTGCCCTCTCCAATGTCCCTCCCCATAGGCCCTCCCCATAGGAAAGCATTCTGTAATAATTAGTATTGCAGAGTTAAGGGGAAAGTGACACTTCAATGAGCAACGAGCTCCCTTTAATGTCAAAATAGTTGAACGGGAAAAGTTCTTTCTTACTTTCTACTTTGGCCACTTTAGACCACTTGAAAGTTGAAGGTGTTTAATAAATAGTAATAGTATATTGCTACTACTTAGTGTTACTAATGGAAATGCAGAACTGTGAATTTACTGGGTCTACAAAAAAAAAGAATATAATACTACATGTCTATAATACTACATATCCATTTAAAGATATATATTATAATATCACCTGCTGAACTAGGGTTCATGCATTCAATAATATAGCAATGTGCTACCACCTGCAGCCTCATCAGCTGTCGTGCACTTTCACTTTTAGGCTTAAAATTCAATGAAAACAGCCTGTGTTAAATAAAGTGGCTAAAATTCATTTTCCAAGCAAAACAGTTAACAAAATAATAAAGAACTGCAACAAGACGTAGTAGATAGTCCAGTTAGAACTGATAGCTTTAATAAAAATCTTACAAGTCGATTTTTCTAAATATACCGCAGAGGCAGGAATCCAACTCAAATACAATATTCTAAAATGTCTGGATAGAAGCAAGCACAAAACCATTAACACCCAACTGAGAATTGATCACAAAACGTTTGGATATGCAAAAGTTGAATTCATGTTTTTTGGAATCAAATTGTAATTAATATTTATATTTAATCGTTTTTTATTCAATGCGGCACAATACCTTTAAATAATGCGAGAATGATTTCTTCATCCTATTTTGCTCATATTTCTTGAGTTTTGTGAGTACAACAAAATGTTCAAAAGTAGTGAAAATTCAACATTCAATTACCTGCCACTCATCTGGTGTAAAAGCCAATGATTATTTACCGGAAACCCCAATTCTCACTGCCCTACACTACACAACCATCCTCTTGACTGATTTTTTTCACAAGAGACTCCAATTCTTATGCCGCTGTGCCCAGAAAGTGTGCCATAGGCATGCCTTAGTAATCATAGCTGTAACTATGGCAGGGGCCATAGTCACAGGGCAAGAGGCTGGCAAGCAGGCCTCTCCAAAACCCAGTGACTAAGGTGCTTTCGTCACAATAGCCAAGCATGTTCTCACTGCCTTTACACTTTATACAAGGTGGACTTGTTGTTGACCCCTTTATTTGCCAGACAATTCAATGTATTGTGCCCAGTCTTACAGGATTACTGTATTGTATTACTGCAGTGAGCAAAATCCATGTTTTTGTCCCATGCTTGTCACACAGTTCACAAATATATCACTAGCAATGATAACTGTCTTTGTCTGCAACACCGATCACTTACAGATCACAGATATATTGCTTCAAGTCTTACCTTCATCTATCTCTCACGTTAGAATTGGATATCATTCTGCAGGAAAATGTATACATAACCTCATTATAGAACGACAAAGACACACCTGAAACAGAATGACAAAGACATATGTCTCCCTGCAAAATTATTTCCTTGTAGATTCTGAATGTCATTTGAAGGCGGTTGAGAATTTACAACAATCTGTGCCATTTTAGCCCTTTTTCTTTATCTAGTTAAATTAAATGTATATATTTCCTGTGAATCCACTATTCCTTTAGTAACATTAAACAACAATTAAATTTTTAGGGATTATTCTGTTTGTTTGTTTTCTGAACTAGATATTGGAACTCTGAAACGATGTTCCTATAGTATTTTTGGAAAATAATTTTCATTCAATATATATATATAATTTTTTTATTGATTTTAAGAAGAGGACATAACAGACATTGTAAGTTGACCACCATGTGAAAGACATACATGAGTGTAGACAATAGTCAACATAATCACACATAGCGCAGAGTATACAACAATAATATCATATGTAATACCATGCTTAAAAAATATACAACACAGAACTTAACTCTGTGGGGGTTTTTTAAATCAGGGGGTATGGGTATGTACAGGAAGGAAAGGGGGAAAGGAGAGGGGCAAGTTAACAAAGGTGCTAAACACAATATTCAATAGTTGATCATCGTAGCAGTGGTACTAGACCACTCTTCGAAGTGCTGGGAGTATGACTCATGAGGAACTTGGGATTGTGAGGAATTGTGTTGAAGTTACCGCCTCTTGACTATGCACTGCATTAATAGCAATAAATTAATTTTAAAAATATATATTTTTTGTATTGCGTGGCTATATTACAGGTTGGAGTTCAGATCTGCCTACAGTTTCCACATGTCAGTGGTAAACTTATGGTCTGATGGGGATGTAGACACACGCTCATATATACACTATTGGTTAATTCTATCTATCAGATGAGCCTTTGTGGGTCATGCAGTTTGTTTCCAAGTAGTTGCTGGCAAACCCCAAAGTCTACTTCATAATTCTGGAGCTCTTGTGGTTTAATATCCTCCGGTAAATTGCGGAGAAGGACATTACTTTGCCTCTCCCTATACTTGTGGTCTGCCACTATGTATAGGCATCCACCAGAGAGATTAGTTCCTCCATTTCCCCTTCTAGGTGCACAGTTCTCTCGCCTATAGCATGAATTTCAGCTTTTATATCTCGAGCTAGTTTTGGAGGATTCCCCTTGAAGTACAGATTTTTTAGGTCTTGTAGCATTATGTGGACTGAAGAGCCAGTAGCTGGTGCAGGGGCAGGTAGGATGATACACATTCTATCACTTTTGTCAGAGCACAAGGCGTGTGCATGCCGATGCCGCTGTATCAGTGCTGAAACATACCATTTGTTTTTGCTTCTGCTTATTGGAGGATTGTGATGCCATAATATAGGGGTGCATAAGCTTTTCTTTTCAACATTATGTGGGTTAATAACTCTTTGCCGATCGCCGTGGTAGATCTCAGTATGAGGAGCCAGTGTGTTATGCAGCCATCTTGGAGACATGCAAGACCACGTTCTTTTTTAATTTATTTAAGTATACTGATGCCAGATTCTGCATGCATCCAATGCCTTTGTATGAAAACAATAGATTGGTGGATTGCGGCAATTGACATGCCTAATCTGTGTGTCCTCAGAGCTTCTCTGTGAGAAGTATCCGATTGCACAAAAGTAGGAGTGGTAACATGCTGTAAACAATGGTGATGTAATGGTGATTTTGCAATGCATGGGGGATTTTAATCATTAAAAAAAAATAAAACAAGGTGACTCAATACTCTAAATATAATAAAGAACATATCTAATTGTATATATATTCTAAAAAAAATTCCAGAGTGTTTATTTAATACCAATTTAAAAGAACACAGGTTTGCACACATTATTGTTGATTTTATATGTCTCATTTAATGGTGTTTTTTGCAGAAAAGTGACGCTTTCCCTTTAATGTCAATTAGTAACTTTTAAACACCCCAATATAGTCAGTAAATTATTGCAATTATTAATTTCAGGCTCACATCTTCAATGAAAACACTGTTTGTTTACTGGTAAAGAAAGTCGAGTAACGTCCCTTTCAGCATGGCCCGCACTCTGAAATGGAACTCAAAGATATACTTATCTCAGTGCCAAGTAATGTGCCGTGAACAAAATTGTTAGTTTTACATTAAAATGGTTTTGCCTGGATGCTTTTATGCATAGTGTTTATTTCCCAGTCCTTGATTTTTACGGGTCAGGTTCCAATCCGTTTCTTGCCTTTAAGCCTTATTTATTAACAGCTTCTGCTAAGGCTTGCTCTCTCTTGGGCATGCTCACAAGTAAAATACAATTAGAATGTTCGGCTCTTAAGTACGCAGTGTGACCTGAAACCCTTTCCAGAAGGATATTAAAGAAAAATCTGTTGCCGCAATAAATAAAAAAAGAAAATCATTTTTTAATATCTTTATATATTTTGTATCTACTACCAGAACCTAAAGGCTAAAAAAAAATAATAATAATAATAATAAAATCTAGAGAGTTTCATTTTTCTATTTTATTGGGCTCCCTGTGCTTTGCTGTCTCGCTTCTGAGTTCTAAACTTGAGCTGCTACATTTAGCTGCGGTAATGAATGACTGAGGCAGGGATTCACCGCAGGGAGGCTTTCAGAAGCATCAAAATCTCATTATTACCCTCATTATTTTGCCAGAAAAACTAAAAGAGAGAGTGACATCGGCAGAATAAAAGTTGAAAATCTTTTAAGTGTGCTCACAGGCATGATTTATGCTTTCGCACACAGTGCATTAACCTATTTCAATAATTTGATTGTGGATTTGTAATTAACCACTTCAGGTCAAAATACCTGCCAAGACTGTCCTTGATAGCAAGGAATTTGCCATTCTTTTTTTCCTGATGGAGTTTTGTAGTTTTGTTTTAAATACATGAAATAGGAAAAGGGTATTTTAGAAGCTGGTGTTCCCTCACAGAGAGCTGCTGTTTAGGTAATCCGCAGCATTTACCCAACCAAAGACCCCTCTGCACGCACACGCTGTTTGCTTCTTAGAATCTTCTCCCAGAAAAAGCAGACTGATCTTTGGTTAGGTAAGCATTATTCTCTACCGAGGATCAATTAAATGTTTGTGCCCAAGTTGAGAGCACTCCAGAGCCGCAGAGGTGCCAGAATTGTTTTTAACATTGTGGACACAGTTTAGTAGGTTGTGCCCACGGAATAGAACATGCGCACAAAATCGTTAAAACATTTGAGCTCATGACACGTTTAATTACTCGTACTGACTATATATTAATTTGCGCATTCAATCTACTTTGTGTGCACGAGACAACTACATCAAGGACATGAAGTAGTCAACTTGCACTTTAGGTGTATCTACAATAAAATGAGTACTTGTGGTGTCAAAAGCACCAGGTTATTTTCAGGGTTTAGCCCATTAATGAACTGTATAACCTCAAAGTTGAATCCAGCATGGGTCAGCTCTGTCCATCTCCTTCAGCTTGTGTCCGAGGCGTGGATCAGGAAGCCGCAGACGGGGGAGCTGATAGGCTAAGAGCATCAGCTAATGCTCTCAGTAGCTAGACATTCACAAAACAGCTTAAGAAAAATCTGTAAATGTCTCAAGCCATTTTGTGAATGGGGAGTTACTGATAGGCTGCGAGCATAAGCTGATACTCTTAACTCTTAGCCTATCCTCTGTGGAGCTGTCCGGGGCGTCCTGATTCAAGGAGCTGTCCATCGCTGGATTCAACACTTTAAGATTAAACCATTTATTCTCAGTTAAACCCCTGAAGGAAAGCCAGTGCCAGGAACCTCCTGACACCATACTATAGTTATTTTTGTTTTTCTTGGGGGGGAGTTAGTCTACATATATCTGTAGTCCAGTAATCATCTTCCCCAACCAGCACTTCATGGTCAGTGATGTGTAATCAGAGGATTGGGAGCAGTTTGTTTGCTGGCTCCTTATCCTTACAAAAACTTTCCATTGTCACCTCTAATTAAGTTTGCTCCCCGTGACAGGGTCACTACAAACACCCAGACCACTTAGACAAATGAAGTGATCTATGTGCCACGTGCCCCTCGTTTTAACTCTGCAGATGAAAACATTCCCATTCTGCAGGAACATACTGACAATCACTAGAGTTGGTTCTGTAAACTCTAGTCAGATGGTCTCTATGAGCTCAGCTCATCTTTTTGCAGTGCATGCCCACTAGCCAAATGTTTTCCTAGGAGATTGGGAGGCTTGATGATTTTTATTATTATTATTGCCATTTATATAGCGCCAATAGATTCTGTAGCGCTTTACAGTATTATGAGAGGGGGGATTTAACTATAAGTAGGACAATTACAAGAAAACTTACAGGAACAATAGGTTGAAGAGGACCCTGCTCAAACGAGCTTACAGTCTATAGGAAAGCAGTTGTTGTTGGGGGATTCCATCATAAGAGGTGTGGAGATGGACAATGGTGGTCTTGTGAGGTGTCTTCCCGGAGCTACTGCTCACAGAGACAGGAGACTGTAATATTGTTAAGCAAGCAAAGCAGGAAGGGTAATTGGATGTACTTGTCCATTTAGGGACAAATGACTTGGCTTGCAATGAGGTTTCAGAGGTTAAGGAAGTTTTTAGTGTTTTTGCCAATGATATACGGCAGGTTGCTTCCACACTGTCATTCTCTGAAGTTCTGCCTGTGCATAACACTCAGAATGGCAGGTGGATGCGTATTAGGGATTTGGCTTTATTGCTCATGGTAGCTCTGTTTGGAATGGAAATAAACTGTACAAAAAGATGGTTTGCATCTTTCTCAAAAGGGAACAAATATTCTCAGTGAGCATTTCAGAGGTTTTGCTAGGATGTATTTAAACAAAAGGGTGATAAAACATCAATCCAATTGTCCCCCTAAACAAGGACAGAAGGTGCCTGTAGCAAGTGTGTTAAAAAATGATAAGCTGAGACGGACGCATGCCGGAGGAGCTCCGGACAAACCTGGGAAAAAACTCACCCTTTTCACACCCAGACACCAACGGAATCCACCGCAAGGTGAGCCCAGAACCTCCCGGACCAGATGGGGAGGAAAACTAAAAAACAAAAGCCGGACAAGCCCCGACCCGGCATGGATATCGGGAACCTCTGGCGGCAAGCACGTGAGGCAGCGGGATCCAAGATGGCGTCCCTGCATGGCGGCTGTTCAGACTTCTACGAGGGGTCCTCGGACGACACGGAGGGAGACCCACTACCAGCCCCAGCAGTGAAACAGCCGGTTCAGACACGATCCCAGCCACTCACGGCAGACCCCAAACCGGTAACTATGGAAGCCATAGGAGACCTCATGGCTGAGCACCATAGGAAAATTGCGGCCGATGTGGCTATGATAAGAAATGATCTGAAACAACTGACAGGTCGACTCCAGGCAGTGGAGGGGATCTCCACAACACATACCTCTCAAATAACTGAGTTACAAGTTGCAATCAGTGCACTGCAAAGGCAGAACCAACTATATGACCAGCGATTCTCTTTACAAGAAGATAAAAGGCGCTACAAACACCTGAAGGTTAGGGGGGTGGCTGACTCAGTCCCCGATGCAGAGCTCCCACACTTTGCCAGGCGGCTCATGACCGCACTTCTGACCCCAAAATCCGCCAGGGCGATTACGCTAGACAGCATATTTCGCCTGCCGAGACCGGTCAAGGCACCGCCCAGCGCCCCTAGGGACATAGTGCTCCAATTTCAAACCCTGCGGGACAAGAATGCAGTCCTTACGGCCACCAGAGAGCAACCGGCATACCTCTTCGAAAATATGACCTTGTCATTCTTCCCAGACCTCTCCAGCGGAACATTAGCATGGCGAAGATCCTTACAACAATTTACTGCAGTGCTACGAGCCAACCAAATCAGGTACCGATGGGGCCCAACTCACATCCTACACATCATGAAAGGAGACACACCCCACACTGTGAGCAACATGCAGGAAGCCGCGAAGGCCCTGGGTAAGCTGGGTCTCCCCCAGAATGCCCTTCTACCAGCAGGTCCAGCGGCAAGAACCACATGCCCCCTTGGACAGGATGCAGTTGACGCACCGGAGTTCGTGCCGAGGAGGTCTCAAGCGGAACAATACGCAGCGGCTACGACCTGAACCAGACCCGAAGACCACCAAAAGACTCTTGGGACATTGCCCCACGCATCACCAATCCATCTCACCCTGAGGGACTCTAAAAACTTTCTGAAGACCTGGTACACAAGCTCCCCACATGTCAGCACATAATCACGGACAGGCAAGCCAAGACCCAGACTGGACCCCAACTGTCTACTAACCGAATGACCCCCCCCACACAATATACACTACTGAGCATTTACCCGACCAGCAAGGGGCTCTACAGTCCCCATTAGATCACACGGTCACACGACCCACCGAGACCCGGAGGAATCACCCCCCCTCGAACTAGACCACAACACAATAATAGCCAAACGACTGACTCCACACACATTAACCTGACACACTATCAGGTATTTCATAGGACCCACCACACCGGGACAGACGCGACTAGTAACACTTACCCTCACGACGTTTCACTTCTCACATACAATTATATGAGCTAATGTTGTTGAATGCTTAAACACCAGCTGTTGTGGCAGGTGAACTGTTGGTTAATAGGAAATAGGAAAGTTAAAAGCTAGCTAGAGCCTGTCAGGCCTAAAATATCACAGCTCAAAGGTGGATCATAACGAAGTATAGGCTAGACAGTACTTGCACAGTAAGGCATGTCCTCATAGTATATCTTTTTACCAACCTGCCTAACTAGCCCCATTAGTGCGGAAATATCTCAACCCGCTCATGTATATACTTTTCTAAACGTCTAGGTTACTTATTAATTATTGGTCTCTCCACTTAGTCCAACAGGTTTTTTCTTTTTCCTTTTTCTTTTTTATTTCTCTTCTTGCCGCATTTATTGCGCACCCTCCCATGCCATCTGCTGTTGTTTGGCAGTGCAATTGCTGGACTGGGTAGCGCAGGTCTACTAAACTACCACGACATGGTTAGGAGTAATCAAACGTAATGTTTATAACATACAACACAGAGCAAACGTGATATCTAGATGTTTTCTTAAAATATAACCAGTTGCAATGTTAACGAGTACTACTAAACTACTATTCACACCAAAGCGAAGTTTTAACGAATTTGAAGGGCATGCTATAGTTATTTTACAAAAAATGTGCCTATTAACTGATTGCTCCTACTGTTATGCTTGTAAAACGCTTGAGGATTACTATTGGGGCACTGTGAGCCTATTTGTATTTATCACAATGCACAATAAAAATAAAGAATTAATAAAAAAAAATGGCACTGCCAGACTGGCACTGGCAGGCAAAGCAATAAATAGAAAATAGTTTGGAAAAAAAAAAAAAAAAAAAAAAAAATGATAAGCTTAGAGTCATGTCTACAAATGCTCGCAGTTTAGGGAATAAGATCCATGAACTTGTGGCAATAATGACAACTGATAGTGTAGATTTAGTTGCTGTTACTGAGACATGGTATAATGAGAAAAATGACTGGGACATAGAGATACCAGGGTACTCTTTATATAGAAAAGACAGGGAAGGCAAGAAAGGGGGAGAGGTGGCCCTGTATGTGAAGGATAGCATAAAATCTAGCCTAATAAAGGTTAGTGAGACGAACATAGAGTCCGTTTGGGTTACGTTAGAATTTGGTAATCACACAGTAATTCGTGTAGGTGTTATTTATAGGCCCCCAGGACAAATTGAAGAGTTAGATAATCTACTAGTTGAAGAAATAGCTAAAATGACAATGAAGGGGGAAGTTATCATCATGGGTGACTTTAATCTTCCTGATGTGAATTGGAAAACAAAAATAGCTACTTGTGGCAGGAGCACACATATTCTAAACTCCCTACTGGGATTGTCTCTAAAACAAGTCGTTGAGGAGCCAACTCGTAAAGAGGCCATACTAGATTTAGTGTTAACAAATGGAGATTTGGTATCAGATATTACTGTAGGTGAAAGTTTAGGATCCAGTGATCATCAGTCAGTGTGGTTTAATATAAGAACAGTGACTGAGTCACACCACACAAAAACAAAAGTTTTAGACTTTAGAAAAACAGACTTTTCTAAAATTAGAATATGTGTAAAGGAGTCATTATCAGACTGGAGCAACTTAAATGGAGTCCAAAAGAAATGGGATTATTTAAAAGCTGCACTACTGAAGGCAACAGAAAATTGCATTAGGCTTGTCAGTAAAAGCAAAAAATTCAAGAAACCACTGTGGTACTCCGCAGATGTGGCCAAAATAGTAATAAAAAAACTAAAAGTTAGCATTTAGTAATTATAAAAAAAAAACCAGAATGAGGAAGACAGAATGACCTATAAGATTAGGCAGAAAGAAGCTAAGCAAGTTATAAGAGCTTCCAAATCACACACAGAAGAGAAAATAGCACAGTCAGTAAAAAAGGGGGACAAAACTTTTTTTAGATACATAAATGAGAAAAGAAAAGTAAAACAAGGATTAGTTAGATTAAAAACAAAAGAAGGAAGGTATGTAGATGAGGATAAAGGTCTAGCTGACTGCCTCAATGAATATTTTTGTTCGGTATTTACAGCTGAAAATGAAGGAAAGGGACCTCCGTTAAGAAAAAGGATAAAGAGGTTCTATTTCAACTGTCAAAAGTAAAGACAAATACGTCAATGGGACCTGATGGAATACACCCAAAGCTATTAAAAGAGCTTAGTGGTGTACTAGCAAAACCATTAACAGATTTATTTAACCAATCATTGTTAACAGGAGTAGTCCCAGAAGATTGGAAGTTAGCGAATGTTGTGCCCATTCACAAGAAAGGTAATAGGGAGGAGTCGGGCAACTATAGGCCAGTAAGCCTTACTTCAGTGGTGGGGAAAGTGATGGAAACCATGTTAAAGGATAGGATTGTTGAACATCTAAAAACACATGGATTTCAAGATCAGAGACAACATGGGTTTACTTCAGGGAGATCATGCCAAACTAATCTTATTGATTTTTTTTGATTGGGTAACTAAAATTATAGATCAGGGTGGTGCAGTAGACATTGCTTACCTAGATTTCAGTAAGGCTTTTGACACTGTTGCACATAGAAGGCTTATCAATAAACTGCAATCTTTGAGTTTGGATTCCAATATTGTTGAATAGGTAAGGCAGTGGCTGAGTGACAGGCAACAGAGGGTTGTAGTCAATGGAGTATATTCAAAGCTTGGGCTTGTCACCAGTGGGGTACCTCAGGGATCTGTACTTGGACCCATTCTCTTTAATATTTTTATTAGTGATATTGCAGAAGGTCTTGATGGTAAGGTGTGTCTTTTTGCGGATGATACTAAGATATGTAACAGGGTTGATGTTCCAGGAGGGATAAGCCAAATGGCAAATGATTTAGGTAAACTAGAAAAATGGTCAGAGTTGTGGCAACTGACATTTAATGTGGATAAGTGCAAGATAATGCATCTTGGACGTAAAAACCCATGGGCAGAGTACAGAATATTTGATAGAGTCCTAACCTCAACATCTGAGGAAAGGGATTTAGGGGTGATTATTTCTGATGACTTAAAGGTAGGCAGACAATAGAGCCATAAGAAATGCTAGCAGAATGCTTGGTTGTATAGGGAGAGGTATTAGCAGTAGAAAGAGGGAAGTGCTCATGCCATTGTACAGAACACTGGTGAGACCTCACTTGGAGTACTGTACACAGTACTGGAGACCATATCTTCAGAAGGATATTGATACCTTAGAGAGAGTTCAAAGAAGGGCTAATAAACTGGTTCATGGATTGCAGGATAAAACTTACCAGGAAAGGTTAAAGGATCTTAACATGTATAACTTGGAGGAAAGACGAGACAGGGGGGATATGATAGAAACATTTAAATAAATAAAGGGGATCAACACAGTAAATGAGGAGACTATATTTAAAAGAAGAAAAACTACCACAACAAGACGACACAGTCTTAAATTAGAGGGACAAAGGTTTAAAAATAATATCAGGAAGTATTACTTTACTGAGAGGATAGTGGATGCATGGAATAGCCTACCAGCTGAAGTGTTAGAGGTTAACACAGTAAAGGAGTTTAAGCATGCGTGGGATAGGCATAAGGCTATCCTAATTATAAGATAAGGCCAGGGACTAATGAAAGTATTTAGAAAACGGGGCAGACTAGATGGGCCGAATGGTTCTTATCTGCCGTCACATTCTATGTTTCTATGAGGTGGGATGTAAAATACAATAGGACAGGAAATATCAATCAAATAAGGTGGGAGTGAAGCAGAGCTGTAGAAGAGAGTAGAGTGCTGCCCTTTAGGAGAGAGCCAGAGACAGGTATGTGAGGTAGAGGTTATTCTGGGAGGCCATAAGCTTTCCTAAAGAGATGGGTTTTAAGGCACTTCTTAAACAATTGAAGACTAGGGGAGAGTCTGATGGCGGAAGGCAGGCTATTCCATAGGAAGGGAACCACCCATGAGAAGACCTGCAAGCGTGAATGGGGGCGAGCAGCAGACAGGAGAAGACCGAGAGCAGGCATACCTATGGGAGAGAGCAGAGAGATCGAGAAGAGGCATACCTATGGATCTGTGAAGAAATAAGAGGGGCTAGAATTATTCAGTAGGGATGTGAATGGGCAAAAAGTTCCGTTCGGCACTTCCAAATTCGGGACTTCGGCAATTTGGCACTTCGGTTCGGTTCGACACTTCCGAAATTTGGGAATTCGGCACTTAGGCACTTCAGTTAGGTTCGGCGCTTCCGAAATTAAGGAATTCAGCAATTTGGGACTTTGGCACTTTGGGAATTTGGAAATTCCCTAACCCTACCCCTAACCCTACCTCTACCCCTGTCAGGATCGGGACAGGGATCCAACACGCAGAGTACAAAGCGTAGTAGGTACGTATACCGGACCTTAGAATGGCCGGACTTAACGTAAGGAGTAAGTAGAGAATGGTCAGAGACAAGCCGAGGTCGAGGGAACGAGAAGACAGGTAAGCGAGAGACAAGCCGGGTCAAAGGATAACAGAGACAAGCAGAGTAATACAAACAAGCCGGGTCAGAACCAAAGAGACAATAGACATACAAGAGCACTGAGTGACTAGACTGGCTAGAACCACGACAGGGCAATGAGCAAATGCGGGAAGCTCTATTAAATACCCCGGTTCTAGGAGGTAATCACACCCCCGACGAGTCCTGGTTCGTGTTCAGGGTTTGAGTGACATGTCGAGCAGGCTTGGCGTCATGACGTCGGCTACTGGGCGTCACGTCATAAAAGGGCGTGGATCCCTCGCGGCCGGCGTGTAACCGACCGGAGGAACCGCGAGGAACGGAGGAAACAGCCCTTCTGAACGGGAAAACGTCTAAGTCTCTCCTCTTATCAGAGGTAGAGACTACAGGTACCCTGACAACCCCTAACCCAATCCCTACACCTAACCCTACCTCTACCCCTAACCCTACCCCAAACCCTATCCCTAACCCATAACCCTTGCCCTACCCCTAATCCTAACCCTAACCCTACACCTAACCCTTACCCTACCCCTAACACTACCCCTACCTCTACCCATAAACCTACCTCTACCCCTAGCCCTAACCCTAGCTCTACCCCTACCCCTAACCTTACCCCTAACCCTTACCTCTACCCCTAACCCTTACCCTACCCCTAATCCTAGCCAATCCTAGCCATAACCCTAGCCCTACCCATAACACTAACCCTATTTGGTTCTGATCGGCACTTCTGAAATTCGGGACTTCCGAAATTTGGGACTTCCGATATTCGGGACTTCCGAAATTTGGTTTGGTTCGGCACTTTGGAAATTCGGCACTTCAGACATTCGGAAGCATCCGAATGTCTGAATTGCCAAAATTCGTCCGAATTTTAATTCTGCCCGAAACGAATTGCACATGTCTATTATTCAGTGCTTTATGGGTATGGGTTAGCACTTTGAATTGACTCCTATAGGATACAGAAAGCCAATGTAAGGACTGACAGAGGGCTGAGGTGTGAGAGGATCGACTAGAGAGGAAAATCAGTCTGGTGGGAGCTTTCATTACAGACTGTAGTGGATACGCTTTTGGGAAGACCAATTAAGAGAGGGTTACAATAATCCATGCGGAAAATTACTAGAGCATGGACAAGCTCCTTGGTAGCAACTTGCATAAATAAGAGGTGGATGCGGGCTATGCTTTTAAGATGGAATCTACAGGATTTGACAACATATTGGATGTGAGACTCAAAGGTGAGGCCAGGGTCAAGTATGACACCACGACAGCGTACTTGCAAGGATGGACTTATGTGGATACCACTAACTTGAAGGGAGAGCGAAAGAGGAGGATTAGTTTTAGGAGGAGGAAAGGCAGTCAGTTTTAGAGAGATTGAGTTTCAGAAAGCGGGAGGACATCAAGTCAGAGATGGAAAGAATCGGTGATTGAGGCATGACACGGAAAAAAATGTGAGATAACTACCTTTTATAACCCCGACAGCCTTGGCCCAGTCACCTAAAATTTGACTAAGGCACTATAATGTTAGGAAAACAGATTTGTATTTCTAACACTATAGTGTTCCTTTAAATGTTTTCTTACAACTACCTAGCCACCTCTACTTTTGCTTTTGCCATGTTCACTAATAAACTAAATTTTTTCTCCCCAGTAACTTTTTACCACCACTGAGCGCAAATTCATGTTTCATTTAAGTATCCGGATACTTCCTTTATCTGGACAGTGTTTTTTTCTTAGTCATGTGTATAGCTAAACATTATGAATGACCAGGTTGAGTTTATGATCACCTGTGGAACTAAAATATTTGGCCCACTTTGCAGTCTCAGCTTGTTCTAAATCTCCTTGTTGGATACGTATAGCACTGCAAATGAACCCTGACTGTGTACTAGAGCCACCTTCAAAATCATAAAAGGACATCTGTGGAGAGATGGGGGCCCTGTTAATAATTCATGGTGTTCTTTTCTTTTTTTAAATCTTTGGGCTTTCCAATTCGGAACATTTTGCCAAAGATCAAGTGAAGTTTGTTTTTTCTTTGACAATTACAGTACAGCTGTGCTCTGGACTGAAATTACAAGCATTTGGTTTCCTTGTTCCTGCCCTCAAGGACGTCCTTGCAGAGAAAATCACCCTGTGGGTAATAAAAGCAAATTTCGGTTGAGATAAATAGCTTAATAATATGCCTGAGATGGTTTTGGGAAAAAATGAAATCAACTTGCCTTTCAGATTTTAATTGCCCTTTCCCAAGCTGTAGTTACAATTATTTTGTTTACATAGGATGGGATTTAACCATTTCTTTTCCCTCAACCAGATGTACCTGTTAGACAAACAACTATTACTTTTGAAAGTTTTTTGATATATATTTATTTATTTTTGCAGTTTCTAGAAATGTGCCTAGCTAATCTGTGTAAACCGTTCCAAAAGCTGTATATTCCGATAAACAAATTAAAATACATTCTTAATTTAATAATGTGATCTCTCCCTAACAGCTCCTGCTCGAATTCTGACTTTCAGTGGCACGGTGACCACGCCGTGGATGAGAGATATTGTCCTGCCATGCAAGGCTGTGGGCGACCCATCTCCTACAGTGAAATGGATGAAGGAAAGGTAACCAGCAACTAAATGCACACCTTGGGTAGTTTGTTTAAGATTTTGACTGTTTTCTGTTGAATGCTCACTATGCCCTTTAACCCCTTAAGGACCAAACTTCTGGAATAAAAGGTTAAAAAACAATTTGGTACTATCATGTAACCACACTAACCTTGTGATACATATTAACCACTTAAGGACACAACTTCTGGAATAAAAGGGAATAATGACAGAATATCTCCGTCATGTGTCCTTTAGGGGTTAAAACAGTGCTAAATCAAGTAAGCAGCAGATGTGTTTCCTGCTTTGTTAGTAATTTAATTATTCTGAGACTTTTAACGCTTAAACTGACATAATAACCTTCTCACAACATGTGGTTTAGTGTAGTAAATGTATTGATGTAATAATGTGTATGTACTGATGTAATAGTGTGTATATACTGATGTAATAGTGTGCAGAGCTCTCAACAACCAATGTATATATTTAAAACTTACCGTATCTATATTTTTGTGGAAGTAATAAGTTGTGTTATGAACTGGTTAGTTATGCAGACAATGCGAGACCTGCCTCCAGAGCCTAGACAATCAATTTTAAGACAACAAAGGATTATATGATAAAAAGACTTGTGCACAGTGGAAAAATTCGGATTGGCCAAATATTTAAAATATTAGATTAAGGAGTATATAGACATAGACATCTCAGATTATGATCGGTCCCTGACGAAGATACTTTGAACAGCACTGAAACGTGCCTTGGCCACTTTTTTGTTTTTATGAGTCATGACACATATCTCACAGTAGTTTTTTTTCACTTTATTTAATGGCGGATCTGTTCTTAACCGTGTACAGTGTTTTTGTAGGCTCTGTCGAATTGAGGTATTGGTGAAATCTCTTTTTTTAATTTATCCACCAATAGGGAGTTGTTAGACAATGTAGGCTGATCTGACCATCCACTTAGACCATTTTGTCTGAGTTAAAGTATATGATTTAGAATTGAATGTAGCTGTGATTAACTTTTCAGTTTGCAGGCTGTGTAACCCAAGGTAATATTAAGATGTCTGAAGGTCACAACTCTTCTGATTTACCCCTCCCTTTTGAGCAAGGGCCAAATCCAACTTAACAATTTATTAATGGTGGATACATATGAACAATCCGTTTAGTCATGGTCTAGATCAGTGATGGCGAACCTTTTTGAGCCCGAGTGCCCAAACCGCAATACATGCCAACTTTTTTTTCCTTAAAGTGCCAACACGGCAATTAAACCCAAATACTGAGGTTTAAGTTTAGAAAACACAACTCGTACTGTTGTCCGAACTAATAACTTTTGTTTTAAAAGAACACAGAGAGTTCAATGATACAAATTTTAAATAATGATATAAATAGATAAAATTAAGCTTATATTTATTAGTATCTCCAACAAATATAATACATACACACACAGACTGCTGAATACATACACACAGTCTGCTGAATACACACACACACAAGACTGCTGAATACAGAGACTGAGGAATACACACACACGGTCTGCTGAATGCACATACAGACAGACTGCTGAGTACACACACACAGACTGCGGAGTACACACAAACAGTCCGCTGAATACACACACAGTCCGCTGAATACACACACACAGACTGCTGAATACACGCACACACACAGACTGCTGAATACACGCACACACACACAGACTGCTGAATACACACACATACTGCAATGGGTGTGAGGTGCTGTGTGTGGGGGGTGCGTGTGTGGGTATGTGGGGGGGTGTGGGCGTTGTATGTGAGGGGTGCTTTGTGTGTGTATGAGGGGTGCTGTGTGTGTGTATGAGGGGTGCTATGTGTGTGTGGGGGGTGCTGTGTGTGTGTGTGTGTGTGGAGTGCTGTGTGTGTGTGTGTGGGGGGTGCTGTGTGTGTGGGGGGGGGTGCTGTGTGTGTGAGGGGTGCTGTATGTGTGTGTGTGTGTGTGTGTATGAGGGGTAATGTGTGTGTGAGAGGGGTGCTGTGCTGTGTGGGGGTAGGGTTGGGGTAGGGTAGGGGTGCTGTGGGGGGTAGGGTTACTGCTGTGGGGGGGTAGGGGTGCTGTGGGGGGTAGGGGTACTGCTGGGGGGGTAGGGGAACTGCTGTGCGGGGTAGGGGTGCTGTGTGTGGGGGGTAGGGGTACTGCTGGGGGGGTAGGGGTACTTCTGGCGGGGTAAGGGTACTTCTGGGGGGGGTAGGGGTGCTGTGTGTCAGTACCCCCCCCTCCTTCTTACCTTTAATGAAGTGGGGGGGGGGAGAGCCATCCCTGGTGGTCCGGTGGTGGTAAGCACTGCAGGGGGAGGGATCTGTGAAGCAGCACCCCTGTCCTCCCGCGATGCTGTGTGGAGCATTGCCATGGTAACGCTCCACACAGCATCGTGCGGGAGGACAGGGGAGCTGCTTCACAGATCCCTCCCCCTGCCTCCCGACACGGAAGCAGAGTAGGCGCCTGCCCAAAACAGGCAGGCAGGTGCCTACTCTGCATTGATGGTGAACCTATGGCCGCGTGCCCACATAGAGGGCCCGGCGTGCCACCTGTGGCACACGTGCCATAGGTTTGCCATCACTGGTCTAGATCCTGTTGTTCTATCATGTAACAAGAGTGGCATCTTAACTGTTATAGTAGCCTTAAGAACTGTTGAAGGGGCGTGATAGAGATGAAATGACCCCACGCGATTTTAAGGTATTATGTAGACAATGTATTAAAAATGCACCAAAAGAAAAAAGAAAATCAAACAAAGAATGTGCTCAGTTTCCACATTCATACATTAATAGTGTCCCCATTTTCCCTTATTGCAAAGTTGACCTCCAAAAATGGTAATTAATTAAGTGTAGATATTTCCATCGGAGCTCCATCACACGTGCGTCTCACACAGCCAGAGACTTTCTCCGTAATTATGCCTGCGGTGCTACAGACGCTGCCTAATGAGCTGTTTAGCTAACTCTATTTTAACTAAGTAGAATATTTAGAATCTTGAAATCAGATTTATTTTTTGTTTACTGGGCAGACTAGATGGGCCGAATGGTTCTTATCTGCCGTCACATTCTATGTTTCTATGTTCATATTAAAGACTATGAGATAGTTGGCTGAGGGATGTATGTAGTGTTTTACCAGGAAGAATATATGGATATGTGTTGTTTTACACATTGATAATGTTGATGACGCCAGGGATTTAAAATATCTCCTATCTGTCTGTCATGGCTGGAAGTTGGATTCTCTGCTGCACAGTGTTAAATAGCTAGTAACTGGAATTTCTATTTTGTAATGTGGGGTAGCAGGCTGTTTGCTTCTTCTGTTCTGTAGTGTTGGCTGTTAGATATTGCAATCTGGCCATTGTGTATTGATCAAATTGTATTCCTTATAAAGTGCCACCAAATTTGGATTTGGATTTGGCATTATAGATACCCTTTATTGGAGGCTTTATACAGTGATAGCAGGATCTCTGTCATTGCAGTGTGTATTTTAAAGAGCATTTTATACAGTGACCGTTGCATCTCTATGTCTTTGTTATAGAAATTGCATTATTAATTAATGAAAGCTTTACCCAGTAAAATCTGGATCTCTCTTTAAATGCTTTGTTTGATGGTTGGGAACTATCACACAAGACAGTGGGATCTCTCGGTGTCCATGTGATAAATGTTAGATTTGACATTCAATCTTCAATCCATTATGTATTTGGCGCTACTCCCCACTGCCCCGCTCTGCAAGTTGCCCTGTCACAGAACTTAAAATGTTAAAGGTTATTATTTGAACTCCACTTTTACGTGTCTAAGAAGTCTTGAAGGAATGAGATGTTTTGTTTTACCACAATTCATTTAATTCTGTCAATTTATCAGTCATTCTATTAACCGCACAATATAACACTGGAATTATTTATATTGCCTCGGAGGGATATTCATTTTGAACTACGCTGTTCTCAAGACTAGAGATTGTGATCTAAGATAAACGGATATAAGATAATCTGATTTTACTGTCACAGCTATGTACGCACACGCATTGCCACCGAGGAGTCCTAAAAACATCATAACAAACCACGAGACCAAAGGTTGATGTTTTAGAAATGGGTGACTCCCACTAATCTCGGACAGAGGAGGCCATGCATGCTCTGGTTCTGGCTTAGATTATCGCGCCCAGACTGTGAGGTGTCCATGCACAGTTACCCTTTTTTTTTTACAGGGAATGATATCACTATCCATGCATACACACCATCTGCCCATTAAAATATCAGGCAGACCATCTATTAAATGCATATATATGTGACATAACCACTGCTTTTTCACGCACTGTCTTGTTTCTTTTTCACTCACTGCCTTGTTTATCTTTTCGCCAATGTTGCTCTTCATTTTGGTTTCATATGTCACCTCCTCTAGATTGGTGAAGCTACACTTACTCTCTTTATCGTATTTTGCTCCTGTATCCATCTATTAAAATTGTAAACTGCTGTGGAATATGTTGGTTCTATATAATTATTATTATTATTATCAGTATTATTGTTATTATTATATAAAATAAACTCTTCCATTGCACAAGAGATTACATCACAGGCAGTCATAGCTTGTATCACAGAGGAACTATACAGAGGACCTAATTAGCATGCTGAAGGGCTTTATGTGTGAACAGTGTCCTCAATTTTTTTATTTTATGAAAAGTGCAGATTCCAATAGAAATGTTCACCTTTATAAATTAACCACGTTACACCCCCTCGGCTGTCAATCAGACAATCCGTCCTGTTACTTCCTGGTTGTTTAGCTCAGTGCAACTAAACTCAAGAGGCAGCAATTGCCCAGAGCAACTGCCTTGCAAAGTCTTCTCATTGAGCTGCATTGGGAAGTCAGATAGCTGTAGAAAGTCTGGACGGGGTCAATATTATTATTATTATTATTATTATTGCCATTTATATAGCGCCAACAGATTCCGTAGCGCTTTACAATATTTTGAGAGGGGGGGGATGTAACAATAAATAAGACAATTACAAGAAAACTTACAGGAATAATAGGTTGAAGAGGACCCTGCTCAAATGAGCTTACAGTCTATAGGAAGTGGGGTATTAGAAACATTAGGATAGGAAATATCAAGTAGGAGTGAAGCAGAGCTGGAGGAGAGAGCAAAGCACTATCCCATAGGGACAGGTATGTAAGGGAGAGATTACTCTGGGAGGCCATACGCTTTCCTGAAGAGATGGGATTTAAGGCCCTTCTTAAATGATTGAAGACTAGGGGAGAGTCTGATGGCAGTAGGCAAGTTATTCCATAGGAGAGGAGCCGCCCGTGAGAAGTCCTGCAAGCGTGAGTTGGCCGTACGGGTGCGAGCAGCGGTCAGGAGGTGGTCGCGGGCAGAGCGGAGGGTACGAGGAGGGGCATACCTCTGGATCAGTGAAGAGATATAAGAGGGGCTGGAATTGTTCAGTGCTTTAAATGTATGGGTTAGCACTTTGAATTGACTCCTATAGGATACAGGGAGCCAATGTAAGGACTGGCAGAGGGGCGAGGTGTGAGAGGACCGACTGGATAGGAAAATCAGTCTAGCTGCAGCATTCATTACAGACTGTAGCGGGGCAGTACGGCTTTTGGGGAGACCAATCAGGAGAGGGTTACAGTAATCCATGCGGGAAATTACTAGAGCATGGACAAGCTCCTTGGTAGCATCTTGCGTAAGAAAGGGGCGGATGCGGGCTATGTTTTTGAGTTGGAACCTACAGGACTTGGCAACAAACTGGATGTGAGACTCAAAGGTGAGACCAGAGTCAAGTATGACGCCAAGACAGCGCGCTTGTAGGGATGGACTTATGTGGATATCACTGACTTGAAGGGAGAGTGAGAGAGGAGGATCAGTATTAGGAGGAGGAAAGACAAGGAGTTCAGTTTTAGAGAGGTTAAGTTTGAGAAAGCGTGACGACATCCAGTCAGAGATGGAAGAGAGGCAAGCAGTGACACGTTGCAGGACGGCCGGGGAGAGGTCCGGTGAGGAGAGGTATATCTGAGTGTCATCAGCGTACAGGTGGTAGTTGAATCCAAAAGAGGCAATAAGTTTTCCAAGAGAGGCAGTATAAAGAGAAAATAGAAGGGGACCAAGGACAGAGCCTTGGGGAACTCCAACCGAGACAGGGCGAGGGGAGGAGGTATCCTTGGAAAAGGAGACACTAAATGAGCGTTGGGAGAGATAGGAGGAAAACCAAGAGAGGACAGAGTCACAGAGACCGAGTGATTGAAGAGTTTGAAGGAGGAGAGAATGATCAACTGTGTCAAAGGCAGCAGAGAGGTCAAGGAGAATTAATATGGAGTAGTGACCTTTGGATTTAGCGGAGATTAGGTCATTAGTCACTTTGATAAGAGCGGTCTCAATAGGAGAGGGCTTGCAGAAGCTGCATGTCTGCAAGTTTTGCAAGAGGTTTTTATATATAACTCCAAAGGTAAAAATGCATAACCAAATGCACGCATGTTTTTATTGGGGGTATAGCTACTAAACAGTGCTTTTCAGTTTTTTATTTTATATATTTTTTTATTTTGGGTGTGAAGTAATGTTTGTGAATAATCTAAAAAGTCCGTTATTTTAATGTATGTCTTCTTTAAATCAGCTGGTACACAGGGACAGATGGGGCGATTCATCTGTTCCAGTGGTACACTGCTACTGGAAAATGCATTAGCAGAAATGATGGATGTACTGCATATGGCAGATATCCAATCCAACTGCTTAATTAACTGGATCACTTATTGTATAATCTGCCACGCAGAGAAGGGTTATGCACAGTCATGAATCTACAGAACTTTGTAGGCCACAAGTTTATATAATGTGATTCTCAATAACAGAAAGTAGAGTTTAAATATTCACAGATCTTTAAAATATTTATATATTTTTTTTTTATAAATAGCATCATATTGATCAAATGAAACATGTTTCTGGGAGCATTTGTCTATTTCTCCGTTTACAAAATTAACCGTTTTATTACAGTGGTATCATACTGTAAAAATATGGGCATTGTCAAGTGAGAGGATTGGAAATTTATTTTGAAATTTTAATTTTTGTTCTAACTTCTGTCAGAATGACAAGGAAACAGAAACATGACCGTGTGTCAGCATAATCTTAAATTTACTGACGTAGCAGACATAGCTCATTGAGACATAGCCGAGCAGAGATACAAATCGAAGGGTGCTTAACAAAAATGCAAAATTCATGTTAATACAGGTTAAGGCTAACAGAAACGCATAGGACTAATCTGCTAGGACTAATTTATACAGCACTCTTTTCTACACTACTTTTAACCCCTTCAGGACCGGACTGTTTTGGCCAAGTTGTACGTTAAGGACCAGGGCTGTTAACACTTTTGTGGTGTTTGTGTTTAGCTGTAATTTTCCTCTGTCTCATTTACTGTTCCCATACAAGTTATATATATATATATTTTTTTCTCAGGACAAGAAGGGCTTTCTTTACATACCATTATTTGTGTCATGTCATTTAATTTACTTTAAGAAAAATAATAAAATATGGTGAAAAATTAAAATCAACATGACTTTTTACTTTTACTTGAAAAATATTTTACTTATCTACAAAAGCTAATGAAAAAAACTGCTAACTAGATTCAAAATTTTGTCCTGAGTTTAACCCCTTAACGCCGGATGATGGACTGGGTCCATCATGCTGGGGAAGCACTTAACACCGGATGACGGACTTGGTCCGTCATGTGCTAAAAATAACCCCAGATCGGAGGAGCAGGGTTAACGCTCCTCCGGCAGTGGCGTCGCTAGGGGGGGGGCAGAGGGGGCCATGGCCCCCCCTACATCATGCTGTGCCCCCCCTTGGGCCCCCCCAAATGCCAGCAACGTGCCCCTCCCCCCGAAAATAGTGCAGCTGCCATCTGTGGACCTACCTCATTAGGGGCTCGGTTGGGTGCTGCAGCCCTTTGACAGACCGGGCCCCTTTAAAGTTGCAGGGAGTGCTGGGAGGAAGTGACTGTTACTTCCTCCCAGCTTACAGACCGCGCGGATGCAGGCAGCTGAGAGAGAAGGAGGAGGCAGCAGCTGAGAGAGAAGGAGGAAGGAAGAGAGAGAGCTCTGCAGCTTCAAACTCCCACCAGGATCAGCCAGCCCCAGAAAGTCACCTCCCTGCAACCAAAAGGTATGGAAGGGGCAGGGTGGGTGGTTAACATTATGTAAGCTGCAAATTGTGTGTGCCAGTGTGTATGTTTAGGTATGTGTACATCTGTGTGTATCTGTGAGTGTCTGTGTGTATCTGTATCTGTGAGTGTCAGTGTGTATGTGTGTCTGTGTGTATCTGTATCTGTGAGTGTCAGTGTGTATGTGTGTGCAGGGCTGCCATCAGAAATTTTGGGGCCCCTAACAAAGCACAAGGTCTGGGCCCCCCCTCCCCCGCCCCTCCCTCCCGGGCCCGCCCACGCCCTACCTAGTCTGCTGACAATGATGCGGGACTGAATGTGGTGTGTATAGTGGAAGTGAATTAGAATGTGTGTAATGGATGTAGTGTTTGTGTGTATTAGATACTGTTTGTGCAGTGAATGCAGAGTGTGTGTTTGTGTAGCGGATGCAGTGTGTATAGTGAACGCAGAGTGTGTTTGAGTAGTGGATGTAGTGTGTGTACAGTGATGTAGTGTGTGTTTGTGTAGTGGATGTAGTGTTTGTATGTACTAGATGAAATGTGTTTAGTGGATGCAGTGTCTGTAGTGGATGTAGTGTGTGTATTAGACATGCAGTGTCTGTGTATAGTGAATGCAGAGTGTTTCAATTTGTGGTGGATGTAGTGTGTGTACTGTGAATACAGGATGTTTGTGTAGTGGATGCTGTGTGTACAGTTAATGCAGAGTGTGTGTCAGTATAGTGAATCCAGAGTGTGTGCATAGTTTAGTGAATGCAGAGTGTGTGTTAGTGTGTAATGATTGCAGAGTGTGTGTTAGTGTGTAGTGAATGCAGTGTGTCAGTGTAATGAATGTAGTGTGTGTGTTAGTGCAGTGAATGCAGAGTGTGTGTAAATGTGTAGTAAATGCAGAGTGTGTTAATGTGTAGTGAATGCAGAGTGTGTTAATGTGTAGTGAATGCAGAGTGTGTTAATGTGTAGTGAATGCAGAGTGTGTGTTAATGTGTAGTGAATGCAGAGTGTGTGTTAATGTGTAGGGGATGCAGAGTGTGTGTTAATGTGTAGTGAATGCAGAGTGTGTGTTAATGTGTAGTGAATGCAGAGTGTGTGTTAATGTGTAGGGAATGCAGAGTATGTGTTAATGTGTAGGGAATGCAGAGTGTGTGTTAATGTGTAGGGAATGCAGAGTGTGTGTTAATGTGTAGGGAATGCAGAGTGTGTGTTAATGTGTAGGGAATGCAGAGTGTGTGTTAATGTGTAGGGAATGCAGAGTGTGTGTTAGTGTGTAGCGGATACAGAGTGTGTGTTAGTGTGTAGCGGATGCAGAGTGTGTGTTAGTGTAGTGAATGCAGAGTGTTAATGTGTAGTGAATGCAGAGAGTGTTTGAGTAGTGGATGTAGTGTGTGTACAGTGATGTAGTGTGTGTTTGTGTAGTGAATGTAGTGTTTGTATGTACTAGATGAAATGTGTTTAGTGGATGCAGTGTCTGTAGTGGATGTAGTGTGTGTATTAGACACAGTGTCTGTGTATAGTGAATGCAGAGTGTTTCAATTTGTGGTGGATGTAGTGTGTGTACTGTGAATACAGGATGTTTGTGTAGTGGATGCTGTGTGCACAGTTGATGCAGAGTGTATGTTAGTGTAGTGAATGCAGAGTGTGTGCATAGTTTAGTGAATGCAGAGTGTGTGTTAGTGTGTAATAAATGCAGAGTGTGTGTTAGGGTGTAGTGAATGCAGAGTGTGTCATTGTAATGAATGTAGTGTGTGTGTAAATTTGTAGTGAATGCAGAGTGTGTGTTAATGTGTAGTGAATGCAGAGAGTGTGTTAATGTGTAGTGAATGCAGAGAGTGTGTTAATGCGTAGTGAATGCAGAGAGTGTGTTAGTGTAGTGAATGCAGAAAGTGTGTTAGTGTAGTGAATGCAGAGAGTGTGTTAATGTGTAGTGAATACAGAGAGTGTGTTAGTGTGTAGCGGATGCAGAGTGTTAATGTGTAGTGAATGCAGAGAGTGTGTTAGTGTGTAGCGGATGCAGAGTGTGTGTTAGTGTAGTGAATGCAGAGTGTGTTAATGTGTAGCGAATGCAGAGAGTGTGTTAGTGTAGTGAATGCAGAAAGTGTGTTAGTGTAGTGAATGCAGAGAGTGTGTTAATGTGTAGTGAATGCAGAGAGTGTGTTAGTGTGTAGCGGATGCAGAGTTTGTGTTAGTGTAGTGAATGCAGGGAGTGTGCTAGTGTGTAGCGGATGCAGAGTGTGTGTTAGTGTAGTGAATGCAGAGTGTTAATGTGTAGTGAATGCAGAGAGTGTGTTAGTGTGTAGCGGATGCAGAGTGTGTGTTAGTGTAGTGAATACAGAGTGTGTTAATGTGTAGCGAATGCAGAGTGTGTGTCAGTATAGTGGATGCAGTGAGTGTGTTAGTGTGTAGTGTATGCAGAGTGCATGTTGTATTAGTGAATGCAGTGTGTGTATTGTATTAGTGTATGCAGTGTGTTTGTTGTGTTAGTGTATGCAGTATGTATGTTGTGTTAGTGTATGCAGTATGTATGTTGTGTTAGTGTATGCAGTGTGTGTGTTAGTGTATGCAGTGTGTGTGTTAGTGTATGCAGTGTGTGTTGTATTAGTGTATGCAGTGTGTGTTGTGTCAGTGTATGCAGAGTGTGTTGTGTCAGTGTATGCAGAGTGTGTTGTGTTGGTGTATGGAGAGTGTGTTGGTGTATGCATAGTGTGTTGTGTTGGTGTATGCATAGTGTGTTGTGTTAGTGCATGCAGTGTGTGTTGTGTTAGTCTATGCAGATTGTGATGTGTCAGTGTATGCAGAGTGTGTGTGTTGTGTTAGTGTATGTAGTGTGTGTGTGTTGTGTTATTGTATATAGTGTGTGTGTGTGTGTTGTGTCAGTGTATGCAGTGTGTGTGCTGTGTCAGTGTATGTAGTGTGTGTGTGTGTGTTGTGTCAGTGTATGCAGAGTGTGTTGTGTCAGTGTATGCAGAGTGTGTTGTGTTGGTGTATGGAGAGTGTGTTGGTGTATGCATAGTGTGTTGTGTTGGTGTATGCATAGTGTGTTGTGTTAGTGCATGCAGTGTGTGTTGTGTTAGTCTATGCAGATTGTGATGTGTCAGTGTATGCAGAGTGTGTGTGTTGTGTTAGTGTATGTAGTGTGTGTGTGTTGTGTTATTGTATATAGTGTGTGTGTGTGTGTTGTGTCAGTGTATGCAGTGTGTGTGCTGTGTCAGTGTATGTAGTGTGTGTGTGTGTGTGTTGTGTCAGTGTATGCAGTGTGTGGGTGTGTTGTGTCAGTGTATGCAATGTGTGTGTGTTGTGTCAGTGTATGCAATGTGTGTGTGTTGTGTCAGTGTATGTAGTGTGTGTGTGCTGTGTCAATGTATGTAGTGTGTGTGTGTGTGTGTGTTGTGTCAGTGTATGCAGTGTGTGTGCTGTGTCAGTGTATGTAGTGTGTGTGTGTGTGTTGTCAGTGTATGCAGTGTGTGTGTGTGTGTTGTGTCAGTGTATGCAGTGTGTGTGTGTGTGTGTGTGTGTGTTGTGTCAGTGTATGCAGTGTGTGTGTGTGTGTGTTGTGTCAGTGTATGCAGTGTGTGTGTGTTGTGTCAGTGTATGCAGTGTGTGTGTGTGTTGTGTCAGTGTATGCAGTGTGTGTGTGTTGTGTCAGTGTATGCAGTGTGTGTGTGTGTTGTGTCAGTGTATGCAGTGTGTGTGTGTTGTGTCAGTGTATGCAATGTGTGTGTGTTGTGTCAGTGTATGCAGTGTGTGTGTGTTGTGTCAGTGTATGCAGTGTGTGTGTGTTGTGTCAGTGTATGCAATGTGTGTGTGTGTGTGTGTGTTGTGTCAGTGAATGCAGAGTGTGTTAATGTGTAGCGAATGCAGAGAGTGTGTTAGTGTAGTGAATGCAGAAAGTGTGTTAGTGTAGTGAATGCAGAGAGTGTGTTAATGTGTAGTGAATGCAGAGAGTGTGTTAGTGTGTAGCGGATGCAGAGTTTGTGTTAGTGTAGTGAATGCAGGGAGTGTGCTAGTGTGTAGCGGATGCAGAGTGTGTGTTAGTGTAGTGAATGCAGAGTGTTAATGTGTAGTGAATGCAGAGAGTGTGTTAGTGTGTAGCGGATGCAGAGTGTGTGTTAGTGTAGTGAATACAGAGTGTGTTAATGTGTAGCGAATGCAGAGTGTGTGTCAGTATAGTGGATGCAGTGAGTGTGTTAGTGTGTAGTGTATGCAGAGTGCATGTTGTATTAGTGAATGCAGTGTGTGTATTGTATTAGTGTATGCAGTGTGTTTGTTGTGTTAGTGTATGCAGTATGTATGTTGTGTTAGTGTATGCAGTATGTATGTTGTGTTAGTGTATGCAGTGTGTGTGTTAGTGTATGCAGTGTGTGTGTTAGTGTATGCAGTGTGTGTTGTATTAGTGTATGCAGTGTGTGTTGTGTCAGTGTATGCAGAGTGTGTTGTGTCAGTGTATGCAGAGTGTGTTGTGTTGGTGTATGGAGAGTGTGTTGGTGTATGCATAGTGTGTTGTGTTGGTGTATGCATAGTGTGTTGTGTTAGTGCATGCAGTGTGTGTTGTGTTAGTCTATGCAGATTGTGATGTGTCAGTGTATGCAGAGTGTGTGTGTTGTGTTAGTGTATGTAGTGTGTGTGTGTTGTGTTATTGTATATAGTGTGTGTGTGTGTGTTGTGTCAGTGTATGCAGTGTGTGTGCTGTGTCAGTGTATGTAGTGTGTGTGTGTGTGTTGTGTCAGTGTATGCAGTGTGTGTGTGTGTTGTGTCAGTGTATGCAATGTGTGTGTGTGTGTGTTGTGTCAGTGTATGCAATGTGTGTGTGTTGTGTCAGTGTATGTAGTGTGTGTGTGCTGTGTCAATGTATGTAGTGTGTGTGTGTGTGTGTGTTGTGTCAGTGTATGCAGTGTGTGTGCTGTGTCAGTGTATGTAGTGTGTGTGTGTGTGTTGTCAGTGTATGCAGTGTGTGTGTGTGTGTTGTGTCAGTGTATGCAGTGTGTGTGTGTGTGTGTGTGTTGTGTCAGTGTATGCAGTGTGTGTGTGTGTGTGTGTTGTGTCAGTGTATGCAGTGTGTGTGTCTTGTGTCAGTGTATGCAGTGTGTGTGTGTGTTGTGTCAGTGTATGCAGTGTGTGTGTGTTGTGTCAGTGTATGCAGTGTGTGTGTGTGTTGTGTCAGTGTATGCAGTGTGTGTGTGTGTTGTGTCAGTGTATGCAATGTGTGTGTGTTGTGTCAGTGTATGCAGTGTGTGTGTGTTGTGTCAGTGTATGCAGTGTGTGTGTGTTGTGTCAGTGTATGCAATGTGTGTGTGTGTGTGTGTGTTGTGTCAGTGTATGCAGTGTGTGTGTGTGTGTGTGTTGTGTCAGTGTATGCAGTGTGTGTGTGTAAATGTGCTGGGGTGTGGGGGAGGGGGGGGCATTTTAACATAATTAAAAAAAAAAAAAAATTAAATTGTTTCTCCCCCCTCCCTGCTTACCTGTGTCTAGGGAGGGGGGAGATTCCATCCCTGGTGGTCCGGTGGCATGGTGGGGCCCCCCGGCTTCCCAGTTACTGCAGAGGGGGCCCAGGCAGCACACAGCCTCCTCTCTCCTCCAATAACTCTCGCGAGACCCGCGGAGCGTTGCCATGGCAACCGGGTCTCGCGAGAGTTATTAGCAGAAACGAGAAGAAGAGAAGCTGTGTGCTGCCTGGGCCCCCTCTGCGGTAACTGGGAAGCCGGGGGCCCGGGGCTGCACACATAGATAGCGATATTCGCTATCTATGTGTGCAGAGAGGGAAAGTGGGGCCCAGGACTGCCAGAGCAGTCCGGGCCCCCCAGGGCCGCCGGGCCCGTGACAACTGTCACGGTTGTCACCCCCTGATGGCGGCCCTGTGTTTGTGTGTCTGTGTTACTGTATCTGTGAGTGTCAGTGTGTATGTGTGTCTGTGTGTATCTGTATCTGTGAGTGTCAGTGTGTATCTGTGAGTGTATCTGTGAGTGTCAGTGTCAGTGTCATTGTGTATGTGTGTGTAACTGTGAGTGTCAGTGTATTTCTGTATCTGTGAGTGTCAGTGTGTCAGTGTGTGTATCTGTGAGTGTCAGTGTGTATCTGTGAGTGTCTGTGTGTATCTGTATCTGTGAGTGTCAGTGTGTATGTGTGTGTGTCTGTGTGTATCTGTATCTGTGAGTGTCAGTGTGTGTGTGTGTGTGTCTGTGAGTGTCAGTGTGTATGTGTGTGTGTGTCTGTGAGTGTCTGTGTGTATCGGTATCTGTGAGTGTCAGTGTGTATCTGTATCTGTGAGTGTCAGTGTGTGTGTGTGTGTCTGTGAGTGTCAGTGTGTATGTGTGTGTGTGTCTGTGAGTGTCTGTGTGTATCGGTATCTGTGAGTGTCAGTGTGTATCTGTATCTGTGAGTGTCAGTGTGTCAGTGTGTGTATCTGTGAGTGTCAGTGTGTATCTGTGAGTGTCAGTGTGTATCTGTGAGTGTCTGTGTGTATCTGTATCTGTGAGTGTCAGTGTGTATGTGTGTGTGTCTATGTGTATCTGTATCTGTGAGTGTCAGTGTGTGTGTGTCTGTGAGTGTCAGTGTGTATGTGTGTGTATCTGTGAGTGTCTGTATCTGTGAGTGTCAGTGTGTATGTGTGTATCTGTATCTGTGAGTGTCAGTGTGTATGTGTGTGTGTCTGTGTGTATCTGTATCTGTGAGTGTCAGTGTGTATGTGTGTGTCTGTGTGTATCTGTATATGTGAGTGTCAGTGTGTATCTGTGAGTGTATCTGTGAGTGTCAGTGTGTATGTGTGTGTATCTGTGAGTGTCAGTGTGTTTCTGTATCTGTGAGTGTCAGTGTGTCAGTGTGTGTATCTGTGAGTGTCTGTGTGTATCTGTATCTGTGAGTGTCAGTGTGTATGTGTGTGTGTGTCTGTGTGTATCTGTATATGTGAGTGTCAGTGTGTATCTGTGAGTGTATCTGTGAGTGTCAGTGTGTATGTGTGTGTATCTGTGAGTGTCAGTGTGTTTCTGTATCTGTGAGTGTCAGTGTGTCAGTGTGTGTATCTGTGAGTGTCAGTGTGTATCTGTGAGTGTCTGTGTGTATCTGTATCTGTGAGTGTCAGTGTGTATCTGTGAGTGTCTGTGTGTATCTGTATCTGTATCTGTGAGTGTCAGTGTGTATCTGAGTGTATCTGTGAGTGTCAGTGTGTATGTGTGTGTATCTGTGAGTGTCAGTGTGTTTCTGTAACTGTGGGTGTCAATGTGTCAGTGTGTGTATGTGTGAGTGTCAGTGTGTATGTGAGTGTCAGTGTGTATGTGTGAGTGTCAGTGTGTATCTGTATCTGCGAGTGTCAGTGTGTATGTGTGTGTATCTGTGAGTGTCAGTGTGTATCTGTGAGTGCCAGTGTGTATCTGTGAGTGTCAGTGTGTATGTGTGTGTATCTGTGAGTGTCAGTGTGTATCTTTGAGTGTCAGTGTGTATGTGTGTGTATCTGTGAGTCTCAGTGTGCATCATTGAGTGTCGATGTGCATCTGTGAGTTTCAGTGTGCATCTGTGAGTTTCAGTGTGCATCTGTGAGTTTCAGTGTGTATCTGTGAGTATGTTTGTGTGTTAGTGTGTATCTGTGTATACCACTGCACTCAGGTTCCGCTTTTCACTCTGGCCCACAGCCTCAGAGGTGTTCTGCATTAGAAAGACACTGCTAATCCGTCCAACAATACAAGGTAATAGAATATACAGGCAACACTCCGGGTACTGAAGGTGTATTTATTGAAGGGTAGAACACCACATAAAAGTGCAACTTTTCAGCCCTAGACGGACTTAAACATGATTAAGGCCCCCTAGGGCCGAAATGTTGCACGTTTGCACTTTTAAGGTGTTCTATACTCCAATAAATATATCTTCAGTACCTGGAGTTTTGTCTGTATATTCTATTGCCTTGTACCTGTGTGTGTGTGTGTGTATGTGAAGGTATGTGTGTCATTTTGTGTATTTTTAGGGATGTGTGTGTATGTGTAGGTATGTGTGTGGGTATGTGTATCTGTGTATGTAGTTATCTGTGTGTGAATGTGTAGGTATAGGTTTGTATCTGTGGGTGTGCCAGTGTATGTGTGTGAAGATATATGTTTTTCTCTGTGTGTATGTGCCAGTGTGTTATTGTGTTTTCATATCACTGTGTGTGGCCGCACATGTGTACAGCCTCCTATCCCCTAAACAAGAGTCCCCTATTCCTCTGCTGCAGCCCTTTTCACCACGCTCTAGCCCACCACCAGTGCCCCTCCCGAGATTTGGTTCTGGATCCGCCACTGCTTGGCTGTGTGTGTGTGTGTGTGTGTATGGACTCAGCAGTCTGTGTGTGTGTGTGTGTATGGACTTAGCAGTCTGTGTGTGTGTGTATGGACTTAGCAGTCTGTGTGTGTGTGTGTATGGACTTAACAGTCTGTGTGTGTGTATGGACTCAGCAGTCTGTGTGTGTGTATGGACTCAGCAGTCTGTGTGTGTGTGTATGGACTCAGCAGTCTGTGTGTGTGTGTATGGACTCAGCAGTCGGTGTGTGTGTGTGTGTGTGTGTGTGTATGGACTCAGCAGTGTGTGTGTATGCAGTGTGTGTGTATGTATGGACTCAGCAGTCTGCATGTGTGTATGGACTCAGCAGTCTGTGTGTCTGTGTGTGTGTGTGTGTGTATGGTCAGCAGTCTGTCTCTCTGTGTGTGTAAGGACTCAGCAGTCTGTGTGTGTGTGTGTGTATGGACTGTATCAAGGGAAATGTGTTTGTTTTTTAATAATCCTTGGTGGAAAATAATGAATTCTCCACCAGGGATTATAAAAAAAAAAATTGTGTCGGGGCGGGGTCAAACTGCAGTGAGGGCGGGGTTAAATGTGCCCCCCTACTTTTGTCCCTGGCCCACCATGTGCCCCCCCTAAAAATGAATCCTAGAGACGCCACTGTCCTCCGGTCTGTCTCGGTATTTGATCGCGCTGACAGGCTGTGAGAGCAAGCACATGTGCTGCAGGGACTTCTGATCTGCCTCCCTGTGCTACCGTGGTCAGTGTGAAGTGCAGAGAGACGGATCAGTGCTGCTGATCTTCTCCCTGTCTTAAAAAAATAAAGTAAAAATTAAATCCCACCCCCTTTCCCCTGCTTTAATAAAATTAACCGCTTCCTTGCCAATTGATCACTGACTATAGTGATCAATTGGGACTACATTTTACTGTGATCTGATTTTTTCTTTTTAACCCCTGAGGGTTAAGTTTTATTTTTTTTAACCCTCAGGGGTTAAATTTGTTTATTAATTAATTTAACTATTTTAAAATGATATATTTAGCTAGCTAGGGTGTGTGGAAGTTAGTGGGGAATTGTGGAATTTGGTGTTAGGCTAGCTAGGGGTTAACATTAAAAAAGTTTTTTTTTAAGTTTTTTAAAAGTTTTTAATAACGTTTAAAAAAGTAAACCTCCCCCCCTTACCCAGTCCTAATAAAAATGAACCCCTTCCCTGCCATTTGATCACTGCCTACAGTGATCACAATACAGATCACAGTATTATAATGTGATCTGATTTTTTTTAACCCCTGAGGGTTAACTTAGTTTTTTTAAACCCCCCAGAGGTTCAATTTATTTAACTAATTAATTTCAATATTTAAAATTATATATTTTGCTAGCTGGGGTGGGTGGGAGCTATGGGAAATTGGGGAATTTACTGTTAGTGCTGCCTACTGCTAGTTAAGGGATGATGGTAAAAAAAAAGTTTATAAAAAATTTAAAAGTGTTAAAAAAGTTTCAAGAAAGTTTTAAAAAGTAAAAAAAAATAATAAGTAAACAAAAAATTATAAAAACAAGTTTTAAAAAGTAAAAAAAATTTTAATAAGTAAAAAAAAATACATTAAAAAAATGCTCATTACTACTACACCTGGAACAAACTAGCGAAAACATGATCACACGCTTTGGTTCAAAATGTGCCTTTTGAATTATTCCGGGGTGTTTTCTTTAATAAATAGTATGTGTTTGTGGGGAAGTTTGAATAACCAACGAGCTAAATTAATCCAAAATGAAACATGAACTTGTCTCTTAAAAGGCATTGTAGCTTCACAGAAAAGTGCCAAAGGCATACAATGGGGGTATCGTTGTACTCAGCAGATGTAGCTGAACACAATTCTGTACAGGAATAGCAAACACCAGTTTTATGAAATGCACAATTCAAAAACCTTGTTATATGTGTATATGCCAAAATAGAGAAAAAAACTAAATTTTACTCCAATATATAGCAGATTGGCGATGAAATGGCTACGTAAAAAGTGTCAAAATAACCTTTAGTAAAGAGTCTGTGATGTCTACTTTAAATAAATATATACTTTTGTGTAGCAATTTTGTTTTCTGTGATGACTACCAAACCTACAAGACAAACATACCAACTTCTAAAATTGCTTCACTTCGAAATTGTATTTTAGTCCTTGTATTTTGTGACCTGTAACTTTCGAAATATGCTGAAATCCTATATATATTATGTGCTCTATAAATCAAGACACATAAATGAAATTATTTTGAATTACTTTTACTAAGCATTTTTTGGCATTTGTTTTATAATTAATGAGAATTCATGTATGTATATGTCAAATCAAATGAAAGCCTGTTTTACCCTCTAAAAAAACAGTATAAAATATGTGTGCTGGTGCAATAAATGACAAAGATACAAATTGCGTTTGAACACAAACAGCAAAAAATGCAAAAATGTCTTGTGTCCATGAAGGAAAGTCCAGTTTTTGAAGCTGCGTCCTTAAGGGGTTAAAAAAAAAAGTGTTTACATGCTTTTTTGCTTTTTTTGCAAGTCATAGGGCTATAAGTACAAGTAGGAGATTGCTGTTTTAAGATACCGTATATATTCTTAAAATGTATCAATAGTGACATTGTAATACTGTTATCTGTCATAAATCTCTGATTCACAAATCACCTGTACATATTTTTTTTAAAGTAGACAACCCAATTCAATATGGGGTATGTCCAGTCTTTTTTAGTAGCCACTTAGTCACAAACACCTGCCAAAGTTAGCATTAATATTTGTCTGTGTGTTAAAATGCAAAAAACCTATTATGAACGCTAACTTTCTGTTTGTGTTAGTGGCTACTAAAAAAGACTGAACGTACCCCATTTGCAATACATTGGGTTGTCTTCTTTTGCAAATGGCATGCCATCATGGGGGTAATTCTCATTCCTGGTTTACCATACGCTGGCAACATAACCAACCTGGAAAATGTGAATGTTAAAATCCTTTTTTTAACCTTTTTTTTTTTTACTAGTAGAGGGACTGCCTGTCAGTTCAGGCCGTCCCCCTGCATAGTGGCGTACACAAAATCAATGGGGCCCCAGTGCAAAACTGATCAGTGGCCCCCCCCCAATCCCTCTCCCTGACAGACACACACACACACACATAGAGACAAACACACACACACACACATACAGACAGATCCATACAGACACATACACACATAAGACACACATACATACAAACAAACAGACAGGCACACATACATACAGACAGACACAAACAGAGACATACATACAGACCGACACACACACAGACACAAACAGACACACACACATACAAAGACACATACATACAAACAGACAGGCACACATACATACAGACACACACACACACACACACAAGACACACATACATACAAAGACACATACATACATACAAACAGACAGGCACACATACAGACACACACACACACACACACACACACACAAAACACACATACAAAGACACATACATACAAACAGACAGGCACACATACAGACAGACACATACATACACACATATACAAACAAACACACACACAATGTTTAAGTCACCCTCCTGTTTCCTACCTTTTAGGTGCAGGAAGGTGGCTTTCCCTGGGGTCCAGTGGTGGCTCAGGTGGAGCTCAGTGGTGCTCAGTGGTGCTCAGGTTCCCACTCTGACTCCCTCTGCTTCCTCCCGCACGGGCTCTGTGTGTTAGCTGGGAGGAGTGACATGCAGTCACTTGCTCCCAGCGTGTGATGGCATCACAGGTGGCCCGGTCGCGCTGTTAAAGCGCCCAGCGCTGACCGGACCCCCCTGACAATCCATATCCATCAGGTGGCCCTGACAGCATGGGCCACCCGATGAACACCTTGGACGGCGGCCCTGGCGGTTTCCCGCGGGGGCCGCAAAAGATGGAGGCGGGTGGGCCGGTCGCAGGGGTCTGCAGGGCGGCACGGGCCCGGTCGCAGCTGCGACCCCTGCGTATGTACACCAGTGCCCCTGCGGCCAGATTCACGGACGCCTATTGCGGCTCTGTTGGAGCAATCACAGGGCCGTGGGAGCCTTATTCGCCAAGGGGGGACTGTCTGGGCTGACTGGGAGCAATGCTCATCCCCGGTGGGGGGGAACGGCAGTGATCGGGTAAGTAAATATTTCCGTTATGATGGTTTAGCACCGTCAACGGTCCTAAAGGGGATGTTTCAGATGACGGTCCTGAAGCGTCATTTGAAATATCGGTCCTCAAGGTGTTAAACTTTATAAAGGGGTTAAGCCTTATAAAGTTTATAAAAACAACAGTTTTAGTAAATTATAGCAGGTAAAAAGGAAAATATATAACTATTAAGAAAATGGCAAAACTGGCAACAATGATTTGGTTCTTAAAGGACCACTATAGTGCCAGGAAAACATACTCGTTTTCCTGGCACTATAGTGCCCTGAGGGTGCCCTCACCCTCAGAGTTCCCCTCCCGCTGGGCTCTAGGGTGAGGAAGGGGTTAAATTGACCTTTTTCTCCAGCGCCGGGCAGGGGACTCTCCTCCTCCTCTCCTCCTCCTCCTCTCCTCCTCCTCGGCTGAATGCGCATGCGCGGCACGAGCCGCGCGCGCATTCAGCCAGTCCATAGTAAAGCATTATCAATTCTTTCCTATGGACGCTGGCATCTTCTCACTGTGAAAATCACAGTGAGAAGCGCGGAAGCGCCTCTAGCGGCTTTCAATGAGACAGCTACTAGAGGCTAGATTAACCCTATTATAAACATAGCAGTTTCTCTGAAACTGCTATGTTGATAGAAAAAAGGGTTAATCCTAGCTGGACCTGGCACCCAGACCACTTCATTAAGCTGAAGTGGTCTGGGTGCCTATAGTGGTCCTTTAACCCCTTAAGGACACTTGACATGTCTGACATGTCATGATTTTCTTTTATTCCAGAAGTTTGGTCCTTAAGGGGTTAAGTTAGGTTTTTTGATAGAATCTTTCCATCTTTGGACCTATTTACATAGTCATCCTTATTTATTTGAGTTTTTAGAATGCACAGCTTAATGCACAGCAGTAACAATTAGAAAGTGGTACATTATATTATGCATTAACTCATAGTTGAGTATTGTGCTTCAAGGGATATTTCTATAATGGTATTAATGCACAAGCATGTTATATAAAGAGATTTTAAGTGTCTCCTCATTCTTGACTGATTTTGATTGTAATTCCTTTAATTTATGAATTTTGTTTCCTGTGAGGTAGTAACGGGACACCCAGTCTAGTGATGATTGATGGGCGAAGAAGCATCTACAGCAATGGAAGTTTTATTATCCGAACAGTGAAAGCGGAGGATTCTGGGTATTATAGCTGTATTGCCACCAACAGCTGGGGATCAGATGAAATAGTATTAAATCTGCAAGTCCAAGGTAAGACATTGTTAAAGAACTTGACTGTTTTGAATAATTTAACCCCTTAACACTGTGACTAACTCAATGAGCTAGACATATGTCTGCTCAGGGAGTGTGCCATGTTAGCCTGCACACCATAATGCAGGCTAAAATGTCCTCCCTGTGCCCTGTTTTGGTCTCCGTGAGTAATTTAGCTTGAGCTTGTGTTCCCTTATAAAGTTCTTGAAAACAATATCTACATATAGACCTTATCACTAAAGCAGATATGTGTATTTTGTATTTTGAATTTATTTATTTTTAAACTAGGAAATAATCCCTATCTTCCGTCCAGATAGACAGTCAGGACTCTCCGTGGAAGCTGTTACCCCAAATATTAAATATTATATCCCTCAATAGTATGCTTTTGCAAGAAACCATCCAATTGCTGTTTAAATATCTGTACAGACTCTGATAAAACCAACTCTTCAGACAGAGAATTCCACATCCTTATTGTTATTACTGTAAATAAAATCCTTTCCTTTGCCTTAGAATAAATCTCCTTTCTTCCATTCTAAATGAGCTATCTTGTGTCCTATGTATAGTCCTATGTATAAATAGATATCCAGACAATGGTTTGTATTGGTCCTGAATATTTTTATATAATGCTATCATATCCCCTCTGATGCATAACGTATCGTAATTTAATGTATTGTGTGAATTCTCATGATTTTTGAATTTTGGATTATTATTGTAATGCGTTTCATCTCCACTAATTTTAAAACATTTTTAGTGGGTTGTAAAAACAATACAAGCAGTGCTGTCTCCTGACATCAGTTAACATATAGTAAAAAGGAAACCTCCATCTTTGCCCGACTGGGAAAACGTAATCACCTAGCTAATTTATTCCGACCCTTTGGTTGGATCCAGTTTGACCGATAGGTCTGGAAAGAGTGAAAAGAGTTGGGAATACAGTGAATTAGCATAAAGGGCATCAGATGTTTCCATGTGTAAACGTTACTTCAAATGTATTTAATGTTAGAAATATATATGATTTGAATCTGCCAATAGTCCTTATTGTAAATAAATATGTAAAACCCTATAATTAAAAAAAGATGCTAATTTGTCATTTGTAAAACGGTATGCTTCACAAACTCCCCAGAATGTTCTTTTAGTGACTTGAAATATTAATGTACATGGCAATTATTCCGGGTTTGAAAAAAAGATTTTATGTGCATCCAGTGGATAGATTTGGTTGGTTAGGCAAGAGGAGGATTTTTTCATGAGTTCTAGTAAATTGAGAATCAAATTCTAAAATAGTTTCCAGTTTGGGTTTTTTTGCCCTTAATATTGCCTTCCAGTTATCAATTTATCATAATTCACACCATTATGAAGAGACCCTAGGAGAGTACATTATAGACAGTGGTGATCAGGAAGTATAGATAATGGCATATAGCAACCTGGCATTGTCTAATAAACTATAATCACCATAACCTACGATTGAGTTCTACTTCACAAAAAGTCATGGTGGAAAGGGTCACCACTTACATGTGATCTTTGGACACTAATAATAAATAACAGAACATAACTACAAAAATCAACCTGGCAGCATTCTCTTCTGCTTGTAATAATGTTTTTACAGTTTTTCATAAAAAAATTACTTTATAGAACATACTAAATACATTCCCTTTGATAACAAACACAACAGGTGGTGATACAGCTGCGTAGAGCTTGGGTCTTCTGCTGAGATCTGTATGTCCCAAATGAACCGTCCCAGGCAAAGTTCTTTGTTGAATATAAAGTTCATATTGAAGATTATTTTGATCTTATTTAATAAATAATTAGATTTTCATCCTGTCCGATCTTTTTTTATTAATTTTTATTTTGCCAAACCTTTCATCTTGTCCGTGTTTTATTGGTTCATGATAACATTATATTCAATATACATGATTAGAATTGTCTAATGTGATGTTAAAATATATAATCTTTCTACATGTATATATTTACTATTTAATTCCTAATCTAGTACCTCCTGACCAGCCTAGACTAACCGTGTCCAAGACCACTTCCTCATCCATAACCTTGTCCTGGATCCCGGGAGACAACGGAGGAAGTTCTATCAGAGGTAACGTTTGTTGACCTAAACACATTTAGTAACCTTTAGCACACTAAATAGAAAATGTATTCTAGCGTGCTTAGTCCTAAGGAGCCACAGTTCAGATCCACATCTTTTATGCAATTGTTCATTTATTTAGGGATTTGCATGGTCTTCAGCTAATTTTTTTCGAATGCCATGCAGTACCCAGTGTGGGTTTGTGAATTGTAGCTGTAGAAAGTGCTGTCCCTGCTTCACGTACTTCTCAGTCTGTGCCTCTCTTCTTCTCTCTGTAACCTGCACATCCAGGATGTGATTTGTTTTATAAGCTAGAGCACCTGTGGAATTATCCAGAAAGTTTCCTGATATGTAAGACTGTTCCTGCTCAATGCTATAAAATAAAGGGAGTCCATCACTTAAATAAACATGTTATATATCATTAAAGCTTTTCAATTATTGTGGCAGTTAAATGTATATCAATCTATCTTTGTTTATTTCTTTATTTCTGTCTGCCCATCTTTGTTATGTAACTGTGTGTACATATATGAGGTATATATATATATATATATATATATATATATATATATATTTTTTTTTTTATTATTATTTTTTTAGTAACCAGCTTCTGATGACACTATGGAGGTTATGTTTGAAGATAGTATTGGTTGCTATGGTGATTAGTCCGTTTTGAAAAGATATGGGGATATTTATTAAAGTGTTCTGAAAAAATTCACAGTTAAACTCAGATATAGCTGAATAGACTCTCAGTGAGAACATTTGATTGATGCTGTGCGGTGATTTGCTGCGCATGCACAGTAGCCTCCTAATGCTTCCATGTGAGGAAGCTTTGTATTGACTGAGATTGTGAACATTGACGCTGATTTATCTACAGAAGTCACCATTAAAGTCTTTGGGAATTGTTGTCGATAAAACATCTGATGAGTTTTTCTAACAGATTGTGATCGTTTGAAAAGCTGATCCAAACACATTAAGTCAAGTCCTTTCTTTACCTATGGTTTGGGTTCTCAGAGGGAGCCACTCTGGATTCTCTCTCTTTCTTTAAAGAATTCGGTATGTTCAAATGATGTTTGGAAGCTGTTTTGATGCTCTAGCAGATGGATCAGTAAAAGTCAGTCTCATCATAAAATAAAGCTGGATTTGAGTGAAAAATTTTAACGTTAGCACAAAATATAAAATATGGGTCATGTCTGCTCTTTTCATCTGACCTTGTATGACAGCATTACTTTATGATTACAGCATGTGCACCTGTGACTTTGCAAGGAATAAGAAAAAGCTGCAAATTGGAGATGAAGTGTGCATATGAAGCAAAAAAAACAAAAACCTGGTTAAATAAATCAATAATTTTCTTCCAAGTTTATCATTGTATTTAGAAGAGCATTGTATGAACTATAAACGGGTTACTCCAAGCACCATGACCACTTCAGTGATTTGAAGTGGTCATGATTTCTGGAGACTGTAAATGCAGCATTTCGCTAAATTTCCATCTTCGTCATCGTCACTGGAGTGTCATCGGCAAGCTTAAAACTAGAGTTCCGGCATGACTAATGTCAATTTGTGGATATTCCTATGGACGAAATTGCCATCATTGACTGAGAGTGGTCAGCTGACACTTTTAGCCAATGAATGTCCAGCAGGATCGACATCATAGCTATCCTTAAAGGAAACCAGGTGCCCCGCAGGACCAGGTAAGACAGTTTTCCACATTATCAGGACACAGGGCCAGGTCCTCCTCACATCATAACCACTACTGACTGCAATAACCCTATAATAACAATCCCTCACAGAATGTGTCTTCTGACATCGATATTTACTGATATTTAAAACAGCTGCTCTGCTATGTAAATCAAAACAAGTCTACAAAGTTATATACCTACTGGTTTATCTGACAGATATCTGACAACGTTGCACCGTCACTGTATACCATACAATAAATTTGTTGTCGGTGTAAAATATCTGGCGGTTATTTGGGGTATTGAGTCCTTCGGGTTCAGTCAAGATGAGAGATTTGAATATGAGAACGATCACTTGGTGTGTGCTAGCTCTGGCTCCAGAAAACAAAGTTAGGTGAGTATTCTTTTTTTGTGTAAAAGGAATGGATGTGATGGTCCCAAGGTGCACAGGTGTTAAACATAAATGCATAAAGCATGTTGATGTTTGATCTATGACAGGAAAGGGGATATTTAGCTGTCATAAATAATTAGAGTGAATGAATTAGACATAACCATTTTTCTGTTTGTTGTTCCCAAGATAATTTTGTTTATTTTTAGAGTGATGCTATGCCATATTTTTTCTGTTCTATATGGATATATTTTCAACAGTTACAGCTAACATGAAAGGGAATCGGCTTCTAAAACAAGGGGGGGAAAAATAACAGATTTTTTTTTAACCTTGATATGCTGTCTGGACATGAAAGTTAGCTTTGTTTTCGTGGTCATGATCGAAGACTCAACGAAAAAGAAAAAAAAAATTGTGTGACTGGAATCATACAAATCAGAGATATCTTTTGATCCTATGTCTTCATATGAAAATGTCAGGATGTGTTAACCTGATTCTGTCATCTTATGTTTCTAAATATAAGGGACGAGGGGAAACGAAAAATGTGTTATTCTTTCAACTACTTTTGCAATTTGTTGAAGGCATCACATTGATTGCACAACACAAATCGAACTCTGAATTGGGTGCAGTACAGGTGGAACTGTTTGGAGTGCGGGCTGAACTCGGAACTGTGCAAGTCTAATATCTGCCTATATTAATGTTACTCATCAAACAAAATGACTCAACTGAATAAAGGAGAATATTGGACGGAGTTTGCAGTAGATATTTGTTTAGTGTTAACTCCCATTGATAATATATTTGGCATTTTTCGAAATCACTTTATATAAAGGGACACTATAGGCACCCAAACATCTCATTGAAGTTGTCTGGGTGAACCTTAACCCTGCTATGTTAAACAATAGCAGCTTTGCATGAGGACATCCAGTGTCTTCAAATGTCCCGGAAGAATACATTAATTCAATGCGTCCAAAGCGTGCGCGGCGCTCACCGCATGTGCTCATTAGGTTTCCTCTTCAGCCCTCAGAGACAGAGCCAGTGCTGATGGCGCTGGAACAAGGTAAGTAGTAAAAGGATATCTAACCCTTTCATTGTGGTGGGGGCACTGTAGTGTTAGGAACAGCTTTGTATTCCTAACACTAAAGTATTCTTTTAATTTGATCAAAAGTGTTCTATTAATTTTATCCATTTTTGAAGATGTCATTATAAGTACACTGTTTTACTAGTTTGTTTTTTACTAGTTTTATTCCTCAGTAGGTTCTTTCTGTGTCCAATATTTGTTTATTATTTGTTGTTTTATTAATTTCCCATGTATTCAGACTAGAATGCGTTTATACAATTGGTATGGTGTAGGGAATTTGTAATAGCTGTGTATCAACAAAATATTCATGACCTTTTTCATCATCGAGAAGATTAAAACAAACCAGATCCAAAGTCAAGTGAACAAAAAAAAGCAGTGTTTAAGTCGTACACAGAGAAACAAGATCACATAGGTCAGGCTTGAAACCAGACACTATGGAACAAAGGCATTGATTTAATATTTTTGGATAAGCTTTGCAAATGATTTCATATTTTGGAAAATATTTTAATATTTCAATATTTTTTTTTAAAAAATATTTTTTTTTGTATATCTTAATATTTTGAAAACAGAAAATGTAAAAGCTTTTTTTTTTAATGAAATAATTAGAAATAGCCTATCCAAAAATATTAAATTGAAGCCAAAGTTAGAAACACAAAATATTACTCTACTGTTCCTCTACCGCTATGGTATAAAATGTAACCGTTAAAGTAAGATAAGAGAAGTGGACAGGGTACCTAACTCAATGATGTGAATACTTGGGATACAAATTGGGAGACTGGACCTGGATAACTGAACAACAACAAGTAAAGCAGAGATAAGATTGATGACAATGGTCCTCCATCTTTTTAAGGTCTTTATATCTCCTTCCTTGTATTTACTGCACTCAGTGTATTACAGGTGTACCTAATGTACTCTCTGTATCGCCTTTATTCTAATGTGCATATCTGATATACTGACAGTAATGTCTGCGGTGTGATGCCATTCTGGTAGTATTTTTATTTTTTTTATTCTTTATTTTTGACAGTGCAGTAGTGATTATACAGTTTGGTAGTGGTATATACAGAGATATGAATACCAATCAAAGGCTGCCTCTTTTTACAGAGGAGTGTGTATAACAAAAGTGCTCAAAAAAGTCAGAAAGTGATTCACAGGCAGCTCAATACACTAGTGTGGAAATATCCTCTATTCCACTGAATAAATTTAGTAGATATTGGTGCGGTGTAAGTGACAAGGACCTACACCTATAAGTGGAGCGCTCAAACACAGATAAATCTTACCAAAACGTAGTCTCATTCAATGGTAAAATATGGGGTACATGTCAAAGTAAAATACAGAAAATACTATATAGTGTAGATGGTACTGAAAAATGGCTTCACAGGGATAATAATGATATCGTGCTGAATATTACACTCACATTTCAAGGAGCCTGTATATAGAAAACACTGGCTCCGTATAAAGGCTTGTGTGCTGTTATGGTAGCACCACCCTCCTACTTCGGCTTGAAGAATTTCTCAGGAACACGAAAAAAGGGAAGAAAGCAGACCAATGTGTAGACTTATGGTGATAAATGACACAGGTATGTGTTCAATAAATGGGGTGCTCACCTGGTCCTGAGCCTACGAATCCCGGCTCTAGGTGTGTAGGTTTTGTGCCAATTTGAATGGGGATGGCACTTCCCCTGTGAGGATTCCTTGGAGGCTCCAAAAAGGACTTGGATGAGGTTTTGAATGAAAAATGGTGAATTTATTGTTTTAAAATAAACATAAAAACAAAGATGATAAAAGTCCTCAAATAAAAGTCCTTTAAAAATGGCCAATACGCGTTTCACTCTCAAATAGAGCTTCTTCAGTCAGCTGTAATGTTAGTCCTCTGAATCCTACAGAGATATATCTATAATAAAACTTCATAGATTGCATATTAAGTCAAAGCATACTACACTGTTTTTTTTTTTTTTTTTTTTTAAAGTAAAGTAAACATATAAATAAACAGATTATATTTAAGTCCTGGCCTGCATGTCTTAACATTTCCAGTCACTGTCAAGTATGTTAGGTGGCTGGATGGGAGGGTTTGCAACACAGATGCTTAGTGCAGTGGCTAGGCTTGTGTAGCTGTATAAGTTAGGCATACGATTTTAAAACAAAATAGGTAATAAAATAACAGGTTGAGATTAGAGTTTGACTGGTGTTATCCCAAGGGTACGTGAGTGGTACATAAGTGATGTCGAGTCAGTAAGTCGATTGCGTCCCAGTCGGGAATTACCTTCCTCCCAATACCGATAGTAAGCCTCGAGCCTTGCATCTCTGGGTTATCGGGGACAGGAGGGTGGGTTCACATAGTACACTTGCCCGTATATGTGTTTTCGTAGTGGTAAGCCTGTCAGAGGGATTAACCCCTTCACATAGAATAGCCTAGTAGGGCTGAGTATTAAAAATAGCATAGAAAAAAGTTATAAACTGTCCTGGGAACAGAGAAAAATTGAAACCAGAACTGAAGCTCATAAATCAGTGTTCTTCGGTGGTGGAGATGGAGAGAGCCTGGTGGTTCACCAGGTGGAAGGAAGGTGGCTTGTCGGAGCGTAGCCCTCAGGTCACTCTCGCTCGTGCTGGGCGCAGTGCCGTGCGGGGGGTGAATTCTTCAATGACAGAGGGGTCTTGGTGTGCCAGTTCTGAGTCGGCCACACTCTGCGGCCCCTTGAAGCCCATCTTGTGTAGGTGGGCTTCCAATTCCGCATAGCTCCGTGCTCTGTAGGTGGTGCCCATGTGGGTAAATAGGTATTCCCCATCAGTACAAGATTTAGTTTGCCTGAAGGAGCTGTAGTAGCGGTTGCAGTGACCTGCGTTATTCGATGGTTTTGCGGGTAAGATCAGGGAAAAGCTTCAGAGATGAGCCCTCAAATGTAAAGGGGTCTTCCCCCAAGCAGCCGTGAGCAGAAGGGCCTTGTCAGACAGTGATTGGAATCGGATGATAAGATCAACGTAAGCAGCTGTGGGCACTGTGGGTGGCTTTGGCAGGCGGAACAGGCCATCCAACCTCACCACTTTGGCTTGTTTGGGCAGCAGCAGTGTGTTGAATAGTCTTCGGACATAATGAGGTAAGTTGGTGAGACCAATCGTGGCTAGGACTCCTCGGATTTTAAGGTTGTAGTGCCTTTTCTGGTCCTCCTTGGTATCCACTCTGTCATTGGTAGTCAGTTGTAGTTGGATTTCTGCAATTTTGTTTTCCACAAAGGTTAGCCTGTCTTGGGTGCTCGTAGTAGCCTCCAGGAGCGTGATCCTAGGCAGTGCTTTCAATGGTCATTTTGAAGAAGGCCATGTCTGCCGCTATATTCACCTTGAGCTCAGCAAGCATGTCTTTCAGCTAGGCAGCTGTGACAGGTTCGGCAGAGGTAAACCAGTGGGTCTTGCCAGTGGGTCTCATGGGTGGAACAAGTGACATCCCCTCTCCCATGTCAAAGGGGATATCTTCCAAGGAGTAAGAGGACCCTCCCAGCAAAATCTTATCCTATGCAGCTCTTTAGGATCCCCGCAGTAGTTCGCCAATATCAGCCTTGGGTTTTTTGTTCTTCCTTCCCATTCCCTCTTCCCACCACTGGTGAAGGGATGTTGGCTCTGGCAGGTGCCCTTTTCCATGGCTATTTGAGAGAGCCAGGCTCGTAGATCGGGGAAACACGTCTGCTCTGTTCCACAGTTGGCTCCGCCCTCATTCTTGTTGTATTTAATGTGCAATCGTTGACTATTTTATCAGGCAAACCAGTACATCTGCGTCATAATACACACACCTACTCAGCCAGGCATGTGATAGCATGCAAACGGTGCAATGCAGCAGAACATTACAACAATGCAATGCAGAAGAACATCTCCAAATGCACTGTGTGTTGAATCTAGAAGTGTAGCCTACAGCAGCAGAATAACAAACTATGTTCAACTTCCATTAGTTAAAACTAGGAACAAGAGAATTTAGTGAGGATTGGTGGAGCAAAACTGGACAGTAAACGATTGGATAAATTTTGCTTGCTTACAATTGTTTTTTGTAAAATACAAATGATGGTGTAAGAATGTGGTGGAAACACCATCGATCCAACCTGGCTTTTGTCAGTGGTTTAGTCTGATGGTGGTGGTGTTACGGTGTGAAGAACAAAGGCATTGTTAGAAGGTGACTGTCACGACAAAGTGAACCCAACATGCAAAATGCAACCCTAAATAGATAAAACTTATTACCAGACCTTAGAATTACTGGTGTTTAATGTGGATAGCAAGAGAATAGACAAGGAATAGCCAAAATCTAGGAAAACCAGAGATCAGGATAACGATAAGAAATAGAATCAAAGAAAAAGGCGTTCTTTATAGGGGAACGTCTGTTGTATTAAAACTATGACCGTAGTCAGGGGGCGTTGGATATTTAGAATATGCGCACATGCCTCATGTCATAAAAGGGGGCGTGATCGGAGGAGTCGGCAGCTGGAGATAAGTAAGGTAAGGTATTGTGACAGTGACATTAGAGCTAAAACCCTAGCCCTTGCTAGTACTTCAGCTTATTATATTGGCCAGCTGCTAATCGAAGAAGCACAACAGAGCTTAATTAATACAAATGTCTAGATTTCTTTAAACTCAGATGTATAAAGACAGACCTTACCCAAGTGTTTAGTCTGTGCCACTCAACACAGAGAAAAGCGATAGCTGTACTTTGTCTCTCTGTTATCAGGGAAACCCTTGTCTCTCCTGTTTGAATTTAGCCTCATACAAAGCAATGTCTGCATTGGAAAGTAGTGTAGAGGGGCAGGCTCTGTGTGAGAGCTGCAACAGCACTGAGAGAAATAGCCAGAAGGATTTATTGCAGTAGTTTTGGACAGGCAATCTGAGAATGTGGAGAGAGAAGAGATACATTTTATTTACACAAAGCCAACATAAAATGTTCTACAAGTATGTGTTTCCCAAACAGGGGTATGCAGGAGATGTGCGTCTTATAGCAAGTGTAACACCCACTGAAAACATGATTGATGTTCTCAACAGGAGACAGGAGCAATGGAAATACATCAAACTATGAGCTTTTAAAAGTATTAAGGTAAGAAACACTTAACCCCTTAAGGACACATGACATGTGTGACATGTCATGATTCCCTTTTATTCCAGAAGTTTGGTCCTTAAGGGGTTAAAGGACCACTATAGGCACCCAGACCACTTCAGCTTAATGAAGTGGTCTGGGTGCCAGGTCCCCCTAGTTTTAACCCTATGTTTATACTGCAGGGTTAATCCAGCCTCTAGAGGCGCTTCCGTGATTTACACTGAGTAAATCACACTTATTTGACGCTGGACGTCCTCACAGACCTCCAGCATCAAAAAGGATCCCCATAGGAAAGCATTGAGTAATGTTTTCCTATGGGCGGGTTTGAATGCGCGTGCGCACCTCGCATGTGAATTCGACTCCACTTGGGAGCTGACGTAGATGGAGGAGAAGTCACATGGTGCTGGATTAAGGTAAGCAGAAAAATGGTTGATTTACCATTTATTCGCCTTGGAACGGGACCCTAGTCACCGTTTAGGTGACTAGGACTCTATAGCATTAGGAATACATGTTTCTTTAATTGTATAACACGAGTCAAGTAAGATAGAATATTGCAAAACTATATCTATCATGGTAAGGTATGTCTTTTTGCTGATAATATTAAGATATGTAACAGGGTTGATGTTACAGGAGAGATAAGCCAAATGGCAAACGATTTAGGTAAACTAGAAAAATGGTCAGAGTTGTGGCAACTGACATTTAATGTGGATAAGTGCAAGATAATGCATCTTGGACGTAAAAACCCAAGGGCAGAGTACAGAATATTTGATAGAGTCCTAACTTCAACATCTGAGGAAAGGGATTTAGGGGTGATTATTTCTGATGACTTGAAGGTAGGCAGACAATGTAATAGAGCAGCAGGAAATGCTAGCAGAATGCTTGGTTGTATAAGGAGAGGTATTAGCAGTAGAGATGTCCCGAACGGTTCGCTAGCGAATAGTTCCTGGCAAACATAGCTTGTTCTCGTTCGCCACGGGTAGCGAACATATGTTCGGTTTGCCCCCTATTAGTTATCATTGAGTAAACTTTGACCCTGTACCTCACAGTCAGCAGACACATTTCAGCCAATCAGCAGCAGACCCTCCCTCCAAGCCCCTTCCACCTCCTGGAAAGCATCCATTTTAGATTCATTCGGAAGCTGCATTCTTTTTTTTTTAATCTTTTTTTTTTGTATCTTTTTTTTTTCAATTCTTTATTTTTCTTTTGGTTGTGCATAAAATAACACTGGGCTTGCACAGCGCCGACAGCTGTTGCAAGCATTTCTTTGACAGGCATTACAAACATAACATGGTATAGTGGGTACTCACAGCATTTATATCTATATTTGCTTTGTTATCTGGTGCCGCACTCTAGCAGCCCATGAGGGCGTAAGATTAACCAGCTAGTGTCCCGTACGGCATAAGACAGACAGTACAGTTTAGCTCGCTAGTTGCCTATGCGGGTGTAGGGAACAAACAGTAAGATATATCACTCTGGTAACTCATGTAAAGTTAAAGGTAAGGCACAGTGATAATGCTCTCTGGTAACTAATGTGATGTTAAAGGGACACTCCAGGCACCCAGACCACTTCTGCTCATTGGAGCGGTCTGGGTGCCAACTCCCACTACTCCTAACCCTGTAAGTGTAATTATTGCAGTTTTTTTATAAACTGCAATAATTACCTTGCAGGGTTAACTCCACCTCTAGTGGCTGTCTTCACCCCTTCAGTAACTGGGGATTGGTGGATGGGAGGGAGAGGGACCCTCCAGTGCCAGGAAAACAGACCCTCCAGTGCCAGGAAAACGCACAGTGATAATGCTCTCTGGTAACTCATGTGAAGTTAAAAGTAAAGCACAGTGATAATGCTCTCTGGTAACTCATGTGAAGTTAAAGGTGAAGCACAGTGATAATGCTCTCTGGTAACTCATGTGAAGTTAAAGGTGAAGCACAGTAATAATGCTCTCTGGTAACTCATGTGGGGTTAAAAGTAGAACACAGTGACAATGCTCTCTGGTAACTCATGTGGGGTTAAAAGTAAAGCACAGTGATAATGCTCTCTGGTAACTCATGTGAAGTTAAAGGTGAAGCACAGTGACAATGCTCTCTGGTAACTCATGTGGAGTTAAAAGTAGAGCACAGTGGGAATGCTCCCTGGTTACTCCTGTGGTGATAGGATATACACATTGTTAGTAACTCTTGTGAGTTTAGGTTATGCCCAGTGGTAGCGTACGTTAGCGGTTGATACATGGTTCCAGTAAACACATCTATAGTACATATTAGCGACTCAATTAAAATTAGTGTAGGCACTCTGGGGAGACATGAAGGCAGTTCTTGTTGAGATGTATTAAACACTTTGGTAGCACACTGTAGCGTCTCATGGAAAGTCAAAACAACATAAGCACTTTAGTGGTGTGCGTTAGCCCCTCAAGTGAGTTGTTTATATGCGCAGGGCTCGCGGGCTGCACTCATGGAGTAGTGGCTGGCTGCTCATTGGAACATTTGATCAGTTTATACGAATATAATATTATATATTATAATTATATATTATAGGAATAGTACTACTTAACACACCTTATAATAACGCAGAGAGAGGCAATGCAGAGAGAGGAGTCTGAAGAAGAGGAGTCAGAGGAGGAAGGTGGCTTTGAGGAGGTGGAAGACCAAACACAGCAGGCGTCCCAGGGGGCTTGTTGTCACCTTTCGGGGACCCTTGGTGTTGTACGTGACTGGGTGGAGGAAGAGACCTTCAATGACATCAGTGAGGACAAGGAACGGGACATGGCTAGCTTGGTATCCAACCTTGTGCAAATGGGGAGTTTTTGGTTATGCAAATGGACTGTTTGCGGTTGTTTGCGGTGCGTTAAACGGGGAGTTTGGTCTGTCATACCTGATGTTTTTTTTTTTTTTTTTTTTTAATTCTTTATTTTTTATAGTGCGCATAAAGGGTTACAAGCAAGCATGAGGTGCCCCAAAAAGCAGTCCTCAGGCATTTTCTCCGCAAAACATGCGGGGCAATTAATTATCAGGCACATTTTTATATAATTATTTACTCATGTATTCAGTTAATAAAAGTAATCTTAAACTGTGAGTATGCCTGAGTATTGTTTAAACTAGTCTTAAGCATTGGTCGCTTTAAACATTTATCGCTTTAAACATTTGTCGCTTTAAACATTTGTCGCTTCAAAATGTTTTCACTTTTAACATTTGTCGCTTTTGACATTTGTCGCTTTCAACATTTGTCGCTTTCAACATTTGTCGCCTTTAACATTGTCGCTTTAAACATTTGTCGCTTTAAACAATTGTCGCTTTTAACATTTGTCGCTTTAAACATTTGTCGCTTTAACTAGGCGAAACATCGCTAATGGTATGGTTACTTAAGTTAATATTAAAATTAAGTTATATGCTGGGCAGGGTTCAACTGTGAATATTCGTGTCAATCCTGTTTACGTACTCGCTGGGTATCACACAGTAGGCCCCTTAAAAAAAAATTAAGTTAACTTTACAAGTTAGGTACACGCTATACTACAGCTATCATAATACATTGCTTAAGTAAAGTAAATAATAAAAAGTTATAGCCTGCTATCCGTCTGTTAAAGCCCTCAAGTGCTATGTATCAATAAAGTTCTAAACAGATAAACATGTCTAAGTTCTAGGCTGTTTTCCTTACTACGCACATTTTATATAAACTCGTAAGCTGAGCTATATCTCCGTGCCGACATTTCGTACAAAATTAAGTAAGCAGTGTGTGAGTGTCGCCGTCTAGACTATGAGCAGGAAACTAGAGCACAGACTGTTCACTTACACTGCGGGAGCTTACGACTAATGAAACATGGAGAGGCGTGCGGGAACACATTTATGCTGTTGAACTTAAAACATGGTTAATGTGTGTTATATAGACCCGAGTGGGTATGCTGGTGTGTGGCTTGAAGCTCGTTGGTGTGAGTCATATGTGTACTCTTAACTATTAACAAGACCAGTGGTTGTTTGACTAGCTGGTATGTCTTCATGAGATTAATGAGTTGCAAGCTATCTGTGCTGCGGCTGAGTGGGTGCTGTACCTGCTAGTTATCCAGATACAAGGAGGCAAAACAAAGTTAAGCACATGAGGGATAAGGACAAACTGATAATAAAATAAATATAAACGTGGTAGTACACTGGTTTGTCGAGTTAATAATATAAATAAAATGCATTCCCCTCTCTAATGGCCTGGCAACGCATATATAAAACTGCTGCAATGGGACAGTGATTAAGCAAAGCAGGGCTCCGTGAAGCAACATATCAGGCATACAAAACTGTTATGCCTGCCGGGTGCCCATAGCAGTTCAGCCAATACCCATCGGGTGTTGGGTACAGTCCAGGTCTCCAATGCCGCGGGTCAAGAGCTGTGGGTGGTCTCCACCATTGCTTCCCAGACTCCTGTGAGTGCCTCGGGTGACGGGGGGATGCCGTCGGCGGCGTGTCAGCGTTCCTGCTCCCCTAGCTGTTGTGCGGATCAGTGTCTCGGAGTCGCCATTGAACGTGGAGGCAAAGTCCTTCTGGAGGCTGGTTACGGCTGAGTAGTGCCATAAGCGGGTGATGCGCCGATATGCCTTCCTTGCGACTTCTGCCGACGGCCGTGTATAGGTCCGTCGGGTGTGTTTCCTTTGTAGTAGCGTGCTGTGGGGAGGTGATCTCCGAACCTGGCGGTGCTCGGGCTGATGATGTCGGGTAAGCGATGTGCGGCTTTGAGGTCCGGACTGAGCCCTCTTTGCCCCCTGCTGTCGCACTCTGGTTGGTGGCTTGGCTGTGCGTTTTAGCGCCGGGCCATGTGCAGGTAGGTTGGCGGACATTTGGGCGGCCTGTATTGCTGTTCGGGGCTGTGTCGTTAAGGCCAGCCATCTCGTCCAGAAACGGTCGAAGGCAGCTGCTATGTTGTCCGTGTTAGTCAGCTGCAGTTGTTGAGTCTGGGCGGGTTGTAGCCCTAGGGCCTGGTCGGCATTCGCCATCTTGGCCTCCGGCTGTGAGTTGCTAGCTACCACGGAGGCTTGTTGGAACCCGTGGCCCTGTAGGGATTGGACCGGGATGACCCCCGCCGGTCCATAGGGGGGGGGATGTGGGCTCCTGGTCGCCGAGGTAGTTGGTTGTGGCGGCAGGAGAGCGGCCGTCTCTCCCGCGCTCGCCATGTGAGTAGGCCTCGGACGCCAGATCTGTGAGTGCTGCCAGTAATGGCGCTTGTGGGGCATCATTTTGTTCCGCTTTATGTCCCCGTTCTATTGCTGGCCTTCGTGGCCCGATTAGTCGCTTTTAAATCCGTGGATTTATAGGTTAGGTGTAGCTTAATGCAGGAGCTCTGGAGTCACACGTCTTCACTGCTCTGCGGCCAGGCCCCGCCCCCCATACCTGATGTTTTAAAGCACGTTATTCCAAACAATTTAGGAATGTTAGGTGATTTATGCCCTTTATGGATTAAAACTCTGCATCAACTATGTAATTTTCCATGGGAGTTTTGCCATGGATCCCCCTCCGGCATGCCACAGTCCAGGTGTTAGTCCCCTTGAAACAACTTTTCCATCACTATTGTGGCCAGAAAGAGTCCCTGTGGGTTTTAAAATTTGCCTGCCTATTGAAGTCTATGGCGGTTCGCCCGTTCGCAAACATTTGCGGAAGTTCGCGTTCGCCATTCGCGAATGGAAAATTTTATGTTCGCGACATCTCTAATTAGCAGTAGAAAGAGGGAAGTGCTCATGCCATTGTACAGAACACTGGTGAGACCTCACTTGGAGTATTGTACGCAGTACTGGAGACCATATCTTCAGAAGGATATTGATACTTTAGAGAGAGTTCAGAGAAGGGCTACAAAACTAGTTCATGGATTGCAGGATAAAACTTACCAGGAAAGGTTAAAGGATCTTAACATGTATAGCTTGGAGGAAAGACGAGACAGGGGGGATATGATAGAAACATTTAAATACATAAAGGGAATCAACACAGTAAAGGAGGAGACTATATTTAAAAGAAGAAAAACTACCACAACAAGAGGACATAGTCTTAAATTAGAGGGACAAAGGTTTAAAAATAATTTCAGGAAGTATTACTTTACTGAGAGGGTAGTGAATGCATGGAATAGCCTTCCAGCTGAAGTGGTAGAGGTTAACACAGTAAAGGAGTTTAAGCATGCGTGGGATAGGCATAAGGCTATCCTAACTATAATATAAGGCCAGGGACTAATGAAAGTATTTAGAAAATTGGGCAGACTAGATGGGCCGAATGGTTCTTATCTGCCATCAGATTCCATCATGACAGGTTCATTTTAACAATAAATAATAACACAAACATCAACAGAGCCATGATTTCCATTGTTTCTTTAGGCTTCTTCAATATTTTTGCTATAGTCTCTTGCAGAAAGAGACAAAACAATCCTCCATTGTGTGATATGTGAATGAAGTGATCTTATTACTTAGGAGAATTAGTCGGCGCATTCAAATTGTGGTTACATTTTATTAACATTTTATTAACATTCTAATACCTTTTCAATTAAGTAAAACATTTGCACTTTATCATTTCTGCTTTCTGAAAAAAAATAATGCTTGTAATCTACCTAGCATTGGCAACTGCCCCTTACTCTATTTCTCTCATCCTTCTTGCTTTCCAATATGTGTGTTAGTATGAAAGAGAAATACTGCGCATACAGACACCAATTACTAAGTATATTATTACTAAATGGTAACGGAAAGGGCTTGAGTAATCCTTTAAGTTACCATTCAGTAATAATATACTTAGTTATTGGTATGGGTTAAATGTACAATATGTGGGTAAATAATTTTATATTGTCATAGTGTGCTGTATTTATAACACTTTATTGTACGTGAATTGTAAAATAGAGCTAAGTAATTATTAATGAGCATTTGAAATCCTCGAGATCTGCTTTCTCTGCTGTGTAGGCATTTGTTTCTTCTTTCCTGATTTATAGGCACAGATGGTAATACCTTAATTGGGCTCAGCTTGACCAGAGGCTGCCAGATACACTGTAGCAAATTCACTATAACAATAGTACCAAGAAAGTATTTCTAAGATATTAGAATAGTTCTAAGAAATAGTTCTAAGATATATTTCATCCCAACTCTTACTGTTTGTAGAAATCCACACTAGCAGTTGTCCGCAGCCTTATATTAATGAAATCTTGTTGTTGTTGCAGGCTATATTTTGCAGTACTCAGAAGACAATAGTGAACAATGGGGCAGTTTTCCAATTAGTCCCAGTGAGCGCTCTTACCGACTGGAGAACCTAAAATGTGGAACTTGGTACAAGTTTACTCTGACTGCCCAGAATGGCGTAGGACCAGGTCGCATCAGTGAGATCATAGAGGCTAAAACCCTTGGGAAAGGTACTGGAGTCTTGTCCTGCCCATCTAAAGCAGGAAGTAATTATAAGTTATCAAGTTACTTATTTATTTTTTTAATGCCAATTACTATTTGTGTTGATATGTTGAAATTGATTATACTGTATCTGTTCTCACCCACTCATGATTGAGGTGTACGCAGGGCTATGAATATCTGAAAGTATTAATACATTTTTTGGAAGATTAGAAGTATGTCGATAAAACCATTAACAATCGAAAAGTAGTAGGCTATTCAAAATGTCCCACAGATACATCATCATGATTGGCCAATACAATATTCTCCAAGCAGATCTTGGAGTGCTTCTTAGTCATTTTAGAGCTTAAGTCAAGGAATCATCCTGGACCCATGTTGCCCCAGATTGAACTACTTATGGTTCCGATTTGCAATTCTCTCACTAAATAATCTGTTGGAGAGGTATCCCAAAGAAAAGGCATTATTTAAGATAAATAACTGAGCTGATAACACACAGCCCCAATAGTGTTTGCAAAATGAAAAAGTTGGCATTAGCTTTATCATGGCACAAAAAACAGAAGTTATGTTAGTATTTCCAGGTTTTCCAAGTCACAAAAGAATCATGAGATATTTTCATTTGAATAAAAGTTTCACCTACAAAAGGGATAGTAAAACCTCATAACATTGGTGATGTCACAGCCTTTACCTGGTGCTAAGTTCATAGAATATCTATGATGGATCAACTAGGAATATTTCAATTTTACTATTAAATAGATACTTTAATACTATTAAATAGATACTTTAATTATCAAAACAAATTTAGCCAAATTAAGTGGTTTTGGTGTATATATCATTCATTCCCCTGCAGTGTTATTGTTCAATTCTCTGTCATTTAGGAGTTACTCCAAGCACCATGACTACTTTAGTGATTTGCTGAATCACGTCTGCTCTAGCAAGCAATTCACAGATCAGAAGATAAGAACTTCTAAATTAAACACACTGTGTTGTAAGATAAGCTAAAAAAAGTGACCCTGTTTCAGGATGTGTATAGAGTTACTGTGTGAGTCACAACTCACCTACGCCCTACCTATATATCAACCAGTAAAAACAATGTATACTTTCACTCAGTTGAGGTGGAGATAGGCAGGCTTCCAATAGTCATTGTGGGTACAGTCATATAACTGAGAAGAAATCATTTGGCTCTCAATGGGTGGCCAGTGGTAGGTTGAGAATGTCAGCTGATGATACTAGCCTATCACGCACTGCCAGTTGAAGGGAATAAGAGAGAAGACAGAGATGTTGGGCCCCAAGGTGACGGACTTCAGGGTAAACTGTTTAACCCCTAAAAGCAAGACAGCCCTCTGACACTCCTGCCCTATAATTAAGATATCATCTTTATGTAATGAATTACAATTAATGTGCCATGGGGGTTGGAGTGTTCCTTTAAATAAGGGGACCTTACATTTCCAATGTGGAAAAAACTGACTTTGCAAAAATGTCCTTCATGATTTCATATGTGGTTTGTGGTCTCAACCTCACTGTCAGGTAGACTGAATATCCAGAACTGAAATATTCCATTTGTTCCCATAGTTATTACATTACTTTGTGATACTGTTTTTTTATGTGTGTGCAATGAGCTCATTAGATATTTACAAAGGGACAACTCATGTTTGTACACTACGCAGGAGATTGGGAATGATGTACCTACCTCGGACATCATTAACAACTTTCATAATGGTTTGTAGTAATTTTAGGGTACTGCACAATTAGATTAAATATTCATTAAAGGCAGCATTTTTATTCTGGTTAACTAGTCTTGAATTGCTGTTCATTTTGGTCTCCAGATATCCAAACATCTAAAGGTTTCAGCTTTATCTCCTGTTTTATCTTAATTTGATATTTGATTAAAATAGAATAGTGTTAGAAACGGGAAAACTGCTACATGAGTAATGAGTAACCGTACATATGCACAACATGTAGACTGATCGGAGCGAGTCAGCTACATGGTTAATTCTGACCTGCTTGGCTTCTTATTGCATTTATGCAACTGAGCAGAAACATCAATATCCCATATTATGGCAATCTTTTGACATATTGTCTACCTGCTCTCAGTATGTGATACTTTTTTTTTGTGTGGGAAAACAAATGACCCGCTCACAAGTTACAAGACTTCATAGCAGGGATCCTTTCAAAAGAAAATTGAACTCTCCAAGCGTTTCACTTTTAGTTAATAAGGTAGTTTTGTTCCACCTCTCCCCTCCGCTCCTCAGTAGATGTTAAAATTCAAGGACTACGTGATTGATATCTCTAAACAAGTGTATTGCACCAGAGGGTAAAGAGGTGATAGCGTTCGTTTAATTAAATCACCATACTGTATGTCAGTTACCCAGAGTTCATTTTATCTATATTCCAAGCATTCAATGTCTTGTAAAAACGAGCCAAGGTCATTAACGTGCTCTTTGTGGAGACATCAACTGTGTCTTATTTCCAATATAAAAGGTTCTTCTGAACATGTAGATATCTTATTCAATACAAATCGGCATTTATATCCATAGCTGAGATTGTGTTTCCCCAGAACAGAGATCCTCAACCATCAATACAGCGATAGGTTGGTGATAGGTTGCTCTGCTCCGTTGGCTCAATGTTCTCTATGTAGCATGGAATGGAGCATGGAGGATGTCTGTGCTTTTGGTAGTAGAGATATCGCCTCGTTTTTCCTTATTTAACAGGCATCACTCATCCTAAATGTGAAAGTATTTATGGGTACCAATATTGTTTCCCCTTCCTATTGTGTTATTGCACACGTATACTTATGCCCTTCTGCAGCACCTGTCCCTTTAGTATTATGAGTATTTAATCAGCACTAATGTGATTCCACGTGTGCAGCACTATTCCCCTTAGTGTGATTCTATTTGTGCAGTACTCCACCCCCTAGTGTGATTCCACATGTGCAGTATTCCTCCCCTTGTGTGATTATACTAGGGCTTGACAAATTTGTTTGGAATCTAGGAGCCAGCTAAAAAAGTTAGGAACTGTTTTTTTTTTTTTTTTTATATTCTTTCATTTTCCATCTTGGCAGACATAGTGATAGATCATTAGCATAGTGGCTTGTGCAAAAGCCAAGTAACATGTCATGCATTTGAACAGTGTTATAACAAGCAACCAGAGACACTGCATGTTCATTGTAAGTAATATCTTCATCACCGTCCACCAAGGAGTTTTTTGAATAACACTTAACAAACACTAACTTGTGTGGAACTGTTTTTTTAAGATCTAATTTTAAGTTTAGTTTTCAATGAGAAAAATGCAATTCTTAAGGTACACTATAGACACCAGAACCACTACAGCTTAATGTGGTTAGTCTGGTGCCTATAGCCTGCACCTGCAGATCTTTTAATGTAAACTGTGTGCAGCATCTACGTTCAGCATCTCCACGTTCTGCATGGAGGCGTTGAATGTTCCCCATGGAGATAATTGATTGCAAATATCTCTATGAGGAGATGCTGATTGGCACAGTTTTGCTGCGCATGCACAATATCCTCTCAAATACTTTTCCATAGGAAAGTATTGGCTTAGCTGAGATCATAAAGATAGATGATCTCAGCCATTGAAGCAGGACCAGCCATGGAGAATTCGGCATGGTGTCCGATAAAAGGTGAGTAAAAACACCTTTGTCGTGCGATTGGAGGGGGGCAGGTACCTACACACACACACACACACACACACACTCTCTGACAGGGGGGCACAAACCCCCACACACCCTCTGACAGGGGTGCGCACACACACACACACGCTCTCTCTCTGACAGGCGTGCACACACACACACTCTCTGACAGGCGCGCACACATACAAATACTGACAGACACACATACACACTGTCAGGCACAAACACATACACACACTGACAGACAAACACACATACAAACTTTCTCACACACTCACAAACTGACATTTTTATTTTAACTGAAATCCACCCAGCCTCCCTACATATGGGAGAGCTGAATGGATTTTTCGCTGGGCTCCAGTGGGGCTACTCTCTTCTTGCGTGCGAGGGAGCAGTAATCTTCCTGCAGCTCCTCTTTCTCCCTTGCGCTCTCTGTAGTGATGCCAGGGCCGAAGTGACATCATATTCCGGCTCCCGGCATAATTAAACAGCACGACAGGGAGCAGCAGGTAGATTAGACTACTGCTCCCTCGCACTCCGCCTACAATGCTCCTGCTGACGTGCATCCCCCACGCTTCCGCGGGCAGGCGGCCCCCACGCTGCTTCAGCAGTATTAAGAATATGGCCAATGTAACCTGTGAGACGGCCGCCTCCATGCTCACCAGGGCAGCCGGCTCCAGTGTTCCCCACCGCAGCCGGCTTTAATGCTCCCTCGTATGGCCTTCTTAATTAAAGGGCTGACATCCCAGGTGCCATGGCGGAATTCCTAGTCGCCATGGCGACCTGGGGCCTAGGAATTGTCGAGCCCTGGATTATACACTTGTGCTGAACTCCTACCCCTAGTGTGATTATACACTTGCGCAGCTCTCCTCTCCTAGTGTGGTTTAAGCTGTGCAGCACTCTTCACTCTAGTATAATTGTTATGTGCCCAGCACTAATCACCACCAGCACCACTATGCCTAGTGTCTTTATGCTGGTGTACACCAAAGCCCTCCTAAAAGCATGATTGGGCACATTCTGCTGGACAATGGGACTTATAGTCTCACTACATCTGAGTTCTGGAGTTTAATGTCTCTGACATAAGTAAGTTTAAACTAAACATAAAACTCACATTGTTTGTTTAGACAGGATTCCACCACATGCCATCATCAAATGTTCCCTAAAACACTGACCATGACACTCACTATACTATTGCACCGAAAACCGTTTGCACCCAAGGTCGACAGAGCAGAGTTTTAGGATCACCGACTTAGAGATACAGACCCAGGATAATCTGAAGAAAAACAAATAAAATACAGTATTATCTATTCCTGTAACATAACACCAACAGAAGGATTTTGGTAACCTACTGAAGCTTTGATATACCAAGTAATGAAGCATGATACATTTCTTCCTGAGAATCAGCAGATGCTATAAATATCAGACACCTGCCTGTTAAAACACAGGGGTCATTAAACAAGATGATTTACTTACTGGGAAATATACTTTGTTTGCAAAGTTGGGATGGTTTCTTTTAACTGAAAAACAAATGTTTAAATGAAAAAACATGTTTAAATCTAACCATTAGTGAGGCTTCACCTCAAAACTATATTATATCAGAACATGTGTCTGCAAAGGAGAGGGAAATGAGCTAGTTCTTAAATAAAATATATGTACTATCCCTTTAAGGAAATAGAAAATTGTGGAGTAGAATGTTTAGCTTGCTTTGTAACAATCAGAATTTTATTTAATCTGTCAATTGGGAGTCATTAAAGATCAGTGTACCAGCAGCCCACCTCCCCTTGGACGTCAACCTGCACATAGACATCCCAATGTTCTGTATCTTCTGTTAGATTAGAAATCTTCAATTTTGCTGTGTGAGCGTGATGGGCATTTAATTCCAAAGCATCTGAAAGACTACATGTGCCTAATGCACAGTATAACATTGATTGCATGACACAGGACAATGGATGTTCTGTGACGTTTAATCAGTGCTAGGGTTCCACTGGGGTAAGAATTTTCACCATTTCCATGGCGATAATCTCCTCTATTTTAATGACTCGTACTGTAATTATTCCTAATATTAGGGATATGCCAGTTGTTTTTATTTTTTTTTATTTTACATGAGTTAGATTTTTTAGATATTTACTTAGCTTATAATTTGTAAATTATAAACCACCAAATATCTTTAATCACCCCTATTTTCTATGCAGTTCATGCATTGTATATATATATATATATATATTGTATAGCAGTATAGTGCCCACTGCACAACATTTTTTTTCGCTTTAATGTTATTTAAAATAGCAATTATTTTGTACTAACCAATGAGAAGAAAATACTAGCTTTTCGATCATCTCTTAAAATATAAAGGGAATCCTTTTATGTGACTAGTGTTTGATATTTTATAAATAAGTAATCAAATTTGCCTGTCGGTGTTACCTTTAATGAGTTTTCTGCAACATTTGATGTATCCCTATAGAACCACAATTTTCAAAAGAGCAAGACTTGTTTGCCAGTATTAACACTACCCGTGTGAGGTTGAATCTGATTGGCTGGAATGATGGCGGATGTCCAATCACGTCATTTAACCTGGAATACAGGCCTTTTGGTACCACAGTGTGGACACTAGCACAGAGGACTTCACTATCCAAATCTTACACACTCTATGACCTTCAGGAGGCCATGTGGTACGAGCTACAAATGAGAGTGTGCAACAGCGCTGGGTGTGCTGAAAAGCAAGCCAATTTTGCCACATTGAACTATGATGGAGGTAAGTACTATATCATTGCTTATTTTAATGCATATATTTTTGAATCCAGAAAAAAAAAAACATTTGCTGAGTACTATAATTTTCTTGTAACAAAAATTCATGAATCTTGATGTTTAGAATTTTTCATTTTAAAATAGTGCGTGAGAATTATCAAAGCCTTACAGAATAATCTGTGATCTTTTGGTGACCTTATTATAAATTATCAACTCTAACGGCCTGTTTTACTTTTCTAGTGGTTTTTTTTTGCTTTGTTTAATTTTTGAATAGTGCATTCCATTTATTTTTGAACTGAAGAAGCATCTGTTATCTGGTGTTTTCTTGCACCATTGTTATTTTTGCACAGAAAGCAAGGCAGCATATTCTTCAATCATTCTCAGTGTTTTGCATCAGTAGTATATATTTGTGAATGTGCAAAAAGACTTTCAGAATATACAAAAAATACATTTTTTTCACACTACTTTTAAAACACTCTAAACACCATAACCAATACAGTGTACCTCCCAAAAAATTTTTTTTTTCAAAACACTTGGATAAATCTCCCTCAATTTTAACAACAAAGAAAATATACAAAGAACCAATATATTTTATTTTTTGGGGGTTGGGGGAATCTTGAAACAATAAAAAAATGCCTCTTACACCAACATAAAAATACTGTTCCCCAGCATGCCCCGAATCAACTTCTTATTTTCTATTTTGTATCTTTTTTCAATCTATGTAAACATTTTAGAAATAGTTCAGTTGGTTAATTCACTAGCTGTAAATATATACACGTTTGGTGTCCTAATATGGTAGACTCAGTCTTTCATTTTTCGAAGGCTAATAAAGCAAATGCCATTACAATGAGTTAAAGTGGCATTTATTAATCAGCTGTTCATTTCAGGCGAAATGCATTTTTTTACATTAATTTTATTATTATCTAAACAAGGTGTAGCTGAAATCAAAACTCAGCAACACATTAACAGATATAAGCTCAGTTTGCCTTCAATCACAACCCTAGATGTTGAAGAGTCTTCCTTAGTATCTGTGTTAAAATCTCACTTAATAGGTTAGCTGTTCATATCTATCTGTGACAACAGTCAAGGAGAAGGCAGATATATCTTTAATATATATATACCTACTTAGTGGCAGTTTTGTCAGAATAATCTATATTTTAAATTGGAATATCGACCCCTTCTGAAAGGTCAATCACATGATAAAATATAAATAAAGTACATGTCAATGTAAACATACACAGAAAAGTAAAAAAAAAAACTCACAAACAAAAATGTAAAACAAACCTGTAAGGCAGTTTTCTGTGCTTTGTTTATAATGTATAGTGCTTTCTCTTTTGGTTTTTATTTTGGTAACATTTTAAAAAGACTAAACAATATAGCTTTCAAGAGATTACATCTATATTTCACTTTCATTGACACCAAAAAGTCCACTGATCGAAATATTTATTTCAACTCAAAACGGAAATAGGCCAAGTTTAGTTTCTGCTTTCTCGTGTCCATCAATCATAGCACGTAATTATATTTTCTCAATACAATTTAAGTGTCTCGGGTGGGGAAAATTATTTTCTGCAACCTCAGATGGCTCTCGAATTATTGCGGAGACTCCACCAATAATAAGAAATCGTAAAAATGTGCTTTGCTTAAATTCTGTTTGGCTTTGATTCTGACAGCCTTGAAATTCTCCCAAAGTCAAGCAGAACAGTAAGATTTATGATCATGATTACACTGTTTGATGCTTTTGCTGCGCTAATGGAGATCTATGTCTCTGATACTGTACAGCGGCCGAGGTTGGGAATATCTTGCGGAAAAGTCTTGCCTTTCGGTGTCCAAGTATTTATTCAGTGTTTGTTGGGGAATTAAAGACTGTTATTCTTACTTTAGACTGATACTGGGTTCTTGTGTGTTGTAAATCAAATGCTATTTAAAGAGACAGGTTCCATTTAGCAAGAGACAATAATGGGTGAAAGCACAGCCTCGAACAACTCCAGTACCTTTTTCTCTAACCTTCACATCTGCTATATTTTTACTTTTAAATCAGGCCTGTTGAAACATTGATCTGGTAGGGGTTATAATATAAAGTATGGGAATAAAAAAATGCTTCAATATTATATATAGTAGAAGAAAGGGAGGGTCGCACTCCATCACAATTTACCAACACAGGGTGCTATTGAGTATGGGTCAGGAAACCCCAAGGAATCTGTATCAATGAAGAAATCTCAGGCACTCACTGTGATTGCTTCCAGGCAGATTTATTGCAACGTTTCGACCTGTAACCAAGCTTGATAAAGACCTGGTTACAGGTCGAAACGTTGCAATAAATCTGCCCGGAAGCAATTACAGTGAGTGCCTGAGATTTTTTCATCAATATTATATATAAACTTGACATGCAAAAGAATTATAATGTAATTGTAGCTATAATACAATGCAGAAGCACAAAAATGATTTAGTTTTTGAGCTAAAAATTTCAAATGTGTGTTGTGTGGACATTTGGTTACTTGGGGTTTAGGGAAATGTAGTCAAAAACAGATTGATACAAACAGAAGAACAAGCACGAAAACAGTTCCGTTGGTGTGTATCTGCAACATTCCTGACAAAGGTCTCTCCTCCTGGCTAGAGAAATGGAACAAAAAAGAACAAAAAAGGTCTAATGGTGGAATATGTCTCTCTTTTCAGGACAGGAATAAGTGTGTAGTGCCACTTACATTAGGTGGAGCTTCACACCAGCTCTGAGATATTGGACCTGGGCAGAACAATTCCCACCTAAGGATAGGCGAGCTATCTCCTTGTGCTGTATGTTGGTCCTTGCCAAGATATGGAACAAAGAGCAGAGTATAGGAACACAATATGGTGTAGTATATTAGTCAGGTTTTGAATAATAATGTAACTATACAGATAGTGCACACATGTAATAGAGCCCTGAGTGGCTCCAATAAATCAGCCAATAGTGGTATACTCCCCACTTTCGTAGATTTCAATCAAGGGTAGTCAGCAGTTTCATGTAAAAATAAAACATGAAATATTATGCTCTTTGTAGACAAAATCGTGCAGTGGAAGAAAAGAATGTTACTTACATTTTATTGAGCAATCTTTAGATATTACTCACTCCTCAGCGCTTTAGTGGACAGAATCTCCACTATTAATATAACTAGTAAAATGTTCACAGATGAGAAGGCATCCAGGAGCAAGGATAAAAAGGGAACATTTATATATATCTTTACAGTGTTACACTATTATTTGTTCTCTATGTATTCTCCATTTATGTCTGCATCTAAACTCTATTGGTTTTAGCTGATGATGATGAAGCCTGGTAGTTTCTCTAAAATGCATTTCTGCTCTATTCCTTCCCTGATCGGTAAGACCTGTCTCAAAACCTCTAGTCTTTCCAGGAGGGTGTGAATGGGGTTCTCGTCACTTGAGGCAGAAATACTTTTTTTTCTGTCTGCTGCTTTTTGGATAGCTTCATTGAGGATTTTCCTAAAAAGGAGATGGACCTGGAAAGAAAGAGAACAAAGGGAGGATTTTGAAGAATAGTTAGCTCCCCAAGAATGTAACCACAGAGCCCTTCTGGCTGAGACAGATAATGCCATGTTTTTGGCAATCATCTTGGAGATATCCAGATATGCTTCAGAGCTGAAGTCTGCTGCATGCCTAAAATCCTTTAGCTTGTCAAGAATGTGTTCTCTTCTCACTCCCCTTTGGATATCTTCTTCTAGGTTGTCTATCCAAACTTTAATAGCTCTGGATAAGGTGGTAAAGGCGATGGCTGGGTGTAAAGCTGAGCCAAGTGCCAAATAAGCTTTTATTAGGTTAGCATCCAGTCTTTTCTCTATAGACTCTCTTAAACAGGCCATGGAGTCAATGGGGAGAGTGGTACGTTTGGCTATTTTAATAACTGCAGCATCAATTTTTGGAATTGCAGTCCAAGTCTTGCAATCTTTGGAGGCGAAGGGATAGATTCTAGGATTTTTGTTTTTGAGCGTTACTTTTTTTTCTCTGGTTTTGCCCACTCATTAAGGATCATTTCCTTTATAGTTAGATGCATCGGAAATGAGGGTTTTGATGATCTTAGATCATCAAAGAATTTGTCAGATTCTAAGGATTCTGGCTTTTCCTCATGTAATTTTAGAGTATTTCTTATTAGGTAGATACTTTTCTCTACTGATTTGAAGTCTAAGGATTTTGGGCCATACTCCATATCCTCCTCCTCTTCATCAGTGATATCCTCCAAGAATTCAAGCTCAGACTCAGATGATGGAGAAGATGATTCAGTTCTTTGACATTTTGTGTGGATCTATCCCGGCTCATGTATGGGCTGCAAAATCAAAAAGGCCTTGTAAGTAACTATGGAGCCCATTTGGCACTCTTTTATTCCCCTTACATATACACCAACTTTGGCTCACCTATGTATCTTTGAACCTGAACGGCGGGAGGCAGAGGGAGAAGACATCTATAAAAAAGAATAGAGTAAAAGTTATGAAAAAAACACAAAAGGAAATTCTTTCCCCATCAAAATATATCTTTTGGGAAGAGAAGACATGTTCAAAACTCTTGAATGTGAAATTCACCTAACCAGTTAGTACACGAAAGATTGGAAAAAAGGAGAATAGAAAAAACTCCAGAATGAAATAGAGTGAATAGTCTATCTCCCAGATTGCTTCTAGGTTCTGTTGGGGGAAATAGAAGGCTTCTGATATTTCTATGGAGCCTTGACCACAGAATTGAATATTATGACATAGAAAGATTTAAACAACTCATTTTGAATCTGACCCAGTTAGTCGTACTCATGCAGACTGTTTACTGGGTCATCAGGCACTGAACTGAGCCTGGGAGACCCATGGTACACATTGGAAGGTGGCCAAACAAAATAAAATAGAGGTTGCAAAATTATACCTGTCTGTACAGTTATGGACAGGAAAAAAGACTGAGGTATGAAAGGAGGAGGGACGTTTTATGCATTCAGTCTCTCTTTCTCTCTTTTTTATTGGTTGATCCTGTCCTGATCTAGTTAGGGGCAGAGCTACCCATAAGTGATGCTGCCATGATTAGCCAGGAAAAACAGATTAATGTATATTTCTTTTTAAATACTACATTTTGCAGTTTTTGGGAGGAAGAATATGCTATGCTACCTCTTCATTCCAGAAAGTACAAGCAGTGCACATTGTAATACTTTTTTGGACACGTTGGATTCCAGTGAGGCCAGGAGGTTGTTTGTAGAAATATTACAAAGAACAGGGTGAAGAGAATGGTTTTAGAGGACTTGAATTTGACCAACCACCAAGGTGAAACTAGCCTCCATGAATACTTTAGCCATGACTTATGATGGTCATATCACATGGTCTTATATTTAGAGAAGATAGATAATAAGGTATGTGATACTTGTAGAACAAAATGCAAGTCGACAGTTTGAGATAAATCCTAGAATATAATTTATCTAACAGATGCAAAGGAAAATTAGAAGTCATGAAACTTATACAAATAGATTCACCAGAAACACAAGAATGCACACCAAACAAAGAATGTAAATGGAGTGGCGGACCTGGGCTTCTAGAACAATAAGCATACAGATTGAACCATATTGTGTCAAATTGATAGGGCAAAGTGACATGACTGAAGATGTGTTGGAGTTATTGTTTTATAGCTTAATAACAATATTCCATTTAAGCTCAGCAAGAAGTAGTGGCTTAATAAAATTCTTGAATGTTTTGCTATAGGGTTTACTTGTTCTTTGTTATTCTTTGGGAATTAACCTCCTTGAAGACCAAATGTTATACTTTGCCAGCATCAAAATTAAAGACCATATGTTGCAATGGTTTGTACGTTTCCTGTTAGGTTTGACAGCTCCCTGCGGGCATAGATGTGTTAATTGAGAGGATAATTCCATTTTAGAAATACATCTCTAAGGGAATGTGTTATAATGGCATTGTCCTAAATTGGCTCTTAAAGGTTATCTGCATCATATCTAAAAAAAAACAAATAAAGAGAATTTAGCACTAGCCAATACAGACTATTTATATGTAGAGATGTCCCGAATAGTTCGCCGGCTAATAGTTCCTGGCGAACATGGCTTGTTCGCGTTCGCCACGACGGGCGAACATATGCGATGTTTGGTCCGCCCCCTATTCGTCATCATTGAGTAAACTTTGACCCTGTACCTCACAGTCAGCAGACACATTCCAGCCAATCAGCAGCAGACCCTCCCTCCCAGACCCTCCCACCTCCTGGACAGCATCCATTTTAGATTCATTCGGAAGCTGCATTCTTTTTTTTTTTTGACAGAAGTGTGTTATATTTGAGCATGCTAGGCTGAACGTGCGTATATCATGGCTAGTTGCACTGAGGGTATGAGTATATAGCAGTACATTGTTGTGAAAGATGGCTGACATGTTTAGGGTGTAGCTTGCACGTTATCAACTGTGTATTTATATCAGCAGCTCCACCACTAGTTATAAATCAAGTGTAAGTCACCCCATGAGATGAGACTAGTGAATAACATAATACATTAACGGTTACGGTAAAGGCATGTAAACTCTTTAGGAGGTGAAATAATGATATGTTTAAACGCTTGCTACTTTATGATTAGTTAATGTGCAGAGAGCAGTTCATGCGATCAAAGGCATGGTGTGGAGGATCGGCTATAGTGGGACATGCTTGGCAGGCTGCTGTTTACTGCTTGTGCTCATCCGATCCCTTCTGGGAGCCAGGTGCAGACCCTGGGAGTCCCTGATACCTGGAACAACAAAGGCAAGTCTCTGGCTGAGTGCCGGGTTCGCTGCTTGAGGTGGTGGAAGCTTGTTTTGTTGGGTGGTCGGATCTGTCCCGGTGGTGCTTCCTTCATGTCCGGTGCGGGATTGTGGTAGCTTAAGGTGGAGGCGAGTGCTTGACGTGGGGCAGGCTCTGCATTTCTGTTTGTGTCTCCGGTCCCTGTCTTCGACGCCTTTTGCGTTGGTGGATTTTAATGGGGACTGCTTCGCTTAGCTGTGGTGGAGCTTGTTGGGGCCGTGGTGGAGCTTGTTGGGGCTTCCTGCTTGTTATTTGCTTCTAAAATTGATTAAAGAGTCTGTCCAGCTTAGACTCAATATCCTGCCATGCTTTGCTGGCACCAGGAGGACACGCGGCTGCCGCCATATTGGGAGAGTCGCAGATGAGTATGTCAGCCTGGGCGGCTGTGCTCTGTGCATCCATTATCTCCATACAGCCTCTCAGGGGTGGACCGGGATATCCCCCACCGGTCCAAGGGGGGGTAACGAAGCTCCTGCCGGGAAGTAGCTGATCCTGGGCATGCCAGGATCGGGAGATCGACCACCTCTCCCGCCCGGTGAGCACCAGGCCACACTTGCCACGCGGAGGTAAGTAAGACTCTGTCGAGTTGCTGACCACTATTAAGCATGTCGGGTCGGTCAGGTAGGAGCAACATTGCTGGGTCATCCCCTTCTGGGGTGAAATTCGCTTGTTGATAGCTGCTTAAAGTGAGATATTGAGGGAGCTCACACGAAGTGCGTCTTTCCTCCATAACAGCTAGGGCCCGCTCCCCGGAAGCTGCATTCTTAGTGAGAGGAGGGACAGTGTAGCTGCTGCTGATTTAATAGGGAAATCAATAGCTAGGCTAGTGTATTCAGTGTCCACTACAGTCCTGAAGGACTCATCTGATCTCTGCTGTAAGGACAGCACCCCAAAAAGCCCTTTTTAGGGCTAGAACATCAGTCTGCTTTTTTTTGTTTTCCTGTGTAATCTAATTGCAGTTGCCTGCCTGCCAGCGTGTGTGTCAGGCTCACAGCGTATACTGTGCCCACTTGCCCAGTGCCACCACTCATATCTGGTGTCACAATAGTTTGCATTTAAAAAAAATAAAAAAATTTGACTGTGAAATAATAGCAGTCAGTTTCCTTCACATGTGTGCAATTCAGGGCCTGCCAGGGCACAGTGTCACACCAGTGCAACTCATATCTGGTGTAACAGTAGTGTACATTTAAAAAAAACCTAGAAATTTGACTGTGAAATAATAGCAGTCAGTAGTGATGTACTGAACTGTCCGCCGGCGAACAGTTCCCGGCGAACTGAGCGTGTTCGCGTTCGCCACGGCGGGCCGACACATGCGCAGTTCGATCCGCCCCCTATTCGTCATCATTGAGCAAACTTTGACCCTGTGCCTCTCGGTCAGCAGACACATTCCAGCCAATCAGCAGCACTCCCTCCCTTCCACACCCTCCAACCTCCCTCCCAGCATCCATTTTCGATTCATTCTGAAGCTGCATGCTTAGTGAGAGGAGGGAAAGTTTAGCTGCTGCTGATTAGATAGGGAAATTGATAGCTAGGCTAGGGTATTCAGTGTCCACTACAATCCTGAAGGACTCATCTGATCTCTGCTGTAAGGACAGCACCCCAAAAAGCCCTTTTTAGGGCTATAACATCAGGCTGCTTTTTTTTGTTTTCCTGTGTAATCTAATTGCAGTTGCCTGCCTGCCAGCGTGTGTGTCAGGCTCACAGCGTATACTGTGCCCACTTGCCCAGTGCCACCACTCATATCTGTTTTAACAATTGGTTAAGCTTTAGATTTAAAATAAATAATTTGTTTTCACTGTAATAGAAGAGCAGTTGCCTGCCTGCCAGCTTCTGTGTCAGGTTGGGTGCCTTGCCCATTTGCACAGTCAGTGCCACCACTCATATCTGTTTTAACAATAGCTTAAGCTTTAGATTTTAAAGAAATCATTTTTTTTCACTGTAATAGAAGAGCAGTTGCCTGCCTGCCAGCTTCTGTGTCAGGTTGGATGCCTTGCCCATTTGCACAGTCAGTTCCACCACTCATATCTGTTTTAACAATAGCTTAAGCTTTAGATTTTAAAGAGGACAGGTGTCAATGTTAGGTGATTTCTGCCCTCTATGGATTAAAAGCAGACTCTGCATCAACTGTGCAATTTTCCATGGGAGTTTTGCCATGGATCCCCCTCCGGCATGCCACAGTCCAGGTGTTAGTCCCCTTGAAACAACTTTTCCATCACTTTTGTGGCCAGAAAGAGTCCCTGTTGGTTTTAAAATTCGCCTGCCCATTGAAGTCAATGGCGGTTCGCGCGGTTCGCCAACATTTGCGGAAGTTCGCGTTCGCCGTTCGCGAACCGAAAATTTCGGGTTCGCGACAACACTAGCAGTCAGTTTCCTTCACACGTGTGCGTTTCAGGGCCTGCCAGGGCACAGTGTCACACCAGTGCAACTCTTATCTGGTGTAACAGTAGTGTACATTAAAAAAAACCTAGAAATTTGACTGTGAAATAATAGCAGTCAGTTTCCTTCACACGTGTGCATTTCAGGGCCTGCCAGGGCACATTGTCACACCAGTGCAACTCATATCTGGTGTAACAGTAGTGTACATTTAACAAAAAAATACAATTTTGACTGTAATAGATTGAATAGCAGTTTGTTGTTTGCAAGCATGTGTGTCAGGCCTACAGCGTCTACTCTGCCAACTTCTGCCATTGCACAGTGCCACTCATATCTGTTGTCACAGTAGCTTGCATGCATAGTACCACTAATCGAAAAAAAAAAATGACAGGCAGAGGCAGGCCACCCCGCAGGGGCCGTCGTCGTCGTGGTGCTGTGATTCCCTTTGGCCCTAGAATAATGCCCAGTGTTCAGAGTCCACGTACCCTGAACTCGAAAAGTTCTGAGGACATAGTTGACTGGCTAACACAGGACACCCAATCTTCTACAGCTTCTGCTAGGAACCTTGACTCACCATCCTCCTCCAACTTAGCTTCGGGCACCTCTCAAGTTACCACTCGCCCGCCTGCCGCCACCACCAACACTAGCACCACAGCCGCTTCACTTGATCTGTCAGAGGAGTTATTTACACATCAGTTGGAAGAAAAGAGTGATGTGCAACCATTATTGCCAGAGGATGTAGATAACAGGGATATGTCTCAGTCAGGCAGCATTACACACATGGACGTACGGTGTGATGATGATGATGTTGTACCCGCTGCTGCTTCCTTTGCTGAGTTGTATGATACAAGTGAAGCGGTTGATGATGACGATGCGTCCGTGGATGTCACGTGGGTGCCCGCAAGAAGAGAAGAAGAACAGGGGGAAAGTTCAGATGGGGAGACAGAGAGGAGGAGGAGACGAGTTGGAAGCAGGGGGAGGTCGTCGCAAGGAGCTAGTGGCACAGTCAGACAGCATCGGCACTCGGGGTCAGCCAGACAGCACGCCAATCAACGCATGCTGTTGCCACCACCAGAATGCTGTCATTGCAGAGCTCAGCAGTGTGGCATGTTTTTGTGTGTCTGCCTCTGACAACAGCGATGCCATTTGCAACCTGTGCCAAAAGAAACTGAGTCGTGGGAAGTCCAACACCCACCTAGGTACAACTGCTTTGCGAAGGCACATGATCGCACATCACAACACCTATGGGATCAACACATGAGTACAAGCAGCACACAAACTGAAAGCAGCAATCCTCCTCCTGGTCCAGCATCTTCAGCCACGTCAACCACTGCTGTCCTCCTTGCCCCCTCTCAACCATCTGCCACTCCGTCTCTTGCTTTGAGCAGTTGCTGCTCATCTGCCCACAGTCAGGTGTCTGTCAAGGACATGTTTGAGCGTAAGAAGCCAATGTCACAAAGTCACCCCCTTGCCCGGCATCTGACAGCTGGCTTGTCTGAACTCTTAGCCCGCCAGCTTTTACCATACAAGCTGGTGGAGTCTGAGGCTTTCCACAAATTTGTAGCTATTGGGACACCGCAGTGGAAGGTACCCGGCCGAAATTTCTTTGCACAAAAGGCAATCCCCAACCTGTACTTGATTGTGCAAAAGAAAGTAATGGCATGTCTGGCACACAGTGTTGGGGCAAGGGTCCATCTGACCACTGATACCTGGTCTTCAAAGCATGGTAAGGGCAGGTATATCACCTACACTGCGCATTGGGTAAACCTGCTGACGGCTGCCAAGCATGGAATGCGTGGCTCTGCAGGGGAGTTGGTGACCCCGCCACGACTTGCAGGCAGGCCTGCTGCCACCTCCTCTACTCCTCCTACTCCATACCCTTCCATAACCTCCTCGTCTGAGTCCTCTTCTGCTGCTGCGTCTTGCTCCACATCAACGGCACCCCCCAGCTCCCCAGATACTATTCCACATCCCGTATACGGCAGTGTCACGCCGTCTTGGGGTTGACTTGTCTGAAAGCAGAGAGTCACACCGGACCAGCACTCCTGTCCACCCTGAATGCACAGGTGGATCAGTGGCTGACTCCGCACCAACTGGAGATCGGCAAAGTGGTTTGTGACAATGGAAAAAATTTGTTGGCGGCATTGAATTTGGGCAAGTTGACACATGTGCCATGCATGGCACATGTGTGTAATCTGATCGTACAACGCTTTGTTCATAACTACACAGGCTTACAGGACGTCCTGAAGCAGGCCAGGAAGGTGTGTGGCCATTTCAGGCGTTCCTACACGGCCATGGCGCACTTTTCAGATATACAGCGGCGAAACAACATGCCAGTGAGGCGCTTGATTTGCGACAGCCCGACACGTTGGAATTCAACACTCCTAATGTTCGACCGCCTGCTCCAACAAGAAAAAGCCGTTAACGACTATTTGTATGACCGGGGTGCTAGGACAGCCTCTGCGGAGCTGGGAATTTTTTTGCCACGTTACTGGACGCTCATGCGCAATGCCTGTAGGCTCATGCGTCCTTTTGAGGAGGTGACAAACCTAGTTAGTCGCACCGAAGGCACCATCAGCGACATCATACCATTTGTTTTCTTCCTGGAGGGTGCCCTGCGAAGAGTGCTGGATCAGGCCGTAGATGAGCGTGAAGAGGAAGAGGAAGAGTTGTGGTCACCATCACCACCAGAAACAGCCTTATCATCATCGCTTGCTGGACCTGCGGCAACGCTGGAAGAGGATTGTGAGGAAGAGGAGTCAGAGGAGCAATGTGGCTTTGAGGAGGAGGAGGAAGACTAACCACAACAGGCATCCCAGGGTGCTTGTTGTCACCTATCTGGTACCCGTGGTGTTGTACGTGGCTGGGGGGAAGAACATACCTTCAATGAGATCACTGAGGATGAGGAACGGGACATGAGTAGCTCGGCATCCAACCGTGTGCAAATGGGGTCTTTCATGCTGTCGTGCCTGTTGAGGGACCCTCGTATAAAAAGGCTGAAGGAGAACGACCTGTACTGGGTGTCCACGCTACTAGACCCCCGGTATAGGCAGAAAGTGCACGAAATGTTACCGAATTACCGCAAGTCGGAAAGGATGCAGCAGTTCCAAAATAAATTAAAAAGTATGCTTTACACAGCGTATAAGGGTGTTGTCACAGCACAACGGGAATCTAACAGGGGAAGAGGTGAAAGTAATCCTCCTCCTCCCACGACCACGCCGGCAAGGACAGGACACTTTACAGATGTGTTGTTGATGGAGGACATGCAGAGCTTTTTAAGTCCTACGCATTGCCACAGACCTTCGGGGTCCACCCTCAGAGAACGACTCGACCGACAGGTAGCAGACTACCTCGCCTTAACTGCAGATATCGACACTCTGAGGAGCGATGAACCCCTTGACTACTCGGTGTGCAGGCTTGACCTGTGGTCTGAGCTATCCCAATTTGCGATAGAACTTCTGGCTTGCCCCGCTTCAAGTGTCCTGTCAGAAAGGACCTTCAGTGCAGCAGGAGGTATTGTCACTGAGAAGTCGCCTAGGTCAAAAAAGTCTAGATTACCTCACGTTTATTAAGATGAATGAGGGATGGATCCCGAAGGGACTGACAGTGGGCGATACATTCGACTAAAAAAGGCCTGATGAGGGGGACGTAACAGGGATTAAACTGATAAGAATAGTACTACTTAACACACCACACCTATCTAGTGGTACATTAGATTGCGCGCGCAGTGCCCCAAATTTGAAGTAGGAGGACCGACCAAGCATCTTTTTCCATCTCCCGGTTCCTAAAATCGATGCCTTTTACACGTCCCCTGATAAGGGACGTAACAGGGATTAAACTGATAGGAATAGTACTACTTAACACACCTTATAATAACACAGAGAGAGGCAACGCAGAGAGAGGAGTTTGAAGAAGAGGAGTCAGAGGAGGTGGAAGACCAAACACAGCAGGCGTCCCAGGGGGCTTGTTGTCACCTTTCAGGGACCCTTGGTGTTTTACGTGGCTGGGTGGAGGAAGAGACCTTCAATGACATCAGTGAGGACAAGGAACGGGACATGGCTAGCTTGGTATCCAACCTTGTGCAAATGGGAAGTTTGCGGTTGTGCAAATGGACTGTTTGCGGTTGTTTGCGGTGCGTTAAACGGGGAGTTTGGTCTGTCACTGTGAAGCGGGCGTAACCCTTACACTACCTGATCGATACAACATCATACCTGATGTTTTAAAGCACGTTATTCCAACTATGTAATTTTCCATGGGAGTTTTGCCATGGATCCCCCTCCGGCATGCCACAGTCCAGGTGTTAATCCCCTTGAAACAACTTTTCCATCACTATTGTGGCCAGAAAGAGTCCCTGTGGGTTTTAAAATTTGCCTGCCTATTGAAGTCTATGGCGGTTTGCCCGGTTCGCCCGTTCGCGAACATTTGCGGAAATTCGCGTTCGCCTTCTGCGATCGGAAATATTTATATGTACTATAAAATACACCTTGGTGCAATGACAGTAAGACAATATAGTAGTTTTACTACAATACGGATGAAGAAAAGCTTGTTTATGGGAATCTACGTTAAAAACAGCACAAACTTTAAGTAATGGATGAAGGTTTAGGCTTTGCAAGCCAACTTTAGTAAAGATGAATCCGTGTGAAAAGTAATCTCATCTTACATGTTTGTTCTAGATAAGAGACTTAATCATAGACAGGGATGTGTGTAGCCACCTAAAACCAAGGTGGTCGGATGAGTGATAACTGATTGAGAAGCTCAGCTCTGGATTAACATTATCCCAAAAACTTTGAATATAGCAGAGGGGTCAGCACAGATACAAATTTGGAACTATCCTCTTTAGCAAGGGGTACTGCTTTACCTGAAACAAACAAAAAGGTAAAAAAACACATCCAATGTGATTTTCCTGAAAAAAACAAACTAAACAGTTCCTGTCAACATAGATCTCCCATCCCTATGAAACCTAATCCTTTTGATACTTATGATAAAGTATAAATTGATTCATGTGTGAGAGAGACATTATATACATTAGCATCATAATTTTGATCATTTAACTTTAAATCCATGTATGCTATTGATTTTATTGAATTCTTATTATTGTATATGAATTATAATTAAAGGGACACAGTAGGCATTATAACCAGTTCATCTCATTGTCCCTAGGCACTGTCCCTCTATTCTTTGCTAATCTATTTTTGAGATGTTGAACATTGAATGAGGGGCCCTGACTTCCCATAGCCTAACCCCACTGGAGATGTTGATACAATTCCTTGTAGCCTCACCAATTCATATCAGTAATGGCACTGGGATCTGCTGAATGATATGCTGGCAATCTCAGCCAGTCAATCCCACCCATTCCTGGTCAAGCTAATGCGTCATCTTTAATCCAAACAGCACAGAGGGGATGGATTGCTGGAAACTCTCGTTTTGCCTTTAATTATTAAAAGCTGTTAAACACTAAACAGTGGACTCCACATCAGGGGACTCAAGACACTCTTCAGTTCAGTGAGATGGATCAGTTATCGTGGCTACAGTGTCCATTTAAAGTTTCACAGACCTGTAATTAAAATAATAGGTAGAATACAACTTGGAGGGGGATCAACAACATTCTAAGAATTCTATAATAGATACCTGCAAATGCAAAACTACCTTTTGCCTCAGTTTACCTTAATTGCGTTCAGGCTTTGGACAGATTCTTATTTTGTCCGAATGACAGGTTAGTTATGGTGCGTATCAATGCCATAAAATACTAATAATTTGTTAACTTCCATCTGCACAAAAAAAAAATATATCACATAATTACTAAAAAATGTGAATTACCCACCATGGGACAATGAAACAGTCACTTTGAGAAGAGTCTTGGTCCGTTGATTAACTCACCTGTCTTCAAGTAGAGATAACTGTATATGCTTGTCTGTAAGAGATATACAGAATGAATTCAGGAAATTGTAATTAGTATTATCCGAGGACTCTGACAAAGCTATTTCAAATGCAGACTAGAAATGGTTTATTCATTGGCGACCATGACGTTACTAATGACCAGTTAATTGCCTCATAGATAACGTTGACACTGTCCATTGTAATGAACGCAAATTGCAAAATGAAGCCAACAGTCTATATTGTTTTAAAAGACAGTCGATTTCTAAAATGCATTTCATTTAAGCATTCAAGCTTTGGCAACATTTAACTTTTCAGTTTACACAAATATAATTTTAGAGCATATTAAAGAGACAGTTATCCTCAACATAATTTTAAAAAAACAAAAACAACTTTCATAATTCTTCATAAAGCCTGTTTCTTTAATAATAAATGCTCATTAATTTAATGGACATCCATACTTTTTGAATTATGCTCCTTTGATCTCAGCCATCATAGATATTACATTGACTGGATTGCCAAAATGTATATTTCAGCACATGCTGGGCCTTTTCATAGAGCAATGCTTTTTATACAATTTTGTTTCTGAATGGAAACTTTAACTCAGATTCTTGACTGGGGAAAGTAATTTTCTGTGACACCATCTTATTTCCTATCCTACAGAGAACTCTTGAGTTTTCTTAACTTAATGTGTATGTATTTCTGGTGATCAAAACCTGCAGTCTTCTATAAGATAAAGTTTTGCTGAAACTGTGTGTTTATATATTTGAGTTCCTTATCGGAAAACAGTTTCCAATGTTGGATGCCTGACACATTTACAGCTGGCTTTAGGGCAGATTTTATCCAATAAACTAATTAGCGTAGTGTATGTGCTCCTGGGGCCTTTTGTGTGGTGCCAATTTTCTGCTGATTTCAATTTTTTCCATGTTGGCGTCAACAAAATACAGATAATGCCAACTACTGAACCGTGGGTTTCCCCGGTGTGCAAGCACAGTTCTTCATTGCCATAAAGTACTCTTGACAATGTGTCCTGAAAACAGAGCATTCAAATAGGTCAGTGTGTATAGACGAATAATGTTTTGGGTGCTAGTGCGGAATTGTCTATATAGTTCTTTAAAAGGTCATGTTTGTGTTTAATTGAAGTACAGCAGTAGAAACTTCGTAATGCCAGTTAAGTGCACAATTGTGTGCCAGAAAACAATTGAATAGTTATCTATGTGCGAGATAGTTTGTTTCATTCACAAATAAAGAGATGTTCATTCAAACCTTATACATTCACACGATTCCTCTGTGGTTGTACGAAGGGTGCTAAGGAGTATTCACCTTTAGTTCAACAGTATATCTATTTAGGGAATCTACTGAACTAAAGCAGAAAGGGGAAATACCAACTCGTCAACTCATTTAGGTGCTCCATAGCTGTAGATTTCCAAAGACACATATTAACATAATTTATATATACTATTTTTTATAATTTTATTTCTCTTATGAAGCATTTCTCACCAGAGAACTTTACTTAGATCAGTAAATATACAGTTATGCTAACATTAAGAAATGCCAAAAGAATGAGTAGCGATCAAGGCGATTGTAATGGTGATCAGTATCTACTAGTAATATGATGTTTGGAGGTGAGGAGGTTAAATAGGGTTAGAAAGAAAAATTAATAGAGGGCCAGAAAAAGTGTCTGGCAATCAGAGAACCTCATTCACGGTGATCAATGGACAACAAGTAACAGCAGAGTCAGTTTTTCTTTTCAAATTTTTTTTATTAAAGGTTTTATATTTTTGCATCAATATATGCCATACTTTTAGAATGAATACATATATGACAAATTGTATATGGAGGTACATACATCACGTATACAAAAAGAGTAAAGACAAATCAAAAATAGTTTATAGTAACTACAATACAATTGCTACATTATATCGTTATTACATGTATAGTTAACAATTAATCTATTTGAAGTGAAAAGAAAAAAAAAGACCTATTTCTTATATGATTCAGTAGTTTACAAGGGAAAGAAAAAGAGAAGGGTAAGAGAGGAGGGGTAAGAGCTTAGAAATTAAATCTATAGATTGGGAAAATTTGAACTATCTTGCCTAGGTAGGACAGGTGCTTTTAAAATGAGTATTTTTTCCAAAAATGCTGTACCTTATTCGCACTATTCCATTACATATCCCTTATTAATTTTTAAAAGAGTTCATTCGGAACATTATAAGATATATTTGGCAAAAATAAAAGAAGCAGATTTAAACTGCCGACACACCATTGGATTGGCTGATATTGTCAAGGAGGCAGATTAGTAGCAGAGCCAGCACAAGCCAAACACAGCCCTGGCCAAACAGCATCTCCTCATAGAGATGCATTGAATCTTATGGGGAAAGTTGAATGTCTCCATGCAGAGAGACACTGAATGTTAGTACTGCACAGAATGCAGCATTGCCCCAGGAAGCACCTCTAGTAGTCATCTGAGGAGTGGCCAGTGGAGGTATCCCTAGGCTGTAGTGAAAAGACAGTGTTTACTACAAAAAGCCTAAAGGGAATTATTCTACTTTTAAATTTCAAGCAAAGAAGAAAACAATAAAAGAACTGACTCTCAAACATTCACAAGAGGATACACAGAAATATCAGATAAACTAAATGGATGGATGATAGGTGTGGGATACATTGTAACATGTAAGATAATATAAATGTGTTAGTTTGGGGTGGGTGATACTTAACAAATGTTTCTGGCTCCCGGTTTATAGATTAGAAATAACATTGGTCATTTTATTTATTTATTTATTTTATTTTGTTGTCTTTAATACTTAAAGATTATTTGGTACTTTCAATCTCACCAGTTCTTTATCTTGGGTCATAATGTGAACGTTCCTTGAAAAAGTCCACCGCTTTTAAACTAAAGAAGGTAGTTTTAAAATGAATTCTACATCAATATTCCACTTTATATGATACATCTATTGTACAGTATATTATCATTATCAAATATCAGGTTTATTTAGGTTAATGTATTTGTACTTCAAAGGAAATTATTGATCAGATTCTTATAAAATAAAACAGACTTCATGTCACTCAACTGTCTTTAGTGCAAAATGTATCGTTAATGAAACTGTTTTATCTTCTAAATGGTAGCAGCCAGAAACATTTAAATAAAGCTGGTTATTTCTGTTAACTTTCAAAGTCTAAATATTATATGTGTTGCGCTGGCAAGGTTAATTACTAAAGTGAGAATTTAAAGGACCACTCTAGGCACCCAGATCACTTCAGCTTAATGAAGTGGTCTGGGTGCCAGGTCCAGCTAGGGTTAACCCATTTTTTTTATAAACATAGCAGTTTCAGAGAAACTGCTATGTTTATTAATGGGTTAAGCCTTCCCCCTAATCCTCTAGTGGCTGTCTCACTGACAGCCGCTAGCGGCGCTTGCGTGATTCTCACTGTGAAAATCACAGTGAGAGCACGCAAGTGTCCATAGGAAAGCATTGTAAATGCTTTCCTATGCGACCGGCTGAATGTGCGCGCAGCTCTTGCCGCGAGTGCGCATTCAGCCGACGGGGCGGAACGGAGGAGGATCGGAGGCAGAGAGCTCCCCGCCCAGCGCTGGAAATAGGTAAGTTTTACCCATTTTCCCCTTTCCAGAGCTGGGCGGGAGTGGGTCCCTGAGGGTGGGGGCACCCTCAGGGCACTATAGTGCCAGGAAAACGAGTATGTTTTCCTGGCACTAGAGTGGTCCTTTAAAGTGCATTTCAAACGTATTGTCAGGATCGGGACAGGGATCCAACACGCAAAGTACAAACAGGTACAGGGTACGTATACCGGTCCTTAGAATGGCCGGGCTAACGTACAGAGAGTATAGAGAATGGTCAGAGACAAGCCGAGGTCGAGGGAACGAGAAGACAGGTAAGCGAGGAACAAGCCGGGTCAAGGATAACGGAGGTAAACAGAGTAAGGAAACAAGCCGGGTCGAAACCAAAAGGATAACTGAGAAACACCAGAGCACTGTGTGACTAGACAGGCTAGAACCACGACAGGGCAATGAGCAACAGGGCGAAGTATGTTTAAATACCCTGGCTAGAGAGGATAGACACGCCTCCGACGAAACCTGATTAGTCTGTCTCGGACTGAGTGACAGGTCGTTCCGGATTGGCGTGATGACGTCGGCCTCCGGGCACCATGCTACAAAAGGAAGAGACTCCCTCGCGGCCGGCGTTTGTGTGACCGGGTCGACCGCGAGGAACAGAGGAAACATGGCGTCCGGACGGATGAACGTCTAAGTCTCTACCTCTCTCGGAGGTAGAGACTTCAGGTACCCTGACAGTACCCCCCCCCTCAGATACGCCCACCGGGCGGAAAGAACCGGGACGAGATGGAAAGCGAGAGTGATACGCCCTGCGGAGACGAGGAGCATGAACATCCTCCTGAGGTACCCAACTCCTCTCCTCAGGACCGTATCCCTTCCAATCGACCAGATATTGTACTTTCCCCCGGGAGATACGAGAATCAATAATAGAGTTAACCTCATACTCCTCCTGACCCTCCACCTGAACAGGACAAGGAGGGGCTGTTGTGGAGGAGAACCTGTTACAAATAAGAGGTTTCAGCAACGACACATGAAACGAGTTAGGGATGCGTAAGGTATCAGGAAGAGCTAGACGATACGCAACTGGATTGATACGAGACAACACCCTGTAAGGTCCAATATAACGGGGAGCGAACCTCATGGAGGGCACCTTTAAACGGATGTTCCTCGTGCTCAACCATACCCTATCACCCGGAACAAAGAGCGGAGCCGCCCTTCGACGTTTATCAGCATGTTTCTTAACCAGCATAGAATTGTGCGTAAGGATTTGCCGAGTTTGATCCCACAACTTCCTCAAATTAGCAACATGAACATCAACCGACGGCACCCCCTGGGAAGGAGAAGCCGAAGGAAGAATAGACGGGTGAAAGCCATAATTCATGAAGAAGGGGCTTGAATGAGTAGAATCGCAAACGAGATTGTTGTGTGCAAACTCTGCCCAAGGAATCAAACCGACCCAATCATCCTGGTGTTCGGAAACAAAACATCGCAAATATTGTTCAATTTTCTGGTTGGTACGTTCAGCAGCTCCATTAGACTGAGGGTGATAGGCAGAAGAAAAGTTCAATTTGATACCAAGTTGCGAACAGAAGGACCTCCAAAAACGGGAAATAAATTGGGAACCTCTGTCAGACACAATTTGAGAGGGTATCCCATGTAGGCGAAAAATCTCCCTAGCGAATATCTCGGCCAATTCGGGAGAAGATGGAAGTTTAGGCAGAGGAATGAAGTGTGCCATCTTAGTGAATCTGTCAACCACGGTGAGGATAACAGTCTGTTTTTTAGAGATAGGTAGATCGACAATAAAGTCCATGGCCAAGCAGGACCACGGCTTCTCTGGAACTTCTAAGGGGTGCAGGAATCCACAAGGAAGCGTATGAGGTTGTTTGGTCTTAGTACAAACCTCACATGCAGCGATGAAATCTTTAGTATCCCTACGTAAAGCAGGCCACCAGAAATCCTTAGAGATCAACGCAAAAGTCTTGCGAATACCAGGATGTCCCGCCATCTTGCTGTTATGGAAACACTGCAACAGTTCCAGTTGAAGAGCAGGAGGAACGAAATGTCGACCCACAGGAGTCTGTCTAGGTGCTAAATGTTGTAGCTTAACGATCTCGGCCAGTAACGGAGAATGAATCCTGAGATTCGTATTAGCAACAATATTGCATTTCGGAACTATAGAGGAAAGGACCGGCTCAGGTACAGTAGAAGGTTCATACTGGCGAGATAAGGCATCGGCTTTAGAATTTTTTGAACCAGGTCTATAAGTCAGCACATAGTTGAAGTGAGTCAGGAATAAGGACCAACGAGCCTGCCTAGAGGACAGGCGCTTAGCCTCCCCAATGTAGGACAAGTTCTTGTGGTCCGTCAGGATAGTAATAGGGTGTAAGGTTCCCTCTAATAAATGTCTCCATTCCTTTAAGGCTTTAATGACTGCTAAGAGTTCTCTGTCGCCGATGTCATATCTGCTCTCAGGGCCCGAAAGTTTCTTAGAAAAAAAACCACATGGGTGCAATGGTTTATCTACCCCCAATCTTTGTGACAGAACCGCCCCTACTCCTGTCTCAGAGGCATCGACCTCGAGCAGGAACGGTAAGGTCGTATCCGGATGGACTAGTATTGGAGCAGAAGCAAAAAGTTCTTTGAGACTCTTGAAAGCAGCTAGAGCATCAGTAGACCATGTCTTAGTATCCGCCCCTTGTTTGGTCATATTGGTGATGGGCGCAATAATAGACGAGTAGCCCTTAATGAAGCGTCTATAATAATTAGAGAAGCCAATAAATCTCTGAATAGCTTTGAGTCCCTGAGGCAATGGCCAATCTAAAATAGACTGGAGTTTGTCAGGATCCATCTTAAAGCCCTCCCCAGAAATCACGTATCCAAGAAAGTCTATCTGGGTCTGGTCAAAACTGCATTTCTCAAGTTTACAGTACAAACCATGTTGTAAAAGTTTGTGTAATACCTGTCTGACTTGTCGATGGTGGGTCTCAATCTCTTTAGAGTGTATGAGTATGTCATCCAGGTAGACAATAACACAATCATGTTGAAATTCCCTAAGAACTTCGTTAATCAAATCTTGGAAAACTGCAGGTGCGTTACAGAGACCAAAAGGCATGACCGTATACTCATAATGACCATAGCGGGTATTAAACGCTGTCTTCCACTCATGGCCTTGCTGAATTCTCACCAAGTTGTACGCCCCTCTGAGGTCCAACTTGGTGAAAATCTTAGAGCCCTTTAACCGATCAAAGAGTTCTGTAATCAAGGGGATAGGATAGGCATTCCTGATGGTTATTTTATTCAACCCTCGATAATCGATACAAGGTCTGAGTGACCCATCCTTCTTCTTAACAAAAAAGAACCCAGCCCCGGCAGGAGATGAGGATCTCCTGATAAATCCCTTGTCTAAATTCTCCTGAATATACTCCTCTAAAACAGCATTCTCTTTAGTGGATAGAGGGTATACATTGCCCCTAGGAGGCATGGTACCAGGTAATAGGTTAATTTTACAATCAAAGGACCTGTGTGGAGGTAGAGTATCAGCGTTCTTTTTATCGAATACTGCCTTTAAGTCCATGTACAAAGGAGGTATCTGTCTCTCTTTAGGCTGGGTAGTAGTGTCAGGTGTGTAAATTACAGCCAAAGGGGATACCTTCTGTAAACACCTCTCCTGACAACCCTGACCCCACGAGAGTATCTCCCCTAACTCCCAATCGATAGTAGGGTTATGTCTCTTTAACCATGGATACCCCAGGACTATGGGAACGGAAGGGGACGAAATAAGCATAAGAGATATACTCTCCTCGTGTAAGATACCAACAAACAGGCTCATGGATATAGTCTCACGAGTAATAACAGGCTCGAGTAGTGGTCTACCATCAATGGCCTCAACGGCCAAGGGGGTCTCTCTTAACTGGGAAGGAATAGTGTGCTTAGTGGCAAAGGCTTGATCGATAAAATTCTCAGCAGCGCCGGAATCTATCAATGCCACAGTCTTAAGTACTTCCTTCTTCCATGTTAAAGAAACTGGTAGTAAAAGCCTGTGATTTTTGTAATTATGCGTAGAGGACAAAATAGAAACACCCAAGGCCTGTCCTCTAGAGAAACTTAGGTGCGGGCGTTTCCCGAGCGAACAGGACAATTCAGGCGTAAATGACCTCTGACTCCACAATACATACACAATCCCTCCCTTCTCCTGTACAGTCTCTCCTCTTCTGAGAGATGAGTATTGCCTATCTGCATAGGTTCAGGAATTAGTGAGGTATTGGACTCAGGACTTAGAAATGCAGGTGCTAATTTAAAGGCAGGTCTTAGGTTCCTCTCTCGAGTGTTCTGTCTTTCTCTTATACGTTCATCAATACGAGAAATGAACGAAATTAAGTCCTCTAAATTCTCTGGTAGCTCCCTAGTAGCAATTTCGTCAAGGATAACATCTGATAACCCGTTCAAGAATACATCCATATAAGCCTGTTCATTCCACTTAACTTCTGACGCCAGAGACCTGAACTCTAGTGCATAATCCACTAATGTTCGGTTCTCCTGTCTCAGGCGCAACAGTAATCTGGCTGCATTGACCTTTCTACCAGGGGGGTCAAAAGTTCTTCTAAAAGCAGCTACAAAGGCAGTATAATTGTATACCAACGGGTTATCGTTCTCCCATAATGGGTTAGCCCATCTCAGAGCTTTCTCAATGAGTAAGGTGATAATAAACCCAACCTTTGCCCTATCGGTAGGATAGGAGCGAGGTTGCAATTCAAAGTGAATGCTGATCTGGTTTAAAAAACCACGACACTTCTCAGGTGACCCACCATAACGTACAGGTGGAGTAACACTGGAAGAGGCACCTACAGTAGCTACCTCTAGGCCTGAACCTACAGAGGAAATAGGAGTAGGACGCGTCTCCTCTGGAGGATTATTAGCACGAGACAACAATGCCTGTAGTGCTAAGGCCATTTGGTCCATTCTGTGTTCCATGGCGTCAAACCTGGAATCAGAGGAACCAACCTGACTGTTTGTACCTGCAGGATCCATTGGCCCTGTCGTAATGTCAGGATCGGGACAGGGATCCAACACGCAAAGTACAAACAGGTACAGGGTACGTATACCGGTCCTTAGAATGGCCGGGCTAACGTACAGAGAGTATAGAGAATGGTCAGAGACAAGCCGAGGTCGAGGGAACGAGAAGACAGGTAAGCGAGGAACAAGCCGGGTCAAGGATAACGGAGGTAAACAGAGTAAGGAAACAAGCCGGGTCGAAACCAAAAGGATAACTGAGAAACACCAGAGCACTGTGTGACTAGACAGGCTAGAACCACGACAGGGCAATGAGCAACAGGGCGAAGTATGTTTAAATACCCTGGCTAGAGAGGATAGACACGCCTCCGACGAAACCTGATTAGTCTGTCTCGGACTGAGTGACAGGTCGTTCCGGATTGGCGTGATGACGTCGGCCTCCGGGCACCATGCTACAAAAGGAAGAGACTCCCTCGCGGCCGGCGTTTGTGTGACCGGGTCGACCGCGAGGAACAGAGGAAACATGGCGTCCGGACGGATGAACGTCTAAGTCTCTACCTCTCTCGGAGGTAGAGACTTCAGGTACCCTGACACGTATGGCCAAAGTAGCTGAACAGCACAGCTAAGTGGACGTGTTCAACTTGACTATTTTGACCTAAACTTTAAAAATCACTTTGAATTCATCTTGTCTTCTCACTCTAGTCTAGAGAATATCCCTGTATGTGTTTTCACATGACATATTTTTACGTGCGAAAATAGTCTGCATAGTTCATTAACTCAGGGAAAGAAAACTTTCTTCCACTTAACTTACTTCAATATTTCAATGAAATATTAGATTCTATCACTAAACAACGAGCCCTTAAAACATAAATGGATTCTAGACTTATCTACGAACGTGCTGCACAGCGTTCCAGCAGCTGTGTATATAGAAACACTATTTAAAGCAGACATGTCTTTATTGTACAATTTATCATCACTGATGGAACATTTTCCACCTTTCTTCTAACCAGCGGCTATTCCGTGATTACACTGCAGAGTAGCAGATGTATAGTATAATGCAGAACTGTCACCATATTTATATCATTTGTGACGGTGTGTAGTTAAAATTTAAAGTCAGTTTGGCATGTATAGAATGAAAAAGTGACACAATTTACTCCAGGTAAGTTATAACATACAGCAAAATAAGAAATGTCATCTGTATTAAAGATGAAAGGTGAAATATTGTGCTCTCCACACTGAAACCATGTTATATTTGCTCTTTAAAGAACATGTCAACCACAAATGATGTAGATGTCAAGTTCACCTTCAGGTCAACTATGTTAATATATGGTGCTGGCAAAAATCCCAGTAAATGTATATTGTAAACAATTTCGATACCTGGAGTTATTTTGCTCCTCTACATTCATGGACTATTTAAAGGGGTAGACTGATGGTGCACAGTATTCATGATGAAAACTAAGGAATTGCTAGGGGTTGCAGGGGAATTTTGAGGCTCCTGGGCAAAACTTGGTAACTTCTAAATTAACAGAGAGATGGGTGCATGTCATACCATATCCCCATTCTTCTCCATTCTTCTCATGGACAGCTTGCTGCGGATATTGTCTGACAACGCAGTGAAAATATAGGCAAAAACAAGCCTATTCTGCATAGCCAGGTATTCAATGCATAGTGAGGATAGGTAGATGTGAGCAGTGTTATGAAGATTGGAGTTGCTTAGATGTTCTTCTGGTAAGGATACCATGCTCTATAGAGGAATATATCAATGGAGTGGAGTAACACTGGTAATAATGTCATGGCACTGCCAATGAAGCCATGACATTATTACGAAGAAATTGTTTACAGGTTCACATTAACTGGAATTTATCCCATTCCACTGCATTCTCAACTCAAACAAAATGGTAACTTTTTTCTTGCTTTTCTAACTTCGTCAAAATCCCTGCATTCGGGCCTTCACCAAAATTCAACCAGTCAAAACTTTAAAATTCCACTTAACATCCATTTTAAACAGAACCACTCTAGCAATAAATTAAATGTATGTCTTATGCAAGCAAGCTGAAATGTCTATTTCTCTGATATTTGAATGCCTCCCTTTACCACTGGGATTCTGTGTAGGGACCCATTAACCCAATGTAATGCAATGTTAATTAACATAATCCATTTTGTATGTTTGTATCCCATATCATAATGACATGTTTTAAGAGTCTGTACATGTTACGGTTTACAGGTACAATCCCACCATTACTAAAATCCACTGTGACCAACGAGGAAGGGATGTCTACCAACCGAGGGATAAAGATGTTGGTGACTATCTCCTGTATCTTAATTGGACTCCTGCTGCTTTTTGTACTCCTCCTGATTGTTAGACGGCGACGGCGTGAGCAAAGATTGAAACGGCTAAGAGGTAAGCTTGCTGGTGATTTGCAACAAGTCTTCTAAAGCTGACCACTTGCTTATTTCAATTTTAAGGAAAATCATTCCTTTAAAGGGTCACTCCAGACCCCTAGAATACTTTAGCTTGTTGAAGTGCTTTATGTGTGAAGATTGTGTGCTTTCAATAGAAATTGGTACTTTTATAAATTAACCTTGCTACACACCCTTGGCTGTCAATCAGACAACCAGTCTTGTTATTTCCTAGTTTCTATACTTCAGTAGAACCAAACTCAAAAAGCAGCAACTGCCAAGAGCACCTACCTTGCAACGACTTCTCAGTGAGCTGCATTAGGATGTCTGTGATTGGACAGCCACAGAAAGTCTGGGTGGGGTTAGAAGAGGAGGGCTTGCAAAGGCTTCAGACAAGAGATCTGCAGATTTTACAAGCTGCTTTTAGATATACCCCCAGTGAAAACATGCATATTACATGCATGCATGTTTTCTATGGGGTAAATCTACTAATCAGTGTTTCTGTTGTCTTTTTTGAGTTTGGGCAGTGTAGTGTCCCTTTGATAAAAACTAACAAACTACACAAGGGGGCCCATTTCTTCATTTTGCAGGAAGGACTTACAAGTTACGTAGCTGTTGTAGGTGCTGTTGTAGAACACTAACAGTCTCAAACTATAAAGTTAAACTTGAGAGACAATAGTCTGTTGGGCCTGGGCTTACACATTAAGTGATTTTACAGGATTAGTATTGTGAGTATTTAAGAGAATTTTATTTCAAAAAAACATTCTCTTAGTCTTGCATGCTTCTAGTTTGGCTACTTTGACCTAAAATGTGAAATTCACTTTGAGATCACATTGAATTCTCACTTTGGTGATTGACCCACTGTGTTTGTTTTACAAAACACGACATGGTTACGTGCTACTTCCTGGATGACAGTCAATGTGCTTAATATTTGAGCTGATCTTACACAAGTTTCTAAAGCAGAATTCTTGATGAAAAAGTGTAAGTTATTGAAGGAATAAGTAGGATTCATAAAGATGTTGCTGTTCTTTACAAGTGATGACTGAGCTTCCATCTGTGAGCTATACCCTCGATGCTGCTCCACCAGTCACAAAGGTCCTGTTGCTAAATCACACCATACCTCAGAATTTGTATTATTCTGCATGGAGGATGCACACAGTGGTGGCTCATCAATAGGGGCACAGGTGTTTATGTTCCCCACCAGTTTTTATGTGGGGAAAAAAAATTATTTGTGGTAGTTTCGAAATCCTAAGATTCTTTTTCTGGAGGGTACGGTGGTAAGCCAAAAACATCTGGGAAAAAAATGAGTGCCTCTTTCATTCTGTAATAAGTTTCAGTCCTGGACCCCTCACCCCCCATTGTCAGCTGCTTGAAGAAGCCTATTTGAGAGCATCTTGGCATGTACAAAAATTTTGCACATGCCAAGTCTCATTTATTTGCCAAGTCTCATTTAAAAAGGCGTTTCAGGAATTTTTATTTAGTTGCAATTTGGACAGCAGAGTCAGCTGCCCATGAGTGGAGGCATGCTATCTGGCTCTCTATTCAGGGTCCATCATTGACTCGTACAAGGAGGTGGGATTACAGTGCCCACAGGAGAGAGAAGCAAGAAGCCATCTTGGAAGTAGTATAGAAAGAGCACAGCAGGTACCGACAAACACAGATTAATCCCGGACCAACTGCTTCCTGGAACGTTGCATGTTATCCACAAGTTCAGGGGACTTTGCTGATTAAGGGGATCCCTCTTGCGAGCTTCCCCAACACGGAATCTCCTGACTCAAGGTCTGAGGCTTACTCGTGTTGGAGCAAAGGAGAGGCTGCCGCTCTCCACACTCCTTAGCCGACTGCTGAGACTCTATATCCTGCTGTTCCCTCAATCTCCCCCTTTGGACCAAAATCCCGGTCTCCACGGCTTGACCTGTTACACCTACCTCTGCAGACATAAAGCAGCCCACTCGGCACAAGTACTCCTCACAGCCCATTGCCCCAAGATGGCGGATGTGCTACCTCCTCATGGACACAAGCCAACATTCCCCAATGGGACCCCACAATGTGCATCTGAGCACATACTGGAGCGACTTGATCAGCTGTTTGCTAGATTATAGGCAAAACAAGAAGCGCACCTCGCAGCAGCACACAACGTGGACACAGAGAGTGAGAACATTGAAGAGCTAGGAGTGAACGGACCCACTGCGGGCAAAATGCACCTTCAAGCACATGAGCCTCCTGACACCAGCCTACCTGGGCTGAAGGCCACAAGGGACACAGTCCCGTCGCATCCACAATGGAGACAGAAGACCCAGCGCAGCTTGCAGTGACGGACCACCAGGCGCTTCTGCCAGTGCCAGAAAGGGCTGGACTTGAACTCAGCTATGGGTACCTGAGTCCGTGGACCAGGGATGATGACCTTCATACCGGCCTGGGGCTGGAGGGGTCTCACAACGCACTCCTGCCTTGCCACTTTACTAGCTGTCCATCCTGCATTCATGACTGTGAGCATCGGCTGATGCTGGACTCTGCTACCTGCCGTGATTTTCTTTCTTTTATTTTTAGCTTTTCTTACTTTTTCTGTCTCACATTGCAGTAGCCTATCAGAAAGCCTAGGCCCAGTGGCAACATCATTTTGAAACCCTAGCTTGCGTAGCACTATTATCTAGTCTCTATCTACATGTTTAACCTGATATATCACATTGCAAGCTTAACTGTTGCCCTATGGTTAGACATGTCAGTTCAGCCTGTTACTCTCTGTGGCATCCTCTAGTTTTGCCTACACATTAATGTTTTTGTCCATGATACCCTGATGTTCTCTAGCATGCTAAATATTACTGTTGAGTAAGCGACATAACTATGTTTATCATTTACTAATCTGGGAAGTTTATAATTTTGAAGGCATGTACACTTATGTCTGACCAGACCTGTTTACTAAGCCTGTATCTATGTTTCTTTTTTTTTTTTTAAAAAAAAGCACTGCACATATTGATCATCTATGCATATCTCTGCTGATATATGTTATGTCACCTGCCATTTGTAATATCTTAAATATGTACCCACCACTGCGCTCCAAAATAAATAATGTAAAACAAATATATAAAGCCAGGGACCTCACGGGTGACATGGGGAGGGATACATTTTTGACAAAGAGCCCTATGCTGCCTGCCAAAATAGTTTTAATAACTCATACTGCACTTACCCACAATCTTCTTTAAAGTGTTCAGTGACTCTACAGCTAAGACCTGATACACTTATGCTGTGTTGAAAAGTTGTTAAGTTTCAAACTGCAGGACTGGGGCTGTGACTCTGAGGACTGATCTGATTCTGATTTCAATCTGTTTGAATCTGTAATGATTGTTGCTTCTGTTAACCATGTCAGCTACTTATTGGCTGCTTATTACCACTGCAGATTAATTATATTGCCAGCTGCAAAGATAATAAAGGAATCTATCAGTATCCAGTAGTGATGTCCCGAACGGTTCGCTGGCGAATAGTTCCTGGCGAACATAACTTGTTCGCGTTCGCCGCGGATGGCGAACATATGCGATGTTCGGTCCGCCCCCTATTCGTCATCATTGAGTAAACTTTGACCCTGTACCTCACAGTCAGCAGACACATTCCAGCCAATCAGCAGCAGACCCTCCCTCCCAGGCCCTCCCACCTCCTAGACAGCATACAATTTAGAATAATTCTGAAGCTGCATTCATTTTTTTTTCTTTGTATAATTTTTTTGTGTGTTTGTGTTTATTATACATTATCCTCCATAGCCAGTAACCTGTGTTTATTATACATTATCCCCCATAGCCAGTACCCTGTGTTTATTATACATTATCCTCCCATAGCCAGTAACCTGTGTTTATTATACATTATCCCCCCATAGCCAGTAACCTGTGCTTATTATACATTATCTCCCCAATAGCCAGTAACCTGTGTTTATTATACATTATCCCCCCACAACCAGTAACCTGTGCTTATTATACATTATCTCCCCAATAGCCAGTAACCTGTGTTTATTATACATTATCCCCCCACAACCAGTAACCTGTATTTATTATACATTATCCCCCATAGTAACCAGTGTTTATTATACATTACCCAGTGTTTATTATACATTATCCCCCCATAGCCAGTAACCTGTGTTTATTATGCATTATCCTCCCATAGCCAGTAACCTGTGTTTATTATACATTATCCCTCCATAGCCAGTAACCTGTGTTTATTATACATTATCCCCCCATAGTCAGTAACCTGTGTTTATTATACATTATCCCTCCCATAGCCAGCAACCTGTGTGTATTATACGTTATCCTCCCATAGCCAGTAACCTGTGCTTATTATACATTATCCCACCCATAGCCAGTAACCTGTGCTTATTATACATTATCCCCCCACAACCAGTAACCTGTGCTTATTATACATTATCCCCCCATAGCCAGTAACCTGTGTTTATTATACATCATCCTCCCATAGCCAGTAACCTGTGTTTATTATACATTATCCTCCCCATAGACAGTAACCTGTATTTATTATACATTATCCTCCCCATAGCCAGTAACCTGTGCTTATTATACATTATCCCCCCACAACCAGTAACCTGTGCTTATTATACATTATCCCCCCATAGCCAGTAACCTGTATTTATTATACATTATCCTCCCCATAGCCAGTAACCTGTGTATATTATACATCATCCTCCCCATAGCCAGTAACCTGTGTGTATTATACATTATCCCCCCATAGCCAGTAACCTGTGTTTATTATACATTATCCCCCCATAGCCAGTAACCTGTGTTTATTATACATTATCCCCCCACAACCAGTAACCTGTGCTTATTATACATTATCCTCCCCATAGCCAGTAACCTGTGTATATTATACATCATCCTCCCCATAGCCAGTAACCTGTGTGTATTATACATTATCCCCCCATAGCCAGTAACCTGTGTTTATTATACATCATCCCCCCATAGCCAGTAACCTGTGTTTATTATACATTATCCCCCCACAACCAGTAACCTGTGTTTATTATACATTATCCTCCCATAGCCAGTAACCTGTGTTTATTATACATTATCCTTCCCATAGCCAGTAACCTGTGTTTATTATACATTATCCCTCCATAGCCAGTAACCTGTGTTTATTATACATTATCCCCCCATAGTCAGTAACCTGTGTTTATTATACATAATCCCTCCCATAGCCAGTAACCTGTGTGTATTATACATTATCCTCCCATAGCCAGTAACCTGTGCTTATTATACATTATCCCACCCATAGCCAGTAACCTGTGCTTATTATACATTATCCCCCCACAACCAGTAACCTGTGCTTATTATACATTATCCCCCCATAGCCAGTAACCTGTGTGTATTATACATTATCCTCCCATAGCCAGTAACCTGTGCTTATTATACATTATCCCACCCATAGCCAGTAACCTGTGCTTATTATACATTATCCCCCCACAACCAGTAACCTGTGCTTATTATACATTATCCCCCCATAGCCAGTAACCTGTGTTTATTATACATTATCCTCCCATAGCCAGTAACCTGTGTTTATTATACATCATCCTCCCATCGCCAGTAACCTGTGTTTATTATCCATTATCCTCCCCATAGACAGTAACCTGTGCTTATTATACATTATCCCCCCCATAGCCAGTAACCTGTATTTATTATACATTATCCCCCCATAGCTTGTAACCTGTGTGTATTATACATTATCCCCCCATAGCCAGTAACCTGTGTTTATTATACATTATCCCCCCATAGCCAGTAACCTGTGTTTATTATACATTATCCCCCCACAACCAGTAACCTGTGGTTATTATACATTATCCTCCCATAGCCAGTAACCTGTGTTTATTATACATTATCCTCCCCATAGCCAGTAACCTGTGTTTATTACACATTATCCTCCCATAGCCAGTAACCTGTGTTTATTATACATTATCCTCCCAAAGCCAGTAACCTGTGTTTATTATACATTATCCCCCACAACCAGTAACCTGTGTTTATTATACATTATCCCCCACAACCAGTAACCTGTGTTTATTATACATTATCCCTCCCATAGCCCTTAACCTGTGTGTTTATTATACATTATCCTCCCCATATCCAGTAACATGTGCTTATTATACATTATCCTCCCATAGCCAGTAACCTGTGTTTATTATACATTATCCCCCCACAACCAGTAACCTGTGTTAATTATACATTATCCCTCCCATAGCCCTTAACCTGTGTTTATTATACATTATCTTCCCCATAGCCAGTAACCTGTGCTTATTATACATTATCCTCCCATAGCCAGTAACCTGTGTTTATTATACATTATCCTCCCATAGCCAGTAACCTGTGTTTATTATACATTATCCTCCCCATAGCCAGTAACCTGTGCTTATTATACATTATCCTCCCATAGCGAGTAACCTGTGTTTATTATACATTATCCCTCCCATAGCCCTTAACCTGTGTTTATTATACATTATCCTCCCCATATCCAGTAACATGTGCTTATTATACATTATCCTCCCCATAGCCAGTAACCTGTGTTTATTATACATTATCCCCCACAACCAGTAACCTGTGTTTATTATGCATTATCCCCCCACAACCAGTAACCTGTGTTTATTATACATTATCCCTCCCATAGCCCTTAACCTGTGTTTATTATACATTATCCTCCCCATATCCAGTAACATGTGCTTATTATACATTATCCTCCCCATAGCCAGTAACCTGTGCTTATTATACATTATCCCTCCATAGCCAGTAACCTGTGTTTATTATACATTATCCCCCCATAGTCAGTAACCTGTGTTTATTATACATTATCCCTCCCATAGCCAGTAACCTGTGTGTATTATACGTTATCCTCCCATAGCCAGTAACCTGTGCTTATTATACATTATCCCACCTATAGCCAGTAACCTGTGCTTATTATACATTATCCCCCCACAACCAGTAACCTGTGCTTATTATACATTATCCCCCCATAGCCAGTAACCTGTGTTTATTATACATCATCCTCCCATAGCCAGTAACCTGTGTTTATTATACATTATCCTCCCCATAGACAATAACCTGTATTTATTATACATTATCCTCCCCATAGCCAGTAACCTGTTTATATTATACATCATCCTCCCCATAGCCAGTAACCTGTGCTTATTATACATTATCCCCCCACAACCAGTAACCTGTGCTTATTATACATTATCCCCCCATAGCCAGTAACCTGTATTTATTATACATTATCCTCCCCATAGCCAGTAACCTGTGTATATTATACATCATCCTCCCCATAGCCAGTAACCTGTGTGTATTATACATTATCCCCCCATAGCCAGTAACCTGTGTTTATTATACATTATCCCCCCATAGCCAGTAACCTGTGTTTATTATACATTATCCCCCCACAACCAGTAACCTGTGCTTATTATACATTATCCTCCCCATAGCCAGTAACCTGTGTATATTATACATCATCCTCCCCATAGCCAGTAACCTGTGTGTATTATACATTATCCCCCCATAGCCAGTAACCTGTGTTTATTATACATTATCCCCCCATAGCCAGTAACCTGTGTTTATTATACATTATCCCCCCACAACCAGTAACCTGTGTTTATTATACATTATCCTCCCATAGCAAGTAACCTGTGTTTATTATACATTATCCTCCCATAGCCAGTAACCTGTGTTTATTATACATTATCCTCCCCATAGACAGTAACCTGTATTTATTATACATTATCCTCCCCATAGCCAGTAACCTGTTTATATTATACATCATCCTCCCCATAGCCAGTAACCTGTGCTTATTATACATTATCCCCCCACAACCAGTAACCTGTGCTTATTATACATTATCCCCCCATAGCCAGTAACCTGTATTTATTATACATTATCCTCCCCATAGCCAGTAACCTGTGTATATTATACATCATCCTCCCCATAGCCAGTAACCTGTGTGTATTATACATTATCCCCCCATAGCCAGTAACCTGTGTTTATTATACATTATCCCCCCATAGCCAGTAACCTGTGTTTATTATACATTATCCCCCCACAACCAGTAACCTGTGCTTATTATACATTATCCTCCCCATAGCCAGTAACCTGTGTATATTATACATCATCCTCCCCATAGCCAGTAACCTGTGTGTATTATACATTATCCCCCCATAGCCAGTAACCTGTGTTTATTATACATTATCCCCCCATAGCCAGTAACCTGTGTTTATTATACATTATCCCCCCACAACCAGTAACCTGTGTTTATTATACATTATCCTCCCATAGCCAGTAACCTGTGTTTATTATACATTATCCTCCCCATAGCCAGTAACCTGTGTTTATTATACATTATCCCTCCATAGCCAGTAACCTGTGTTTATTATACATTATCCCCCCATAGTCAGTAACCTGTGTTTATTATACATTATCCCTCCCATAGCCAGTAACCTGTGTGTATTATACATTATCCTCCCATAGCCAGTAACCTGTGCTTATTATACATTATCCCCCCACAACCAGTAACCTGTGCTTATTATACATTATCCCCCCATAGCCAGTAACCTGTGTGTATTATACATTATCCTCCCATAGCCAGTAACCTGTGCTTATTATACATTATCCCACCCATAGCCAGTAACCTGTGCTTATTATACATTATCCCCCCACAACCAGTAACCTGTGCTTATTATACATTATCCCCCCATAGCCAGTAACCTGTGTGTATTATACATTATCCCCCCATAGCCAGTAACCTGTGTTTATTATACATTATCCCCCCATAGCCAGTAACCTGTGTTTATTATACATTATCCCCCCACAACCAGTAACCTGTGCTTATTATACATTATCCTCCCCATAGCCAGTAACCTGTGTATATTATACATCATCCTCCCCATAGCCAGTAACCTGTGTGTATTATACATTATCCCCCCATAGCCAGTAACCTGTGTTTATTATACATTATCCCCCCATAGCCAGTAACCTGTGTTTATTATACATTATCCCCCCACAACCAGTAACCTGTGTTTATTATACATTATCCTCCCATAGCCAGTAACCTGTGTTTATTATACATTATCCTCCCCATAGCCAGTAACCTGTGTTTATTATACATTATCCCTCCATAGCCAGTAACCTGTGTTTATTATACATTATCCCCCCATAGTCAGTAACCTGTGTTTATTATACATTATCCCTCCCATAGCCAGTAACCTGTGTGTATTATACATTATCCTCCCATAGCCAGTAACCTGTGCTTATTATACATTATCCCCCCACAACCAGTAACCTGTGCTTATTATACATTATCCCCCCATAGCCAGTAACCTGTGTGTATTATACATTATCCTCCCATAGCCAGTAACCTGTGCTTATTATACATTATCCCACCCATAGCCAGTAACCTGTGCTTATTATACATTATCCCCCCACAACCAGTAACCTGTGCTTATTATACATTATCCCCCCATAGCCAGTAACCTGTGTTTATTATACATTATCCCCCCATAGCCAGTAACCTGTGTTTATTATACATCATCCTCCCATCGCCAGTAACCTGTGTTTATTATACATTATCCTCCCCATAGACAGTAACCTGTGCTTATTATACATTATCCCCCCACAACCAGTAACCTGTGCTTATTATACATTATCCCCCCCATAGCCAGTAACCTGTATTTATTATACATTATCCCCCCATAGCTTGTAACCTGTGTGTATTATACATTATCCCCCCATAGCCAGTAACCTGTGTTTATTATACATTATCCCCCCCATAGCCAGTAACCTGTGTTTATTATACATTATCCCCCCACAACCAGTAACCTGTGTTTATTATACATTATCCTCCCATAGCCAGTAACCTGTGTTTATTATACATTATCCTCCCCATAGCCAGTAACCTGTGTTTATTACACATTATCCTCCCATAGCCAGTAACCTGTGTTTATTATACATTATCCTCCCAAAGCCAGTAACCTGTGTTTATTATACATTATCCCCCACAACCAGTAACCTGTGTTTATTATACATTATCCCCCCACAACCAGTAACCTGTGTTTATTATACATTATCCCTCCCATAGCCCTTAACCTGTGTGTTTATTATACATTATCCTCCCCATATCCAGTAACATGTGCTTATTATACATTATCCTCCCCATAGCCAGTAACCTGTGTATATTATACATCATCCTCCCCATAGCCAGTAACCTGTGTGTATTATACATTATCCCCCCATAGCCAGTAACCTGTGTTTATTATACATTATCCCCCCATAGCCAGTAACCTGTGTTTATTATACATTATCCCCCCACAACCAGTAACCTGTGTTTATTATACATTATCCTCCCATAGCAAGTAACCTGTGTTTATTATACATTATCCTCCCATAGCCAGTAACCTGTGTTTATTATACATTATCCTCCCCATAGACAGTAACCTGTATTTATTATACATTATCCTCCCCATAGCCAGTAACCTGTTTATATTATACATCATCCTCTCCATAGCCAGTAACCTGTGCTTATTATACATTATCCCCCCACAACCAGTAACCTGTGCTTATTATACATTATCCCCCCATAGCCAGTAACCTGTATTTATTATACATTATCCTCCCCATAGCCAGTAACCTGTGTATATTATACATCATCCTCCCCATAGCCAGTAACCTGTGTGTATTATACATTATCCCCCCATAGCCAGTAACCTGTGTTTATTATACATTATCCCCCCATAGCCAGTAACCTGTGTTTATTATACATTATCCCCCCACAACCAGTAACCTGTGCTTATTATACATTATCCTCCCCATAGCCAGTAACCTGTGTATATTATACATCATCCTCCCCATAGCCAGTAACCTGTGTGTATTATACATTATCCCCCCATAGCCAGTAACCTGTGTTTATTATACATTATCCCCCCATAGCCAGTAACCTGTGTTTATTATACATTATCCCCCCACAACCAGTAACCTGTGTTTATTATACATTATCCTCCCATAGCCAGTAACCTGTGTTTATTATACATTATCCTCCCCATAGCCAGTAACCTGTGTTTATTATACATTATCCCTCCATAGCCAGTAACCTGTGTTTATTATACATTATCCCCCCATAGTCAGTAACCTGTGTTTATTATACATTATCCCTCCCATAGCCAGTAACCTGTGTGTATTATACATTATCCTCCCATAGCCAGTAACCTGTGCTTATTATACATTATCCCCCCACAACCAGTAACCTGTGCTTATTATACATTATCCCCCCATAGCCAGTAACCTGTGTGTATTATACATTATCCTCCCATAGCCAGTAACCTGTGCTTATTATACATTATCCCACCCATAGCCAGTAACCTGTGCTTATTATACATTATCCCCCCACAACCAGTAACCTGTGCTTATTATACATTATCCCCCCATAGCCAGTAACCTGTGTGTATTATACATTATCCCCCCATAGCCAGTAACCTGTGTTTATTATACATTATCCCCCCATAGCCAGTAACCTGTGTTTATTATACATTATCCCCCCACAACCAGTAACCTGTGCTTATTATACATTATCCTCCCCATAGCCAGTAACCTGTGTATATTATACATCATCCTCCCCATAGCCAGTAACCTGTGTGTATTATACATTATCCCCCCATAGCCAGTAACCTGTGTTTATTATACATTATCCCCCCATAGCCAGTAACCTGTGTTTATTATACATTATCCCCCCACAACCAGTAACCTGTGTTTATTATACATTATCCTCCCATAGCCAGTAACCTGTGTTTATTATACATTATCCTCCCCATAGCCAGTAACCTGTGTTTATTATACATTATCCCTCCATAGCCAGTAACCTGTGTTTATTATACATTATCCCCCCATAGTCAGTAACCTGTGTTTATTATACATTATCCCTCCCATAGCCAGTAACCTGTGTGTATTATACATTATCCTCCCATAGCCAGTAACCTGTGCTTATTATACATTATCCCCCCACAACCAGTAACCTGTGCTTATTATACATTATCCCCCCATAGCCAGTAACCTGTGTGTATTATACATTATCCTCCCATAGCCAGTAACCTGTGCTTATTATACATTATCCCACCCATAGCCAGTAACCTGTGCTTATTATACATTATCCCCCCACAACCAGTAACCTGTGCTTATTATACATTATCCCCCCATAGCCAGTAACCTGTGTTTATTATACATTATCCCCCCATAGCCAGTAACCTGTGTTTATTATACATCATCCTCCCATCGCCAGTAACCTGTGTTTATTATACATTATCCTCCCCATAGACAGTAACCTGTGCTTATTATACATTATCCCCCCACAACCAGTAACCTGTGCTTATTATACATTATCCCCCCCATAGCCAGTAACCTGTATTTATTATACATTATCCCCCCATAGCTTGTAACCTGTGTGTATTATACATTATCCCCCCATAGCCAGTAACCTGTGTTTATTATACATTATCCCCCCCATAGCCAGTAACCTGTGTTTATTATACATTATCCCCCCACAACCAGTAACCTGTGTTTATTATACATTATCCTCCCATAGCCAGTAACCTGTGTTTATTATACATTATCCTCCCCATAGCCAGTAACCTGTGTTTATTACACATTATCCTCCCATAGCCAGTAACCTGTGTTTATTATACATTATCCTCCCAAAGCCAGTAACCTGTGTTTATTATACATTATCCCCCACAACCAGTAACCTGTGTTTATTATACATTATCCCCCCACAACCAGTAACCTGTGTTTATTATACATTATCCCTCCCATAGCCCTTAACCTGTGTGTTTATTATACATTATCCTCCCCATATCCAGTAACATGTGCTTATTATACATTATCCTCCCCATAGCCAGTAACCTGTGTATATTATACATCATCCTCCCCATAGCCAGTAACCTGTGTGTATTATACATTATCCCCCCATAGCCAGTAACCTGTGTTTATTATACATTATCCCCCCATAGCCAGTAACCTGTGTTTATTATACATTATCCCCCCACAACCAGTAACCTGTGTTTATTATACATTATCCTCCCATAGCAAGTAACCTGTGTTTATTATACATTATCCTCCCATAGCCAGTAACCTGTGTTTATTATACATTATCCTCCCCATAGACAGTAACCTGTATTTATTATACATTATCCTCCCCATAGCCAGTAACCTGTTTATATTATACATCATCCTCTCCATAGCCAGTAACCTGTGCTTATTATACATTATCCCCCCACAACCAGTAACCTGTGCTTATTATACATTATCCCCCCATAGCCAGTAACCTGTATTTATTATACATTATCCTCCCCATAGCCAGTAACCTGTGTATATTATACATCATCCTCCCCATAGCCAGTAACCTGTGTGTATTATACATTATCCCCCCATAGCCAGTAACCTGTGTTTATTATACATTATCCCCCCATAGCCAGTAACCTGTGTTTATTATACATTATCCCCCCACAACCAGTAACCTGTGCTTATTATACATTATCCTCCCCATAGCCAGTAACCTGTGTATATTATACATCATCCTCCCCATAGCCAGTAACCTGTGTGTATTATACATTATCCCCCCATAGCCAGTAACCTGTGTTTATTATACATTATCCCCCCATAGCCAGTAACCTGTGTTTATTATACATTATCCCCCCACAACCAGTAACCTGTGTTTATTATACATTATCCTCCCATAGCCAGTAACCTGTGTTTATTATACATTATCCTCCCCATAGCCAGTAACCTGTGTTTATTATACATTATCCCTCCATAGCCAGTAACCTGTGTTTATTATACATTATCCCCCCATAGTCAGTAACCTGTGTTTATTATACATTATCCCTCCCATAGCCAGTAACCTGTGTGTATTATACATTATCCTCCCATAGCCAGTAACCTGTGCTTATTATACATTATCCCCCCACAACCAGTAACCTGTGCTTATTATACATTATCCCCCCATAGCCAGTAACCTGTGTGTATTATACATTATCCTCCCATAGCCAGTAACCTGTGCTTATTATACATTATCCCACCCATAGCCAGTAACCTGTGCTTATTATACATTATCCCCCCACAACCAGTAACCTGTGCTTATTATACATTATCCCCCCATAGCCAGTAACCTGTGTGTATTATACATTATCCCCCCATAGCCAGTAACCTGTGTTTATTATACATTATCCCCCCATAGCCAGTAACCTGTGTTTATTATACATTATCCCCCCACAACCAGTAACCTGTGCTTATTATACATTATCCTCCCCATAGCCAGTAACCTGTGTATATTATACATCATCCTCCCCATAGCCAGTAACCTGTGTGTATTATACATTATCCCCCCATAGCCAGTAACCTGTGTTTATTATACATTATCCCCCCATAGCCAGTAACCTGTGTTTATTATACATTATCCCCCCACAACCAGTAACCTGTGTTTATTATACATTATCCTCCCATAGCCAGTAACCTGTGTTTATTATACATTATCCTCCCCATAGCCAGTAACCTGTGTTTATTATACATTATCCCTCCATAGCCAGTAACCTGTGTTTATTATACATTATCCCCCCATAGTCAGTAACCTGTGTTTATTATACATTATCCCTCCCATAGCCAGTAACCTGTGTGTATTATACATTATCCTCCCATAGCCAGTAACCTGTGCTTATTATACATTATCCCCCCACAACCAGTAACCTGTGCTTATTATACATTATCCCCCCATAGCCAGTAACCTGTGTGTATTATACATTATCCTCCCATAGCCAGTAACCTGTGCTTATTATACATTATCCCACCCATAGCCAGTAACCTGTGCTTATTATACATTATCCCCCCACAACCAGTAACCTGTGCTTATTATACATTATCCCCCCATAGCCAGTAACCTGTGTTTATTATACATTATCCCCCCATAGCCAGTAACCTGTGTTTATTATACATCATCCTCCCATCGCCAGTAACCTGTGTTTATTATACATTATCCTCCCCATAGACAGTAACCTGTGCTTATTATACATTATCCCCCCACAACCAGTAACCTGTGCTTATTATACATTATCCCCCCCATAGCCAGTAACCTGTATTTATTATACATTATCCCCCCATAGCTTGTAACCTGTGTGTATTATACATTATCCCCCCATAGCCAGTAACCTGTGTTTATTATACATTATCCCCCCCATAGCCAGTAACCTGTGTTTATTATACATTATCCCCCCACAACCAGTAACCTGTGTTTATTATACATTATCCTCCCATAGCCAGTAACCTGTGTTTATTATACATTATCCTCCCCATAGCCAGTAACCTGTGTTTATTACACATTATCCTCCCATAGCCAGTAACCTGTGTTTATTATACATTATCCTCCCAAAGCCAGTAACCTGTGTTTATTATACATTATCCCCCACAACCAGTAACCTGTGTTTATTATACATTATCCCCCCACAACCAGTAACCTGTGTTTATTATACATTATCCCTCCCATAGCCCTTAACCTGTGTGTTTATTATACATTATCCTCCCCATATCCAGTAACATGTGCTTATTATACATTATCCTGCCATAGCCAGTAACCTGTGTTTATTATACATTATCCCCCCACAACCAGTAACCTGTGTTAATTATACATTATCCCTCCCATAGCCCTTAACCTGTGTTTATTATACATTATCCTCCCCATAGCCAGTAACCTGTGCTTATTATACATTATCCTCCCATAGCCAGTAACCTGTGTTTATTATACATTATCCTCCCATAGCCAGTAACCTGTGTTTATTATACATTATCCTCCCCATAGCCAGTAACCTGTGCTTATTATACATTATCCTCCCATAGCGAGTAACCTGTGTTTATTATACATTATCCCTCCCTGAGCCCTTAACCTGTGTTTATTATACATTATCCTCCCCATATCCAGTAACATGTGCTTATTATACATTATCCTCCCCATAGCCAGTAACCTGTGTTTATTATACATTATCCCCCACAACCAGTAACCTGTGTTTATTATACATTATCCCCCCACAACCAGTAACCTGTGTTTATTATACATTATCCCTCCCATAGCCCTTAACCTGTGTTTATTATACATTATCCTCCCCATATCCAGTAACATGTGCTTATTATACATTATCCTCCCCATAGCCAGTAACCTGTGCTTATTATACATTATCCCTCCATAGCCAGTAACCTGTGTTTATTATACATTATCCCCCCATAGTCAGTAACCTGTGTTTATTATACATTATCCCTCCCATAGCCAGTAACCTGTGTGTATTATACGTTATCCTCCCATAGCCAGTAACCTGTGCTTATTATACATTATCCCACCTATAGCCAGTAACCTGTGCTTATTATACATTATCCCCCCACAACCAGTAACCTGTGCTTATTATACATTATCCCCCCATAGCCAGTAACCTGTGTTTATTATACATCATCCTCCCATAGCCAGTAACCTGTGTTTATTATACATTATCCTCCCCATAGACAGTAACCTGTATTTATTATACATTATCCTCCCCATAGCCAGTAACCTGTTTATATTATACATCATCCTCCCCATAGCCAGTAACCTGTGCTTATTATACATTATCCCCCCACAACCAGTAACCTGTGCTTATTATACATTATCCCCCCATAGCCAGTAACCTGTATTTATTATACATTATCCTCCCCATAGCCAGTAACCTGTGTATATTATACATCATCCTCCCCATAGCCAGTAACCTGTGTGTATTATACATTATCCCCCCATAGCCAGTAACCTGTGTTTATTATACATTATCCCCCCATAGCCAGTAACCTGTGTTTATTATACATTATCCCCCCACAACCAGTAACCTGTGCTTATTATACATTATCCTCCCATAGCCAGTAACCTGTGTTTATTATGCATTACCCCCCATATACAGTAACCTGTGTTTATTATACATTATCCTCCCCATATCCAGTAACATGTGCTTATTATACATTATCCTCCCCATAGCCAGTAACCTGTGCTTATTATACATTATCCTCCCATAGCCAGTGTAACCTGTGTTTATTATACATTATCCTCCCATAGCCAGTAACCTGTGTTTATTATACATTATCCCTCCCATAGCCAGTAACGTGTTTATTATACATTATCCCCCATAGTCAGTAACCTGTGTTTATTATACATTATCCTCCCCATAGCCAGTAACCTGTGTTTATTATATATTATCCTCCCATTTCCAGTAACCTGTGTTTATTTTACATTATCCTCCCATAGCCCGTAACCTGTGTTTATTATACATTATCCCCCCATAGCCAGTAACCTGTGTTTATTATACATTATCCTCCCTATAGCCAGTAACCTGTGCTTATTATACATTATCCCCCCATAGCCAGTAACCTGTGTTTATTATACATTATCCCCCCATAGCCAGTAACCTGTGTTTATTATACATTATCCTCCCATAGCCAGTAACCTGTGTTTATTATACATTATCCCCCCATAGCCAGTAACCTGTGTTTATTATACATTATCCCCCATAGCCAGTAACCTGTGTTTATTATACATTATCCTCCCACAGCCAGTAACCTGTGTTTATTATACATTATCCCCCCATAGTCAGTAACCTGTGCTTATTATACATTATCCTCCCATAGCCAGTAACCTGTGTTTATTATACATCATCCCTCCCATAGCCAGTAACCTCTGTTTATTATACATTATCCCCCATAGTCATTTATCGTTGGACCTAAGCAGCATGATGTCTTAGGCCGGCCCAGAGAGTGAGTGAGTGAGTGAATAATATAATATATATGTTCAGAAACATATTAGTAATATATGTAAATCGGGTTCATGCAAAGAGGGTGAAAAGGTATTAAAGAAAAACACACTTATTGCATCAAATTTACAAAGCCAAACTTTTAAAAGCTTTCCTCATTTCTTTCTCGAGATGAGGAATATATCGGTTGTAGACTGAGGATTTCCATCTGCCCAATCCTTTAATAATATGCACTGGAGTGTCAGTGTTGAAGGAGAACGAAGCTGCCCCTATTCTAAATGAAATACCCGAGACATGGATACAACCCAATCTTAGGAGTAGTATTCTGATGTAGAAGATGAATTTAGCCGTAGTCAGAGGGATTCAGTGAGAGTCGTGGTGAAATGTGTGTGGCATGACTGAGTGTGGGGAAGTAAGAGTCAAGTATTTTAACTGGGCACTAGTTCTAGGTGGGATAAAGTGGTATAGTGGATGGATGAGTAGTTTGGTTCGTTTTAGAGATTTGTAGAGAAAGTATATAGTGATCATGATTTTTAGCGATATCCAATATTTTTAAGGTGGTCCCCAGGGCCGGCGCCACCTGTAAGGCGACCTAGGCAGCCGCCTAGGGCGCAACTTACTAGGGGGCGCCGGATCCCTGTCCCCGGTGCGCCTCCTCATGCTGCGCCGCCTGAGCGCTTTAGCAAGCCCCAGGCGGCGCAGCACTGCTGTGTGAGGGCGGCCGGGTTTGAGTGACCGGCAGGAGGGAAGCGCAGAGCGCTCCCTCCTGCCGGTCTCCATGTAGCGTGGCCGGGCAGCGCGGAACGGGGACAGGAACCTTTGTTTCCTGTACCCGGCCGCCGGCGGAATGACAGGAAGTGCTCACTCAGTGAGCATTTCCTTTCATTCCGCCGGCGGCCGGGTACAGGAAACAATGGTTCCTGTCCCGCGTTCCGCGCCGCCCGGCCACGCTACATGGGCAGGAGGGGAGGGTAAGGACCACTAAGGGGGGGGGGTGTTAAGGACTACTAAGGGGGGGGATGTTAAGGACCACTAAGGGAGGGGGGTATAAGGACCACTAAGGGAGGGGGGGGTATAAGGACCACTAAGGGAGGGGGGGAGGGTATAAGGACCACTAAGTGGGGGGGGTATAAGGACCACTAAGGGAGGGGGGTATAAGGACCACTAAGGGAGGGGGGGAGGGTATAAGGACCACTAAGGGAGGGGGGGTATAAGGACCACTAAGGGAGGGGGGTATAAGGACCACTAAGGGAGGGGGGGGGGTATAAGGACCACTAAGGGAGGGGGGGTATAAGGACCACTAGGGGAGGGGGGTATAAGGACCACTGGGGGAGGGTATAAGGACCACTAAGGGAGGGAGGGGGTATAAGGACCACTAAGGGAGGGGGGGAGGGTATAAGGACCACTAAGGGAGGGGGGGGGAGTGTATAAGGACCACTAAGGGAGGGGGGGAGGGTATAAGGACCACTAAGGGAGGGGGGTATAAGGACCACTAAGGGAGGGGGGGTATAAGGACCACTAAGGGGCGGGGTATAAGGACCACTAAGGGAGGGGGGGTATAAGGACCACTAAGGGAGGGGGGGGTATAAGGACCACTAAGGGAGGGGGGGTATAAGGACCACTAGGGGAGGGGGGGGGTATAAGGACCACTAGGGGAGGGGGGGTATAAGGACCACTAGGGGGGGGTATAAGGACCACTAGGGGAGGGGGTTATAAGGACCACTAGGGGAGGGATGGGGGGGTATAAGGACCACTAGGGGAGGGATGGGGGGGTATAAGGACCACTAGGGGAGGGATGGTTGGGATAAGGACCACTAGGGGAGGGGGGGGGATAAGGAGCACTATGGGAGGAGGGGGATAAGGAGCACTATGGGAGGGGGGATAAGGAGCACTATGGGAGGGGGGGATAAGGAGCACTATAGGAGGGAGGGGGGGATAAGGACCCTATCCTACCCCACAAACCCTCTCTTTTACACTACACACATACACAATGCATCCCCCCCCACACACTGAAACAAACAATGCATTCCTACTCACACACAGACACACCCGAAACACACAATTCATCCCTTACGTTCTCTTACATAATTAATGCACCCCTTACAGACACACACTGCATTCAATTACATACACAGAAACAAACCTTGCACCCCTTACACACACACACACACACACACACACAGAAACATACAATGCATTCCTTACAAGCAAAAACACACTACATCCCCTATAAACACACTACATCCCTTACACAAATTGCACACATAAAACATCCCCAACTCACGGATGGGCCATGTAGGTGTATTTATGGGTGGGCATTGTAGGCGTATGCCCCCTGGGGGCCCAGACCTTGAGCTGTGTAAGGGGCCCTAAAAAATGGAGCTGCTTCCTGTTCGTTAATTGTTGTGAGCACTGTTAAAAACAGTCTCTAGAGAGCCTCTTCTACACCAGACCTGTGGAGCCAGACTGAGCCCATCATCAGCCTCTTGTCCTCATCTGGTGGTAAGTAGGCAATCCAATATATTATTAGTGGCACTAATCTCTAATTTACCTCACATTAAATGGATACTATAGTCACCAGAAGCACTACAGCATAATGTAGTGGTTCTGGTGTCTATAGCCTGTGCCTGTAGGCTTTCTAATGTAAACACACTGTCTTTTCAGATAAGACACTTTGTGAAGACTGGCGTTGGCCCATATGGCAGAGCATATGGGCGGGGCATTGTGATGTCACATGGTGGGCTGGACATATGGGGGGGCGGCAATTTTTTTTTGCCTAGGGCGGCAAAAATCCTTGCACCGGCCCTGGTGGTCCCAGTGCCACCACTCATATCTAGTGTCACAATAGCTTGCATTTAAGAAAACTAAAACTTTTTTGACTGTAATATAACAGCAGTCAGTTTCCTTCACACGTGTGCGTTTCAGGGCCTGCCAGGGCACAGTGTCACACCAGTGCAACTCATATCTGGTGTAACAGTAGTGTACATTAAAAAAAACCTAGAAATTTGACTGTGAAATAATAGCAGTCAGTTTCCTTCACCTGTGTGCGTTTCAGGGCCTGCCAGGGCACAGTGTCACACCAGTGCAACTCATATCTGGTGTAACAGTAGTGTACATTTAAAAAAAAAAAATACAGGGGGCTTGTTGTCACCTTTCAGGGACCCTTGGTGTTAAACGTGGCTGGGTGGCGGAAGAGACCTTCAATGACATCAGTGAGGACAAGGAACGGGACATGGCTAGCTTGGTATCCAACCTTGTGCAAATGGGGAGTTTGCGGTTGTGCAAATGGACTGTTTGCGGTTGTTTGCGGTGCGTTAAACGGGGAGTTTGGTCTGTCACTGTGAAGCGGGCATAACCCTTACACTACCTGATCGATACAACATCATACCTGATGTTTTAAAGCACGTTATTCCAAACAATTTAGGAATGTTAGGTGATTTATGCCCTTTATGAATTAAAACCAGACTCTGCATCAACTATGTAATTTTCCATGGGAGTTTTGCCATGGATCCCTCTCCGGCAAGCCACAGTCCAGGTGTTATTCCCCTTGAAACAACTTTTCCATCACTATTGTGGCCAGAAAGAGTCCCTGTGGGTTTTAAAATTTGCCTGCCTATTGAAGTCTATGGCGGTTCGCCAGGTTCGCCCGTTCCTGAACATTCCTGCGGAAGTTCGCGTTCGCCATTTGCGAATGGAAAATTTGATGTTCACGACATCACTAGTATCCAGCTGCTTTCACTCTGTGTACACTGTGTTCTTAGAGCTAATAGTGAGTAATAGACAGAGAGATAGAGCATATACCGAGTGGGTGATCCTGGCTATGTGGAATAGTTATGGTATCTCCTTACTGTGCCCAGCTCTGATTATTATTTCTGTATGTTACTCAGCTCAACTTGTTGTATGGATATCTCGGTAATCTATCCAGCTCTGTGTATTGTATAGGTATCTCTGTATAGTGCCCAACCCTGTTTTATATCTCTAATTCTTCTCAGCTCTGTTTGTGGCATGGTTATCTCTGTATTGTGCTCAGCTCTTTGCATTTTATAGATATCTTAATGCTGTACCCAGTTTGTTTTATTGTATGAGCATGAGCATATCTGTATTGGAATCAGCTCTCTGCATTGCATGAGTATCTCTGTACTGTATAGGGGGAAGTAAAATTCGGGGGGAGGAGTCTGGCGCCCCACCATCTTGAAACTTCACCAGCCACCACTGGATGCAAACACCAAACTTGTTCCAAGCCCTCATGGAACATGCCTCACCATCTGCACACATGATACCTAACCAGGATACCTGCTGCCTGGTCTAATGCATGGAGCATTACAAGGACTCTATTGAACTTTTAACACAGACAGAAGAAGGACAAATATCATTTCTAGTCAATCAGCTGCAGCTTCTGACTATCCTCCGATCAAGTGATAATGTCCTCTCATTATCTCAGAGAAATGAAATCAGTACACAACATCTAGTTAGGATGGATCCACTGTATAAATTTATCATGTATCACTGAGAGTCTGTCAACGATCAGGGAAGACTGCATGATTCATATTGAAACATGGGGAACTCGAGACACTCGTCTCAGAATTAAATAACATATGTATCTAAAGGTAAACTTTTAGTGACTTGCAAAATACTTTACCAAGAATTGTCTGTTGAGATATCTCTCATTTTCAGATTTGTCTTAGTGAAGCTAAATGTGTTGTTTTCTTCTTTTTATAGGCACCATAATTACTACAGCTAGTTGTCATGATGCAAGGTGCAGTTCTTCAGTTTTTTTTTTTTTTTTTGTTTTGTTTTTTGATAAACATTTTTTTGATAGCTGGAACGGTAGGGCTAAAATGACCTTGGAACTCAAAGTTTGCATTTAAATGTACTGACAAAATCCAAAGGTACTGTGCCCAAAGACTACATCAATCCCTTTAATATTTGGTTCGATGAAATGTAAAACAATTTTTTTTTTTGTGAAATAGTGTTTTTTACATTGAAAATATTGACTAGCTCAAAGAAGAAAAAGGAAGAAAAGAGCTGACCGATTTCTTCTTGTTTTTTTGGCTAGGAATTACAATAATACAGGATGAGCGTCTGGGCTAGGGGATGACTCCTTAAGTGTTACTTAAATTACTGAATAGCACGCTGCATTGTGCCAAGTGTGAAGGATTTTAATTATGCAACTTGCTGTGTATAGCTACAAGTGTCACCGTATACCTCACAAAGGGCACTGATGGCAGGAAAATACATTTAAAGGTTCCTTTCTAGAGCTCGGTTCCTACATGTATTATTTACATGATGGTAAAATGAACCTACTGTACTTTATCTCTTATCCAGCATCTCTTTAATCCTTTATTCTTCGCTGCTAATGGCTGCATTGTGCAAAATCACTCGTTTTTCCTCTGAATTATTTCCAGACAGGTCTTATATCATTGACCATTAGTTAGAAACACAAAGTCTGGGCCAAAAATCTAGAAAGAGTAGGATCTGTTATACTGAGCAAGAAGTCAATGACTAAACCCTATGAGTATTTTACCTCGAAGGGCTTTCTTTCTCCTTTTTGCTCTTAAACAATTCTTATGTAAAAAAAAAAAACTATAATTGATACCTCTATTTTTCATTATATGTGTTTTAATTTTAAGTAATATTAATATTATTATTAAGGTTATTATTTTTCATAAAGTGCCAACATATTCTGTATCGCTTTACAATGTTACGTTGGGGATATAAACCAGCAGGTCATTGACAAACAAAATAATGTTGACAAAATCAGGGTTTGGCTCCAATTTATATATAATATAAATATATATTTTTTTCTTCTGAGTTAGATTGAAAAAAATTGACTCTACTAGATTGATGCATGTATTTATTACAAACTAATTTATTACAACTTTACATACCACGTTTGAGTGAGAAAGTACAGTGGATAGAAAATAAAACAAAGTGATTCATAGTCTCACATTCAATTCCCAACAAGGGTAACTTAGACTCTCATCCTTCTGAAGTCAATAATACAAGTAACATTAAGTTAGGTAAAACATCTAGCAACCATGTATATAAATTTAGCCTTCATAAGAATGTATTCTAAGCATTTTTACAAAGAGGCAGCTACATAACATATCCCCAATCTCCCATATGAGCCACAGCATGACCTATTTTGACAGATCCTTGGACACTTATATCTGTTGCCCTGCAAGAATGTCCCTATTTGCACTCAAAGTACAGATTGTCCATTTCAGAACCAGGACATCTGAATTAGAATAAAAATCTGCAACACTGTTATTCACTAAAGGAAGAATTCTAAGTGAAATTCTCACTAAAGGGAGAATTCAATGTAAATTCAAAGTGAATTTCAAATTTAAGGTATCAATAGCCAAACTAAAAAACACATTTCTAAGTCAGCTATTCTTCCAATTTGGCTAAACATTTATTGAATAAAAAGATTAGTACAGACTAGTGAGGAACAAGGCCAATAGCAATCCTATTACCCTTATTCAAGTACTAGTCCAACATTGGAATGAACCTTAAAAATGTATAATTCACAACTTTATTAAATCTTAACAATCTCCCTGGGCAAATAGGCAGTTTTTATTTTTAGGCAGTAATAGATGAGTTAGTATTGGCTACTTTAGGTCGATGATGCGCTGCCTTGAAGCAGCAGTGTTTAGCTTGTTTCACACTGGCAATATCTAGTCTATGAGGGGTTATCCTGAAGCAGTTATTTACAGATTGTTTAGCTATCTTAGCTATCTCTCTATTGGCTAATCTCTGTATCTTCAAGGTGTATCCTGTATGGGACTACTTGTTCCTTTACTTTTGAGCGGACCAATTTAGGTCTGCATACTTGTCTATCATCTATATATTATTATATTGGCTCTGAGCACTTGACCATAAGGGATAATAAACTATTATATTCAATTGTTGGTTGCCCGGTTGTTATAGTTTCTCAGCTTGGGGTTTACTGCTTTGGATTACCCAATATATTCCAATTTTCTTTTCTTTCTATGGTTTCTTAATGATAAGTTAAGCTGATTAATAAGACAGAGTCACTGGTTAACACCATACAGAGCCTTCTTTACTCTACAATTTCTGCCTATGATCCATTACACTGCCTTAGGATCAGTCTGCTATTCTTTATGTACATTTATTGTTATATATTAGATACTATACCAGGCTTTCCTAGCCCCCAGCCGCTTATAAGACTTAGCTGGGTGCTTTCAATTTGTAGGCATTTTTGCAACATGGTATCAGGTTACGTTCACCTGCTTTCTAGTCAATTTCCAAGCTGGGAGATCACTCTGACTATCTATATAGGATCCAACTGCTTGGCCAATTTTATTTATTTTCTATTTTTTCACTTTATCACATTTTTCTGGCATTTTTTTGTGTGTGTTTTTGTGTCATCGAATCATCCTTATAGGGATTTAATAAAGTTGTGAATTATACATTTTTAAGGTTCTCTCATTCCAATGTTGGACTAGTACTTTAATAAGGGTTATAGGAGTGCTATTGGCTTGTTTCTCACTAGTCTGTACTAATCTTCTTATTGATTTCTATGTTGGGTTATGCCCTAATTACCCCAAAACTATCACAGACTCCGTCTTAGATTCTCTTTCATCGTGTTTGTATATTTATCATCTTATTAAATAATCTATTAAATAATCCCCAAGTTTGCAATGAATAGTCCACAGGTTTCGACAGAAATTTCCATTTGGCGTCCTCTGAGATAGTGGAAAGAACAACTAAACACTAATTAAATTGTCAGATTGCCCTGTGGGTGTTCAGTTAAAATAAAATATATAAAAAATGAAAAAAAATTGTGAGGGCTCACAGGGATATCAAAACACCAGGGAGACCAAGTATGTGCTTCTGACTGTTCACCCAGAGGTGTAACTCCACCAGCGTCAGCATCATTGGGGTGTCATTAGCCAGTCTAGAACCAGAGTTCTGGCAAAGACCAATATCATTTCTATGCAGCTCTGTGCACAGAATTATATTCATTGGCTGAGAGTGGTCAGCTGATGCTCTCAGCCAATAAATAAGCAGGCAGCATCTGCCTCAGGATTCTGTTATAAACCTGCCTTCAGAGCAGAACATGAGGTTGCTGGGTCCCAGGTAAGAGGACACAAACCGTTGCAATATGGCTTGGCCCATTACCTGGATATTTGGTCAGGGTACTCCTGTAGTTGTTACAATGGTTGTTATAACAGTTGTAGTTGTTCTAACAGTTGGCGTAACCCTTTAACAATAACTGAAAGTAAAAGGTGATGAATGTAAGAGTGTCACCCAACAGTGTTGTTTACTAGTTCCCTGATGGCAGTGGTCTCTTTCAGCAGGATAATACAACCTGCCACACTGCATAGATTGTTCAGGAATGCTTTGTGGAACATGACAAAGAGTTTAAGGTGTTGCTTGGGCCTCTAAATACCCCAAATTCCAATGCTGGGACAGCAAATAAGGTCAATAGAGGCCTGACCTTGCAACCTGTAGCATTTAAAGGATCTGCTGCTAATGTCTTGGTGCCAGATAAAACTGGACATGTTCTGAGGTCTTATGCCATTACTAAGAGAGCTTATACCTTAATTTATGGGATCTATCTGATATGCAAGTGGCATAGGTTCTCTTTGTAATTGCATAAGTGAGCAACATATTTTTGAGACCTGAGCAAGCTACAGAGTCTCTCTATTCTCTCAGAATTTTCATATTCTCTGTCTTGGTTGCAAAAAATATACAAATAATGATATAGTTCTGTGCTTTTGGATTTCAATTAATTTGTCACAATGTCCTTAAAATACATTTTGCTTTCAATGTCATGTTAAAAATAACCTTAATTCAATTAGCTACCAGTGTACATAAATAGTGCTATTCTTGATTAATCACCAGAGTGCTTTATATAAAAACATTCCCCTCTGCTTCCTTCTATTGAAAATGCAGTAAAAGTTATGGAACCATAGCTACTAAAAAGCACTCTCACTATGAGAAATCCCTGTTTAATCCTACCAATCGATCTGTGGTGCTTTTGGAACATTTGCTCTGGGTTCAGTCTGGTCTCCTTGTATGTTATTTGCTATTAATGTTTGCCTTCAGATTATTTTTGTCAGAACTGCCTGGGCTAAAGAATGTAGTCGAAGTAAGAAAAATAAACAAGGTTTATGGAAACCAGTAGCCAGCACATTGGTGGACCAATAATTCAATGCGAGAGCATTTAATTCTTTATTGTTTAATTCTGCATTTAATTCTTCATTGTTCATTGAATGCAACATGACCTGTAGAGCTTATTGTAGTGTTTAAGGTGCAAGTGCCTTTAGTTGCCATCTCCCAACTTTCTTTCCAACTACTTTAGAGTGATTGGACAGAAAACAGGGTTCTCTCCCACCACATGCATGGCCTCCATGCAGCCTCTTGGATACTTTAGATCAGGCTTCTCCAATCTCTGGCCCTCCAGATGTTGCTGAACTACAACTCGCATAATTGTATGAATGAAATAGATAGGCTGAGAATCATGGAAGTTGTAGTTTAACAACATCTGGAGGGCCTGAGTTTGGGGAAGCCTGCGTTTAGATGATCATATCATTGCCATTTAAATAGGGATGGGTTTGGATCAGGGATAAGTGGAAGTAAATTATAGGAAGCTTAGTTTTAAATATCAAACACTCTAATTTTCTTGGTAAATTGATCCAAAATGATTTGACAGAAATCAAGAAGACAACGTAGTATGCAGTAGTTATGATTCTTAGAATACCCCTTTCACTTTGCACGTTACTCAGAACTGTAGCTATAATGATGGAGATTATATCCTAGCAGCGAACGTAGGTCAATGTTCCAAAACATCCACCATTGGTCTTTTTAGCTAACCTAGTGCATAGGTGATGTTTTATGAACTATAAATACCTTAAAATGTATTTGACAGTTGAATATCCAGTTATTTCTCTAATTATACTGTAGTTGTTTATTTTATCTGTAAAATAATTGTACTATTTTTTCTACTTATAGTGTTTATGTTTTCCCTTTTTTTATTTCAGATGCAAAAAGCTTAGCAGAAATGCTAATGAGGTAAGATATTCTCATTTTACATTCTCAAATCTGAAGCTCTCTGGGGAAAATATATTGGGTTTTATCTTCTGTCCTAGTTTTTTTCTTAATAAACACATTGTGCCCAACACATATTTTCCTGCTGTTCGACACAATGAAATCTAAATGAATGTCTTTGTTAAAATGATTATACTTTCCCCTCAAGCATGTACCGAAAGAGAGACTGAGACTTGTACAGACAGAACCAGCCATCATGTTGTTTTGACTTTATTGACATAACGATGATCTACGAGTATAATTTAATTCCATGCCCTTTAACATCAGAAAATCTGGTGGTTGTAGTTTTTAGGATTTATACAAAATAATTTCTTCCTCGTGTCACTCTGAGTAAATGCTTTAATCAATCGTGTCATTAATTATTCAGTGATTGAAATAAAGTTTATTGTATCACCCATACTGGGTTAGCCTAGTGTGTTACTGACTTCCTTGGGAATCATTTTTTTAAAAAGAGTTATTTTGAAGAAAGGTTCTAAAGTTTTTATCCAGATAATTTTTCTACTTTTCAAAGTTTGTTCTATAATTGGTCATGATTTACCTGCACATTGCATTACACTTGATTTTTTGGGTAGTTTTTAGAGTATCAACATTAATTAACTATTGGTGATTAAACACAAATATGTAACGTAGTAAATGGATGTTTGGACTATCAGGATTATTTACTAAAGTTAAAAATGTAAAGTGAATTTCAAATTGAATTTTAAAAGAGCAGTACTGGAAACATTCGCTAAGCTATATATGCTTTCAATTTGGCTACTTTTGCCTTAAATTTGAAACTCACTTTCAATTCTCATTTTAGTGAATAACACTGAATGCACACAATTAAAGCTTTTCATTACACTGAGAATTATAAAATTATCCACAGTAAATTATATCCAAAAGCAACTAAGCAGAAAATGTCCAAGACCTTGATTTAATATTCACAAACAGGTCTATACATAGGACACAAGGTCATGTGTTTAGAGTGGAATAAAGAAGATTTAGTCTAAGGCAAAGGAAAGGTTTTTACAGTAGGAACTATAAGGATGTGGAATTCACTGCCTGAAGAAGTGGTTTTATCAGAGTCTGTACAGATGTTTAAACAGCAACTAGATACATACTTGCAAAAACAGAATATTCAATGATATCATTTTTCAACAGTAGGGTAATAGCTCATTGATCAAGGATTCATCTGACTGTCATTCTGGGGTCAAGAATGATTTTTTTCCCTAGCTTGTTGCAAAATTAAAGGGCTTCAAACTGGGCTTTTTTGCCTTCTTTTGGAACAACAGCAAAAAACTGTGAGGAAGGCTGAACTTGATGGACACATGTCTCTTTTTAGCCTATGTAACAATGTAACTATATTGATGGTAAGCTTTCCAAAGATTTAATATTTTTCCAACTTTTTAATATTATAATTTTTTTAATATATATTTTTTTTAAATATTTAAAAAAATTATATATGATTTTTACAAAAATATTGCTGAAGAAAGCTTATCCAACAATATTAAATCAAACCCCAAGTTAAACAAGTCTCCCAGGTTGTTGTTTTAGCTTCGAATAATAATTTCCTTTTTAAATTTCCACGATAGGTGGAGCCCCTTTAGACGTAGTTCACCTCCACATTGTCAGGGTACCTGTGGTTTCTACCTCCGAAAGAGGTAGAGACTTAGCTGTTCCTCCATCCAGACGGCCTGATGGCTCCCTTCCCCACGGTCTATCCGGTCATGCAAGGCCGGCCGCGAGGGAGTGACTGCCTTTTACAGCATCTAGGCAGGAAGTTGTCATCAGGACACTCCTCCGGAACGACCTGTCACTCAATTGCTGCAGGACCAATCAGGACGCCTTGGAGGCGTGGTTACTGCTCTGAACAGGGTATTTAACAGAGCTTCTTTCATTAGCTCATTGCCCTGTCGTGGTTCTAGCTTGTTCTAGTCACTCAGTGCTTGTGTATTTTGACCCGGCTTGTTTACCTTACTCTGCTTATCTCTGTTACCCTTGATTCGGCTTGTCTCTCGCTTACCTGTCTTCTGTTACCCTCGACCTCGGCTTGTCTTTGACCATTCTATACTGTACTACTTACGTTAGTCCGGCCATTCTAAGGTCCGGTATACGTATCTGGCTACTGTTTGTACTCTGCGTGTTGGATCCCTGTCCCGATCCTGACATTACGACAGGGCCAATGGATCCTGCAAGTACAAACAGTCAGCTGGCTTCTCCTGATCCTAGGTTTGAAGCCATGGATCACAGAATGGATCAGATGGCGCTTGCGCTACAGGCTCTATTATCTCGTGCCAATAACCTACCAGAGGAGATACGTAATACCCCTGTTTCTCCTGTCGGTTCAGGTCTAGAGGTAGCCACAGTGGGTGCTTCTTCTCGCATTACCCCCCCAGTACGCTATGGTGGGTCTCCTGAGAAGTGTCGTGGTTTCTTAAACCAAATTAGTATCCACTTTGAATTGCAACCTCGCTCTTATCCTACAGATAGGGCAAAGGTAGGATTTATTATCACCCTACTTATTGAGAAAGCTCTGAGATGGGCCAACCCATTATGGGAGAACGATAACCCATTAGTTTATAACTATAACGCCTTTGTAGCTGCTTTTAGAAGAACATTTGACCCTCCAGGTAGAAAGGTTAATGCAGCCAGATTACTGTTGCGTCTGAGACAGGAGAACCAAACACTGGTGGATTATGCACTAGAGTTCAGGTCTCTGGCGTCAGAGGTCAAGTGGAATGAGCAGGCGTATATGGATGTCTTTTTGAATGGCTTATCTGAAGTAATCCTTGATGAGGTTGCTACCAGAGAACTCCCTGAGAATTTAGAGGATTTAATTTCGTTCATCTCTCGTATAGATGAACGTTTAAGAGAGAGACAGAACACTCGAGAGAGGAACCGGAGACCTTCTTTTAGGTTAGCTCCCGCTTTTCCAAGTCCTGACTCCACGGTATCTTTGCTTCCTGAACCTATGCAGATAGGGTATACCCGCCTCTCTGAGGAGGAAAAACAGTACAGGAGAAGAGAGAGTTTGTGTATGTATTGTGAAGTTAAGGGTCATTTACTCTCGAACTGTTCTAACCGCCCGGGAAACGCTCGCACCTAAGTCTCTCTAGAGGACAGGCCTTGGGTGTTTCTATTTTGTCCTCTACTCCTAATTATAAAGATCACAGGCTTCTGCTACCAGTTTCCTTAACTTGCGGGGGGGAAGTAGTAAGGGCTATGGCTTTGATAGATTCTGGTGCTGCTGAGAATTTTATCGACCAAGCCTTTGCTAGTAAAAACAATTTCCCATCCCAGCTAAGGGAGACACCCTTGGCCGTTGAGGCCATAGATGGTAGACCACTACTAGACCCTGTTATCTTTCGTGAGACCATACCCATTGAGTTAAATGTTGGTATCCTACACGTGGAGAATTTATCTCTTCTGCTCATTTCGTCTCCTTCCGTTCCCATAGTTCTGGGGTACCCATGGTTGAAAGAACATAACCCTATTATCGATTGGGAATTAGGGGAGATACTCTCGTGGGGCCAGGGCTGCCAGGATCGGTGTTTGTACAAGGTTTCTCCATTAGCTAATATTAACATACAGGAGAACCCTACTCAGGCCACAGAAAGACAAATACCAGACCTTTACCTAGACTTAAGGGCAGTGTTTGACAAGAAGAATGCCGATTCTTTGCCGCCACACAGGTCATTTGACTGTAAAATTAAGATTCTACCCGGGACTATGCCTCCGAGGGGCCATGTATATCCTTTGTCTGTTCAGGAAAACTCGGTTCTAGAGGAGTATATTCAGGAGAATTTAGAAAAGGGATTCATCAGGAGGTCTTCTTCTCCGGCCGGGGCGGGGTTCTTTTTCATTAAGAAGAAGGATGGTACGCTGAGACCGTGTATCGATTACCGAGGCTTGAATAAAATAACTGTCAGAAATGCCTATCCTATCCCACTGATTACCGAGTTATTTGATCGTCTTAAGGGCTCCAAAATCTTCACCAAGTTAGATCTCAGAGGGGCTTACAATTTGGTGAGAATCCAGCAAGGTCACGAGTGGATGACGGCATTCAATACCCGGTATGGCCATTACGAATACACTGTTATGCCATTTGGACTATGCAATGCTCCTGCAGTATTTCAAGAGTTGATTAATGAGGTACTTAGGGAGTTTCAGCATGATTGTGTTATTGTTTACCTGGACGACATACTAATACACTCTAAGGAGATTGAGACTCACCATAGACAGGTCAGAAAGGTGTTACACAAACTTCTGCAACATGGTCTATACTGCAAATTGGAGAAGTGCAGTTTTGATCAGTCTCAGGTAGACTTTCTTGGGTACGTGATTTCTGGGGAAGGTTTTAAAATGGATCCTGGTAAACTCCAATCTATTTTAGACTGGCCTTTGCCCAAAGGACTCAAGGCTATCCAAAGGTTTATTGGTTTTTACAACTACTATAGGCGCTTCATTAAGGGTTACTCCTCTATCATTGCGCCTATTACCAATATGACCAAACAAGGGGCTGACACTAAGTTCTGGTCTGAGGAAGCTCTTGTTGCTTTTAAGACTCTCAAGGAACTTTTTGCCTCAGCTCCCATTCTAGTTCATCCTGATACGACTCTGCCTTTCTTGCTCGAGGTCGATGCTTCTGAGACCGGAGTTGGGGCTGTTCTGTCTCAAAGGTTAGGGGTGGATAAACCGTTACACCCTTGTGGTTTCTTCTCTAAAAAATTTTCTGGGCCTGAGAGCAGATATGACATCGGGGAGAGGGAACTGTTAGCGGTCATTAAGGCTTTAAAGGAGTGGAGACATTTACTGGAAGGGACACTACACCCTGTTACTATTCTAACGGATCATAAGAACTTGTCTTATATTGGGGAGGCTAAGCGCTTGTCCGCCAGGCAGGCTCGCTGGGCTTTGTTCCTCACTCACTTTAATTATGTTCTTACGTATAGACCTGGTTCTAAGAACTCTAAAGCCGATGCTTTGTCTCGTCAATATGAACCATCCACTATAACTGAACCACTTCTGTCCTCCATAGTTCCTAAGGGGAATATCATCGCGAACACGAATCTCAGGATTCACTCTCCATTGCTTTCTGAGATCATGAAGTTTCAGCATTTGGCACCCAAACAGACTCCTGGGGATCGACACTTCGTTCCTGCCGCTCTCCAACTGGAGGTGCTACGCTGTCTCCATAACAGCAAGGTGGCTGGGCATCCTGGCATCCGCAAGACTTATGCGCTGGTCTCTAAAGATTTTTGGTGGCCTGACTTACGCAAGGATATTAAAGAATTCATCTGGGCATGTGAAGTTTGTACCAAGACCAAGCTACCCCATTCGCTTCCATGCGGATTTCTGCACCCTTTAGAGGTTCCTGAAAAGCCTTGGTCCTGCCTGGCAATGGACTTCATTGTTGATTTGCCTATTTCTAAAAAGCAGACTGTCATCCTCACTGTGGTAGACAGATTTACTAAAATGGCTCACTTCATTCCCTTACCTAAACTCCCCTCTTCGCCCGAATTAGCGGAGATATTCGCCAGGGAGATTTTCCGTTTGCATGGGATACCTTCCCAAATTGTCTCTGACAGAGGCTCCCAATTTGTTTCCCGTTTTTGGAGATCATTCTGCTCCCAACTAGGCATCAAATTGAATTTCTCCTCTGCCTATCATCCTCAGTCCAATGGAGTTGCTGAACGCACTAACCAAAAAGTTGAGCAATATTTACGTTGTTTCGTTTCAGAACACCAGGACGATTGGGTCAGTTTGATTCCTTGGGCGGAGTTTGCACATAACAATCTCATTAGTGATTCTACGCATTCTAGCCCTTTTTTCTTGAATTATGGCTTTCATCCTTCCATCCTTCCTTCGGAGTCTTCTTCTCAAGGGATACCGTCGGTGGATGTTCATGTTGCCAATTTAAGAAAGTTGTGGGATCAAACTCGACAAATCCTTCTGCACAATTCTACGCTGGTTAAAAGACACGCTGACAAACGTAGAAGGGCAGCACCGGTGTTTGTTCCAGGCGATAGAGTATGGTTAAGTACTAGAAACATTCGGTTAAAAGTGCCGTCTATGAAGTTTGCTCCTCGATATATTGGACCTTACAGGGTACTGTCTCAAATTAACCCAGTTGCGTATCGTTTAGCGTTGCCTAATGCCTTACGCATTCCTAATTCATTTCATGTTTCCTTGCTAAAACCATTAATATGTAACAGGTTCTCCTCCACGATCGCCCCTCCCCGCTCAGTTCAGGTGGAGGGTCAGGAGGAGTATGAGGTCAATTCCATCGTTGATTCTCGAATCTTCCGGGGGAGACTGCAATATCTGGTCGATTGGAAGGGTTATGGTCCTGAGGAGAGAAGTTGGGTACCTCAGGAGGAGGTGCATGCTCCCCGTCTCCGCAGGGCGTTTCACTCTAGATTCCCTTCTCGCCCTGGTGTATTCCGCCCGGTGGGCGTATCTGAGAGGGGGGGTACTGTCAGGGTACCTGTGGTTTCTACCTCCGAAAGAGGTAGAGACTTAGCTGTTCCTCCATCCAGACGGCCTGATGGCTCCCTTCCCCACGGTCTATCCGGTCATGCAAGGCCGGCCGCGAGGGAGTGACTGCCTTTTACAGCATCTAGGCAGGAAGTTGTCATCAGGACACTCCTCCGGAACGACCTGTCACTCAATTGCTGCAGGACCAATCAGGACGCCTTGGAGGCGTGGTTACTGCTCTGAACAGGGTATTTAACAGAGCTTCTTTCATTAGCTCATTGCCCTGTCGTGGTTCTAGCTTGTTCTAGTCACTCAGTGCTTGTGTATTCTATTATCCCTTTTGGTTTTGACCCGGCTTGTTTACCTTACTCTGCTTATCTCTGTTACCCTTGATTCGGCTTGTCTCTCGCTTACCTGTCTTCTGTTACCCTCGACCTCGGCTTGTCTTTGACCATTCTATACTGTACTACTTACGTTAGTCCGGCCATTCTAAGGTCCGGTATACGTATCTGGCTACTGTTTGTACTCTGCGTGTTGGATCCCTGTCCCGATCCTGACACACATAACATCATTCACGTTTTACATGTCTTAATTAATCTCTCTGCAGATCTTAGTTCACCTTCCCCCACAGCTCAGTTCCTCACAATTGTAATGATATTTTGATTTGCAGGCTCTTATCACACAGTGTTGTGTTAATAAAAGCAATTGTTTTATAATAAAAATCTGAAGAATTCAAGCAGCAAATTAGTAACAAAATATCAAGCTATCTAATCTTTTGTATAGCATAAAGCCTGGGATATAGGCAACAAATGCTGTATAAAATTATGGTTTTGAAGGCTCATTATCATTGACCTTCTCATCATGTGCCCAAGGGTACTTCTCCTGCAGTGAAGGAGAAAGGTGGGCGATACGTTCTTTTCATTTGGCATTTACCAAATTATTGTTTTAGCGGGCGTTTTATCTGGAGACCATTAAAATTAAAAGCTTTAACAATTATGCATGTTGCATTGACATATTTTGGAAATCATTCTTCAAATCCAGATCCTGACCACAATTAGAGGGAAGTTATTATATATATATATATTAGTTTCAGCATATATATATATAAAAGAGCATGGGTTATATAAGAATATTTATAAGAATAATTCATTTATACAACAGTGAGATTTTCCCAATGATTAAAAGAATATCCAGCTAATTTAAAAATAGTTTTAAAAGAGACAAGTCAATGCCTAAGGTGCAAAAAGAGGGAATAGTGTGCTGGCCACACACTTACAGAGTTATTCACTAAAACGAGAATTCAAGGGGAATTCAAAGTGAATTTCAAACTTAAATCAGACATAGTTGAACTGGAAAAATGGTTGCTTTCAGTTCAGGTACTCTGGTTTTAAATTTAAAATCCACTTTGAATTCTTACTAAGTAAATAACCCTGACAATATTATAAAGACCATGGATAAAATACTGAGTGTGTACAGGACAGGAAGGAGTGGGAGTGGAATGGGAGTTTCAGTGATGGATTCAATGTTTCTGTTGACCAATAAGGGCATGTGCCATCCTTGCATGCATGCACACCAGGCTGACTGTTTGGTTCTGTTGCTTCCCTCGGGGTGACCATTTGCAGAGAACTATTGAAGAGGCAGCTGTGTCTGGGCAGCAATGTTTGCGTAGCATGAGACCAACTAATTATGTTCTGACACTTAACCTAGATGCAGCATCCTAGAAAACTAACCATGGGCTAATAGACAAAGACCCCCAAAAAAGTGACTGTCCCACCAGGTCCCAGGACAGTTGAGGGGAAATAGAAGGCTCTGAAAGATAATATTCCAACAACTCTCCCAAAATACCATACAGAATATGTAAATAAGCAATCAGCACTATATTGTTTTCAGTTTTTATGCCAATAAATAAACTAATTCCGTTACACCCAAGACATCTCTCCGTTACACCCAAGACATCTCTCCGATATCCTCAATCTAAACCTTAGTAAAGCTATAGTAAGTAAAAACTGAGAAAATCTTCCCACTGATTTATTTAAATTTTCACATATACACATTTTCACTTACAGCATCAGAAAACATAAAACAATAAATAAATAAGTTATAATTCACTGTTGTTTCATAATTACTATATTACAGTAGTTGTTAATGTAACATTTTTAAACAAAGGTGATAAACAGAATAACGTCAGGTTCTTCTCTTGTCTTTGATTTAATTATTGATGATCTTGTAGTCCCTCCGGCAGGTAGTGTCTCAATATTTGAAGATCGTACAATGATCTCAGGATGTAACTTCTCTACAGCATACTAAGCCTTTTAAAAAATTCTCATAGTTTACACACGGCCTGTTTGTGGGATTTAATTTCTAATTAAGCATTGTGTAAATACGGTTCTTTGTTGGAAGAAAACACAGGCAAATCATTTTGAACAATTGTTTTTAAATAGTGACCCATCTTTAGGCATTTATTCATCTATAGTTTGAATTAGTCTCATTAGTCTTTTGTCTGCACATAAAACAAGGTTGTAAGGTTCTAGCGGAATCTTCTTATTCTGTAGGACCTATTTAGAAATAGCACTCAACAGTATCCCAAAACTACTCTTCTGGGGATAATAGACATTATTGAATTCTGGAGCAACTCATTGAACTTTTATTGAACGTATACTGCATAGTCATAAACTCCAACAAAAGATACTGAATTCTAAAGCCATTGTTTTGGATCCTAGTAATTAGCACAATGATGTACAGAGCAATAATTATCTCCTTACATTAAACTGCCTTTTTAATGAATTACTTGTTCTCAAGAACCATATTAATGTTTCCCATTAAGTATTTCTTCTAAGAACTAAAGGTTGATTCTCTTTTTACAAAGACTTTATTAGTGATGCACATACGTACCATTTTGCACATACCCAGTTTAAACATTTAAAAGCCTTAGATCTCTAAGAATTTAAAAAATAAATGTTTGTATAAAAATATTTTTTTTACTAAAATATGTTCAATATGGTTGAGACTTCTTTTAGGTCAAAATTAAATTTGAATTCGGTAGTGGGTTCTTGATGATGTTTCCAAACCTAAATTTTTTTTTAAATTAATCTTAACACAAGGATATATTGTAATGTGCAGGATGTATTTGTCTAGGTTTTTATTTAATTGTTTTGTCTTTTTAGTAAAAATACCCGGACGTCAGACACATTGAACAAGCAGCAAACTCTAAGGATGCACATAGATATACCCCGGGCACAGCTGCTTATTGAAGAACGGGATACAATGGAGACAATAGGTAGGGATTCCATATCTAAATGTCCATAAATTTATTTTCTCCCATGGCCCTCAGTCTGTTGGATAAGATTTTTCCAGAATTCTCTGCTGGGGTCAAGGCTGGACACCCTTGCTTTTGTATGAGCAAACATTACCTAAACATATATTATATTCAAGCCTTAAAATGTGACTCATAATTAATCAAACTAAAACTGATGAACTGTAACCTTGTTTTGCAATATTTTTTATGCTGGACACAATTCAGCCATTTGCACTGTTTCTCCAGTAAAATACACTTTTATTTGTTATAATATGTAAGGTTTTAAGCTTGAAAAAATAATACAGTTCTGTGTATACGTTGTGTTTTCTAAAAATATGTTCTGAATCTTGACAAGGAACAGTCCCACAGCGATGTGCTTCTGACATCTGAAAACTTTCATATTTTCAAACTCGACAGAAGATATTAGAGTAGAGATGAGTAAGAAGATTCCCTGTAAGAATTGTCAGGAATGGGGTATAAACTGGCTAATTACGTGTCTAGGGACAAGTGAGTTATTTTCAACCAAAGAAGCTGTCCAGATTTTGCTATACCCAAAACCGTTTTGGCACAGCTCATACTATGATTAGCCCAATGGGTGATTTTTGACCAATCTACGCAGGCACTTGCCAAATGGTTACAGCATCTGAGAGCATATTAAGGTTGCAACCAGAGGTAAATGCTGCAATATATTTTTAGCCACCAACACAATATATCAATTGTTTTCACTCAGAATGAATTCATTTTTTTTTTTTAAATATGACAGACATTTGGTCATTATGTCAGACCTGTTGACCATGCGTAAAATGTGGACATTGCTGAGACAAAATGCAGAAGAGGATACTGATAAGATCTAGGATGGAGAGCTAGTTTAAGCTCTAAGTCCTTGATCTAGATCAGGGGTAGGCAACCTTTTAGTAGTACTGTGCCGATATAGGATTGTGATGTCCTGTAGCGTGCCGCTCCTATTTTTTTAAATTGAGGTGTGTATGCTGCCGTATTCTGCTTGTGTTATTTATACTGTAATTGCTTTGTATCGTTGAATTTGTGCGTATATGAGCTATTATCAGGGGTGTACCTAGAGTATTTGGCACCCAGGGCGGATCCTGGGCTTGGCACACACACACAGTCACAGGCAGAGAGTCACACACACATACACAGTTACAGTCACACACACCGTTACAGGCAACATCACACAATCACAGGCAGACACATACACACACCGTTACAGGCAGACAGACACACACACACACACACAGTTACAGGCATGCAGTCACACACACACACACACACATACAGTTACAGGCAGACAGTCACACACATACACAGTTACAGGCAGACAGTCACACACACACACACAGGCATGCAGTCACACACACACAGTTATAGGCATGCAGTCACACACACACAGTTACAGGCATGCAGTCACACACACAGACACACACACACACAAACACAGTTATAGGCATGCAGTCACACACACACAGTTACAGGCATGCAGTCACACACACAGACACACACACACACATACACAGTTACAGGCAGACAGACACACACACACACACACAGTTACAGGTATGCAGTCACACACACACAGTTACAGGCATGCAGTCACACACACACACACACACACACACACATACACAATTACAGGCAGACAGTCACACACACACAGTTACATGCATGCAGTCACACACACATACACAGTTACAGGCATGCAAACACACACACACACACACACACACACATACACAGTTACAGGCATGCTGACAGACACACACATACACATTTACAGGCATGCAGACACACACAGACACAGTTACAGGCATGCAGGCACACACACACACTGACACACACACACACACAGTTACAGGCAAACACACACGCAAACACATTTACAGGCCTGCAGACACACACACACACACATACACAGTTACAGGCATGCAAACACACACACACACACACACACACACATACACAGTTACAGGCATGCTGACAGACACACACATACACATTTACAGGCATGCAGACACACACAGACACAGTTACAGGCATGCAGGCACACACACACACTGACACACACACACACACAGTTACAGGCAAACACACACACATACAGTTACAGGCATGCAGTCACACACACACACAAACACAGTTACAGGCATGCAGACACGCACACACAAACACAGTTACAGGCATGCAGACACACACACACACACACCTACACAGTTACAGGCATGCTGACAGACACACACATACACATTTACAGGCATGCAGACACACACAAACACAGTTACAGGCATGCAGTCACACACACATACACAGTTACAGGCATGCAGTCACACACAAACACAGTTACAGACATGCAGACACATACACACAAATACAGTTACAGGCATGCAGACACACACACACAAACACAGTTACAGGCATGCAGTCACACACACACATACACAGTTACAGGCATGCAGTCACACACACATACACAGTTACAGGCATGCAGACACACACACGCAAACACATTTACAGGCCTGCAGACACACACACACACATACACAGTTACAGGCATGCAAACACACACACACACACACCTACACAGTTACAGGCATGCTGACAGACACACACATACACATTTACAGGAATGCAGACACACACAGACACAGTTACAGGCATGCAGGCACACACACACACTGACACACACACACACACACACACAGTTACAGGCAGACAAACACACACACATACAGTTACAGGCATGCAGTCACACACACACACAAACACAGTTACAGGCATGCAGACATGCACACACAAACACAGTTACAGGCATGCAGACACACACACACAAACACAGTTACAGGCATGCAGACACGCACACACAAACACAGTTACAGGCATGCAGACACACACACACAAACACAGTTACAGGAAGACAGTTTTACAGACACAGTCACACACACACTATTACTTACAGACAGGAGCTGGAGGAGGAGTGGATTCACTGGAGTTCTCCTGAAATCTGTTAGGTGGAGAAGCAGGGATTCCTTCTTGCTGCACCTCCATGTGCAGCAGTAACAGCAGCGGGTAAGGGCCTATTAAGCCCCGCCCCACTGCCAATTTGACTCTGCCCCCGATTCTGCTTAGCTCCGCCCCCACTTTCCTTCTGTGTGGCCAGTTCAGCTGCTCCTTGCATGTGTGAGCTGTTCTGGCCGCCCGGCACCCTAACTACCATGGGGCACTGTGCGGCCACAGCTCAAACAGCCCCCACACCCACCCAGTGGCACCCAGGGCGGACCGTCCCCTCCACCCCCCCCCCCTTAGTACGCCACTGGCTATTATATTGTATATGTTCATTAGTAGTTTATGGTATTGTGTATGATACTTATGAATGTGGGCTGTGTATGAGGGCTGCTCGTGGAATTGTGTGTGGATGGATATGTCACATTGCGTGTTTGGTTGTGTGTGTGTGTATGTGTGGGGGCTGTTTGGGGTATTGCATGTGAGAGGCTGAATGTGGGATTGTGTGCATGTATGTGGATTGTTAGTGGCGTTGCGTTTGTGGTGATTGTGCGTATGTTTGTGTGTGGGCTGTTCGTATTATTTGTATGAGGGGAGGCTTACTCTGCAGGTCTGTGTATATCTAGCAGTGTGGGTGGCTTCCCTGGGTTCCAGTAGGGACCAGGCTGGCCAGGTACAGGTCAAGGACAGGAGTTGCAACAGCAGCTGCAGGCTGCTCTACTACAGTGTGGATTCCCATGCACAAGTGCTTGGAGGAACTGATCTGAGATCACTTCCCATACGTTCTGCAATGCATAAATTGAGTATTGTCCTTCGCTACCTCTTCGTATTAGCAGATATCTGAAGTTTCACTGAGAATCCTGATAGGCCAGAGCCTGTTTGGCTCTAGCAGCCTTGAGTGCCGTGGAAAGACACCTCGAGTGCCGTGCATGGCACTAGTGCCGTAGGTTGCCTACCCCTGATCTAGATAATGGTTGTCAAGTCACATTTGGATAGTATTTATAGTTCTTTTCATTCAGACAGAGGCATAGCAAGGTCACCACATTCTGTCTCTGATGCCAGCCTATTGGCTGCCTATTGGGCAAATTGATGGCCTAGGCAGCTTGCAATCTGCACCTTTAGAAGGTGCAGCAGACTGTGTTAATCGCACCCTATAGTGGATCAAAGCATTGCCATGGATTACCACAGCAATGGTCTGATTCCTTACTAACCACTGGCCTGAGTGAGTCTTATATGTGGTCTGCAACTACCAGAAGAGCAGATACAATACTCTGCCCACTGACTACTGGGTCACTAGGGATCATCTTATCCCTTTTTCTGGGGCCGAGGTAAGCAAGAGGGAGGGGGAAATACATTTATTTTTGTCTAACCTATTATGCTTAACAATGCTGCCCCCATTCCTCCACACTAAAGCCTCTACCCCCACAATGCTGCCCCTATCCTCTCACAGAAAACCCCCCACTGACTCTATGGCCCTACAGCAATGCCCCCTTCCCCAAAATGCTGCCCCATATGCCCCACAAACTAGTTGCATTCAGCAGTACGCTACCATGGCTTAGATATTGCAATTTCCTTAACAATTCACCTCACTTAACTTTTTAGTTATTAGTTAGACTGCTTTAGTGTATTAGCCTACTCATCTAGAACAGATATTTTATTATTAAAATGAATGGGCTCTAGACATTTATTATTATTATTAAATATCCTTAGGGGCATTGGTTGTGCAAACAACGGGCTTTCTATCAGTCACATCATGACCTTGCTACGCCTGCTCAGATGCTAACAGCATGGCATTTAATAATCTAGAACGATTTGAATGAAAGTCAAAAAGCTGCTTGACAAAAAGTCGAGAGGGTTGAAATGTTGACAGGTCCCTTGTGATAGCTCCAATAAAGGCACTAAGAATTCTTTAAATAAATATATGGATTTTTTTCCTATTCAAAAGCAGTTTTAGTTGTTGGTTCAGCTTTGTTTTTTCTTTTGTAATTGGTAATAATAGTTGTATTTAAATATTTGATGTGAGCAAAATGTGAGCTATGATGGAGAACAACTCCCGTTTTATACCTATTTTGAAAAGAATAAAAAAAGGAAAAAAAAATACAAAAACAATCCTTTATTTATTAAACTGACATTCTGATTGTATTGGAGCCACAAAGCCATTTTTATACCTTTACTTGTAGCTGATATTTTGGCAGGATCCGCTTTTTGGCACAAAAAGCAGATTATTTTGTAATAATTAAGTTGATCTGTTGCCATGGTAATTTTTGTTTTGGAAACAGACTTTGAAGATCTCTCGCAGGGCAAAATTATTAAATTTTTATTATAAAAAAAAAAAGTACGCGGTTCAGGAATCTTGAGCCAAAGAATCACTGATCACACAAACTATGTACTTAATCTGCAGCTTTATTTGATGTAACTTCAGTTTTCCTCTTATCTTACCCAGTGCTTAATGTTCTCCTGTAACAGAACGCCATTCATCTATAAAATATATGTTTGTAACCACAAAAACTGAGAAGGCGCAAATCCAGCTTTATTTTTTTGCAAATATGTTCACAGCAAAAATGTCAATTATTATACATTTTTTGATCATTAAAAAAAAATCTGATGACTTTGAAGTCAAAATTATTAAAAAAAAAAAAAAAACACTTAAAGACAAAATTTGAAATTTTGTTGAAATATAATTAGAGAATTCGCCTTTTTTATGATAGGCAAATACAAGTACTTTGAAAAAGTTAAACTTCGAGGTCTTTTTACTAAACAGTGACTGAATAATTGCTCGAATGATTTAGACCAAAAATTGGGAAATTGGGAAACAAAATCTCCAGCTCACCTGAATTGGATTTTTTTTTTTTTGTGTAGTCACATCAGAGAGTTTCCCTTTGTGGTTTGTGTTTTTTAAGTCATCCAGAAATAATTGCTTAGTGAATAAACAAACCACTTGTCTTCTTTCATTCTAATAAACGATGGAACTATGCTACACATTCAACCTGTTTATGTAATCACCTCAATATATATGCTGCAGCTATGAGGTTAATGGATCTCTGTGATTTTGCAAAGCATTTCATATGTCTCGTTTGGCAAAATTTCAGTCTCATAACCTGCGGGGCTTTAAAGAACAGCTTTCTAGTGCATTCTGAATGCTGCCTTGTTTGGGCAAAAAATTTAAACAATATGTGTGCAGCTTTTTTTTTATTCCTTGCGAAGCCTGGTTGTCAAATCTGAGAGCTAATGGTTAAGAGGAAGGTTTCCAGTCTCTAGCATAAGCAATCTCACTTATATTGTTTAAATAAAGTTGTAAATTCATATCCCATGTCATTTTGGGGTTTTTCTTTCCCAGGCTGCTGTATGTGAAATCTCCCTTTGCTTAACGCGCTCTGTGTTATCCATTGATCAGAGAATACTCTGACACGTATCCCGTAAACCAACAATTGCTAATTTAGCTACTTTAGTTGTTTGATATTTTATCATGATGCTTAAAGAATATGTATGCTAGCTGAGCATAGTAAGATATGTGGATAACATTTGCAGTCCCATAATTTATAAACTATTGGAGTTTATCCACTAAACACCAAATTGTATTGAATTGAAAACTGAATCGCAAAATTGGAAATCTCTTGATTTGAAAAATTCTCCATTTCACCTATAGACACAGTATGACTATTTTAGACTGAATTTGTATAACTTGGTTCTCTGTGTTTAATGAAAATGACATCTATTGTGTTTTGAGGCTGTATTGTATTGTGTTTTGAGCCATAGAAGATATGCCTTGTTCCTGTAATCCTGGTTTTCAGTTATTTTTTGGTATTTGTTTCTACGATATGTTCTGATTGACACATAACAAGCCCACTTAATGGTGGTTCAAGTTGCCTCGCACGGGGTTAGCTTGGGATTGATATTAATGTATTTTGTCTAATTAATATGCAAATAAAAGCCGAAGATGTGCCCACAAGCATTAACTCCATCTGAATGCACTCTTTTTAAGAGTTTTTTTCCATTTTATTTTTGCCTAGAATATGCCTCCACTTGTCATTTTACATTTTAGTAAATTAACTATAGCTGGACAGAGTCAACAAGCTCTTATAGGCAAATCATTGTTGGACCTTACCATTTAAGACTATACTTCACCTACTTATACCTAATATGTGACCAATGCATATTCCATGCACCCTTGACTGGAACTGCATTGGTTTTGAGTTTAATGTTCTTTGTACATTCTTAATGTTTCTCTCCCATGATCTGACCATTCCATGTCCCATTTTCTGCTATGTTAGCATTAAACTTTCACACTGCGTAAATACCATCTAAATCTTCACAACATTAAATCTCCCTTTGCTGCTAGATGACAGATCTACGGTGCTATTGACGGATGCTGATTTTGGAGAGTCATCAAAACAGAAATCATTAACCGTTACTCACACGGTCCATTACCAATCTGTATCGCAGGCAACAGGCCCCTTAGTGGATGTTTCAGACGCTCGTCCGGGAACAAGTAAGTTCAATATGCTTTTATTTGTATATAATATATGTAATAAAACATTGGTTAAAATTACTTAATTCATGACCTTATGTGTATAGATTTTCTGTATTTAACACAATCTAATTTAGTGGCAGTATATATAATATATGTGAGTGATATCACTGCAATAAAGTCATATTTATTTTCCGAAGTTTTTTTCTGTCACAGAATGATACACTGTTAAAAAATAAGCAGTTATGGGGTCCTTCTGTGCTACTCTTAGTGTTTTCACTTAAATCAATGGTTTTAGTAAAGTGTATCTTTAAATTATTCACAACAAGTAACATATTTATGTAAAATAAGTAAATTACCATTTTGGCACCAGCAGTATTTGCAGAGTCACAGAGGAAAGTACTGTACTGAATGGTACCCATTAAACAATGAAAGTAAAGGGACTGTTCTGTTCTGCTCATGGACCCTAAATAAAGTTTTTGGAATAGAACACCATGTTTCTGTGATGGGAACATTGACCTAATACCTTATCGATATTTCAAGAGCTGTTAGAAAAGAAAATTAAATTCTATGTAATATGTTGATCCTTGTGCCACACAACTTTAAGTCAAAGTAGTATTTTCTAATTAATTTAATTTATTTTTCTTCTTCCTCTTAAATACTAATGAAGTTAAATGATACATTGACATCCCTTATTGGATCTTTCTAAATGCAAGCCATTGATCACCATTCATCAATGCCCAGCTGGACAGACCCCTCACATTAGTCTTTAAGAGTTGTTATTTTCAGAGACTTTATGTCACGCTGGGTCCATTCATCAATGTGTACAACTGGTTTTCCTGCCTATTCGGAATTATGTGAAACATGTAGACACAGTTTTGTTTTTAAAGCTAGGAATGTTTAACAGTCATCATACTACCAAAGCCATCAGAGAGAAACAACTTTTAACAGTTCTGTATAAATCCGCTTTGGACAGTATATATAGATCAGTGGGATTAATGTATGAATGACAGTTCTGAGTAAACATTCTGAAAGTGGAGCAGTCAGCAGTCAGCAAGAACATTTCATTGGTTTCCAAGAGCATTGCATCATGCTTAGAACGTTACTCCAGAATTATCTTGACATATATATCTCTTTGTGTTGTTTAAACCTGAAAAATGTTATTTAAATTAAGATCAATCTCTCAATCCCTCAATCTCTTTCATTCAGACCTATTGGGTAGTGGTCGTGCGCAGGGGTTAATGTACCTAAAAGCTACACCTTTGAAGGCGGTCTTTTCTGTGTGTTACTCCTGTAGAGCAACTTCTAGCTTATTAAGGGCATGGCTGTAACATGAATTCACCGTGTCTCACTCCGATACTTCCAACTTGTTACATACTGTCACCCAATCACATCCTTTGATTTAGTTGAATACCAAATTTTGTTCAACCGTTACTCTTTATAGATCTGCCACCTAGTAAATAATATAACCCTTGGCTCCACATAGGTTAACAATAACCAGGTTAGGGCATAGCTAATGAACATTAAAAACTAGCAACTTGTCAGCATTGCCTCCCCCCTCACCCTCCCTCTGGGCATAGGGTCAAGGACTTTAAAATAGTGAAATAATGGGGGTAGACATATCAATAGTAAGTTAATATAAAAATGGAGGGACATTAGGATGGTCAGCACTTCTGTCCTATTGTAGCCTAAAATGTTAAATTTGCTTTGAATTCCTGACATTTCACACCTTAATGAATAACCCTTAATATTAGGCATGTGCATAGGAACATGGTTCGGTTCGGTTCGGCATTCTGAAATTCGTGGCTTCGGCAATTCGACACTTCGGAACTTCGGCGACTTCGACACTTCGGAACTTCGGTAATTTCAGAACTTTGGGACCTCGGCACTTCGGCAATTCAGCACTTCGACACTTCGGAACTTCGGCACTTTGGCACTTCAGCACTTCGGAATTTCGGAACTTCTCTTGCAGCCGCTTGGTAGATAACTCCCTAATTCCCACGGTATTAGGGAGTTATCTACCAAAAGGCTGAAAGACATGAATTGGTCTTTCAGCCAAATTAACTAATACTAAGTAAAAATTACTTAGTATTAGTAAATTGTGCCCCTACTCGCTATACCGCGGGTAGGGGCATGTCTATTAAACAGTGAGCAGCCAGTGGCTGCTCACTGTTAAAAAAAACAAAAACAAAAACTGTCAGTCTCTTAATTTAACTGTCAGAGCACTCTGATTGGATGGCTTAAACCCACCAATCAGAGTGCTCTGAGCCTAATTGCAGGGTGGGGCAAGGCTTTATAAGCATTCCCCCGCCCTGCAGAGCCCAGTCTGTGCGGAGCCCTCGCCGGGTGAAGATGTATTATTATTATTATTATTTTTTTTAAATGCGTCGGTTATTATGGGTTTTTATTTGCCCTTTTTTGGGACTGAAAAAAGAAGATTTTAGAAGAAAGAAAACATCAAATGGTAAGTTTTTTCTTTTTTTTCAGGTACTTAGTTAAATGGTCCCCCCTCATTATTTTTAGGGTGAGGGGGTAGGTAAGGGTAAGTTTTTTGGGGAGGGGGGGTGACTAGGGGGTTAGGGACCCCTAGTCACCCGGGGGAGGGGGGGGTTATTTTTTTTATTCAGGACCCCCACCCGCCGCTCAGGGGTAGGGGCCAGGGGGAGGACATTAGGTCCCCCCCCATATTAGTATTTTAGCGCCCCCACCCACAACTCAGGGGTGGGGACCAGGGGGGAGGACATTAGGTCCTCCCCACTCATTCTAATTTAGGGCCCCCACCCACTGCTCAGGGGTGGGGGCCAGGGGGGAGGACATTAGGTGTCCCCCCAATTAGTATTTAGGGCCCCCACCCACCGCTCAGGGGAGGACATTAGGCCCCCCCTAATAAGTATTTTAGGGCCCCACCCATCGCTCAGGGGTGGGGCCCAGGGGGAGGACATTAGGTCCCCCCAATTAGTATTTAGGGCCCCCACCCAGGGGTGGGGGCCACGGGGGAGGATATTAGGCCCCCTTAATTTGTATTTAGGGGCCCCCATCTGCCGCTCAGGGGTGGGGGCCAGGGGGGAGGACATTAGGTCCCCCCTAATTAGTATTTTAGGGCCCCCACCCACCACTCAGGGTGGGGGCCAGGGGGGAGGACATTAGGTCCTCTCCCCTCATTCTAATTTAGGGCCCCCATCCACCGCTCAGGGGTGGGGGCCAGGGGGGAGGACATTAGGTCTCCCCCCAATTAGTATTTAGGGCCCCAACCCACCACTCAGAGGTGGGGGCCAGGGTGGAGGATATAAGGCACCCCAATTAGTATTTAGGACCCCCACCCACCGCTCAGGGGCGGGGGCTGGGGGGGAGGACATTAGGTTTCCCCCCTAATTAGTATTTAGGGCCCCACCCACCACTCAGGGGTGGGGGCCAGGGGGGAGGACATTAGGTCCCCCCTCATTCTAGTTTAGGGCCCCCACCCACCACTCAGGGGTGGGGGCCAGGGGGAGGACAATAGTTCCCCCCATTACTTTAATTTAGGGCCCCCACCCACCGCTCATGGATGGGGCTGGGGAGAGGATAATAGCCCCCCCTTATTTTACTTTAAGGCCCCCACCCGCCGTTCAGGGGTGGGGGACGGGGGGACGGGGCAATAGGTCCCCCCTACAGGTTAGGAGGGGGAGGGATTACGTGTTTTTTTTGTTTTTTTTTACAGTGAGCAGCCACAGGCTTAATAGACATGCCTCTACTCACGGTATAGCGAGTAGGGGCATAATTTACTAATACTAAGTAATCTTTACTTAGTATTAGTAAATTTGGCTAAAAGACCAATTTAGGTCTTTCAGCCTTTTAGTAGATAGCTCCCTAATATCGTGGGAATTAGGGAGTTATCTACATATTCATTCCTGTCATTACACTGACTGGCCAAGTAACTTACATTTTATATGAATGTGTGTTACTTGATTGTTGTAAGTGTTGCAAATAGTTACAGCTGAATCCTGGCTATGTTTGTATACTTTTTATTTAAAATTGTATACAGTGTAACATTCTTCTTCTTCCACTGGGTAAGTATATTAGTACTTAGGCAATACTGTGCTTCAATGACTTCGGAACTTCGGCAACTTCGGCACTTCGGCACTTCGGAACTTCGGCACTTCGATACTTCTGAAATTCGGTAATTTCGGAACTTCGGGACCTCGGAAATTCGGCACTTCGGCAATTCAGACAGTATGTCTGGAAGTACCCAAATGTCCGAATTGCCCGAAATTCGTCCGAATTCATATTCGTCCCGAAACAAATTAAACATGTCTACTTAATATACCGCACTAAATAAGGTAAATTAATGAAGAGCAACTGTAACATTTTAAGTATTGATAGATCAGTTTGCACTACATGAATAGATCATTCTCTAGTTGTTTCCTGGGGACACGGTGGAATCCTCAGACCTGGGTTCATGTATTGATTTGAATTTCCTAGGGAATGGCTCACTATCTGCTTTGGAAAACCTGTACCAATTGGGCATTTTCTATGTTATATGTGTGTCATTTCTTGAGCAGTCCCTAAAATGTCTTATTTTGGTGCAGCGTTCATTTTGTTTTAGCCCTGCAATGTAAGACATTGCAGTGTTGAATCCACCTCTTGTGGCTGTCTTCCTGACAACCACTAGAAGCATTCCCTCCTCCAGACCAAGTGGAACTTGATCCGGTACACGTGATGCTCTCATACTTACATACATCTTATAGCAGCATTTGATTGGAGGAGCATGACATTTGGCCTTGGATTTGTACCTCGCATCCACTGCTACTCTATAAGAAGCAATGAATTGGAGGAGCTCACAAAGACCTCAACAGGCATGCATGTATTCAGAGCCCAAGAAATCATTGCAACTTTTAAAATATATAAGTTGTTTCTAAAAAAATTTTTTAGGGGTGCCTAAACAAATAACACCACTGTTTTCAAATTAGAGTTCCTATTTATTTTTTATTTTTTTTAGTTGTCTCAATAAAGCCACCATCTTCTCTAACATCAATCTTTAATTTTGTCACTGCTATCCTATAACTTAGGTAAGGTTCCAAATATATAAGCAAAAACAAGAACGTGAGATTTGTCAGCAAGCTGAAGAAATTGGCTGCAATACAATAAATTATTTGTAAAAAGAAAAAAGTGAACCTTTCCTCCGAGGCATCAGCTTGAAATTTAGCACACAACTGTTTAAGTAGACAATGTTTGATTCCGGGCACGCTCACATCCTCCAGGCCATAATAAGGCAGTGGTATGCCTGCTCGGATTTTTCAAGAAACGATACAGCAGGGAGTGAGACAACATAATACAATTTTAAAGACTTTGGAAGGGTTTATGCTTCGGTATTATGGGGTTAAAAGACATATTTCTTTTGTTAAAGAAGCTCTGTCTAGCCAGACTAAAAATATCCCGTCTCTATAGCAGCTCTCTGACATTTTCAAACTTAAGGGATTTCTCAAAATCAAGACAGAGAATACTATAGGAAGCAAAACACTGAAAGATTGATAAATGATGAAAAGGATGCACTGTAGAGAACCCACCAAAGAAATACTCATACATCAGACAGTGCATGGTGACATTAATGTATTGAACCTAGAAGCCATTCTGGACAGAAATGTTGATGGTGCAGAAGTCCTATTTTTGAAGCTAACAAAATGTTTAACCTTGTGCCAAGTGATAAAAGAAATACATTGATGTAAACTAAAAAATATATAACATAAATGCTCCTGCACGTGATACCAACTCTCAAATATTATCCATCATAGAAAATTAGATATTATGTATATAAATATTGCGATATAGAACATCTGTGTGTTAATAACTTTGTTGGTTATCCCAAGAAGATAGGGATATAGTAATGCTCCAAGAGCCTCAATGATGACTTGTTTTTTACAACCTTAACAAAATGTATAAACAATGTCAATGAAAAGGCTTTGTAAGTGGCAAGTAGACAAGCATGCAAGAAAAATATTTAAAAGTAAGGGTCAGCCAAATGTGGTTGGAGCTTGGTCCAAACAAAGGGGATGAGGTTACAGCTAAGCCGTGCAAAGGGATTTTAGAAAGTATCTACTCTACATCTCATCTTACTTTAGACTACAAACAATATGCCAGGGGTGTCTTGGTGACCTCACAGATACTTTGGAACTGAATATCTGTAGTTTCCGTCATGACTGGGTTAGGGATTTTCCTATATAGATACCATTATTTTGTAGAAATATCTTAACTGAAGCATGGATTTGTTATTTGATGGCCACATCTTTGCTTTACCTATAAAAATAATTTTTCTTACTTAAAGTGGACCTTTTATCTCCAGACTCTGTGGTGGAAAAGGTCAGCTTCAGGCAGATATTAAACATTGATTTCTATATATTGTTCTAGTGAAATCAACGTCAAATATATAGATTAAAGATGCTGTTTCATAAAATATTAAATACATGGAGAAAGAAAAACAGATCTGTTTATTATATTTCTTTTCCTGAACATTGTCACTAAATGCATTGCAGAGAAACAGAGGAACTATCTACCAAGACATGCACAGCTATATGTTTCCCATAAATCCCTAGGTAGCCAACCATATTTTGCTGTAGAAAACCATGGTAGTAACAGGATTGGTTGGGACATCTCATCTATTCCCAAGATGTAAAGGAAGATAGGATATCCAACTTGCCTCTTGCCAACCACATACTGTCTGTGTACATCACTGTAACCATTGTGCTAACAGGTTTCTTAGCCAAAGGACATATTGTTTTGATGCAAATAACTAATATCACTGTAAATCTGCTAACAGATTTTGCAGTGTGAAAAAATTATAACTAGAACGTGATGTGAAAAAAATCTTCACCTTAGTGTATTCCTCTTTGCACACAAAACATTTCTTGTATGATTCTTAGTTATGAGACAAAATTGCTATTATTTTCACATTTGTAAAAAAAAAAAAAAACATTGTCAAACATAGCTCTGATTCTGCTTAAAACAATGGATATTTTGTGTTAAAGGGACACTATAGGCACCCAGATCACTTCATTATTATTATTACTATTATTTCGTAGCGTTGTACAATGGGTGGACTAACAGACACGTAATTGTAACCAGACAAATTGATGCACAGGAACAGAGGGGTGGAGGGCCCTGCTCAATGAGCTTTCATTCTAGAGGGAGTGGGGTAGAGTGACACAAAGGGTATAATTAGGCGTAATGAAATAGGTTGCTAGAAAAGAATTCACTGAGAACTTTTTGACAGTTGCAGGAGGGGAGTCCTGGGGGGAAGACAGGGAATGAAAACTCGCTAACAGTTTAAATAATATGCTTTATTGAAGAAGTGTGTTTTCAAAGATTTTTGGAAGGAGTGGAGACAGGGTGAAAGTCTAACGAAAAGGGAAGGGAGTTCCAAGGAAAAGGTGCAGCCCTGAAGAAGTCTTGGAGGCGAGCATCAGATGTGGGAGTACGGACAGAGGATAGACGTAGGTCTTTGGCAGAGCGTAGGGGCCTCGACGGGACATACTTGTGTATTAGGGAGGATAGGTACGTTGGAGCAGCATTATGTAGGGATTTGTAAGCAAGCTCCAGAATCTTAATAGAGCCCTATATTTAACTGGAAGCAAATGTAGGCACTGACAGAGAGGGGAGGCGTGGGAGGTGCGGGTGGACAGGAAAATGAGCCTCGCCGCCACATTCATTATAGATTGCAGCGATGCAATCTGGGAACACGTAAGACCACTGAGAAGGGGATTGCAGTAGTCAAGGCGAGAAAGAAAAACGGCATGGACCAGCACCTTAGCTGCGTCTGGTGTTAATTAGGGGCGGTTGCGAGCTATGTTTTTAAGATGGAAGCAACAGGATTTGCCGTTCGACTGTACATGAGGTGTGAAGGAGAGGTCTGAGTCAAAGAGAACACCTAGGCAGCGAGCCTGCAAGGTAGAGGTGATGGTGGCGCCATTGACTTGGAGGGAGACAGACATTGGAGTAACAACACTTGAGGGAGGAAAGACCAGAAGTTCTGTTTTGGACAGGTTGAGTTTAAAGAAGTGAGTAGCCATCCAGTTGGAAATCGTGGAGAGGCAGTCAGAGACACGAGTCAAGATGGGCGGAGAGAGATCAGGAGAGGACACGTAGATTTGCGTCATCTGCATATAAATGATAATGGAAGTCAAAGGAGCTGGTGAGTTTACCAAGGGAGGCAGTGTAGACTGAGAACAATAGGGGACCAAGGACAGAACCTTGGGGAACGCTATTGAGAGGGGTTGGGGAGAAAAGCCAGTGCTAGAGAAAGAAACATTGAAAAAGCACTGGGAGAGGTAGGAGGAAAACCAGGAGAGAGCATTATCTCATAGACCAATATTACAGAGAAGAAGCTGTTGATGATAAACAGTGTCAAAGGCAGCAGAAATAGACATATCTTCCCTGGTTGTAGAAATCTTCTCAGTGAAGTGAGTTGCAAAGTTTGAGGCAGACAGGGTGGTGGGTGGTAGGGGAGGGGGGAGCAACAGGGCAAAGGAGAGCATTAAAAGTGTAAAATAGGCATTTGGGTTGGCGGGACAGTGTGCTTATGAGGGTGTTGAAGTAATTTACTTTTGCAGAGGAAAGAGCCAGAGTGTAGGAGCGCAGCATAAATTTATAGTGGAGGAAGTCCGGTGCAGAGTAAGACTTTCTCCAACAGCATTCAGCAGTTCTGGAACATTTTTTGAGATATCAGGTCAGCTTGGTGTGCCAGGGTTGTAATTGGGAACACTTGCTCTGTTTAAATGTAGGAGGTGCCATGATGTCTAGTTGAGAGGAGAGAGTGGAGTTGTAGAGTGAGGTTCCAGAGTTAGAGCAAGTGAGATGTGAGATGGGTAAATAGAGTTTGGAGTCTGGTGGAGAGATGCTGGAGATCAAGGCAATGGAGGTTTCTGCGAGATTGAAGCATTGAGGGTGGTGAAATTTAGCTATGGGGTATGCTGATGTCAAAGGTCAGCGGATGGTGGTTAGATAAAGGAAATGGAGCATTGGAGAGATTTGAGGTAGTACAGAGATTGGTGAAGATGAGATCAAGAGTTGTTGAAGTAGACCACTGTGTGAGGCCTGAGGAGGAGGTTACAGAGAGCAGACGGAAGGCATTAGGGCAGTTGAGGTTGTTGATTGGGATGTTAAAGTCCCAAGTCCTCTTCATCTCATTGAAGTGGTCGGGGTGCAGTGTCCCTGCCCCCCTTAACCTTGCAGTTTTAGAGAAAATACAGTGTTTACATTGCAAGCTTAAGACTGCCTCTAAAGGTGCTTTCTGGATTTACATGGAATATAACGTTGTGAAACAACGCTGGCCATCTTCACACTTTCCCTGAGGATGTCAAGAGTCTTCAAAATTCCCACAGGAAACATTGATTAAATACAGTTTTGTATTCCTAACACTATAGCGTTCTTTTAATGTGTAATTTAGAGTCATTATAGTGTTACTTGGCTCTGTGACTACATAACAATGAATGGTTCTTTTCCTGGTCACGATTTGGTACATTTTACCTCAAAAATAATGTTCTATCAAATCTAGCAACGGTTATTTTATTCTCTTTCTCAATTCCACATGCTGCTTGTTGATAACAAATTCAATAAGATGCATTAAAGGCATACTGGAGTACGTTGGTACGCCTTTTGGGATAAATATATCAGGTGAAAAAATCTCTGTGACGGTAAATCAGAATTTGTTTCTAAAACCAATGTGTTCTTTTGCTAAGCCTGTTACTAACTACATGAAATGTTCTAGAAGAGTGAGTGTATTTCCTAGATAGGAAGATTGTTAACACATTATAAATTGAGGTTTTATGATTTCACAGAAGGGGAGAAATCAATAAGAGATAAGTACTTGGCTATAGAGCGTTTAGGTTGGTTAAGGTTATAGATGCAAGGCACCCAGAATACTCATTAAGGCTTTGACCCTTCTGAGATCTAGTTCTTTTGCAATGCAAAGAGTTACAAACCATCTAAAAATGAAAAGTAATACAATGAGTAAATATTCTTTAATAATGCCAATCATTTCTACAGATCCAGATAGATGTCACTAATAACAAGGTTTAGTGAGGTTTATTATAAACAGCAATTGTGGGTCAACGAGCTAAAAGAGCAGCAATCATCCTAGGAACCAATGCTCCATAATTAGAACATTGCCTCAAAAGTGGACTTTATATATCATCTATGTGACAAATAAATTCAAAGAGGATGAGATAAAAAACACAGTGGTGAAGATTGTATGGTGTGACCTTCAGATGTCTAGTAGTGAATACGATTTGGACTATCTGAAGGTTTTTCTTTTAGGTTGGCCATTGTTTTTACATATAGGGCATCCTATAGTTAGCTTAATAATGCCTCATCCTTAGATTGTCCGCAAACAATTATGAGGGCTGTCAGGGAATAGCAAGATAAGAGAGGAAATGCATGGTACACCAGCATGTTATAGTCTAGGTAGATCTCCTATTGGGCTATTAAAAAACTGTCTTTCTAACTGACTCTAATATTGGGTCATTTGAGTCAAATGAATATTTTTGATCTAGAAAGTTCATTTTGTCCTCGCTGTCGTCAAAACAGATCCGACCACAAGAAAAAACGCAAAGGCAGGACCCGCAGCCCGAAATCGATATGCCAGTCAGTGGACTCTAAATAGGCCTCATCCAACCATATCTGCACATACATTAACAACAGACTGGAGACTTCCAACTCCTCGTGCTGCAGGGTCTGTAGACAAGGAAAGCGATAGCTACAGTGTGAGCCCTTCACAGGATACAGGTATGTCTATCTATATATATATATATATATACATTCATATTGGGTCTGAACACAGATAAATGCATTGTCAGTTAACTAATGAAAGGTAGAGTCCCACATTTAAGCTCCTTGTCTGGTAGTTAGTGTGTGTAATTGTCTGTGTCAGTGTGTTTGTCTGTGAATATGCATTTATAGTCAGGTATGTGTGTCAGGTATGATAGTAGCCCTGGCTGATTTATATAATAAGGAAACATGCTAGACTACTCTACTGTATTGATGAGAACTCTAGAATAGTCTCTTATAAAAGCATCTTCATTTAAAATGGTTTAAGTGGAATCCTTTGTCTGCCGGAATTTGAATGATCCTTGAAGTTCAAGCTACCCATGCATTATATGGCACTCTGACCTTACCGTGCACGTTGTATCTGCTATATGATCCTATCTAAAAGAAAGGACTCTTCATCTACAGATAGAAAGTCAGAGAGATTGTTTAAGAAAAAAAGCCAATCTTTCATTCCAAACCACATAAATCCACTTTTTATGCAGTTCCTATGGTAACTTAATTTATCAAGTTCTGTAACAAAAGTAGATTAGAAAGTCTATTACTGGGAGATATGAGATTATATGTATGTATCTGAATTGCTTCGTCCACTGCATTTTATATTCAGTAACGCTGCAGTCTAAAAATAGCATTTATATGACATTATTTTAGTAAGTGGGGATGATGTTCTAAATTTGAAATGGAATTACACTTGTATCGGCATAGACTTCGTAATACAATTTATTATGTGGCGTCCATTGAAGTTAAACATTAACCTTTTAGGGGACACTGCAAATTTAATGACCAAAAACTGGAAAATAGAACTGTTATAAAAACGGCATAGTTTGATCTGGTGGGTCAAAGACCCTTAAAAACACAAAATCGACAGGAATTGACACCCGTGCTTTCAATTAGATATTTTTAGGAAAAAATAAGGCAAAGTATTAAAATAAAAATAAAAAATAGCTTTATAGATCCTTAAACAATGTAGGCTAGGCAGAACCCATTTATACTGAGGAGAGACATCACCAATCAGTAGCCTCTCTTTCTGGTCCGTGTTTATTTTTTTTTTTTATTGTTACATAAGCACCCTGTTGGTCAGGAGTTTATAAAATATGTGGTTTATCCCACAGTTCCATTAATTAGAGTTTTTTAATTTAATGCATCCATCAAAGGTACTCCTAAGAAGAAAACAAAAAAAAACACCAACTGTTTAATCTAAAAATCTTTTTCCAATCTCAGAGTACATGGCTCTGCTAAAAACAAGTCTGTGCTAACCTACGCTACAAAACAAAATACAAAATACACATCTTGTAAAACAATCCTCAACCATCATTATGGTTGCATCCCAGATTATTTAACCTTTCAGTACCACATCAGAAAGTGCCTAATCACAGCTCTAGGCAGCTCTGAAAACAAATGCACATGATAAAAGTGCATTAAAAGAAGTGTTCGATGCATTCTGCCAAAATATGCCTGTATGTTACCATTCTGTCCCGTAAATATGGGAGGAAGGAGCGGCTGCATTGCTCAGTCACAGTTTTGTTCAGGCAGATTGAAAAATATCATTAAAAGATTAGAGAAACTCTATATTGTAATTTATTATGTCGTTTTATTAATGTCATGGCATTTTTTTTTGACAAAGGACGCATTAAGTACAGACGAGGCAATGTTTCAGTCGAGTCCTTTTCCCAGATGTCACAGAGTTAGCACTAGGTGATCATTCATGTCCAAGACTGACTCATGGACATTCTGTGCATACATGCATCCTCCGTGACCGAGCCCACTCAGTGAATGTAGCAGTGCTTTATATGGAACTGCTCAGATCTCTGTAAAACCAGGCTATTAAATGCATTGTGATTGGGACCACTGGCAATTCCTATCATAGTGACATATTATTTCTCAGTCCTTTGAGATCTGGAGAGTTGGCCACACCAATGTTATTTGTTATGGAGGTACTGACTGTGACTTATCTCCCTTTTTCTTTTCTTAGACAGAGCAAGGAGCAGCATGGTCTCCACCGAAAGTGCCTCCTCTACGTATGAAGAACTGGCAAGAGCGTACGAGCACGCCAAGATGGAGGAACAGCTGAGGCATGCCAAATTCACCATCACAGAGTGTTTCATATCAGACACATCATCAGAACAGCTTACAGCAGGGACTAATGAGTACACAGACAGTTTGACCTCCAGCACTCCGTCAGAGTCGGGGATTTGCAGATTTACTGCGTCACCCCCAAAACCTCTCGATGGAGGAAAAGTGCAAAACATGGCGGCTCCAAAGGCACATCGGCCAGGTAAGAACATGAATATGTCTATTTCTACCTACAATGAACATCTTTTCTCCTGAAAATAGTTTATACCAGGAACCCTCTCAGCATCTGTATCCACAGGCATCCATTTTGGGTTGTGACTTAAGTAAACAAACGATTTGGTGAAGATACGTTTTCAAATGATCTTATTATGACTTCAGGATTCAAACATTTCTGACATATATTTTTTTTATCATTTTTTATGCTAGGAATAAATGCACATTCATTGCTATAATTTGCAGAATTTTTCTTTCTGAATTACTAATGCTGATGTTGTTGGTATTGGTTTGAATGGTGTCTATTAAAAACAAACAGAAAAACAAACAATGCATGTTGCTCCAGTTGCTGTAAAATAATAGTACAATATACACAAATATCTGTAGCAATAGAACAAGACTGAGAGAAGGACAAATCTATGATGCTTGAATCTCTTGCTTGAGATCTGCCAAGCTAACATAATGTGAATGATTTAATCTATTCTGCTGCAATGTACAAATAACAACTACAAACAAATATTCCTATTTGTATTCCCTATATATTTCCCTTTATTGATTATTTATTCAACCTGTGAAAGAACGGGAGTCTTTATGTTTTATATGGGAGCCCAAAATCAATTTTTTGTTTGTTTCTCATCAAAAGGATGAACTTGGTGGACTCATGTCTCTTTTCAGCCTATGTAACTAAGTAATCTTCAAAAAGGATTGCTGCAGCTTAGTCCATAATTATAATACTATGTTTGAAATGTTTGGACGACTTGATGAACTTTTATAAACTCAGATCAACTTATGAAACAATAGGTCAGTAATTCCTTTGAGGTTCAGATTATAGGAGACATGGACAATGTAGAATGGCCTACAATACAATCTCATGTATTGCCTGGAATCCATAGCATCATTAATGAAGATCTGTCATGATTTATTTTCTTTCAGTTTTCCTTTCCTTTGTATCTCAATGATTATACTCCGCTATTTGCCAGTTGCCTTTATTTTTTTCTCCATTTTGTTCTTCTCTGTCCATAAAGTCTGCAGTTTGCCCATCAGTAGGATTCTGATGACTGATGAATTGTAGGTAAATTAGCTTAACATCTGTAATGGAACTTTCCTTAAGCTCCACTCATTGCCAAAAATTGACAAAGATCACACTTCTCTTGAGAAAGAGTAGTCCCTAAATATTTCATTGGGTTATGTCCCAGCTTGAAGGGGTACTTAATACACAACAGTCTCATGGATCCCTTTTATAGGAAACCATTATACGTTTTTCAATTTACAATGTTGCCTAGTATCTGATGACAGGTTAACTAGTATGTTTTTTATACAAAATGGGGGTGTTCTGAAAAGTTAAATATTAGGAAAAAATCCAATGCGTTGGACGAGAAATGGCACAACTTACAAATGTACTGGCAATTAGATGGAAAAGTGTAGGAACACTTTAATAAATCTCCCTCATTGTGCATGTTTGGTTTTTATTTATTTCCACAGATTTTCATTGTTCTACTGGAGGATTTCCAAAAAAAGGGTTTTATAAGACAAAGTGATGTGTTCATATTTTCTGACCTGTCTGAAAGCTAACGCACCTTGTATTTTTTGACTTGTAGCATCCTTAATATCTATAACATATTCTCTATTTTATTTTTAACATTATATGAAAAGCATCCGAATTTTAATTGCTGCTGTAATTTTAATTTTCTGGCATCTTCCATGTCTTCTGACAATGTCTGACTGAACACGGAAAAATTCTTCACAACAAATTGATTTGATTTTCGCTTAGACATTACTGATATTGTTAGTCATTACATCTCATCCAAAAATGCAGGTTATTAGTGTTTTCCTGAATGAAAGGATGAATATTTTGGTGTTTCCATTAGAATGTTTTCCTACTATGGGCTGAACATAGTGACATTCTGATCCCCTGGCACACTAAGACCCTCGGGGAACGGCATAGACCACTGCATCAGGGCGTACTTGGTTAGAAAGGGACATGATCTCTAGCCAGGACTCTACAACTTTAACCCTGACAGAATTCTCCCTGAGATCTACTCTTTCCCCGATGGCGGGCAGGACTTGAACCAATACTGGCGAACCATCTTGCCCACACTCCTTACTATGGTGGACATCTCGGAAAATCTCAGCAAGGAGATCACCCTGATATGCACTGACTTTTCCTCACTTGATTCTCGAATTATTCAGGCAGAGTCCAAGGTCCAGGAGCTACATACTACACCAACCTTGACAAAAGACATCATGGCCATCCATGGCACATTTTTGGCCCATCTCAACACATAGGTTGACGATCTGGATAATAGAGGCCACAGGCTGAACCTCTGTATGGGAGAACCAAAAGCAGAGAGTAATTGAAAATGTCCCCAAAATCCTCCAATTCATCTTTTCCCATATTCTTGGCAGCCCCTGAGACTAACACATTGGTCTGATCCAGAGCCCTGAGGCCTCCATGGCAACCAGTTACACAACCCACTGGATATAATATGCCGCCTTAAAAGCTTCACCCTCAAGGAGGGAATTCTGCAAGTGGACAGATGGAGGGGAATTGTCACTATGGATGGCCAGAGCATACAAGTCTTTCAGTACTTATCCAGATTTTTACTGTAGGCCAGGAGTGCCCTCTGACCTGTCAAATTGGCGCTCCAGGCAGCCAACCCTCTCTGCTCATCAAGGCTCAGTATCCTGCATGATCCGATAGCCCTCAGATATTCCAGAGTTTACACAGTCTTTGGATCTCCCTAAGGTTCAGGTACAAAATTGTCCCCATGATTGCTTCACTTGTTGCCAGGCCCACAACCGCTCCTGAATTAACTGCCAAGATAGGGAGCACAATTAGGTCCCAGAATTTAACATCCCTCAACATCCGAACCTAAAGAATGAGCAGAAGGTAGTGCTGTCTTGGACTGAAACAGCCAGATGATTTGAGCCACTGGACAGTGGTCAGGTTCCTCTGTTACACCACCATGTGGGTGTTTCCTCTGATGCCCAAATTCCATACACGCTCCCCCCAGCCTTGCCCCCTTCTGTCTTTTGCCTGTCCCTTTCCCATTACCTCCAGATTGCCATTACCAAGAATCCCTGTTTTTTTTTTTTTAATATTGCACTTAGCTAAATGCATTTGTAGCAGTACATACCTTTTTAATTTGCTCGGTGGTGGGTGAATTGGAGGCTGGGGTTGGGGCCTGGTATGTGTTGAAGACAGATAGCATCATGGCAGATCTGCGGGCATTACCATGTATCCAAAGCAAGGCGATGCTCTCCCCAACAGAGCTCACACATTCATACACTCAATAATACAAACCAAACACAATTAACAAACTATGTCAGTTCCATTCTAGAGAAACCATGTCTTATGAGATCCCTGATCTCATTTGAATCCCCTGCACCACAGATATCTCCTTGATCTATTATTATTATTATTATTGCCATGTATATAATGCCAACAGATTCCATAGCGCTTTACAATTTTATGAGAGGTCGATTTAACTATAATTAGGACAATTACATAAAGCTTACGGGAACAATAGGTTGAAGAGGACCCTGCTCAATCGAGCTTACATTCTATAGCAGGTGGAGTGTAAAACACATTAGGACAGAAATTTGCAGTCAAATGAGGTGGGCTGCCCTTTAGGGGAGAGCAAGAGACAGGTATGTGAGGTAGAGGTTAGTATTGGAGGCCATAAGCTTTCCTAAAGAGATGGGTTTTAAGGCACTTCTTTAAAGATGCAAGACAAGGGGAGAGTCTGATGGCAGTAGGCAGGCTATTCCATAGGAAGGGAGCCGCCCATGAGATGTCCTGCAAGCGTGAGTTGGCTGTACGGGTGCGCACAAAGGACAGGAGGTGGTCACGGGCAGAGGGAAGAGACCAAGAAGGGACTTACCTATGGATCTGTGAAGAGATATAAGAGGGTCTTGAGTTGTTCAGTGCTTTATAGGTGTGAATTAGTACCTTGAATTGACTCCAATAGCATACAGGAAGCCAATGTAAGGACTGGCAGAGGGGTGAGGTGTGAGAACCGACTAGAGAGGAAAATCAGTCTGGCAGCAACGTTCATTATGGACTGTAGCGGGGCAGTACCGTGTTTGGGAAGACCAATCAAGAGAGGGTTACAATAATCCATGCGGGAAATTACTGGAGCATGGACAAGCTCCTTGGTAGCAGCTTGCGTAAGAAAGGGGTGGATGCAGGCTATGTTTTTAAGATGGAATCTACAGGATTTGGCAACATTCTGGATGTGAGGCTCAAAGGTGAGGCCAGAATCAAGTATGACGCCAAGTCAGCGTGCTTGCAAGGATGGACTGATGTGGGTACCACAAACTTGAAGGGAGAGCGAAAGAGGAGGATCAGTAGAGGTCTGGGGAGGAGAGATATAACTGGGTGTCATCAGCGTACAGGTGGTAGTGGAATCCAAAAGAGGTAATAAGTTTGCCAAGAGAGGCAGTATAAAGAGAAAATAGAAGGGAACCAAGGACAGAGCCTTGGGGGACTCCAACCGAGACAGGACGAGGGGAGGAGGTATCATTAGAAAAGGAGACACTGAATGAGCCTTGGGAGAAATAAGAGGAAAACCACGAGAGGACAGAGTCACAGAGACCAAGTGATTGAAGAGTTTGAAGAAAGAGAACATGATTAACGGTGTCAAAGGCCACAGAGAGGTCAAGAAGAATTAGTATGGAGTAGTGGCCTTTGGTAAGTTGGTGGAGAATAAGTATCTGTTGGTACCAACATGTGTTCTCAGGTGGGAGGAGGATCTCCGAACTACCTTCTCTCATTACTTTCATTTACCAGTGATCTATGGAGATGCTGTCTCCCCTCTCTTCGCTGTTTTAAGAAACCCTATCCTCTGTTATATTGTTCCTTTTGACTCACTCTGGGGTACACTCTAATTTTTATTCTGCATTATGCAGACTCCTATAGACTCAGACTCTGGCGTTATTGCAAACAAATGGGACCCTCCTCAATGATGCTCCCGGTAGGGGTTGAGAAGATGGCCATTTCCATAGCAAAGTAGGTGGTTCCTTTAAGTTACTGAGGTTAAAATACCTGGCTCTTGGAGGGGGCTATCTTATCTTCTCTTTTTGAATAGATGTAATATATTCTCTTGTTGATGATTTTTTTGCATTGTTGCAATTCTGTGTATATGCGTGTTTAGGGATTTTTACTCACATTATAAAATCTGATTGTTACCTCTGCATACACCTGTTAATCTCTATTGTGGTTAATTGTATTACTGCCTTATTTGAATTTTTCTATTGCTAGAAATAACAATATACTTCTATTAGACACAAACCTTAATGATAGCCTTCATCTTGCCTTCACAAAGAACAGAGCTGACTCCTAGCAGAACATCATAGAACAGATGTTGTCAAACTGACAAAGGCATCAGGTAGATAGTATCATGTTCACAATGCAAGTATGTTATTTAATTTGTAAGGTCTTGAGTAAACCTTTTTCAGCAAGAAAAGATGAAATAGAAAACCAAATATGTAGCTTGTCCATTTGTTTGCAATTGAACAGTTAGTTTGAAGACATTCAAATACTGTCAAGTTAATTATAAACTGCAAATACAAATTAAACGATCATTCTAAATCTGACGTATTTCAGTACTCAGAGAGATAAATTGTTGATGCTTAAAATAGATGTCCTTGTCTGAAGACAACCTTGACCAGTAGCTTTTCAACTGCTGTCATGTTGCCACTTTCATCATATTTGTGAGTCAGACACAATCTCAGGGCCGCAAATTTTGAGGTTCTACTGTGGTGTAGGTAAAGAAAGTCCAAATGGTTTACATTTATTGTAAACTGTATTAATGAACCGATTTGAAAATGATGTCGTAACAGTAAATTTATATCCATAAATTAACCTAAAACAAGAATCCCACCTCATCAATGCTACATCCATCTATGTAAGCTATGGTATTTACATCTTGAAGATCTGAGAGTCTTTCAGAGTATAGACCAGGGGTAGGCAACCTTCGGCTCTACAGATGTTTTGGACTACATCTCCCATAATGCTTTTACAGCCATATTGCTGGCAAAGCATCAAGGGAGATGTAGTCCACAACATCTGTAGAGCTGAAGGTTGCCTACCCCTGGTATAGACAGACATTTTGGACATGAAAAGCTATAAAACCCTCATGGCTAAATGTGACGTGATGTTAGCAGCCAATCAGAAACGGTTATTTAAAGAGAAGTTTTCTGTTGTGCATGCAACGGAAATGTTTTAAAGCAGCGCTGTCATGTTTTACTTTATTTTTGTTTTATTTTCTTTACGCCCCTTGTATCTTAATGATTATACAATAACCTCTTTACTACTTACCTTTATTTACATGTATTATCTTTTCTTCCTTGCACTGGATCTAAAAAATGAAAAGGTATTCCCAGGTTTTTCTTTTGTCTTACTAAAAGATTTAACTAAAAAAGGTGAATTTTTTAAAAATAAAAGCATTGTGAAAAAGAGTGCCAGAAAGGATTAAAGGGACACTAAAGTCACCGAGGCCACTTCATCTCATTGACGTCATTGTCCCAGTCCCACTTAGTCCAGCAATGTAAACTGTTGCAGTTTTTTAAAAAAAAACTGCAATAATTACATTGCATGACTAAGACTGCCTCTAGTAACTGTCAATCAGACGGCCAATAGAGGCACTTCCTGGTGACTAACCAGGTTTTGGTCGCCTAACTAATGATGGACGTTCTAAAACTCTGCATGAGGACTTAAACTTCAGTAAAAGAGTCTAATGTGCACGCAGCGCTCGCCGCGCATTATCCCGCCCCTCGTCTGATGACATTGGAGGAGGCGGCGGCTCTATAGTGAAGGCAGGCATAAGCAACATTTTGCACTCCAGATGTTTTGGACAACATCTCTCATAGTGCTCCTACAGCCACAAGACTGGCAAAACATCATGGGAGATGTAGTCTGCAACATCTGTAGTTTCAAAGGTTGCCGATCCCTGGTGTAAGGAAAACAACTTTGTATTCCTTACACTGTAGAATCCCTTTAATTTAATCAAAAATAATAGAGCCACTTTGAAGTGTTAAAGGATGTGTAAGCAACATGCCTAATGCAGTCTGTACATTTTTATGGGTGTAAACAAATAATATGTCTTATTAATAATGAGATAAATCTCTTAAATTGTTGTTGCCAATGCTCCAAAAATTGCGAATAAACTAAATTGTATCTTTAGTTAACCGTTAAGCTCCAAATGCAGCTGTATGAGACACACGGGTTATACACCCATATAAATCTTATTTACAGAAATATATCACGTTTGGTCTTCATGGGCATTCAGTATATCACTATCATTCAGTATATCACTATCCAGGATTTATCTGAAGGATAAAATAAATAGGACATGATTTGAGAAGGAAATAAAAATGTAGGTTAGGTGTATTCAGCACAGATAAGAGATTTATAAATCACTTCAGACAGTTCATTGCAGTTCATTATTGCAGACTATAGAAAATCCTATTTTCAAATGCTTTGAATTTTGAAAAGGAAGTGACCCAGAGTCTACTAGGAATTCCTATTACCTTCCTTCATGAATACACACACCGCAACATGTACCTTTTCATCAAGGATTCTTTTAAAGAACAGAGTGCTGTAATTTAATGAAAAAGTGCCGTTTAGCCTCACTCCGCGAGGAATATATTGCATAGATGCTTAAATTTACATTAAAGGACACGAATACCAACCAAGTGTCTTGCTTTGTGAGTAACAGTCCCTATTTTTAACTGAAGTTCAATATTTTTTATCCTGCGTCCTTTTCAGGAATTCTTATACGCATCATTGTTTGTGTGTGTAAATGTATAGCACAGCTCAGCAGTGATATTCATGACTGTTGTGTTTTTAAACTGCAGTAACGAAATGAGATTATATACATACAATAATTAATTGCTGTTAAATATACTATCCAGCTATATTAATGGCAGTTGGTAGGTTATGGGGTCACCTTAAAATTCCTCTGAGAGTTCAGGGTAATGTAGTGGACATTAGCATTACAGTGCTAGCGAGTGATGTTTCCCATGAGGCTAACACTGCATTGCCCTGTCTATCAGCAGCCTTTCCCATGAAGTTCAGTTAGTGCTTAAAGGAACTGTTTAGGTACCTAAACCACTTCACATGCACACAAGCATCTCAATGTTTCACTATGTTGAAATATTGGATTGGCCGAGACCAATAATCTTGATTATCTTTTCCAAGGAGGCGAAGGTTTGGCACTGAAACCAGCGCGCAGCAGAATATAAAATAAGTAAATGTTACTTTGTGGGGGAACCTACATAGGTATTGGAACACTATAGCTTTAAGAACATTTGTTTTATTCCTGACACTATAGTATTTCTTTAATCTGGAATAGTACCATTAGAAGCCATGGTATCAAATAGTTAACTCATTTGAGCAGACAAGGAGAGCTCATTTACAGTAAATATAAGAAGAGTATCCCATTATTTTTAGATGTCTAGCCCCGTTGATCCCTTTCATTGCATAATTATGTAACATTCTAGCTGTTTATTGTACCTGTAGCATACGTTACGGTAGATGCATTGTCTGAAACTTCTCTGTGCTTGTTGGTTCAGTGAATCCGTCTGTGGGTGCAGCGTCTGTAACGGTGTTTGCTGTCTGGTGTGAACAGGAGGCAAGTAAGGATACTGCTTGCTACAAACTGCTATGCTTTCTAAAATACGCCAGATGCCTACAGTCATTTTCCTCATCAGTATTAAGGAATCCCACAGATTGGCAAGTTTTCATTTAGCCATCATAAAGTAATAAAAGCAAACAAACAAATTAGATTTGCACCGTTTTTACTGAGCGATATCTATATAAGGAAATAATTCATTGTAATTGTTACTGTTATTATTCGTAATAGTACGATGGTTATGTGGAGATTATGTTGAAATTATAAATATAGTAAACGATAGTGGGTAAATGTAACTTGTATTAAATAAAGTATGCGAGATTATACACTGAACAGTGAGTTGGGTGAAGCTGGTGCCTTATGCAGGTTTCTTGCAGTTCCTCTTCCCCGAGAATAAATACATGCAAGCATACAGGGAGGCTTTCTTCCCATGTACTTAAATTTCCAGTAAAATTGGAACACAAAAAAACTAAGGGCAGAAAGCAAATTTGTAGAAGGATATGGCGGAGATATGATATCCATCAAGTCTCTAACAGCAGCTACCCCTGCCCCTGATTTCAAATAGTTTCTGGACCAGATTTGTTCAGATTTTAATTCTTTAATTTATTACTGTTTCAACATATTTTCCCTGTCATAGACAAATATCAGAAAATATGTTTCAGTCTAAAATGCGGTGACCGGGCACTTGGCAGCATGGGAGGCAGGATCTGTTTTTTTGTTTTCTTGGCCCCAAGAGAAGATGACGTCTCTATGAGATCATATAGCTGGGTACCAAACAGATTGTAGTGAGGTCAAACACTATGGAACTCCGCACAGTGCAAATTAAAAAAATAAATGCTAAATTATTCGCACTGTGAGGAGTTGAATAATGCTTGGTCTCGCCACAATCTTTTTGGTACTCTCAGAGAAACTTCAACTTCCAGACCAGAACCGGAGCCATGCTGTTGAGACCAACAAGGTCAAAACTACAATTCATGGCTGGTTTCTGGTCACTGATCCTTTTAGTTACAAGTCTATGCTTTTGCTTTGGCTTTAAAAAACCTGTGTTTAAGACAGGGTCCATTGCTAAGGGCATCTACAGAAATGCAGTATGAAGTCTCAAACACAATTCCTGTCTGTGCTAATTTGCATACCAAGCTGGGATCTGGAATTGTTGTAGAAACATGTTTTTTTGAGTTCCTATGACCAAGAAGAACCCTCAAATTCCAACTTGAGATAAGCAGGTGATGCAGAAGATAATTTGTTTGTGTGTGCGACCAGAGGCATACATTGTGCTGTATTTTTGTCTTGTATTCAGTTATTTTCTGTGTTGATCAGCCAGAGGCATACTATGAAAATTATAGGTGATACAGAGAGTCTATAATTTAAGTCCCTAAGTGACTTTCACAGCCAGGCAACCCATAACAGGCAGTACATTCTCATTTTGGGAATAAAAATATATTGTTTAATGCACCTTTTTCTTGAAATATATTAACACAACACATCTAATTAATTATACATTTACATAAATAATTCTCCAATTATAATGCAATGGATTTCTTTCTAAGTCAAGGTCTAATTATTGCACATCTATATTGGCATAAATAGATCAATAATAGGTCTAACATGTATATTATTGATCCCATCAGTTCACAGCACAATAGTTTGTTTCGGGAGGTCCATTTGTTTCACAAATGCTGATGACAAATTAACCACAGGTATAAATCTTAATCGTTGATAAGTTACAAACCAATATATTTGATTTAATGAAATATCTTGTTGTGGAACAAGGAGGTTCAAGACATACAGGCAAAGTTTCATATTATACTGTTATATCCAGAATTAAAGGAATTACAAAGATCTGCAATAATTGCGTACATTAAATATATATATATATATATATATAGCATTTACAAGTCTGTATACCAGTAGTTATATATACACACCCTGATGTACACCAAGATGTACACCCTGACACACACACACTCACACACATACACACACATACACACACTCACACACACACACATACACACACTCAAACTTATACACATACACACTCATGCTCACACTCACACACACACTCTCACACACTCAAACTCATACACACACCCGTACACATACACACACTCACACACATACTTATACTCACAAACATACAAACACTCATACACATACACTCACACTCATACTTGTACGCACACTCATACTCATACACTCAAACTCACATACACACTCACACACATACACACACTCACACACATACACACACACACTCACACACATACACACACAAACACACACATACACACACCACACACACATACACACTCACCCACATACACACACTCACACTTTTTATATCTCCAGCCACCCTTCTGTTAGCTTGCCTTATGTGCCAGGAGGGTGACTTGGAGTCCTGCTCCTGTGGGAGTAAGGGTTCTGGAGCTCTTCATGCTCCTCTCCCCTAATGCTGCAGCTGCCCTTCTCCCTCCTGCGCTTTCTCCCTACAGGACGCTGGGAGGAAGTGACAGGCTGTCACTTCCTCCCAGGCAGCCGACATTACAGGGGCCTGGTCGTGGTCTTAAAGGACCGCGGCACTCGACAGGGTCACTTTTGAGCAGTAATGTTTCCCACGGTGCTATAATCATACCCCGGGGGCGCCGTGGCACACAGTTTGGAACCGCTGCTATATACTGTATGTTTATGTATAAATTGTATGCTAGTGTTTTAGTTTTTGAATCCTGACCTTATTTTTACTAGAAATCTTTAAAATAAAATTACTTTAATGTTTAGATCTATATATATCGATAGCTTGTCTCACATGAATGCAACTGTTCCAGCAAAACAAAGATATGTGTGCTAAATCAGTCCTCCTCCAACATACTAAGGCACAAAAATCATACTTCCACTGGTGAAATCAATGTTCTCACTTCCCTAATAATGGCCAAAGATATGATGTAGCTAAGGTGACCGTGTCCACCCCATGTGGCTAAGGGGACGGGAAAGTACTTGGTTAAATATCTTCTTCCCTGGGCCATTAGAGCCTTGTATAATGCTGTTAACAGGAATTTCGAAGGCAAAACAGAAGAACATATAAATGAAGCTGAATGAAAAACGCAAGGCGCATGGTGCGTAAAAGAGCGGGTCACAGAGTGCTAAGGTGCAGGGTGCATAAAGGTTGCCAGGGCTCTGCTGATTGCATTGCTGAAGAGTTCATGTAATGGGTTTCCATTCTTGAACAGCTCCATGCAAGCCTTACACCACAAAGTACAATGCATAAGTTAAGTGTAATTTAAGAGTCAGATCGAGTGGTGTAAAGCACGCCGACACTGGATTCTGGAGCAGTGAAAACATGTTCTGTGGAGTGATGAATCATGCTTTTCTGTTTGGCAATCTGATGGGGGAATCTGGGTGTGGCAGATGCCAGGAGCACATTACCCAACTGTAAAGTGTGGTATAGAAGAGATAATGGTATGGGACTGTTTTTCATGGGTTGGGGTAGGCCCCTTACTTCCAGTGAAGGTAAATCTTAAAGGTAAATTCTAACTTTGTTGGAACTGTTTGGGGAAGGTTCTTTTCTATTCCAGCATGACTGTGCCCCAGTGAACAAAGCAAGTTCCATAAAGACATGGTTGGATAAGTTTGGTTTGGAAGAACTTCACTGGCCTGCACAGAGTCCTGAACTCAACCCAATCGAACACCTTTGGAATGAACTGAAGCGAAGATTGCGAGCCAGGCCTTCTCATCCAACATCAATGCCTGATGTCACAAGTGCTCTACTGGATGAATGGGCAATAATTCCCACAGAATCACTCCACAATCTTGTGCAAGCGTCCTTGCGTAAAAGACCCATGTCTCACAAAAACAGGGTGACTTTTTGTCAAAATTACCACTTTGATCGCGTATGTAAAAGGAGCAAGTTTGCAGTGTCAGCCCATGTGAGGAAAAGCTATGCCTATCTTCAGGCATGAATGCCCCTTTTCGACAATACTCACTTTTTGTCACTATATTCAATTCTGTCCTAATTTTCATCCAATGTTGTACTTCTCACAAAACCATTGCTAGAATCGATGCCTGTAACATAAACAGGACATTTATTGCTCAACCGCCTGGCCTTCTTACAGTTAAAATCTGTAAAAGAGAACCATTTCGAAAGAAACATTCGGATCTGGTCACAAACATTGTAAAACATTTTTGCTTAAAATCGTAAATACAATTTTCTATTATTTTACCATTTCCTAACTATACAAATGTAATATCCAAAAATGCCAATTCCTTCTTTTCTTGTATTTTTCATAAAAGAACATGTTGCTACGTGATGAAAATGGCATAAATTCAGAACCCAGAGAGAAAGACAATAGATTTCTGCCTACAAAAGCACTTGGCAGGCTCCACTATATTTTCAGTATAAGTACGCTTGTTCTCATTCCGTATGCCTGGCTAAGGTTTATACGTTGTACTTGCTTCATTCAAATTATTTTGTTTAATATTTAAAGATTCTTAAAGTTGCAGAAACCTTTGTGCCAGATTATGAACATATCTTTATTTATTTAAATAATGTTTGACTCTAGTTGTGGTACGAGCAGTAAGTTAACACATTGTTCCAGTGCTTTTAGAATATGTTAAATACTCTGTAAGGAAGCTAATTTAATACACATAATCTTTGAAAAAATAATGTACATATTGCACCATTAAAATGGCATCAGAGTCCAGTCTCTGGTTAAGTGAACTTCCACATGCTGAAAATCTATCAGGATGGATTACTGCACCTCTTCGATGTCTGCAAAAAAAAGTGTTAAAATTAACCATATTTACGATTATACCAGTGCTGTGAGAGTCTCCTCATTGAAGCTCCAATCATTATCCTATGACGTCCTCACTACTGACTCATGTCCATTCTGATGCATCACGGAGAGAAGCATTGGGGCTCACTAACATAACTTCTCAATGCTCAGTAAAAACGAATGCTCCTTTTTTAAAAGTACCCACTACCGCTTTGATTTACAGTTCACAGTGTGTTGTAAAAAAAAAAAAAAAAATCCCGGCTGTATGCTTGAATGTCATTAGGTGTAGACTACATGAGACCAAGTCAAAAACATGAAAAACTAGGTTAAAAAAAAGTACTGTATTTTCTTGTCCTAATCCTATAATGACATGCACATTAACTCAGATGTGTATTTCAGCTCATTTTTTAGATTAACCCCTTAACCCCTTAAGGACCAAACTTCTGGAATAAAAGGGAATCATGACATGTCACACACGTCATGTGTCCTTAAGGGGTTAAGGACACATGACGGAAATATTCAGCCATGATTCCCTTTTATTTCTGAAGTTGTGTCCTTAAGGGGTTAAAGTCTATTTAATTTCAAGTGAAGTTTGTATTCATACACCGTGACCTCTGAGATAAAATATTGTATTACCAACACTGTCAGCTAATTAGAGTAATCACAATCTTTAACGTATGAATGATATGAATGAGACTCTCCTAATTCGAACAGAATGTATGTTGATATGTAAACATTGGCATATGGAGACTGAATCATTTTCTTTATGCATGTCTGAAACAGAATATTTTGCTCGGGTATTTAATTCAAGACCAACGAGCAAAGCAATTGTTAAGTTTCTATATGTTGATTCCAGAAAAGAAGAGATACTCTAAAAAAGAAAAAAGAAGTCCAGGTGCACTCCTAAATATATTCTTTATGAAAGTAACATTAGAAATGTATAGTGAGCCTTGGCAGATAGAACATAGAGTATCAACCTTCGAGCCTTAAGCATTTCATGCCTTTTTGCACTTAACACACATGGGTGAAAGTGCTAGATTGGTTTGCTAGTAATGATAGTTGATTTTATTGTCTACAGTAGCTCCAGTGGAGACCCAACTCTGTAGCTCAAAAAGAGGTTGGAAAGAACCAAGTACATTCAAGATAAACTTCTTGGGAAAGTTTAATATATGTTTGCCACGGAACTGGACAAGGTTATTGGTCCAGAATATAGAGAGATAAATATTTGCATTCTGGTTATGTATAAATATATATTTTAACTAAAGTTCCACTGTGTCCAACTTGATTGGGAGTTCTTTTCAGGATTGTTTTTTCATAGTAGTTTTAAGTAAGTTTGTCAAAGATCATAGCAGGGTCTTAGGGCAACTGGGACATTTTTAAACAAGCATTGAAATAGAGAATGATTGCAATCTACCTTTTTTTTTTTTTTTTTTTTTTTTAAAGGTCAGGAACATTGGTATTGGGTGAGATGGTGCGTAACTTTAGTACTCAAGTGGTCATGTTCGGTTTTCATAATTCACTGGTTAGTAAAAGGATCACTGTCTCTTGTATTTAAAAATATATGAAGATGATCTAAGGGTGGAAACCAAACACCAAACTAAGTCCTTATTGTCATTACTCTGTTATTATTAATTCAAAAACGTCCCATGTTTTGTTGTTGAAGTGCAGATTGAAATTCATTCTGTATTGCTTTTTGGGATTTTGTAGAGTATCTTTGTTGAGCTGTTCACATATCATTAACTTACGGAGATGACAGTTCTTATACTTCAACTCGACATCTTGATCATTTTTTTAGAACACGTATTCAGAGAGGACCAAGTGTGTGCACATGGACTTACTAATGGACATTCTTGATGAGTGCCTTATCTCTTACTAACTGGATATTATTCTTCATTAAAATTACAATGTGCTATGAAATATTGATTATGAAGTGTGGCATTTAAAGTACCATTAAACCTATCGTTGCTATAATAAAAACATGCCTTTTCAATTTCAGTTCTCGTTCTCCACCCCCCCCACCCCCGCCATACTCAGTCAATTGCAATTTACTCCAATTTTAAGGACTAAGATTTTCTACAACATTATTCAATGTAATGGGGATACTAATAAAATGACATATAGTGAGGCTTTTGTGCATACGAGTCTGCTAATGGGATCTGGGTTTCAGTTCAGACATAAAAGAGTTTAGAAGAAAAAAATATACATGTGGTTTTAAGGATAGAAAGGAAAGTACAATTGTATAATAGTGCATTAATGGGAAAAATAATTAGGGCAAATAATTTACTATTTATCATTTCTCTCATCTCACTGAATTACAAGTTGGCATTTAGTCTGTTGATTTTTAATTTTAAGAAATTCAACCATTGAACTATGCATGACAGAAATATTGAACTGTAGCAGGTAACCCTATTGTATCTGCACATTTGTTTCATAGTTAACTTTTACCTAATGCCTACTTTTTGAAGCTAAGGCCTAGTAAAGATTAACTTCCAGGGCTAAAGTTACAAAGCAGGAAAAGCAAACGTGAAGAGTACTTGATGCTCCTATACTTTGCACCCATACACACGCTTAGTGTTTTTTTTTTTTTGGGGGGGGGGGTTTAACAATTTTTTTATTATTATTAATAATCATTTTTATGCCTCTTTCTTCTGCCCTGTTTTTGGTTCACAAATACTTATGTACATGGTGATAAAACGTAGGTATCCAGTAGACCTGGACAGTTGAGTTTCTGTGTAGAACCCCTTGCTATGCCAGTAAAGGACTTCTCATAGGGTAAGCTCGGCAGTTGAGCTGAGCAGTGAGCATTTTGATTGGCTGTGTCGCTTCCTGGTTTAGTAAGAGTTCACTGCCGAAGATTTACAGTTTAGAGATTATCGGCAAATGTAAGGACCCGATTTTTTTTTTTTTATTACTTCTAATTGAAAGTTTGTGAAAATGTGTTTTTTTTTTTTTTTCATTATAAGAATATGATAGACCCATAAAATCAGTAAGGGTAAAATAACGCCAACATTGACACATTAACTTGAAAATATATATATATATATATATAAAAAAAAAAAAAAACCATAGAACTAAGTGAAAAAAATACAGATCTGCTTTAACAGCTACAATGTAACATATTGCGTTTCCTGTAGATATGCACACTCCATTACATCTGAGTTACTCTCTCGACACAAACAACTGTTGGTATTTTAGTTTCCGGCCAGCAATTCTGGAAGTTCTCCATATGGAATAACTGCTGGTCAGTTGTAACAATTCATTGTTTTTTATTACTTGCTAGTTTCTATGCCCAACTGACACATTGATCCAAGACTCTAACTAATCATAAAATACATTATTTATTCCTCGGTTCCTCTATCAAATTTCTCCCTTCCTTAATATAAAATGATTGCTTAGTGTTGTGAAAGTACATAAATCAAATGTATCTTTCTTCCATTTTTAGAACTTGATGAAGTGTTGTTAAATACCTATTATATGTATGTATTGATATTGATAATGTCTATGTGTAAACATAAAGGTTTTTTAGTTTTATTCATTTTATTCTACGAGCTTGATGATAAAACCATTGATCATGAAGTTTCAAACATTGCTGTTATCCAGACACTTCATGATTTCACATCTTGTAATTCATTTGGATGATGTCATACCTTTGAATTAATTAACATTATTTGAAGCAGGGCAGCAATGGCAGAGAAGCAATGTTTCTCCTATTAAAGTAACTGCTTCAGAGACAAGGACGAGCAGAAGGTATGGGCAAAGAGAACAAAAAGTCAAGCTTCTATTGGTGAAAAAGATTATTCCCAGATTTTTCTCAATTACACAGTATATTATTCTGTGCAAATGTCTTACTCCGAGGTTCCACCGATGTCTTTCGTTAAGGTATTAGAATGGAATGGATTTCTAAATCCAAATGGATGGACATAAGGTGAGGGATATCAAGATATCAATGTTGTTTTATAGGCAAGTGACCTATATACCAAGCGGGGCTATGTCTGCACATTATGTGTGTTTGTACCCAAAAGGATAATACTCTGGAATAATTGTGATAGAATAAATGTTTGCATGTTTGAATAATTTTGGAAGTCCTATTTTTAGTTTAAAGTACAGGAGGAAACATATTTGTATTTGTATCTGTGTATTGTAAAACAGGTTGAATAGCATTTGCATTTCTTAATCCTGGCCTCTTCTGGTATTTTGCTCTGGGTCTAAATGATAACCGAGAAGGAGTGTAATGTCAACCAACCTGTCATAAAAGACGCAATTACAAAATCAAACCGTATGACAAAAAGACTTCTGTTTAATCTTTTCAGCTTTAGAGAAAATGGTCCTTCTAAAACAGCCAAGTAGCTTCTCTCTCTCTCTCTGGCTTATCCAAAGCATGTTCTGGTTAACGGAGAATGAGTTTAGAATAAAACCTTTTATATGATGTAAACTTAGAGAAACTTTAAACATGCTAACATCAACATTAAGAAATAAGCAACCGCAAAGGTACTGGATACCAAATTTAGAAACAGCAGATGTTTCCTTAACAAAACATTATAACAACAACTATAATATGTTCTTTGTATCGCAATATTATGGTTGAAGATATCTGACTGCAGGAACAAAGCAAAATTGCTGCAAAGCATCAGTATCCATAATGGCTAAATATATAATAATATCCTTTATTTTTTTTTTTGTACAATGGAACCAAATTATAATTTAATTCTCTATTTCCTAACTCTTCAGAATGCTGCCAGAGCACTTTACTTCCCATGTCCTCTGACAGTGCTGATTCTATGCATGAATTCACGGAAGCTGACTCAGTGTAACTTAACCTATATTAGGAGCATAATTACTTGGACTTTAGTTTAACAGGCTTTCCTCTTTTTAAATAAATGTCAGTTAAGGGGTTTTGAGTCTGTCAATCATTGAGTACTAGAGATGTCGCAAACATAAAATTTTCCGTTCGCGAAAGGCGAACGCGAATTTCCGCAAATGTTCGCGAACGGGCGAACCGCCATAGACTTCAATGGGCAGGCGAATTTTAAAACCCACAGGGACTCTTTCTGGCCACAATAGTGATGGAAAAGTTGTTTCAAGGGGACTAACACCTGGACTGTGGCATGCCGGAGGGCAAAACTCCCATGGAAAATTACATAGTTGATGCAGAGTCTGGTTTTAATCCATAAAGGGCATAAATCACCTAACATTCCTAAATTGTTTGGAATAACGTGCTTTAAAACATCAGGTATGATGTTGTATCGATCAGGTAGTGTAAGGGTTACGCCCGCTTCACAGTGACAGACCAAACTCCCCGTTTAACGCACCGCAAACACCGCAAACTGTTGTCAGAGGCAGACACACCAAAAAAATGCCACACTGCTGAGCTCTGCAATGACGGCATTCTGGTGGTGGCAACGTTGATTGGCATGCTGTCTGCTGACCCCGGGTGCCGATGCATGCTGTCTGACTGTGCCACTAGCTCCTTGCGACGACCTCCCCCTGCTTCCAACTCGTCTCCTCCTCCTCTCTGTATCCCCATCTGAACTTTCCCCCTGTTCTTCTTCTCTTCTAGCGGGCACCCACGTGACATCCACGGACGCATCGTCATCATCAACCGCTTCACTTGTTCTGACAACTCAGCAAAGGAAGCAGCAGTGGGTACAACATCATCATCATCACACCGTACGTCCATGTGTGTAATGCTGCCTGACTGAGACATATCCCTGTTATCTACATCCTCTGGCAATAATGGTTGCGCATCACTCATTTCTTCCAACTAATATGTAAATAACTCCTCTGACAGATCAAGTGAAGCGGCTGTGGTGCTAGTGTTGGTGGTGGCGGCAGGCGGGCGAGTGGTAACTTGAGAGTTGCCCGAAGTTAAGCTGGAGCATGATGGTGCGTCAAGTTTCCGAGCGGAAGCTGTAGAAGATTGGGTGTCTAGCCAGTCAACTATGTCCTCAGAACTTTTCGAGTTCAGGGTACGTGGCCTCTGAACACTGGGCATTATTCTAGGGCCAAAGGGAATCACAGCACCACGACCATGACGGCCCCTGCGGGGTGGCCTGCCTCTGCCTGTCATTTTTTTTTTCGATTAGTGGTACTATGCGTGCAAGCTACTGTGACAACAGATATGAGTCGCACTGTGCACTGGCAGAAGTTGGCAGAGTAGACACTGTAGGCCTGACACACACGCTTGCAGACAACTAACTGCTATTCAATCTATTACAGTCAAAATTTTTTTTTTTTTTTTTAAATGTACACTACTGTTACACCAGATATGAGTTGCACTAGTGTGACACTGTGCCCTGGCAGGCCCTGAAATGCACACGTGTGAAGGAAACTCACTGCTATTGTTTCACAGTCAAATTTCTAGTTTTTTTGTTTTTTTTATGTACACTACTGTTACGACAGATATGAGTTGCACTGGTGTGACACTGTGCCCTGGCAGGCCCTGAAACGCACACGTGTGAAGGAAACTGACTGCTATTATATTACAGTCAAAAAAGTTTTTTGTTTTTTTTAAATGCAAGCTAATGTGACACCAGATATGAGTGGTGGCACTGGGCAAGTGGGCACAGTATACGATGTGAGCCTGACACACATGCTGGCAGGCAGGCAACTGCAATTAGATTACACAGGGAAAAAAAAAAAGCAGACTGATGTTCTAGCCCTAAAAAGGGCTTTTTGGGGTGATGTCCTTACAGCAGAGATCAGATGAGTCCTTCAGGACTGTAGTGGACACTGAATACACTAGCCTAGCTATCAATTTCCCTATTAAATCAGCAGCAACTACACTGTCCCTCCTCTCACTAAGAATGCAGCTTCCGGGGGGCGGGGCCTAGTTGTCATGGAGGAAAGACGCACTTCGTGTGAGCTCCCTCAATATCTCACTTTAAACAGCTATCAACAAGCTAATTTCACCCCAGAAGGGGATGACCCAGCAATGTTGCTCCTACCTGACATGCTTAATAGCGGTCAGCAACTCGACAGAGTCTTACTTACCTCCACGTGGCAAGTGTGGCCTGGTGCTCACCGGGCAGGAGAGGCGGACGATCTCCCGATCCTGGGATGCCCAGGAGCAGCTACTTCCCGGCAGGATTTCCTTCCCCCCCCCCCCTCGGACCGGTAGGGGTTATCCCGGTCCACCCCTGAGAGGCTGTCTGGAGCTGATGGACGCACAGAGCACAGCCGCCCAGGCTGACATACTCATCTGCGACTCTCCCAATATGGCGGCAGCCGCGTGTTCTCCTAGTAACAGCAAAGCATGGCAGGATATTGAGTCTAAGCTGGACAGACTCTTTAATCAATTTTGGAAGCAAATAACAAGCAGGAAGCCCCAACAAGCTCCACCACAGCCCCAATAAGCTCCACCACAGCTAAGCGAAGCAGTCCCCATTAAAATCCACCAACGCAAAAGGCGTCAAAGATGGGACCGGAGACACAAACAGAAATTCAGAGCCTGCCCCACGTCAAGCACTCGCCTCCACCTTAAGCCACCACAATCCCGCACCGGACGTGAAGCACCACCGGGACAGATCCGACCACCCGACAAAACAAGCTTCCACCACCTCAAGCCGCGAACCCGGCACTCAGCCAGAGACTTGCCTTTGTTGTTCCAGGTATCAGGGACTCCCAGGGTCTGCACCTGGCGCCCAGAAGGGATCGGATGAGCACAAGCAGTAAACAGCAGTCTGCCAAGCATGTCCCACTATAGCCGATCCTCCACACCATGCCTTTGATCACATGAACTGCTCTCTGCACATGAACTAATCGTAAAGTAGCAAGCGTTTAAACATGTCATTATTTCACCTCCTAAAGAGTTTATTGTCGTAGTTCCTTACGTGCCTTTACCTTAACCGTTCATGTATTATGTTAGTCACTAGTCTCATCTCATGGGGCGACTCACACTTGATTTATAACTAATGGTGGAGCTGCTGATATAAATACACAGTTGATAACGTGCGAGCTACACCCTAAACATGACAGCCATCTTTCACAACAATGTACTGCTATATACTCATACCCTCAGTGCAACTAGCCATGGTATACGCACGTTCAGCCTAGCATGCTCAAATATAACACACTTCTGTCTAAAAAAAAAAAAAATAATAATACAAAAAAAAAATCAGGAAGGTTTCGTCTTGGCAGCTGGTGCTAAGTATATATTGTTATTCACAATGGGCGATAGGCTGAGGCCATCTTAATGCAATCTACATGACCTCTGGGTATTTATACTTATTTTGTGGTGTCCAGGACAGACCCACGTTACTGTTCTATAACAGGCCACATTGTACACGTTAAGTATATGCACCATTCTGTGTATGTATTTATTTGAACACACCTGCGGATAAGCAGAAATACCATTTTAATAGGATACAACAGATACAGGGTACATTTAGAACAATTCTAGAATGACAATTCTAACAAAAAAAAAAGAACATGGCGTTTTTTTCTTTGCAGAGAGAGAACAATCTTTTTATTCATCAACCGTCTTTGTTTCACTTTAATAACATGGCCTAGTGTGCCAAATAAACATTGATTCCTAGGGCGGAATACAGTGAAAAATGAGAATCTGAGACGACCACACTAATATGTGCAGACAAGGAATCACAGCTGAAATGTTGAAATAATCTGTTTTGTAATATCAGCAAAAAGAATAAAAATCACATATTTAGTGATAAATTTCACAAAAAAAGAGCCTTGAAGTTTCATCCTGCAAATAATAATTAGAATTATTATTATCAAAGATTTACTAAGATTTATTGCTGCATCTATTTTTTAGAATTCCACAGTAGTAAGAAACAGTTTCAGATAATAAACCGGTAGAAAATGAGAAACCTATGGCTTATTTTTCACTTTATCAAACACATAGTCATTCCTTCATTCCTTCAAAACCCCCAGTCTAACCTAGAGCACTTGTTCCTTAATCATTCCATACACACTATCATATTTAGGAATTTATACTTTCTTCTCTTACATAAATACTGGTAAAGTCATAACTACAGGGTGGGGGGTGTGGGGAGGGGTAGTATGAAGACTATTTTGGGAGCTTTGTATAAAAAAAGAAGTGCAATCCTGAATAAATGGTATCTTAGTGCAGCCTAAAAGACCCAACCACCTCTTTCGGCTCTATATATAATACGTGCAGAAAATGTATATATGATATACTGTGTCTTAGGCGCAAAACCAATCAGTGTTATAATGTGCACCCACACAGCACAAACTGACACTCACAGTATAAAATGGCACAAAATATTTTTGTGCACTAAAAGCCTTACCCCTTGTTGGGCCACTTATCTCCAGGAAGATGCACTCTTGAAGTCTCTATAGGTCCTGTGATGGCAAGACTCCCTATCAGTATAGATCCAAACAGAAACTGCTTGAAATGTTCCTTAAGGGGAAGAACTCCTTTACTTGAGGCTTGTCCAAGAGTCTCTGTGTGCAAATCCATCTGCTCAACGCGTTTTGTCTGTGTACCAGACTTTTTCAAGAGCTGTCCGTTTCCTGGCCCCTTATTTTGGGAATCTTTACAATGGAGGACCAATCATGGTCTTTGCAACAAATTAATATATTGATAAACACCCTAGTCATGACCCCCAACCGGTGTGTGTATGGATATATATACGTACAGTTTTTCTATACCTATATACAGTTTTTAATTTGTGATAATTGTAGTTGATATACGTTTATTATAATGTACCCAAGTCTCGCAGTATTGTGGTACCTGGTCAGTTTTATGCTATTTTCTTTTTTTCTCACTCTTAAATGTTATATAAGCATTCCACGCACTTATGTCAATGGCGTCATATTTTATACAATGTTTGTTTCAATAACCCATACAACTAAACAGACGGCACTGCTGGTCGCTGGCTGACAACTCAAGGCTATCTGCTCTTTCTTGTTCTGTTCCCCTTTACTGTTCTTTGTTATAAAGGCAGTGGAGTAGCAGAACATGATCATTCCTTTGTCTTCTTTTTTTTGTTGCTAATTAGTTTTTAACTCATGAATTATTGAAAGTTGCTCTTCTGCAGAATTTAGGCTGTTGAAAGGTTTACTCCGTCTGATAATAGGATGTCTGCAATGCTAAACAAACGTAATTAGAGCTCTAGGCCAATGAACCATACTACAAACTTAATAAACCAGTCTGAAAAGCACAATCACTCAACTTCGCTCGCTGTACGTTAACTAATTGGTAACCGGATGAGACAACGTAAGCTCAGTTTATTATGGAACATTTTTATAAATGTATTTATATCACAATGATTGCTCTGGTATTCCATTGTTAATATCCTGCTATAACAAAACATGATGGATGGAGTATGATTAGATTATCTGGCTTTATGTCCATCCATTCTTCCGTCTATCTATCTATCTGTCTGTCTATATATAATCTATCTATTTATCTATAATCTATCTATCTGTCTGTCTGTCTATCTGTCTTTTGATCCTGCAACCAAAAGAAATTTGCAATAAACCATAACATATTTATTTATTATATTGTTGACAAAGGAAATTACTGCAAAGTGCTTTTGCTTTGTTTTTTTTTTTTTGGTAGCAAGTCTCCTACACCTTAAAACAAAAACTCTATAGTCTTTGCGCCCCAAATTAGTAACATTATTATTATTATTATTATTATTTTATTTTTTTATTTTTAAAATCAGCTGCATTGTGACAGTATTAATTCTAGCATTGTTAAATGTAACACCCTTATTGTTCAAAGCCAATATCTATACATTTAACATATTCTATTCGCATGAAAGGATTTGTCTTCTGAATAACTTACTGATGCACTGCTTTAGTTTTTAATTCCTTTTTATTTTGGAATGTCGTATCCTACATATTACAGACATTGATACACATGTCCATATCCTTAAAATGACCTATAGTAAGTACACTGTTGTTTTAAAGCAGAACTGTTCTTGATGTCTAGTAAAATAATTTAGGCTGACGTACTGACACATTTTCGCATGAATCTTCAGCAAAGGTTTTGGATCGAAACCATTAAAAAGCATGTGTTGGTTGTATGGCTACTTTGCCGGGTTTCTTGCCCATCAGGTCTCTTTTACAGCAACTAACAATAAAGCAATATTTCTCATGTATAGGTGGATTTCATTGTAGCATTTTCATTTATGTATATACGTTTCCGTTCTAGAACATTCACATTTTTTACACCACAATAAAAAATAAAAAAAATAAAAAATTTAAATGATAAAATTACTTTTTTGGGATTATTTGCAGAATATTACTAAAATTTGACTTCAAATTTTAATATATTAATATTACAATGAAATATTAATGGAATACTTTAAAAAGCATCTGACAAATATTACATCGAAAAAAATAGGTAGCAAAAGTAAGAAAATGTAATTTTTTTTTTTTTTTTGTATGAACATGGTATAAATAACAGATTTTCTGCTCCTTTTTGTTTTATCCGTAGTGGTGGTGACATTACTGGCAAGCGAGATGTGAATAAGAAGAAATGGCTCTTATTTCTTATGTAGGAATCTGTACCTCTCTAAACTTATTTCATAAAGCCCCTACGTACCTACTGGACAACATTTCACATAGCATGAAGACACATAGATTAACTAAATAATCTGTCTCCATACACGTCAACTTTTCTATTTCCTCAAATGTCTATATCCAATAATACCAGGGTTTTGATTATTTGAGTTGGCAGATTTTTTTTTTTTACTAGTGAGCTGCAAAATTTTTAATAACTTGCAGATTTTGGCGCTATATTCCAAAAATATCATCATGTTGCCAATGTGTAGCTTTTGTTTTGAAACACATTAACTCCTCCCCGTTGTCTCTTAAATCTAAGAGTAATTGCGAGAGAAGTAAAGAAACAAAAAACTTTCGAAGTGTATACATATATCTATATATATATATATATATATATATATATATATAATTCTAACAGAATTACTTTAATTTGGTTGTAAACCTCTATTGAAGTCACAAGTTCTCTCGATTTATGCTGTTCCCCAGTCTAATCATATGTGCGCGCCATTTTATATGCAAGTATCATAGTGTAATATGGTTTTCTATTAAATGGAATTTTATGAATAAGTAATCTCTTTCCAAGTCTTTTTAACACTTTTATTAATGTAGTTTATTAATGTTGATCCTGATTACGTTGTAGCTATAGAGCCATGTTCTTTACTGAAATAACAATAGTTGAAGACTTTGATCTTACACATTTTCATCAAGATCATATCATATTCTGTTAATATGATTGCAGTTACCTTGTTTAAAACACTACAGAATTTGTTGTATATAAGAGATGTAAAAGAAATGCATGATTATCAAAGTTGTGGTTTGCATTGTCTCTCCAAATCTAAACTTGAAGATCAATGCTAGGCACAATAAGATGTCTACCCGCATACCTTGTGACTGCTCGCATCCAGATAGCTGAAGGATGCCGACTAGACTGTTACCTTATGTTAACACAGCTGCCATTTAAGTCATTTTGTTATGGGATAGAAAGTATACAAGAAAAAAAAAACACAACTTCTGTACTCCAGTTAAAGGGTTACTCCGACCAAAAAACAGCATTTTAATAAATGGTCAGAGATACCCTTCCTATATGATCCACGCACCCACCACCCAAAATAAAACAAAAAAGAAAAGAACAAATAGCTAAAACTTACCTTCTGCTCCAGAGCTATGCTCACGTTCTCCCTGTAGCCCAATATGCCACTCCTGACATCACTCCTCATCACCAGAGGGGATCTTATGTCATGGAAAGCAGGCTGTTTGGGTGACATTGGCGGCATAAAGGGGGACATGCTTTGCGTACTAGCATCAGATGTCAAAATCGAACAGAATTCACATTAGTGACCTGGAACGCTCTTAATGGGCTGGATAATGGCTCTGCAGTGATACTGCCCAAGGAGGAGTTACACCTGCGGCCGCGACGGGTTAATCTCTCTATGTGCAGTGTTTAATATGCAAATGTTGCACATACAGACTTCAGGCACCGTAGCCACTTCAGATCACTTAAGTGGTCACAATGTCTGGAGTAACCCTTTAATTGAATTTACAGTTCACAGATAAGTGTTACAAAATCTTAAATATAATGGGTAACAACAGTAAGAAGCAAGCGCTAACTACTGCCCAAAGAAACTTTTAAGGTGAAAAATAATTTGTAAGAGGTTGTATATGGATATGAACTGCCTTTAGGGGTCAGGAGTGGCCAACTTTGCCCCCACTGTAGTTGGAATTCACTACCCATAATTTCTAGATGGCTGACTCTAGTGGGTAATGTAGTCCAAGTGTTGTCCATTTACAACACCTTAGTCCAAGCAGGCTATCACTGCTCTAAGTTAACTAATTTATATCGTCCGTTTTATGATATAATCTATAGTCTTACAGGGAGTTAGTAGTTCATGAATATCGGTTTGAAACCCAAAGTGTTAAAGACTTTGCTAATTTTCGTAATAAATGAATGAACACAGGCCAAAATGTTATAACATGAAATTTATAAGTAACAGATTCTAATTAACATTTTTTTTAATGGGCTTGAATTAATGTTTATGTTCTTTTTTAAAAAAAAAAAAACCTAATCATTTTGTGTGTTCTTTCCAATTTTCTTCTCAAGGTGATGTGATGAACTTGCCACCATATCTTAGAATGGACTTTTTATTAAATCGAGGTGCTTCAGGAACTAGCAGAGACCTGGGTTTAGGGCAGGCTTGCTTGGAACCTCAGAAAAGTCGAACCCTGAAGCGACCCACAGTTATGGAACCCATACCCATGGAAAATCCATCAGCACGAGAAGTACAGTCATGGCAGCCCAGTGCGGCAGCACCATTACCTCCACGAGAGGGTACTGAGCTAGGACAGGCAGCTAAAATAAGCAGTTCTCAAGAATCACTGCTGGACTCCCGGGGTCATTTAAAAGGAAACAATCCCTACACAAAATCATACACCCTGGTATAACAAAAAGGTTTTAAATACTAACAAATAAACAAAAATGCAAATCAATGCTACCTTTTTCTACTGAAATTCCAACATTTATAATTTAAATAAAAAAAAAAGGATTGCCAAAACATTTAAAAGAGGAATTTACAGACAGTGCAAAGACTCTCCACTTTTTTTTTTCTTTTGTTCAACTATGTAAAAATCACCTTCCGGGATGTCAAACTCTTCGAAGGATTGTTTTTTCTTTCTGCCACATTTGTAACAATTTTCTACATAACGGTGCATGAGAACATATTACTTGAAGATTCCAACATACTCCGCCAAGGAGTGCAATTGCAGTGGAATCGTTGTCACTCCAGTGGATGTAAAATGGCAGTTACATGGAGAACGTCTTTTAGTTTCCTCTGCACATTTTTTATCAATAATTTTGAGTCCTATATTTTTTTTGTTACATAGAAAGAGTGCTATCACAGGACATAGATTTGTTGTTTTTTTTAATCTTTTTTTTAATTATTATTTAAGTTACATTGATGACATACTGCATTTTGTCTGCAAAATAAAGGGTCTTTTGCCTTCTGCTGTGATGCCTGCCTTGATTTGCTGGCTCAGTTATGTTTTTTTTTTGTTTCTTTGTGTTTTGTTATATTAGCTAAAATATGCACTGTAACAAGGCTTTAACCTTTCAGCGCCAAATGGGAAGCAATCCATTGCACATAGATAAAATGACATATAAATGTGTATCTAGTGCACTGCTCACCTCCCTGGCATTCACAGTTTAAACCAAAATACGTTTAAAACTCAATTAATTATTCTTATCTAACAAGTAATTGAAATAATACATTTTAGTAGGTGAAATTCACAGCATTTGTTTTTGTTTGAGATTAGAAATGAAATGTCATTAAGGGCTATCAATGAGGTGACAAGGGCTCTGATTTAAAAAGAAAACCCATGGCTATTCACCGTTTTGCTCTGTATGAGTTTTAATTTCTGCTTTCTAATTCAATGGAAAATTCATCATCCCTGTACACAAACATTGTGTCTGCAATGAAGAAGGGCTTGAATGTCACTAACTAATATTGTTCCAAGAAATACATAAAAACACTGGTTGTGTGCCAATGATTTCAAATTCCCTCTACTTCAATGGTCATTCTTCTTAGCTGTGGCGTTATGTAAAACGTTACGTGTTATCAGATGCTTTATTTATTATCATTTAAAGAAAGAAAAGTTATGCTAAAAAGACAATCCAAGCACCACAGCCAACACTGCTTGTTGTAGTGGCTCTGGCACTGCAAAGGTGTCCTTGAAACCTACAATTTCTGTTCCACCCCACACCACTGACATCATATAGGGAAGTTTAGTCATCCAACCTGGTGGGCAGAGTGAGCCTGCTCTATGGTCATATTGTCAAAGGGGCTGTTGGAGCAACTGCTCCAGGCCTATGCTCTGGAATAGGCCCACAACAAGCACAATGTAAATGTTTAGTTGTTTTCTTTTTCAGTTATTCATTACAAATTAGATTGTTGCCACTTCAGAGACACTCCACTCATTAAGTATCAGAACTGCTTTTTTTATTTATTAATACGGTCCTAACTGTTGCGTGTTCAGCCTTAGAGTCAGATCTGTGATGAGTCCCAGAAAATAGAGAATTCAGTAGTAGGTTACTAAGGTCTGTAGCTGCTACTGTCACAATGGAAATATAAATTCAACTTCTATCATTAGACCCATCAACATATTCAGCTACAGGCCCCACGAGGTCCTACATCCAGCAATAGCACACTCATCACACTAGACTGGCAGGAGATTATGCGTACATACTCACAGAACAGATTCTATATGTTTAAGAGACTGACTTGAATACTGTGAGCTGTTTAAGCATGATCATGCTGTATAAATAGCCCAGTGAGGTTGCTAGAGTTCCCCATATGATATCTGTGGGAAGGGGATGACATATGGCAGCCAGAGATGGAGATTTGAGACAATAATAAGCAAGGATACAGCTTTAGTGTTAGAAAAGTGCATTTAAAATGTCATAAGGAGCCAAAGAGTGACTAATTTTCTATGTAACACTTAAAGGGACACTGTAGTCTTCAGAACCACTACAGATTAATGTAGTAGTTCAGGGGCATATAGAGTGTGTCTGCAAGGTCAACAGTGTAAATCCTACGTTTTCTGGAAAAAAAAAGGCAGTGTTTTCACTGCTGCCTAGGTCCACCTCTAGTTGCTGCCACTCTGAAAAGCACCAGAGGGACTTCCTAAGTGAGATTGTGCAATCTTTGTAGGACCTCCGTACAGAATTTTAATTCTCAGTATGGAGACACTGGATGCTCCTCATAGAGATGCAGTGATTCAGTGCTTCTCTACGAGAAGATGATGATTGGACAGCACGGCCATTTGCCGTACATGCGTAATAGGCTCCCAATGCTTCTCTTTGAGGAAGCAATGGATTGGCTGAGATGATTATGGTTGATGATCTCAGTGAAGGAGATGGGGCAGTTGTGGTGAGAAATGTGTGGCAAGGGCTGAAAGCTAAGTAATTCTCTTTCTGTCATTTAGGAGGTGCCCAGGTATCTAAATAGTCACTACAAAACAATGGCATTAGGAATACATGTTTTTAGTATTCCTTTAAAATTGTGCTATTGTGTGATACATTTGCCTGTGCTCCAAATTTAAATGTTGTTACTTTAGGATATTTGCTACATATTATGTATAATTATCTCAAAAGATATTCTAAAACAAATGCAGAATACAGAGCTGTATAAAATACTACTTCAATATAATCTGCTAATAATAACATTGCTGTGCAGGTTAAATGCAATTAAATTAGTTATCTTTTTTTTATATCTCAAAAATATTGGTTGTAGATACAATCTATGCAGATTATATGTTCCATTTTTCATTACATATTGTAATGTTGCCTAAAAAATTCTAATAGATGGATGCTGTTGAATACCTCACTTTATTGACGTTCATATTAAAAGTAATTAGAGCATTTCTTTTTTCAGCATCTGGAAGGGATAAATATTTCACAAAGGCAATTACAAATAAATAATAGAATAATTACTTTGAATATGGTTTAACTGGGAAACACTTAACATTTACTCTGGTAAAAAAATTAATGCAGTCTAGAAATTCTGCAAAATAAATGTAAGAGTCACCAGTGCAATAAAAGAAACCTCAATAAATGCACAATAACAAACAAACATCTAAACGTAATTTGGAAAGAAAAAAATAAATCTTTCCCTGCAGGTACTTTGCAAACACGCATGGTAAATAATTAATTAAGCATAATCAGAGGCCATATTAAATTTTCTTAAAAGCATTATTTGAAAAAATTGGCCGAGCAGTGAAACACCATGTCTGGATAAGCACACATTTTGTTAAAACCACTTGGAATTTTGAATATCAAACATAGACCAAAAAGCTTTTCAAATTCTCTTTGGGTTCCATATAGGAAGCAAAAGGTACTTATTATTGCACTGGAGGGACCGAATACATTCTTAATTTTTTCCGCAGTAGTAAAGCAATGTGCCTTTCTGTTTGTTTGTTTTTTTTACTTTTAATACTCTTTTAACAGAATTATCTTTTTGAAAGCCGAGTTGCAAAACGTGAGCAAAAGTAGCCATAGAGTGACTATAGCTGATATGGAGAGTTTAATTTCTAGTTAGCTACTATTGCTTAAATGTTACAATTCCACTTTGGATAGTGCTGCATAGGCGCAGGTGGGGCAGAGTCCTGCTAGTTTTTGTTGCCAACAAATCTATTGGCATTGTAAGAACTCCTGGTAAGCGTGTGTTAGAAAACCATACGTCTGTCAATATTATATCACCAGGTTCCATTTTTCCCTTTTGATGACTGGAGAGCCAGCTGGACTTGAACACGGCATGGTGTCTCATGTGTAGGGTTACCATATCCATCATGTTTTTAGGGACACTTATCATGTATCCACATGAAAAGGGTTGCCCTATAGTATAAAAATTCAGAAGAAGGTGTATAAGATTAAGTAATTAGGCAATGAAGAATCCTGCAGAACATGCATTGTGCATACTTTCATGTGTTTTCATAAATATGAGGAAAGGTTGCTATTTCCCTAAAAACATGGTGGATCTGGTAACCCTAGTCAACCTGGTAACCCTGGGTACAGCAAAACTAGTTGGGGGCAGCACCCCACCGTCTTTAAACTTTACCAGCCACCACTGCAATTTAGTTTTCATTTAAGTACAATTCAGAGTTAAGTAAATAAACACCAACGTTTTTTGTGTAAATGGTGCACTGTCAGGACTGGTGCACTGTCAGGACCAGAAAAAAAAAAAAAGCCCATTGTGCCTGATGCTGACAATTATAATGGACCTAATTAAAGAAAATTATCAACAGAAAACATAAGTGTCATGTATCTGGTAGGGGTTTTGCCGAAGGGAACTTACAGGATGCATTGATAAGAATAAACATACCCTTTGTTAATCACTCACCTTATAAAGGCTTTCCATGTTGAAGGCTGCTTGAATGATGTTCTAGGTCAGGGATAGGCAACCTTCGGCTCTCCAGATGTTGTGGACTACATCCCCCATAATGCTCTTACACACATAATGCTGGCAAAGCATCATGGGAGGTGTAGTCCAAAACATCTGCAGAGCCGAAGGTTGCCTTTCCCTGTTCTAGGTTATGAATATTTGTTCTCATGTTTATCTCTTCACTGGAGCCAAAATAATCAACATATAAATGAAAAGTACTAATTTCAATCAGAAAGTAAGGGAACTGAGTAATACGAGTTAATTTGGCACATTGCAGACATCACATTGTAAAGGGTGCAACATATCGAGAACCCTGAAACATATAGTAAATATGTTATCTTTCTAGTTAAATGGGCAAACAAGTGGAACTAAAAATAAATAAAAGAGGAACTGCATACATGCAGGGCCGGTGCTTGGATTTTTAGGTACATAGGCGAAGATGCATTTTTCCGCCCCCCCCCCCCCCCAAAAAAAAACATCTTCACCTATGTGCCTCTTAACCAGCCCCTCTCCCCTCCCTGACCATTAATGGTCCCTTTCTCTGTCCCTTAGTGTTCTTCTCCCCTACCCCCTCTTTTCCCTGTCTCTTGGTGTTTCTCTCCCATTCCCTCCCTGTCTCTTGGTGCACCCCACACCCCTTTAGTGGTCACACTCCCCTTCCTGGTGTGTCAGTGTGTACAGAGTGTAGCGGAGTGGAGCGCGGTACAGGAGCTTCAGTTTTCTGTACCCGGCCGAACTGACAGGGAGTGCTCTCTCTGTGAGCACCTCCTGTCAGTCTGGCCAGGTACAGGAAACAGAAGCTCCTGTACCGCGCTCCGCTACACTCTGTACACACTGACAGTCACACACTCAATGACAAACACACAGACGTCACTGACAGACACAGACTCATTGATCTGACACACACTCATTCATTGACACTGACAGACCCACACTGATTGACATCATTGACAGACACACTGATAGTCACACACAGACTCAATGACAAACATACTCTCACTGATTTGACAGACACACACTCAAACACTGACAAACACACTCATCATACACTGACAGACACACTCATACACTCACATGCACACACACAGACGCACTCACACACACGCTGTCACTCACAGACGCACACACTCTGTCACTCACAGACACATACTGTCACTCACAGACACACACTCTGTCACTCACAGACGCACACACTGTCACTCACAGACGCACACACTCTGTCACTCAAAGACGCGCACACTCTGTCACTCACAGACGCACACACACTGTCACTCACAGACGCACACGCTGTCACTCACAGACGCACACGCTGTCACTCACAGACGCACACGCTGTCACTCACAGAAGCACACACTCTGTCGCTCACAGACGCACACTGTCACTCACAGACGCACACTCTGTCACTCACAGACACACACTCTGTCACTCACAGACACACACTGTCACTCACAGACACACACTGTCACTCAGACACACACTGTCACTCACAGACACACACTGTCACTCACAGACACATACACTCACACACAGACACATACACTCACACACATACACTCACACACACACATACACTCACACACACTAACACACATACACTCACACACATACACTCACTATTTATTTTATAAATAAATATTTTCCACCCAGCCTCCCTACCTGGAGAGCTGGTGTGGATGATGAATCCTTCCCTGGGGTCCAGTGGGGCCCCCGGTGCTGCGTGCGGCTGTGCTGTAATCAGACGCGGCGAGGGAGCTCTAACCTCTCTGCTCTGCTCCCTCGCGCGCTGCCTGTCTGCTGATACCGCGGGAGCCGGAATATGACGTCATATTCCGGCTCCCGCGGTATCAGCAGACAGCGCGCGAGGGAGCAGAGCAGAGAGGTTAGAGCTCCCTCGCCGCGTCTGATTACAGCACAGCCGCACGCAGCACCGGGGGCCGAGATGGTGGCCCGGCAGGAGGGAGAGCTTCCCTCCTGCCGGTCACTGAAATCTTGCGCCCCCAGAGCCCAGAGGCCGCCTGTGCCGCCTTATGGACGCGCCGGCCCTGCATACATGTATGTAAAATGTATGACAAGCCCTTGTCATGTTCCCCTCTTGACCGATAGATTTGTATTGTTGATGTAATGGTAGTGGGCATACATTGGTTTTTACATTACTGTGAATGTGCAGCTTTTCAGCCTATGCAGCTTTTCTATATGAACAGACTATTCATTGCTATTGAATAAACACTGGCAATGTGTGAAGTGGTTCTATTACTGGTTTTATTTGGGGTCTAATGATTTGTTGTGATCTCTCAACTACTTCCTGGTTGAATGAGCCAATCAGTTGATCATATGCTGCCAATATCCTGGCTATATAGTGAGTCTAAGGTGTTAATGTGTTATCTTAACATAAACACGAGGTGGTGGAAGTGGTAGAATAATTAAGGCAAAAATAGGTGAAATTTGAAGGCAAAGTGTAGATAAAGAGTGATCACCATGGAAACCAACAGATTGTCCATAGCTATTTGAACCCAGAATAGCACCTGCTTTGAATTGATAAATCTCCCTTCGATTTATCAATATGATGTCATTGTTATTGAACATTAGCACATATATTTCTTTTTAAGATGCTTTGCTTCTTTGGCTATGCCGTTTAAATTATAATATGTCATTATTTAAGAAAATTATCAGCTTGCTACATGTAATAAATACACAAAGAATTGCAGTACATAATGTGTTGTGTATTATGTGAATTTCCATTGAATTAAATCACAAAAGTTTATATTAAGTAAAAAAAAAATGTTTAAGGACAATGCAAATTTATTTTCAATGAAATGTATATAGCGCAAGAAGAAAAAAATAATGTCCCATCATTTCTGTGACTGACCGAGGTACACAAGATTTAAAAGATATGTGTCAACAGATTAAATTATGATACTGATGTAATTATGAAGAGCCTGATTTATAGAGCAGCAAAATGCATTGCCCATGCGAAGATGACTACATGCAAGAAGTTTCCTTTTAGCCCTTACACAAACTTTTTCCCTTCAGTCTTCAACATTGTCAATTCTGTTAAATATGTTTAAAGTTGTCACTGTTAAAAAAAATATATATTATTTGTGATCTCAAGTGCCCTCTAGAACCATTCTGTTTTGGAAGCATTAAGGGATTCCTATAATTAACAAAAAAAAACATTAGACTTGTGCAAAAATTTGTTTTGGCCGGATTGTCCAAATCAAAATGCTTTTAATCCACACTCGAATGAATTGATATGTCTGGGATTTGCTTATTCTGTGAATAAGGCCCGAAGGTAAAACCTAGACTAATAAATTCGTTCGGGAGTGGGTGAAAAGGATTTTGATTTAGATGAACCAGTCAAGACAAACTTTTGCACAAGACTAATAATCAGGCCGTGACTTTCTGCTGACATTTGATATCAAAAAGGGCTTATATAACTGCAAAAAAATTATAAATAAATAAAATGGTTTATGGTATCCTTTACCCCTCATTTAGTAGACGAATGTATTTAAAGAAGGTATTTAAGTAGTAGTTAAAACTCTCAGTAAGCAGAGGAATCTCATCGCTTTTAAATATTTTTCTTAAATCTACAAACAATTTAATATTGGTATTGTTTAAGGCATTTTCCCTTTTTTGGTAATTAAGTAAAATCAACAGCAGTATAGTTTGTTTAAAAAAAAAAAGGTTAAGGAATTACATACAATGTTGACTGTTCATATGAATTTAGAGCGTGCAGTTAATTTGGGGTTTCAATGTTCTCCTTAGTCTTATATGAGAGGTAAAAAAATAAAAGGCCTGGTAATTTCTTAACTTATTTACTTTGGTTTTAATACTCGTTACGGTACTGGAAAAAAAATCGCAAATATTTTTTTTTTCTTTGTGATAAAAAAAAATCTTCAAATATTTCTCAACTAAATGAGACAACTTTCATTTAGAATATATTTTTTTTTTTTATTTCCTGGAGATAGTTTGATCACTCACAATTATTTAATGTCAAAAATGACATGTATGGTTGTGATGGAGATTATCTTAACCCCTAAAACAAGCATGCTGATTGGTGGATGGGATAATGCCTTAAGCAATATAGATATTTTAAATAAAGGCTTTTTCATTATGATGAGCAATATTTCCAAGTGACGTCTGTTTATATTGAAGTTGTATTTTGCATACATTTTTACTTTGGTGATGTTGTTAATACAATTAAACATGCGACCCCCCATCCCCCCCGCCCCCATTTACACACACCATTTTAAAATGCTAGATTGATCATATTTAAATAAATTGGTCATCTCAATATACACTGGATGTTTGTGTAAGGATATACCAATGACGCCTCAAATAGCCTGTGAGTACTGCAACTGGACATCAGTTGCCACAACAAATAATGAAATACTGCAATGTATGTGCTCTTATATATATTCTTTTAATGAGTGCTATGCTAAGGTCTAAACTTTTCTGACTGGGGGCTTCATTTAATGAAGTATATTTTTGTAACTCTTTATTTTCTGATTTGTATATTGCGTTAGAACGAGGCCAGTCTGTGTAAATTCTCATAGAAAATCTCGAAATGGCGAGAAATCCACATAGCGTTTGAACGGTTTCATAAAAATGTGTAATAAAATGCTAATCTGAAGATATGGCCATATTCCAAACGAATTTAATATGCCACCTCTCTAGCGCTGATGACTTATATTTTATGCTGTGTTTCTGCAGATCGTATGTTAAAATCATATGTACGCATCTTTCAATAAACAAACACGTAGAAAAATCTAAAATAAATCAAATGTTTAGGAAATAAACATTCCAACTATTTAAAGATATTTGGTTCTAACTGGTTCAGAGCCAGACAAAACGTTAAACACCTTCCCTAAGATTATTAATGTGTGTATTGGCATAATGTCTTTATATTCACTATGGTCTTGTCATACAAAAATTATGTAGTGAAAATCCAGTCTTAAAATACATTCACTGCACTAAAAATCAGTTTCTAAAAACTGCCAAATCATTAAACCAATGTTTTTATCCAATTAACCAGATATATTATTTGCATGTAATATACCTGCAACCAGTGACCTGTTCACATTTGCTTTCTGTTATCTTAAGAAGAGAAGGATTTGCTTTTAAACAAATGCCATTTACTTTGCAGGACATACAAGTGTTGCACAATGTCCATAAAAAGTCAGTTTTATTTTTACCTATGCGTCTCTTTAATCCCACGAAACCATGTGGCGTGACCAGTTAAATTCCCAAGCTGTTCTTCTTGAATTATTCTGCACATATCCTAAAACACAATTTATACACATATATTCACATACACATTTTGTTCTTCTGAATGTTATTTATTTTTTGAAGTTCCATGTTTTGCTCATTCATTTTTTTACATTGCAAATGCTAAAGCATTTTATTAGTGAAAAACACTGTGTCTCTGTGCCCGCTGAGAAGGTAGAAATAATGTTGCACCCTTAAGTACAATGTATCCAAAGAGAGCTGTGGAACAAAATTTCCATTTTATTGTACGAACATTTCAGTCATTTTCTCCCCAGCGTGTAAATCATTGGTTACCAGACTAACGTTGGACCACGCAGAGCTTCTCTTTCCATTTGTCCAAATTAATATGCCTTTGGCCCTGTCGGAAAACCAGCTAAAATTAAGAGCACCCATGCCATTTCAAGATTAGCTAATTATCTCTAATTAATGTTTGGAATTCTGGTAAATCAGAGGGGTATTGTGGCTTCTCCGAGGAAGCCATGGTTGAGTAAGATTTAAAGTCTATTCAGTATTCAATATGATCTATAGGATATTTTGATATGACGTATAGAATATTCTGCCTTGATTAAGGGTGCGAGGGGCAATATGGAACTGCTTTCTAAAAATCTGATTATTTGTTTTAGATAAAGTACTGAGTTGAGAATAGGGAATTTAACAGAAAATAAGTGAAAAAAACCTGTTATATCCTATAATTTTTAAGGTCCTCCTTCAACTTACCTGTTCAACGGTCCTGCCATCCTCCTTGCCTACATGTGTCCTATAATATAAACTTACATGTACTATGCATGGTCTTTGCAGAGTCTGTCAATCTCATTTTTCTGTTGATAAGCACTTATGGCTCCAACTTTTGAATTTCTATCCACCTTCTCCAGCATGCCATTATGTGATGCAGTGCACCATGCATTGTCCTAGCACAACTTCTACCTTGCCATGTGTCCTGCCCTTTAGCTTAAAGATAATATGGCCAAACCCTCATCATAGCATAAGATCCTCTTCAAGCGAAATGTCCTAAGAGCAATACCGTTCAGATTTACCATATTGGTATATACTCAAAAATTGAACAAAATTGTCCTTCCTATTCAATAATCTCAAGATTGTATATATAAACTGTCTCAAACTGTTGATAAACCAGAGAAAGATTTGCCTCTAAGTGCTAGAGTCTATTGTAAGTGATAAGCATATCTCTGGTAGTTCCGTGAGTATTTCCACTAGAAAACAATTGGAGAACCTGTATTCAGTTATCATTGTTAAGCCATATTTCTCGAAATAAAATCTGACCCAGCGTATCTATACTGTGGATTTTGTACAGAACACACTGCGAAGTACATGGTTGTAGGTGTAGTTTTCTCTTTGAATTCTGATTCTTAGTTTCGGTGGGTATTTAGATTTGTTTGGTTAACAGATGTCTTGTTATGTTTAGGTAACTTATCGGACAAACATTACGAAAGAGATAAAAAAAAAAAGGAAAACTGCCTAAAACTAAAAAAAGAAGTACTACTGTTTTAACTGTGTCTGGCAACCATTGGCATTGTGCAGCCCTTGGTAAAAGCCAAGAACTTTGCTAGAACGTAAACATATTTTGTATCTTCCTGAAGTTAAATATACCAAAAGTGGAAAAAGCAGTGTTTCCCTTCAAAAAAAGTGTTTTTGTGTGTTGTCGTTTTTGTTGATTTTTTGCTCTGGTTTAAATCATTTCTAACTTCCTACATTATTATAGATAGTTTTTTTTCCTGTATTTAAGCAATTGAAATTTTCTTTTTTACTCTGAAAAAAACATGTAATTTTATACACGTTTGGATAAAGAAAAGTTTTGATGTTTTCACTGTACTGATGCACTCTGGAAGAAGTGCTTCAAAATTTGTAAATATACATATACATGGTTTTAACCCTTTCAAGGCCGAAAGGAAGGACGTGCATTATCTCCCTCTCCCTTACTCTGGTGCTGAAAGGGTTAAATATCACTATGCACTATATGCTTATATATTTTCTTTTAAATATAGAAATTTATTGTAAAAAAAAAAAAAAAAAAAACATGATTGACAGCCATCATTTCCCTTGAATTTATCGGAATTTTTAATTTTCTTACTGACTTTCACTGTGTGATGGAAATTAGGTATTAGATGGGGTAGGTTGTGTGGGAGGCTGTTTTGCTTACAGAATGTATCATCAATTCAATGATTCACTATTAACTCATTCTCACCCATCTTCTCACCCATCTTTGCCTCAGTTTTCCAATTAATTAAGTTATTAATTAAAAAATTCTCACTTGCAACCTGTGTCTTGACTTTATTTCTGTGCATTTCATTTACTGATTAAAAATCTCATGGTTGATAAAATGTAACTGTATGTACTGCGCTGTGTTTCATACCACAGATGCTTATTCTCGTTGTTGTTCCTTCAAACTATATACCAGTATTAGAAAAAGGGTCCAGGCACTCCAATGTCTTCAGGCACCTTTATAAGAACATGTGGAACACGCAACGTTTCGACTTCCAATGCAGTCTCCATCAAAGCTCTTGTGCTGCCCCTTGGTTCAGCTAATCACCATGTCTTAAGTGAATTGAGAGTTTTCTACTTTTGCAACTCAGACTATATACGTCTTAGAGGTGAGCAAGGGGAGGTTCAGGTTATTGATTAAATAACAGCTCAACAATGTTCTCAACTCAGCTATTTAGACTATAATCTAATCTTTGGAAATATTCATTTGGGGCTGACCATATTTTAAACTGCCTGGTGGATGATTATAGTTATCACATAGTGAAATTTTGGATAATATTTAGGATATATATGTAGGATCAGATTTTAGACACAGCAATTGCAAAGTCTATACGTCTATTTATAAGTCTCTGGAGTACAAGCTTATTGCTTCCATGTCTCAGATATAAGTGGTGAGCAATGACAAGAATCATTAATATAACTGCAATTCAAGTAAGACTTGGACTGGGATAAAGTGACAGAACAGGTCAGTATAATATTAGGTCAGTATATTCAGTTAAACAGACACCATAGTCATCAAAATTTTGATGTATAGATCGTGCTCCTGCAGTCCCACTGCTCAATGCTGTGCCATTTAAGAGTTAAAATATTTTATTTGTGTCTGTGCAGCTCAAGCCACACCTTCCCTGGCTGTGTTTCATTTTCAATTAGATGTTAACTTACTTTAAAAGTTTTTATCTTCTGCTCTGTAAATTGAAATTTAAACACACACAAGGGTCTCCAGCAGTGTCTATAATGCTATTAAAAGAGCATGAGACAAGAAATTCTAACTTAAACAGACTGTGCAATAAAGAAAGTTTAAACATTAGATGTCTCTTTACAGGAACTGTTTAGGAAGGCTGTGCAAGTCACACGCAGGGAGGTGTGACAAGGGCTGTATAAACAAAGTGATTTAACTCCTAAATGGCAGAGAATTGAGCAGTGAGACTGCATGGGCATGATCTATACAACAAAACTGCTTCATTAACCCCTTAAGGACCAAACTTCTGGAATAAAAGGGAATCATGACATGTCACACATGTGATGTGTCCTTAAGGGGTTAAAGGGACACTATAGTCACCTGAACAACTTTAGCTTAATGAAGCAGTTTTGGTGTATAGAACATGCCCCTGCAGCCTCACTGCTCAATCCCCTGCCATTTAGGAGTTAAATCCCTTTGTTTATGAACCCTAGTCACACCCTCCCTGCATGTGACTTGCACAGCCTTCCATAAACACTTCCTGTAAAGAGAGCCCTATTTAGGCTTTCTTTATTGCAAGTTCTGTTTAATTAAGATTTTCTTATCCCCTGCTATGTTAATAGCTTGCTAGACCCTGCAAGAGCCTCCTGTATGTGATTAAGGTTCAATTTAGAGATTGAGATACAATTATTTAAGGTAAATTACATCTGTTTGAAAGTGAAACCAGTTTTTTTTTTTTTATGCAGGCTCTGTCAATCATAGCCAGGGGAGGTGTGGCTAGGGCTGCATAAACAGAAACAAAGTGATTTAACTCCTAAATGACAGTGAATTGAGCAGTGAAAATCAGGGGAATGATCAATACACTGAAACTGCTTTATTATTATAAGTAATTTAGGTGACTATAGTGTTCCTTTAAGCTAAAGTTTCTTTGGTGATAATAGTGTCTCTTTAATTGTCAAACTAGAATAGTGTAATAGCATAGGTATTGATATTATGAATTATATAAATACTATAACAGAACAGATAGGTTTAGTTCCTAAAGGAGTCCTGCGACAGTGCTTTAACAGAAGAGGTAAGTACAATAGTGTGAGAGTACTGGAACTGAGCAGATTGAAATAGAAACACTAATTTTTTTTTATTTTACGATAGGAATACAGAAAAACCTGCATAGCTGAAACAAGTTACATTCAACCAACAGTTTATTCGGTGTGCGTCTTCCTAAAAGTCTAAAGCATCTAACAAGTATCTATAAATGGTACAACTTTACAACGTTTTACAGAGCTAAGTCTGCCCACATAACGACATCGAATGACAACAGAGCGAATATATAAATAGTGCTGACCTGTATTGAAAGAAGAATTGTGCAATTCTAAAAAGTCATTGTATTTTGTGTATATATATATATATATACAGTACATCATTATGTATTATTTACTTTATACCTTTTGTTGCTATTTAATATGTTAGTGATACGAAAAAACGAAACAATACGTTGCAAACTATTATTTACAAAAATCTTATTTAATCCCTTCAGGACGGGTGACGGACGAGGTCCGTCATCCAGGGGATACCCTTAATGACGGGTGACGGACCTCGTCCGTCACGCGGTAAAATTAACCCCAGATCGCCGCAATCGCGGGGTTAATGGTGCTCCGGTCTGCCTCTGCATTAGAGGCAGACCGGAAGCACCGGATCGGGCTGTCCCAGCTCATGTGCCCGCTCTGACAGCATGTCAGAGCGAGCACATGTGCTCTGTATACTTACCTCCGCCTCCCTGCACTTCCGGGTTCAGTGTGAAGTGCAGGGAGACGGATCAGTGATGATCCTGCCCCCTGCTGTAAAAAAAAAAAGTAAAATTAAAATCCCACCCCCCTTTACCCATTTTAATAAAAAATTAACCGCTTCCCTGCCAATTGATCACTGACTACAGTGATCAATTGGCAGGGATTACATTTTAATATGATCTGATTTTTTTTTTTTAACCCCTGAGGGTTAATTCTTTTTTTTTTTATCCCTCAGGGGTTAAATTTATTTTATTAATTAATTTAAATATTTAAAAATTATAAATTTAGCTAGCTGGGGAGGGTGGAAGTTAGTGGGGAATTGGGGGATTCAGTGTTAGGCTAACTAGGGGTTAACGTTAAAAAAAGTTTTAAAATAAGCTTTAAAAAGTTAAAAAAAAAGTAAAAAAAAGTTTTAATAACGTTTAAGTTCAAAATTAAAAATAAATAAACATTTTACCCAGTCCAAATAAAAATTAACCCCTTCCCTGCCAGTCTATCACTGCCTACAGTGATCAAAATACAGATCACAGTATTGTACTGTGATCTAATTTTTTTTAACCCCTGACGATGAACTTTTATTTATTTTTTAACCCTCAGGGGTTAAATTTATTTAATTAACCAATTTAAATATTGTATAATTAAATATTTTGCTAGCTGGGGTTGGTGGGAGTTATGGGAAAATGGGGAATTTACTGTTAGTGCTGCTTACTGCTAGTTAGGGGTTAACGGTAAAAGAAAAAGCTTAGAAAAATGTTAAATCTGTAAAAAAACGTTTTATGAAAGTTTAGGAAACTTAAAAAAAATTAATAAGCAAAACAAAAGTTTAAAAAATAGTTTTAAAAAGTAAAAAAAGTTTTAAAAAGTTTAAAAATACATTTAATAACGCTCATTACCACTACACCTGGTACAAGCTAGCGGAAAAATGATCCCACGCTAAGGTTCAAAATATGCCTTTTGAAATACCCTGGGATGTCTTCTTTAAGAAATGGTATGGCTTTATGGGGTATTTGGATTATATAGCCTGGTAAAATACTCTAAAATGGGACATGGGCACAGCGTAAAAATTAAAAGTTTGGAAAAAATGGAATGGCTGTGTCCCAAATGTGCCCCTCCGATGTCCACATATACCTGGCAAAGGTACATACGGGGGTATTTTTGTACTCAGCCGACATAGCTGAGCAACATATAAAGTATTATAGAGTGGTGGTACACATAAGGTTTGCAAAATATACTGTGCAAACTCACTTTGTGTGTCAAAGAGGCAGAAAAAACGCTTATTACCACTACACCTGGTACAAGCTAGCGGAAAAATTATCCCACGCCAAGGTTCAAAATATGCCTTTTGAAATACCCTGGGGTGTCTACTTTTAGAAATGGTAGGCCTTTGTGGGGTAGTTTGAATTTAAAACCTGCGAAGATCCTTGGAAATTGCACATAGGCCCAGCGTCAAAATTCAAAGTTCTGTAAAAGCTGATATGGCTTGGTCTCCAATATGGCCCTGTAGCTTCACAAAATAGTGCCAAAGACATTCATTGGGGATGTCTTTTTACTCAGAAGACTTAGCTGAGCATAATTTGGAGGTTTTGAACTTAGTGGCACATATGAAATATACAAAACGCCCAGCAAAAATGCAATCCGTATGTAAAAAAATGCCCCAAATAATTTTTTACCACATACTTTGACATATATTGGTGAAAAAATGGGGGCATGCTAAGGCACAATATGCATCTTATGATATACCCTGGAGTGTCTACTTTTACAAATGGTAGGCCTTTGTGGGGTTTTTTTGAACAGTCAAACTGTTATAATGCCCCAAATGGAAGCATAGGCTCATTAAATCCGTCTCTCAAAATTCTACTGTTAATACTGAAAAGGACAGGTCTCCTGTATGGCACTGTAGCTTCACGAAATAGTGGCATAGACATACAATGGGGGTGTCCTTTTACTCAGAAGACTTAGCTGAGCATAATTTGGAGGTTTTGAACTTAGTGGCACATATGAAATATACAAAATGCCCAGCAAAAATGCAATCCGTATGTAAAAAAATGCCCCAAATAATTTTTTACCACATACTTTGACATATATTGGTGAAAAAATGGGGGCATGCTAAGGCACAATATGCACCTTATGATATACCCTGGAGTGTCTACTTTTACAAATGGTAGGCCTTTGTGGGGTTTTTTTGAACAGTCAAACTGTTATAATACCCCAAATGGAAGCATAGGCTCATTAAATCCGTCTCTCAAAATTCTACTGTTAATACTGAAAAGGACAGGTCTCCTGTATGGCACTGTAGCTTCACGAAATAGTGGCATAGACATACAATGGGGGTGTCCTTTTACTCAGAAGACTTAGCTGAGCATAATTTGGGGGGTTTGAACTTAGTGGCGCATATGAAATATACAAAATACCCAGCAAAAATGCAATCCGTATGTAAAAAATGCACAAAAATTTTTTTTACCACATACTTTGGCATGTAATGGTAAAAAAATGGGGGCATGTTAAGGCACAATATGCACCTTATGAGATACCCTGGAGTGTCTACTTTTACAAATGGTAGGCCTTGGTGGTTTTTTTTTGAACAGTCAAACTGTTATAATACCCCAAATGGAAGCATAGGCTCATTAAATCCGTCTCTCAAAATTCTACTGTTAATACTGAAAAGGACAGGTCTCCTGTATGGCACTGTAGCTTCACGAAATAGTGGCATAGACATACAATGGGGGTGTCCTTTTACTCAGAAGACTTAGCTGAGCATAATTTGGGGGGTTTGAACTTAGTGGCGCATATGAAATATACAAAATACCCAGCAAAAATGCAATCCGTATGTAAAAAATGCACAAAATTTTTTTTTACCACATACTTTGGCATGTAATGGTAAAAAACTGGGGGCATGTTAAGGCACAATATGCACCTTATGACATACCCTGGAGTGTCTACTTTTACAAATGGTAGGCCTTTGTGGTTTTTTTTTGAACAGTCAAACTGTTATAATACCCCAAATGGAAGCATAGGCTCATTAAATCCGTCTCTCAAAATTCTACTGTGAATACTGAAAAGGACAGGTCTCCTATATGGCACTGTAGCTTCACAAAATAGTGCCAACGACATACAATGGGGGTACCGTTGTACTCAGCAGAAGTAACTGAACACATAATAAAACTTTGTACAGGAATAGCACACACCAACTTTACAAAATACACATGAGAAGTTCTTTGTTATAAGTTTGTGTGCGAAAACCCCCAAAAAACACAATTTTACTCCAATATTTAGCAGAGGTTGGCGGTAAAATGGCTACGTAGAAAGTGTCAAAACAACCTTAGGTAAAAAGCCTGTGGTGTATACTTTATATAAATATATACTTTTGTGTGGCAATTTTGTTTTCTTTCATGGTTATTAAGCTTACAAGACAAACATACCAAATTCTAAAATCGCTCCACATTAAAAGTTTATTTTACTCCTTGTGCTTTGTGACCTGTAACTACCAAAAAAAACTTTAAATCCCAGACACATTATATATTCTGTAAATCAGAACAACTAAATGAATTTATTTTTAATTACTTTCCGCAACCTGCACTAATTGTGCACACATTATTATTGCAAAAACTGTAAAAAAATCAAGATTTTTCATTTTTTTTGCATTTTTCTGTATTTTTTTAATAATAAATAAGCATTTATGTAAATATATGTTACATCAAATTAAAGCCCTTTCTGTCCTTTAAAAAACGGTATATAATATGCGTCGGTGCAATAAATTAGTAAAATGCAAATTGCAGTTGAACGCAAACAGCAAAAAATGCAAAAAAATGCTTGTGTCATTAAGTGAAAGACAAGCTTCTGAAGCTCTGTCCTTAAGGGGTTAATCAGCATATTTTGTATTAGTTATGTACGTTGTCTCATCCACACTTATAGGGTTATACACTAAGCAGGCTTCCCCAAACTCCGGCCCTCCATATGTTGCTGAACTACAACTCCCATGATTCTGAACCTATTTATTTCATTCATAGAATCATGCGAGTTGTAGTTCAGCAACATCTGGAGGGCCGGAGTTTGGGGAAACCTGATCTAAAGTGATAATTCAACATGAATTTCAAATTTAAGACCACGATAACCGAACTGGATAAATTCTCGAAATTAGTTATCCTTTCAAGTCATCTACTTTGGTCTTGAATTTGAAATCCACTTTGAATTCTCACTTTAGTGTATGGCTATGCATTTTAGACAATGCATTAAGAAATATTTTGCAATAAAACATTGAACAAATGCCTAGATAAAATAGGATATATTTAAACTATACACAGCATGTACTGTGTGTATATACATGCACACATATAGACGTGTCCTGTACATGCAGCATAAACAGCAAAACACAGAAGTCCTTTTTAAAATATACACTACAGATATACGAGTTTAATTCATTAACATTTTCATTTAAAAAAATCATTATATTACACGAAGGATATTGATAAACCTCGAAGGAACAGCTATGGATCACATCCTGGCACTTGAGAGTAGTGATTATAATGATTTCCGCAAGTCACAAACGATTGATGTTCAAATCAATAAGAGAGACTTCTTAATTTAGAGATAGCTGACCACTTCTCATCTAACTTTAACACAGCAGCGTGAGCATTTCTATCCAATATACACTTTGCTACCTCGTTGGAAGATTGCTTAGAAAATAATTCATTTTTGGTTAAAAACAGAGAAGGTACTAAACAGTAGATGGTATCCAATATACACTGTGCTACCTCGTTGGAAGATTGCTTAGAAAATAATTAATTTTTGGTTAAAAACAGAGAATGTACTAAACAGTAGATGGTAAACTTTAAAATCTATAACTATGTGCCTCCAAAGATAACACAAGGGTGAGGGGAATAGCTGTAGTTTAACCCCGTAAGCACACATGACATGTATGACATGTCATGATTCCCTTTTATTCCAGATGTTTGGTCCTTAAGGGGTTAAAGAGACTCTGTCACCCCCTTCCCTGTGAGCCCCCCTCCATTAGAAATTTTTTTTATTTTATAAGGATAAAATCTTTATTAAATACGAATAATTTCTCTGAAATTCCAATGCAGTTAAAATATATAGAAAGACAAAGTAAGGACAAGGTCCTTTTGTCAGGTGTGTCTGTCAAAACGTGATAACAGCCATAACTATTGCCATCAAGCTTTGTGATTTCCCCCAGCCATTACTAATGATGGCTGTGAGTAAAAAGGCATTGTCTTTGGAGGCTACTGCAATCTCGCAAGATCCTCCACAGACATCAGTGCTGTATTCTCGCACATGCGCAAGAGTGCTGCAATGACGTGGGCTACTGAAGATGAAGTTCCAAGAGCCATAGAGACCCACTGTGTTGACATTGTGGTGGCCGTGATGGACACCTCAAGATAAATAAAACTTACCTTTCCTTGCACCCCCGATCCACCTCACGGCATGCTACAAAGCAGGGGTGGACTGACAGCCTTCTGGGCCCCCGGACAAAATTAGGTCCAGGGCCCTTCGAAGACAAAATATTAAAGCAGCACTATAATATTAGAGTAGAGCCGGGCTCCCTCGGCTCTGGGGAATTCTCCTTCCTCTGCCGACGTCAGATTCGAATGCGCATTCGCGGCAAGAGCCGCGCACGCATTCAAACCGCCCATAGGAAAGCATTACTAAATGCTTTCCTATGGACGTCCAGCCTGTGATTTTCACAGTGAGAATCGCGGAAGCGCCTCTAACGAACTGTCAGTGAGACCGCCACTAGAAGCTGGATTAACCCTTAGTGAAACATAGTAGTTTCTCTGAATCTGCTATGTTTTCAGCTGCAGGGTTAAAACTAGAGGAACCTGGCACCCAGACCACTTCATTGAGCTGAAGTGGTCTGGGTGCCTATAGTGGTCCTTTAAGGACTAAGTAAATGTTAAAAAGAATTTTAAAGTAAGTAGTCAAACCGTTTGAGAACAGTTTGACAACTTACCTGGGGTCTGCTGGGACATGAGGCTGTAGTAGGGCATAGGAGCAGTGTTGTGTGTGAGTGGTGCAGTGTGTGTGTGAAAGGTTCAGTGTGTGTGTGTGTGGGGGGGGGGGGTGTAGTGAGTGAATGTGTAGGGTGTGTGTGTGTTTTGGCAGTGTATGTGTGTATGGGGGGCAGTGTGTGAATGTGTATGGTGTGGGGGCAGTGTGTGCATGGGGAGGGCAGTGTGTTAGGGCAATGTATGTATGTGTATGGTGTGTGTGGGGGCAGTGTATGTGTGGGCAGGCTGTGTGTGTAAGGTGTATATATAGGTGGGCAGTGTATGCAGTGTGTGTGTGTATATATGGTTGGGCAGTGTGTGTGTGTATATATGGTTGGGCAGTGTGTGTGTGTGTATATGGGTGGGCAGTGTATGTGTATATATGGGTGGGCAGTGTATGTGTATATATGGGTGGGTAGTGTATGCAGTGTGTGTATATGTGTGGGCAGCGTATGCAGTCGGTGTGTATATAACGGTGGGCAGTGTATGTAGTGTGTGTGTGTGTGTGTGTATATATTGGTGGGCAGTGTATGTAGTGTGTGTATATCAATGGGTGGGCAGTGTCTGCAGTGTGTGTGTGTATATATATGGGTGGACAGTGTGTGCGTGTATATATGCGTGGGCAGTGTATGCGTATATATGGTTGGGCAGTGTGTGTGTGTATATATATATATATATATATATATATATATATATATGTGTGGGCAGTGTATGTATATGGATGGGCAGTGTATATATAGGTGGGCAGTGTATATATATATATATATATATATATATATATATATATATGGGTGGGCAGTGTATATATAGGTGGGCAGTGTATATATATATATATATATATATATATATATATATTAGGGATCGACCGATATTGATTTTTTAGAGCCGATACCGATACCGATATTCTGTGAACTTTTAGGCCGATAGCCGATATAATTTGCCGATATTCTGTACATTTACCAGTTTTGGAAAATAAAAACAATTTCTAAAGGTAAATGCACAAAATATACATGCCACGTGTAGTCGATGCAGTGTGTTTAGACAGGGGAGCTGTGTATGTTTGTGTAGTGTGTGTGTAGTGGATGTAGTGTTTGTGTAGTGTGTGTGTAGTGGATGCAGTGTGTGTTTGTGTAGTGGATACAGTGTGTATTTGTGTAGTGTGTGTAGTGGATTCAGTGTGTATTGTGTATTTGTCTAGTGTGTATATAATGAAAGCAGAGTGTTTGTGTAGTGTGTAGGTAGTGTGCGTAAAGTGAATGCAGTGTGTGTGCGTAAAGTGAATGCTGTATATACTAAATGCAAAGTGTGCGTGTTTGTGTAGTGTGTGTATATAAGGAATGCAGAGTGTGTGTATTTGTGTAGTGTGTGTGTATAGTGAATGTAGTGTGTTTATATAATGCAGAGTGTGTGTGTGTGTAGTGTATGTATATAATGCAGAGTGTGTGTGTAGTGTGCATTATATAAACACACTACACAAACACACACTGAATTATATAAACACACTACACAAAGACACTGAATTATATAAACACACTACACAAACACACTGTGTATATAATGCAGTGTTTGTATAGTGTGTGTATAATGCAGTGTGTTTGTATAATGTGTGTGTATATAATGCAGTGTGTTTGTAGTGTGTGTGTGTATATAATGCAGTGTGTGTTTGTATAGTGTGTGTTTGTATAGTGTGTGTGTGTGTATATAATGCAGCGTGTGTTTGTATAGTGTGTGTGTGTATATAATGCAGCGCGTGTTTGTATAGTGTGTGTGTGTATATAATGCAGCGTGTTTGTATAGTGTGTGTGTGTGTATAATGCAGTGTGTGTTTGTATAGTGTGTGCGTGTATATAATGCAGTGTGTTTGTATAGTGTGTGTGTGTATCTAATGCAGTGCGTTTGTATCGTGTGTGTGTGTTTATAATGCAGTGTGTTTGTGTAGTGTGCATTATACACACACAGTATACAAACACACACTGCATTATTATACACACACACTATACAAACACACTGAATTATATATACACACACACTACATTATTATACACACACTATACAAACACACTGAATTATATACACAGTGTGTTTGTGTAGTGCATGTGTATAATAAGAGTGTATGTGTGAGGGGGCATTTTTTATTAAATTATTTTTTTTATTTTTATATTAATTTTTTTTTTTATATATATATTTCAGTATTATTATTAGTTTTTTGTTGTCCCCCTCCCTGCTTGTTGCCTTGCCAGGGAGGGGGGATATGTTAATCCCTGGTGGTCCAGTGGCATTGGCTTAGCTGTGGGAGGGGGGGCAGCAAGCGTTTACTCACCTCCCAGCAGCTCCTCCAGCTCCCCAGTGTAAATCTCGCGAGACCCGCGGCCGTCAGAGCTGGCCGCGGGTCTCGCGAGATTTACACTGGGGAGCTGGAGGAGCTGCTGGGAGGTGAGTAAACGCTTGCTGCCCGCCCCCCCCCAGGACCGCCGGGCTTGTAATGAGCTTGGCGGTCCTGGGAGGTATTATCGGCAATATCGGTATCCCTATTGGCCGATACCGATATTGCCGAAAATACCGAATATCGGCCGATTATATCGGTAAAACCGATAATCGGTCGATCCCTAATATATATATATGGGTGGGCAGTGTATATGTATATGGGTGGGCAGTGTGTATATATGGGTGGGCAGTGTATGCACATGGGTGGGCAGTATATGTATATATGGGTGGGCAGTGTGTGTATATGGGTGGGCAGTGTGTGTATATGGGTGGGCAGTGTATGTGTATGGGTGGGCAGTGTATGTGTATGGGGGGCAGTGTGTGTATGGGGGGGCAGTGTGTGTATGGGGGGGGCAGTGTGTGTATGGGGGGGGCAGGGTGTGTATGGGGGGGCAGTGTGTGTATGGGGGGGCAGTGTGTGTATGGGGGGGCAGTGTGTGTATGGGGGGGCAGTGTGTGTATATGGATGGGCAGTGTATATATATATATATATATATATATATATATATATATGGGTGGGCAGTGTATATGTATATATGGGTGGGCAGTGTGTATATATGGGTGGGCAGTGTATGCACATGGGTGGGCAGTATATATGTATATATGGGTGGGCAGTGTGTGTATATGGGTGGGCAGTGTATGTGTATGGGGGGGCCGTGTGTGTATGGGGGGGAGTGTGTGTATGGGGGGGGGGGCAGTGTGTGTATGGGGGGGGGCAGTGTGTGTATGGGGGGGGGCAGTGTGTGTATGGGGGGGCAGTGTGTGTATGGGGGGGCAGTGTGTGTATGGGGGGGCAGTGTGTGTATGGGGGCAGTGTGTGTATGGGGGGGCAGTGTGTGTATGGGGGGGGGCAGTGTGTGTATGGGGGGGCAGTGTGTGTATGGGGGGGCAGTGTGTGTATGGGGGGGCAGTGTGTGTATGGGGGGGGCAGTGTGTGTATGGGGGGGCAGTGTGTGTATGGGGGGGCAGTGTGTGTATGGGGGGGGGCAGTGTGTGTATGGGGGGCAGTGTGTGTATGGGGGGGGGGCAGTGTGTGTATGGGGGGGCAGTGTGTGTATGGGGGGGGGCATGTGTGTATGGGGGGGCAGTGTGTGTATGGGGGGGCAGTGTGTGTATGGGGGGGCAGTGTGTGTATGGGGGGGCAGTGTGTGTATGGGGGGGGCAGTGTGTGTATGGGGGGGCAGTGTGTGTAGGGGGGGGCAGTGTGTGTATGGGGGGGGGGGGGCAGTGTGGGCCTGCTTACCTGTAAAATCTGATGTTTTCTCCCTCCATCTCCTGAAGCAGCACTTGTCAGGCCAGGCTGCTCTTCTCACCCTCCATCCATGCTGTGAGTGCTCCGTGTGAGAGGGAAGCAGCGGGTGATGTCACTTCCTGCCCCCCTCCCGGAGCACTGAGCAGGCAGAGCTAGAGGAGACCTGGCAGAGTGGCAGTGAGAGGTATGCTGCCAGGTCTCTCACTGAATGATGGGGGGGAGGTATTAGCAGATTGATGGGTTGCAGGGGCCCCAAAAAGTCACCATCGGGAATCTTTGCAAAATATACAAAGACTCAAAGAAGTGACGGAGCCTGACTCATACAAGTAAAAGACAAGCAACAATGTTGGAAAAATAGGCACTAAATCTGTAATGTAAAATCTGACACAGTGTGTAGTTTGGGGTTGAATATTGTCCACATATTTTTTTCTAAAGATCGTATGTATTTTCATAGCCGAAAGGAGGTAAAGTAGGAGAATGAAATGAGAAAAACACAGAAGATAAAATAGTGTAACGATGCATAGCTTGGTAAACAATAATACCTGGTAGAACTGCAATGATAGATGAAGGTAAAATCATTAACTGCATGTTGTCATAAGGTCAGATGTTATATTTCTTAATACAATCATAAGGACATTTAGAATCTGGCTCCAGGTGTCCCTTATTGTTGGCTTGGTTCACTGTATTCAATTTCACACAATGAGAAATGAGGGAATACACAAAACTAAAATAGTGAACATTATATTATTTATAAATATAAGTATTACAAATAAATAAGTGTTCACATTTTAGTGAATATTTCAACAATTAAAATGGTTCCGAGTATATACAGTAGAAGCAGGTACCCTGTCCGTATCTTACCCAATGTGCAAGAAGTGATGGGATTCAAGATTTCAGCAGGGATTTTGAGAAACCAGCAGAAACAGACAAATGCCCTTGTCAAATCCCACTCCTTCACCAGTCGTGCAAGAGATGGAGAGTGGAGTCTTCCTTCTAATGGGGAAGTGTGTGGTGAGGCTATATGTGTGATTGATGCCAGATGATCTTACAATTGTTCTTCTCTTTCCCCTATGCCATGAAATATGGTGATGAGATTATTAGAATACATTCGTTAAATGTTATACTCAATACTTTTAAAAAACAAAAGGGACCATGTAACAAGTACCTATGTTTAGCAAGGTGCTATTATTGTGGTAATGTAGTTGGTGGGCTTACATGTGCAAACCCATTTCTGCCACCTAAAGGATGGCGCGGGACTCTCAATTCTCTTATTCATTATATGCGAATTATTTGAACACCTTACTTTTGCGGTGATCTGAGTAAGCCTTTTTATAAATGGAGAAGCTACTGATTGGTCTATGGTGTCAGCTAACCTCCAGCCAATCAGCAGCGCCCCTGCCCAGTAGCACTCCGCACTACCTGTAACTAAGATTCAGAAGCTGAATGACACCTGGAGGAGCTTGTGATCATTGCTTGAGGCAACCTTTGGGGTTAAACAGTTCAAGAACGGATTAACGTCTCAATGTAAGAGTGTGCCCGGGGGCCTCCTGGTACCATAACAACTTAATTCAGCTTACGTTGTTATGGTGGCCAGAGTGTTCCTTAAAGTATTTAACTAGGAAGAATTACATTGAGATTTAATTACTTTATTCCTGAGGACTAGATGATATCATTATCAAACTCGGTCTTACTCATTTAACCAGCTCTGAAAGACTTGGTTTGAAAAGGTTCCGCAGGTGGTGGATTAACCAACTGACTTATTTCTAAAGCTATCATTTTTGTGTGTTCATACTCTATGAGCAACAAAAGAACTGCTAAAATTTGAGAATATCCACTGTGAATGTTTAATTCTCCTTTATCAAAAAATATATATCATTTCCTACAGAACCAAGGGGGAGTCAAAATGTAACTTATATTTAGTGTTCGCAATTATGCATTTTTTAAATCTATCTCTACATCTGTCCAATGTTCTCAATATGCTTCGTGGTATATGAAAACGTTTCCTAAATTTACAGAATGAATTACCTTTCCATGTTATACAATAAAAATGTTGGTCATTATCACAGCAGGCAATGCAATTCACAATAACATAGTAACTAAATTCAGTGTTGATCTTATCTAAAGTAAAAAAACAAAACAAAAAAAAAACAGAGCTGGATAAATTGCCCTCTGATGTTGTTTAAACTTCCTCGACAACTAAAAGAGATAATGATCTTTTAGGTTGATGTAACCCCTTGGAAAATGTCATAAAGTCCTCATCAAACTACTTTGACTTCAAATAAAAGGAAAGGTTTTACACTTGTTTGTGTTTATGTGAATGTTTTACAATTGTGGCACTGTAGAACATCAGCTATATTTGCTTGAAGTTGAAGATCTGGTAAGACTGAAGTATCCAAAAGAAAACCAGGAAACAGGTCATGTCATGCAGTAATTGAAAGTGAGGAAAAAGCATTTCAACTTTTATTAACCTCTTAGTGACCAGACCACTTTTCAATTTTCTTACCGTTTGGGACCAGAGCTCTTTTTAAATTTCTGCGGTGTTTGTGTTTAGCTGTAATTTTCCTCTTGCTCATTTACTGTACCCACACATATTATATACCGTTTTTCTCGCCATTAAATGTTCTTTCTAACAATGCCATTATTTTCATCATATCATATATAATTTACTATAAAAAAATTATAAAATATGATGAAATTGTTTTAAAAAAAACCCACACTTTTTCAAACTTTGATCCCCAAAATCTGTTAAGCATCTACTAACGCCAAAAAACATGCATGCTAAATAGTTTCTACATTTTGTCCTTTAGAAAAAAACAATGTTAACATGTTCTTAGCTTTTTTTGGAAAGTTATAGGGCAATAAGTACAAGTAGCACTTTGCTATTTCCAAACCATTTGGTTTCAAAATTAACACATTTTTTTCAAAATAAACACAAAATTACATTGTAACACTAACATATGTCAGGAATCCCTGAAAAAACATTCACATGTATATATTTTTTATACCTTAAGGTTTTCATACCTTAAGACAAACTAAGATATTAAACTTGGGGTATTTTGACTCTTTCCATGCAACCATTTTACCACCAATCTATGCCAAATAAATAAAAAAAAATAATAATAATTTGTGATTTTTTTTGACACACATAGCAATTTAAGAATATATGTACGGAGAACTTTAAGGGTTACTGCCAAAGATCACCCCAATATGTGTTCAGCAACATCTCCTGAGTACAGTGATACCACCCATGCATAGGTGTGTCGGGTTCTCTGGGGGCTAAAGACCTTATTTGGAGGGTGCGCATTACAGTTTTCCAACTTGGAATTTTCACAGCTGGTCATCATGTACCCATGTCCTATTTGGGACATTTTTGAAGCCGGCCAATGTAATTTACCCCCATCAAACCATATATTTTTGAAAAGTAGACACCCTAGGGTATTTCTAATGGTGGTATTTTAGCACATTTCATGCACTTATTCTACCACCAGTCTTTCTCAACCTTTTGGGTAGTAATTGTTTTGTGTTATTTTTCACACACATTGTATTTTAAAGATAGTTGTAGGAACCGCACTCAATCCCTTTAGCAGCCACCGGTGCTCTGGAGCAGGACCAGCAATCCCAACAAGTCAAATATAAAAAAGAAGTTTTCCAGGCATGAATGCCGCAGGCAGAATTTATTGGAGCAAAAAGAGCAGCAACGTTTCAACCCTCATAGAGGTCTTTGTCAAGCTAACACCACAAACCAAGCATTAGTGCATATATAGCAAAAATACCACAAAAAAATAAACAATAATTCACTTAAGTGCAAATCATTAACACAAATTAATAAATACAAAACAGTATAAATCATGCATAATATACAGCTCCACCAATTTAGGTAATCCATAACTTACCCCTATGTGCCAAAAGGGAGGAGAGACCACAAAAAGGAAAATAGAAATAAACTAAAATAGAAATAAAAAAATAATGAATAAAACAAGGATAAATGAGAAGAATCCATAATGTCCACGCTGTGGTGAATGTAATTTACCCCCATCAAACCATATATTTTTGTAAAGTAGACACCCTAGGGTATTTCACATGGTAGTATTTTAACACTTTCCTTGCACTAATTCTACCACAAGCCTTTGTCAAACTTTTGGATAGTCGTTTTTCTTGTGTTATTTTTCTCTCACATTGTACTTTAGGGATGGATTCTTAGTTCCTGTTATGTGCTACTGACAAAGAACACCCCAATATTAGTGATGTCGCGAACACAAAATTTTCGGTTCGCGAACGGCGAACGCGAACTTCCGCAAATGTTCACGAACCGGCGAACCGCCATAGACTTCAATGGGCAGGCAAATTTTAAAACCCACAGGGACTCTTTCTGGCCACAATAGTGATGGAAAAGTTGTTTCAAGTGGACTAACACCTGGACTGTGGCATGCCAGAGGGGGATCCATGGCAAAACTCCCATGGAAAAATACACAGTTGATGCAGAGTCTGGTTTTAATCCATAAAGGGCATAAATCACCTAACATTCCTAAATCACAATGGATATGGATTGGACATATGACACAATGGATATGGACACCTGACATATGACATGTTGACACCTTGACATATGGATTGACACCTGTCCTCAGAGACCCTGATACACACTGACACAGAGCAGAATAGGGACTGTTCCTCCTACATAGGGTCACTTGGCAGATATGGATTGACACCTATCCTAAGGATCCCTGATACACACTGACACAGAGCAGAATAGGGACTGTTCCCCCTACATAGGGTCACTTGGCAGATATGGATTGACACCTATCCTAAGGATCCCTGATACACACTGACACAGAGCAGAATAGGGACTGTTCCCCCTACATAGGGTCACTTGGCAGATATGGATTGACGCCTATCCTAAGGATTCCTGATACACACTGACACAGAGCAGAATAGGGACTGTTCCCCCTACATAGGGTCACTTGGCAGATATGGATTGACACCTATCTTAAGGATCCCTGATACACACTGATACAGAGCAGAATAGGGACTGTTCCCCCTACATAGGGTCACTTGGCAGATATGGATTGACACCTATCCTAAGGATCCCTGATACACACTGACACAGAGCAGAATAGGGGCTGTTCCCCCTACATAGGGTCACTTGGCAGATATGGATTGACACCTATCATAAGGATCCCTGATACACACTGACACAGAGCAGAATAGGGGCTGTTCCCCCTACATAGGGTCACTTGGCAGATATGGATTGACACCTATCCTAAGGATCCCTGATACACATTGACACAGAGCAGAATAGGGACTGTTCCCCCTACATAGGGTCACTTGGCAGATATGGATTGACACCTATCCTAAGGATCCCTGATACACACTAATACAGAGCAGAATAGGGACTGTTCCCCCTACATAGGGTCACTTGGCAGATATGAATTGACACCTGTCCTCAGAGACCCTGATACACACCGACACAGAGCAGAATAGGGACTGTTCCCCCTACATAGGGTCACTTGGCAGATATGGATTGACACCTATTCTAAGGATCCCTGATACACACTGACACAGAGCAGAAAAGGGACTGTTCCCCCTACATAGGGTCACTTGGAAGATATGGATTGACACCTCTCCTCAGGGACCCTGATACACACTGGCGGGGAGACCTACTGTCCTCCCCCCGCCCCCACCCCTGCGTGGTGCGTGGGGGCCATAAAAATAATGAGGGGGGGACCTACTGTCCTCCCCCTGCCCCCACCCCTGTGCGATGGGTGGGGGCCATAAAAATAATTAGGGGGGGACCTACTGTCATCCCCCCGGCCCACACCCCTGCACAATGGCTTTCCTATAAGCCTATAAGCTTTCTTGAGGCATTGGTTGGGGTAGCCCTTATCCTTAAATTGCTGCCTTAGGACCCTAGCTTTATTTTTGAAGTCCTCAATAGTGCTGCAATTTCTACAGACCCTGAGGTATTGGCCAGTGGGTATGCCCTGCCTCAGGGGCCTAGGATGAAAACTATTCCAGTATAGGAGGCTGTGGGCTTTTTGAAAAGGGTAGTATGAATAGTTCCTTGACTTATTATTGAAGTTGAACCTCCAAACCTCCACCTCCAAAGTTGAACCTCCAAATTCAGAAGTGAATCTCAAGTTTAAATCGTTGATATTGAGAAATGTTACAAACAAATTAAAATCTTCGAGAGTACTCTTCCACACAACCAGAATATCATCTATATATCTGACCCAGAGGTGTATCATGGGAATGTATGATGAAAATTTGTCTGACTTAATGACCACCTCTTCCCACCAACCTAGGTGCAGGTTGACATCCGATGGGACACAAGCTGTCCCCATCACATTGCCCCGTACCTGGTGGTAACATTTGCTGTTGAAGAGGAAATAGTTGTGTGAAAGTATAAACTTGAGGAGCTTCAAAATGAATGATCACTCGACTGTGATTGGTGGTCTGTCCCCCTTTTTTTTTAGGTAGAATTGAACATGTTGGATACCTCCTTCATGAGGCATTGAGGAATACAGAGATTCCACATCCAGACTGCAAAGTGCAGTCGGGCACACTCAGATCAAAGCGAAGAACCAGGGTCTGTTTAGTGTCTTGGATGAGAGGGTAGGGGTTCTACATACGGTCTTAAGATTCTATCGATATAGAAACTCCCCTTTTGCGTAAGGTTATCAACTCCGGATTCTATGGGGCATCCGGGGGGATTTTGTAGATCCCTATGTATCTTGGGCAAGCAGTAGAATCTTGCTATCCTTGGATTACGATTTAAGATGAATTCAAATTCATCTTTAGATAGCAACCCTCTGCTGCGGCCCATATCTAGAATTTGTTTGTTTTCATTTAAGAATCCATTAGTGGGATCAGTTTTTAAAATATGGTATGTATCTCTGTCCTCAAGAATCTTATGAGCCATCTCAACATAGTTTGCTGAATTCATGACAACAATGTTGCCCCCTTATTGGCAGGTTTTATAATATTTCCGTTGTATTTTTTTGAGGGACTACAGAGCTTTGTTTTCATGTTTGGTTAGTTTAATGTTCTCAATTTCAAATTTTACTGCCTTGAGAAATAGCTCAATATTTCGGAAGCTGCCTATATTTGGGGTGAAACGGCTCATAGGTTCCAAATCGGTGTGTCCATGAGTAGTAGTTTCATCGTTTTCTTCTAGTAGAGACACAAGAGTAATTAGACAATCATAGCCTAGATCTCTGGCCCTTCTCTTTGTCTGGAATTTGTAGTATTTGAGTAAGTTTCCTTTGTAAAACATTTGATTCAAGATGGTACGACATGACAGGTTTACTATTTGGGTAGTGCTATGGGATGGTTTATAAGATTTCAAAACCTCCTTCGTCCGCCTCCTAGCCCCCCAGCAGCTCATAAGACTTAGTTTGTAGGCATTTTTGCAACATGCGTTCACCTGCGTTCACCTGCTTTCTAGTCAATTTTCAAGTTGGGAGATCATTCTGACTATCTATATAGGATCCATCTGCTTGTTCAATTTTATTTATTTTCTATTTTTTTTACTTTATCACATTTTTCTGGCATTGTATTTTTGTGTGTGTTTTTGTATCATTCTTATAGGGATTTAATAACGTTATGAATTATACATTTTTAAGGTTTTCTCATTCCAATGTTGGACTAGTACTTTAATAAGGGTAATAGGAGTGCTATTGGCTTGTTTCTTACTAGTCTGTACTAATCTTCTTATTGATTTCTATGTTGGGTTATACCCTAATTACCCCAAAACCATCACGGACTCTGTGTTAGATTCTCTTTCATCGTGTTTGTATATTTATCATTTGACATACAGGGTTAACAACCGTTTTTTGGCTGACATATCCTGTACGTCTGCGGTCACTTATGGGTTAAAGCAGCATTATATTGATATTTATATACTGCTAATTTTTTAAATATACTAGATAGCAACACTTTATTTGAACCAACATTTTGTTAGCATTCGCACAATGTATAGATGAGTTTTCGAGTTCTATAATTTTAGTTGCTAGAACAGGAACACTTTAAATGCCAATAACAGATCAATAACAAAGACAGATATCGATTCGACAATGACTTTGAATTTAAGACTGTGGATTAATTAATGCTAAGATATGTACTAACACATTTCATGCATATTTGGTCATAGGCATTACTTTCACCCATGTTGTTCAAAAACTGTCAGTTCAACACCTTTGTGACAAATGATGGACCAGGGCTGCCTTGATCAAGTGACATGATACAGAGTTGATGTGATTCATGTTTTTGGATAAACTTTTAAAATCATTTACGGTTTTGAAATTTTTTTATAGGTAAGTGACAGAAAGTTTTTGTTTTTTTTTTAACTCTTTTATAACTCTTTCACTGATTGGAAGGAGGGAATGCCACAGGGACAAGGGGACACTTTTGTGTGAGGAATACATATTTTATTTGTATCTTTGTATTCCTTTAACTAATGAGCCTTTCCCATGATGCAATGCCAAGTCCACATTTCAGGTAAAAATAGCTTTATCAAGTCTACTAATTTGGCTTAAAATTTTAAATTGACTTTGAATGCCTGACAATTGACACTTAAGTAAATCACCATGTTTGAGGTCAGTTATTTGTTTTTGTTTTTTTTTGTAACTCAAGCATGCCAAGCATCATGGGACATGTAGTTCATAAACATCTGTGGTACCATGGTCAGCCATTACTGTTCTACAGACATGAACATTACCCTTGTTTGACAGCAGTTGTAGAGAAATTCAAAATCAGTCACTGTATGGGGAGGTTATTTTATCCTTACTGGCCTCTTCCTCATAATAATATTGACACAAATAATAAACAACCATACTGCCACGGTATTATTTTTTTATCTAATATACCTTGTTGCATAAATAAAGATATTTCATGTTCTATCATAAAATATATAAGTACAGTGACAGTCAGTCATGCATTAATCGTTTGTTGTAGTTGTTTCAAGAGAGACCCAAGTAGTTCTACTGAACAGTTTTCCCTTCTCTACCACGACTGAGGTGACATGTCTGATGTGTTGTATATATTTGTTCACATATAAATCTTTACAAATATTTATACGGCTTAAAACACTGAAACACATCATGTAAAAAATGACACAAAATAATCTATGAGTCACTATTTATTCATATTTTTTTTATTTTTCACTCCTTGTTTAACTGACAATTTTGTGATTGATTTTATTCACAAAAAGAGATAAATGAGATATATAAATAGAAAAAACACGTACAGAAAGAAAAAACGTGAAAGCAGCTTATGTGTCTCAGAAAAGCGATCTTTATTGAGAGTAGCGGAAAAATTAGTTGGAAAGTAAATATAAATGAATATTGGCAACTCTTTGTGAATGATTTAAAAAATATTGTTTTGTTGAAACAAAGAGAAGTGAACAAAGGATTAAGATAACAGAATATTTGAAACAGAACAACATAATTAAATATGGGGATTCAGTTTCACCATATGGCCATATCTTGTTAAGCCCACCACTATTTCACGGTACCCCAATATCCGTTGGTCCTACACTAATTTTAATGTGGGAGACAAATTAAATAGTATTAGTGTTAAATGAACATTGAGTATCACGCTGATACTGAGATATGCAATGTGTAAAACATTGTGATATAGAAGTTCACTCACATTTACCGGAGCTACTACCAGCTGTAGTATCTACTGAGACTTTAAGGGTAGTCGGTTACTCCAGGCATACAGCTCTCCTAAACCTTAAAGGTTTTGATTTTTCTCTAATGCAATGAGTGGCCTGGCTGTTGTGGATTGAACTGGATTGTCATGTTTTTGACAGTAAACCTTTAGATAGTAAGCTCTTCATCTCCTGTTCCAATATGTCAATTGTGATTTGTTAGAATCCACTGTATTTCTTGTATGCCTATTGTACAGCACTGTGGAATATGTTACATAGTTACATAGCTGAAAAGATCCATCAAGTTCAGCCTTCCTCACATATGTTTTTGCTGTGGATCCAAAAGAAGGCCAGAAACCCAGTCTGAAGCGCTTCCAATTTTGCAACAAACTAGGAATAAAATCCTTCTTGACCCCAAAATAGCAGTCAGATGTATCCTTGGATCAAGCAGCTATTACCCCACTAATTAGAAATTATATCCCTGTATGTTATGTTTTTGTAAGTATTTATCCAATTGCAGTTTAAACATCTGTATGGACTCTGATAAAACTACCTCTTCAGGCAGAGAATTCCTTATTGCTCTTACTGTAAAAAAAAACCTTTTCTTTGCCTTAGATGAAATCTCCTTTCTTCCAGCCTAAATGCGTGAACTCGTGTCCTATGTATAGCCCTGATTATGAATAGATTTCCAGATAATGGTTTGTATTGGCCCCGGATATATTTGTATAATGTTATTATATCCCCTCTGAGGCACCATTTTTCCTAACTAAAGAGATTTACATTTTTTTTTTACCTTTCTTTGTAACTAAAACGCTCTATTCCTTTTATCAATTTTGTAGCTCGTCTATACTATATCTTGTCTCTGCACTATATCTCTGCAGTTGGTGCTATATATAAATGAAAAAGATATGGAATGGGTCTATTTTCTTAACACTTTACATCCATATGGTCTCAATGCAGACTTTGATTTGTATCATTTTTTATAATATATATTTTTTCTATACTTGTATTTTATTTATTTACTTTTTACATATATACATATTCATTAATATACCTACTTTTTGTATATTTTGTATTTTTGTACCATAATATAATTATATTATATGGGCTGATAAGCATTAGAACGATAAGCATTTTTTTTATGCACATCTATCTATAAGTCTGAATTGATACCTATTTCTTGTTATTTCCTGAATAAAGACCTCGTTATGATAGTTTCCCTTTAAACCTTAAAATCTAGACAAGGGACACCAGCAGGAAATCTAGTCAAATGAACTAAGGTGTTTGATGGTTACAAATACCAGTGAGTTTAATAGCATGCAATAGAAATGGCCATAAAGCAAACTAATATCATTGTTGTAACAAGTAAAAAAAAAAAAAGATTTAATTTAAAAAAAAAAAGACATAAAAATACAATCCTAAGCTGTCTTATGTTTAGTATAACACTTGATGCTAAGATTCTTTTGGCATTCCTACAACGAATCTGTAATGGAAATCTGCAATGCTTCATATTTTGACATTTAAATTGTCTGAACCGTCCTGAAAAGATGAGATTGGGAATTGCAGTTTTTACATACTAAAAAACCAAAGAGAGAGAATAATCCTCTTTAGAGTGAATTTCTCCAGGACAGAACAGCTCCTGTTTGTTGCACGGCACACGCCACGCGGTGATTTGAAATGCAGACATTAAACACTGCTCAGCAGTCCTGGTTATTTATTCCCTGTGTAACCTAAATTACATTGAAGGTATCTCTCACAGCCTCAACAGTTCAGCAAACTTAATTCCTCACCGAAGGAGCTTACCCGGACGAGGACAACAATAGCTGGTTTCAGCTTAAGTTTAAATCTTGTCTATGAAACTATGCGTGAGCCTTCCTCAGCTGGTTTGAAATCCAGTATGGAGAGTAGAGTTACATTGTTAAGGCTTAGCGGTTAACCTGTGGAGTGCCAGGAACGTTTCACAGTTCTAGGGCATAGAGTTAACTCTTTTTTTTGCCATTTAATGCAAAACATATTAATCTGCTCTCTGTTCTGAACTTACAGGTTTATTTACTAAAGTTAGAATTCAAAGCGAATTCAAAGTACATCTGAAATTTAAGGTCAGATTTCAAGTTTGGCTATTTTGACTTTAAATTTGAAATTTACTTTAAATTCTCACTTTAGTGAATAAGCCTTTTAGTCCTAACACAAGCTTTTTCTGCCTTTCAACTGTACAAAGCAGTTAAAGTTGCTTTTACAGTGTACTCCTTACAAAAGGCCGGGTGTCTTTGACCGTTATAGGGACACTATATAGTCATTAGAACAACTGCAGTTGAATGAAATTGTTCTCGTGAGTATAATTATTCCCTGCAGTCATGTTCATGTAAACACTGCCTTTTCAGAGAAAAAGCAGTGCTTACATAGCCCCCTAGGGACACCTCCAGTGGCCACTCTTCAGATGGCCACTGGAGGTGCTTCTTGGGGCAGTGCTGCGCAGTGTCTCCATGCTTTGTGACGGAGGTTTTACCTAATTTCTACATTAATATTTGAGGAAATGTTCATCTATCTCTGTTGTTGAGTGCCAGCTTGGGGTTTTGGCTCCACGGTTCCATTGGTAACTGAATTTTCAGATGGTGGGGCGCTAGGCTCTGCCCTTGTAATTTGATCACTTTGTAATCTTTGCCCCTAACCTGTAGGAATTTCTCCACTTAAAGGGATACTAGAGGCACAAAAACAACTTTAGTTTAAGGAAGCTCTCTTGGTGCATAGATCACGTCCCAGCAGTATCACTGCTTTATTACCTGCCATTTAAGAGTTAAATCACTTTTGTTTCTGTGTTTGCAGCCCTAGTCACACCTCCTCTGGATAGTAGGCTATCACCAAAGAGGAGATAAGACATTTTAAATTAAAGGGACACTATAGTCACCTGAACAACTTTTGCTTAATAAAGCAATTTTGGTGTATAGAACATGCCCCTGCAGCCTCACTGCTCAATCCTATGCCATTACGAAGTTAAATCCCTTTGTTTATGAACCCTAGTCACACCTCCCTGCATGTGACTTGCACAGCCTTCCATAAACACTTCCTGTAAAGAGAGCCCTATTTAGGCTTTCTTTATTGCAAGTTCTGTTTAATTAAGATTTTCTTATCCCCTGCTATGTTAATAGCTTGCTAGACCCTGCAAGAGCCTCCTGTATGCGTTTAGAGTTCAATTTAGAGATTGAGATACAATTATTTAAGGTAAATTACATCTGTTTGAAAGTGAAACCAGTTTTTTTTTTTCATGCAGGCTCTGTCAGTCATAGCCAGGGGAGGTGTGGCTAGGGCTGCATAAACAGAAACAAAGTGATTTAACTCCTAAATGACAGTGAATTGAGCAGCGAAATTTAGCTAAAGTAATTTAGGTGACTATAGTGTTGCTTTAAGCAGACTGTGCAATAAAAGAAAGTTAAACATTCAATATCTCTTTACACAAGTGCTTAGGGAGACTGTGTAAGTCACTGGTAAGGGTTGCATAAACAAAGTGGCAGGGAGTTGAGATATGAGACTACAGGGGCATAGTTGGTATACCAAAACTGCTTCATTAAGCTAAAGTTGGTTTGGTGACTATAATATCCATTTAATGTACTAATACCAATATTCTCACAATAATATATTAACAGAATTATTTACACCTAGAAGCCAATTTGTTTTTGTTTTATATATTTTTTTTAGATATTTTACAATTTTATTAAACAATTATTTTATTATGCTTATGCAGTACCAATACCGCTCCAGTACATTATATTTTTCAAGACACTTAGTTAGCCGTATGGCTGGCTGAATCTCATGGACAATGTAGTAAGCAAGAACTGCAGTGCTAAAGGTAAGACAGAATTTCTATATACGGAGTATCAGAGAAAGCCCTACCTAGCTAGAGAACAGTGCTTTCAGTTCCTGCCTAGATAAGAATGCAGTGAAGAGCTGTCAGGAAGGAGAGTGTGAGGGAAGGTGGGATTCAAAGCAAAGTTCTGTTTTTATTTACTCTCCCTAGCAGCAATTGAGGGGAATAATAAAGGGGGAAGGAAAATGCAGTACTAATAATTAAAAGGATGTACAAAACACATGTTTGAAAAAAAAAAAAATGTTCTGTAGTTTAATTTTTGCATTTTTTTTTAATTGCAACAAAAACAAGTGGGGCACTGTCTCAGCTGCCCTCATGAATGAGCCTCCACTGCATGGTTCTTTTCCGATATAGTTTGTTCACTTGTGACATAGTGGAAAATGTATTCATACTTACCGTAATTTTCTTTTCCTGGCTATTATTCATGGCAGCATATACACATGGGTTAGCTCCTCCCCTTACAGCCAATAGGACAGGATTAAACAAATTCTTATATAAAAGGAGGATCCAGAGAAGAGACCCTCAGTCAGTAACAAGCACTTACAGAAGAATTAGACCCATAAGGGTGGGTTGTATATGCTGCCATGAATAATAGCCAGGAAAAGAAAATTACGGTAAGTATGAATACATTTTCCACTTTCCTGGCTAATCATGGCAGCATATACACATGGGATTACCCAAGCTCATAGGGAGGGAAACAAGAGACATAATGAATGCAAAAAAGAATATTTTATTAATGCCGATAAATATAAATATACATATTACGAGCGTCGAGAGGAGCGGACTGAATTAAGGACTTGATGACCAAAATGAGAGTCCACTGTAGCTCTAACATCCAGCTTATAATGGCGGATGAAAGTGTTCACCGAAGACCAAGTGCCAGCCTTACAAATCTCATCAGGAGAAGCATTTGCCACAGAAGCCCAAAATGCAGCGATAGCCTGAGTAGAATGAGCTTGAACGCCAGTAGGAACCGGTAGTGATAAGTATTTGTAAGAACATGAGATGGCCGATACCACCCACTGTCTCAATGTAGAGGTAGAGGCAGCTTCACCCCGCCTGTGGCCAAAAGGTAATACAAATAGTCTGGGCGATCTACGGAAGGGGCTGGTCTTCTCTAGGTAGATAGATAATGCTCGAACCACATCCAGAGTATGCCAAACTTCTTCTTCAGGAGTAGAGGGATTAGGATAGAAGGATGGTAGAACAATTTCCTGGTTCAAGTGGAACTTAGATATCACTTTAGGTAAAAATTCTGAGAACTGGTCTGAGAACTAAGCTGTCCTGAAGAATCCTTGTGTAAGGTGTTTCGCAGGACAATGCCTGGATTTCACATATCCTTCGTGCGGAAGTAACTGCTACCAATAAGAGTATATTTTGAGTGAGTACCATCAAAGGAGCTTGGTCAAGTGGTTCAAAGGGAGCACTAGTCATGGCCTTCAAGACCAGAGGTAGGTCCCATGCCGGCAGAAATACCTTTAGAGGAGGCCGGATCTTAATTGCCACTTTAAGGAAACTGATGACCAATGGTTCCAGTGCCCATCGGGTACCTGATAAAGTGGATAGAGCGGATACCTGGAGCTTTAGAGTATTATAGCTAAGGCCTTTATCCAGGCCAGTGTCAGGCATACCAGCATTCATCAGAGCTTCCCGCTCAATCTCCAAGCCCATGACTTGAGGGTTAGGGGGTTTGGGTGTAGCAGTGGTCCCTGGGATAGTAAATCCGCCTGGAACGGGAGTTCCCTCGGAGGTTCCCGACTCATCCGTCTCGCCATAGGGAACCAGGGCCGCCGGGGCCAGAATGGGAGGATGGCTTTGACCTCTACCTTCTCCTTCTGAATCTTCTTCACAGTTGGGTATATGAGAGGCATAGGAGGGACAGCATAGGCCAGAGTGAACCTCCAAGGTAGGGATAGAGCATCCTGCCCCCTGGCTCTGTGATCGAACAGTCTCCAATAGTAGGCTTCGACCTGGGTATTCTGGGCCTTTGCCATGAGGTCTATCTCTGGGGTTCCCCAGATCAAAGACAGCTCCTGAAAAACTTCGGGGCTTAGATGCCACTCATTCTTGTCTATGGTCACGCGGCTTAGGTAGTCCGCCATGGTATTCTGAATCCCCGGAAGGTGTACTGCAGAAATACCTTGAATATTTTTCTGGCACCAACTCATGATAGGCCGTAGTTCCTTCATCAACAGTTGGCTGCGAGTACCGCCTTGATGAGATACATAGGCCACAGCTGCCTGGTTGTCGGACTGGACTCGTATCCACTTGTTCTTCAGGATCCCCCTGAAGTGTATGAGAGCTCTGTGGATGGCCCGTAATTCCAAAACATTCCCCAGAAGAACCGACTCCTGTCTGTTCCATCAACCTTGAGTCATTTAGTCCTGACAGTGGGCACCCTAACCATGTGCGCTGGAATCTGTTGTTAATAGGACCCAATCGGGCTCTATCAAAGGAAAACCTCTTTCCAAATTCACCCTTCTTAGCCACCAGACATGGTCCATTTTCACTACAGAAGAGATCTTCAAGGGTTGATACCAATCTATAACCCGCCGGTTGAACTGGTTCAGGAACGACCTCTGAGGAACTCTGAGATGCCGCTGGGCCCACCTAACTAGTCCTATAGAAGAGGTCAGATTGCCCAGAAGTTGCGAGTATGTTCTTGCTGTTATTACCTGAAGGTGCAGAATCTTGTACACAAAGATCAAAATCCTCTGTATCCTTTCTTGTGAAAGGGAAATAGAGTTCTGGAGTGTGTCGAAGTTCGCCCCCAGAAACGTAATCTTCTGAGAAGGAATAAGGCTGCTCTTTTGTAGATTCACCAAACAGCCGAATCGATTAAGTTCTGATAGCACAAATTCTCTGTGTAGAAGCGCCATCTGGACGTTTGGTGCTACCAACAGAAGGTCGTCCAGGTAATGGAACAGAGAGATTCCCTGAATCCTCAATCTCTCTATAAGCACGACCAACACCTTTGAAAAGGTCCTGGGTGCTGTGCTCATGCCAAATGGAAGTGCTCTGAATTGGAAGTGGTCCTCTCTTATAGAAAATCGTAGAAAACGATGATGTTCCTTGGCTATCGGGATGTGATAATAGGCGTCCCGTAGGTCAATGGATATGAGCCAATCTGCCTTCCGGATAACTGGGGAGATGGATCTTATGGACTCCATTTTGAAGGATCTGATTAGAAGTCTCCTGTTGATCCTCCGCATGTCCAGGATAGGCCACCACTTGTCCTTGTCTTTCTGGACCAAGAACAGAGGTGAATAGTGACCCTGGAATCGTTCCTCTTTTGGCACTGGAATGATGACCCTTTGGAACATGAGGTTCTGAACATAATCTCCCAGAGCTCTGCTTCTGCCCTAGTCTTTGGGCATACCTGTGGGAATGAAGAAGTTGCCTCTGGGTCTTCTGAGGAATTCCAATCTGTAACCTCTTTGAATTATAGCTCTGACCCAGGCATCGTGTATGTCCTGTGCCCAAATCTTCCAGAAGAGGGTAAGTCGAGCACCGACCTCTGACCTCAGAAGTTCTTGCCTCCCCGAAAGGAAGGGATTATACCTCGGGAGGAATGGGAAGCATATGATTGGCCCCCACGCCAATTACTACTCCTGTTAAACTCTCTACCTGGTCAGTAGCTACGAGTATCCCGAAAAAAGTGATCCCTCTGAGGTCGCTTATCTGACCAAGAGGAGCCTGGTTTCCTGGTGTCAGGGCTCCGCGGGCAGCGGTGAGGGGAGGCTGCAATCCTCTCGCAGCACTCACCCTCGGTCCCCTCTCCCCTTACCGATAAGCGAGCGGCGTCCTCTCCTCTTGACACGCCGCTCGCGTCCTCCTCTCCTCCTCCCAGCGGCAGCATGTCTAACGCTGCACCCTGGGAGCCGGCACTATTATCTAAGCGCCGGGGTCACTCACGTGACCCGGCGTTAAAGCTACAGTGCAACCAACACAGTGGGGGGTATAGATATCCCCCACGTGTGTTTGTTAATACTGATTGGTGGTTAGCCAATCAGGATTCAGGCTAGGATTTAAATACTTACCTTTCCTGTCTATCTGTGCCCTGTTGTGGTCTTTGCTTTATAGTATTGATTCTGAACGTGTGCTTTCTGGTTACGTACTCTCTGGCTTGTTATACTGACTTTGTGATTTTCTCCTACCCTTTGACCTCGGCTTGTTTCTCGTTATTCTGTTTTCTGGTTCCCCTTACTCGGCTTGTCTCCTGACTATTCTGTGTGTGCTTAGCCCGGCCACTCTAAGGACCGGTACTGCACACTTTCTGTCTGTGTGTCTGTGTGTGTGTTAGCGTGTTGGGTTCCCCAGTATCGTGACACCTGGTTCTTTTCTCTTGGGGTAAAAAGACCTTACGCCCTTCAGCTGCTTTTTTAATGGATTCTTCTAGGGTCTTTCCGAATAAAAGCTCGCCTTCAAAAGGTATGGAACATAAATTATCTTGGAAAGATCGGAATCCAATTTCTTATCCATTGGCTCCCGCAGGGAGGCTGAACTATCCAGTGGTAGACTAGTTCTCCTAGCAACTCTAGAAATGGTCGCATCAACTTTTGGAGGTGTTGTCCATTTCTTTGAAGTTTTCTCCTCCAAAGGGTAAAGCCTGGATAGCCTGCCCTGAAACGGAACCTTTTTATCAGGTTTTTCCCATTCAGCGGTCACCACCTCCTTAATGGCTTTATGAAGAGGGAAGGAAGGCTTCTGCTTCTTAAGATCCGCAAAATGTTTAGCAGAAACTTTAGGTTGAGGCAGATCCTCTGGTAGTTCAAGGGTTTTTCTTACCTTTAGGATGAGCGTATCCACTGTCTTGGCATCTAGATATTCCGACAAGACCTCTTCCTCGTTCTCACTAGAATAAATCTGATCAAGAACCTGAAACTCTTCAACTGAATCCTGGTATTCTGAGCCAGATGAATCTTTGGATATCAGTCTCTGTCTTGGTCTTTTCACGGACCGCTTACTTGCCTCCATGGCCTCTGAGATGCCCTGAGCCACCTCCTGTCTGATCAAGGTCAGGATATCTGGTGACTGAGTGGGTGTTAAAGCTGCTGGAGTGGCCACTTTCTGCAAACAGTCTAAGCACAGCTGTTTGCCTTCCAACGCCTTCCCATCACATCCTGCACAGGGGTCTGACTTCTGTCTCCTCTTTCGTGGGGGAGATGAGATAGACTGTTCTCCATTACTAAAAGTAATATATGGAACTGTTAGTAAATGGAGAGTTAATACCCCTTTAACGTATCAATATATATAAAATATATATGGAATCCTACTCACCATGATTCTCCTGAACAGGGTAAAGGGATCCTACTAGTAGAGCTCATAATGGGCTAACTACAATAAAGAATTTAAAATAATTCTCTTAGAATATACAAGTAACTGTCACAATAAAGGGATAAATATTTATCAGAAATACACAAACCTGTGGCAAAGAATAGAAAGATCCCATAGTCTTACATTTTCTCCTAGATAATTCAATGCAAGTTGTCTAATAACTGACTCCACAACAACCTCCTTCGAGTTCCGGGCACTTTTAAATAGAATCTGCTTATTCACTAACCTGTTTCTGGCGTTCTTCTGCAAATTACCTGTAATTTTCGGTTTTGCCCACAGTAAAGATGGCCGTCGCGACCTCCGTGACCTTACCCAGACTGCATTCTGGTGCCAAGCGAAGCGAGCGCATTGCGCATGCGCGGGCGTCCTCTCCGAGCTCCCGACCTGGGAGAACCGAGGACGGAAAGCCAGGGACCCCAGATATGAGAAGGAAGACTCCTACAAATCTCAGGCAGCCCAGGATTGAACAGGAGATCTCAAACTCGGATAAAAGGGGAAGAATAAGAAGGAGAAAGTGGGAATAAGTCTATACATGTGTGCACTTTATATGCCCACAGTAAAGGATCTAGAAAATAAGTAGAATACCTAAAAATTATAGAGGGAGCTAAAGAGCTCCCTTCCTAAAGGCTGTAAGGACAGGAAAAAGACTGAGGGTCTCTTCTCTGGATCCTCCTTTTATATAAGAATTTGTTTAATCCTGTCCTATCGGCTGTAAGGGGAGGAGCTAACCCATGTGTATATGCTGCCATGATTAGCCAGGAAATACAGTTATTATTTCTGAGAGTTTTCTTTGACGTATCAAATAATTTAGTAGTGTTTACTCAAATGTACCTGTAGCTGTGACACAGACAAGTTTAATTACTAGTTAGAGATTCAAAGTGAATTGAATGTAGATTTCACATCTAAGGCCAAAGTAGACGATCTGAAAGTATCATTGACTGAATAGCTGACATGACTATTTTGACCTTTTATTTTTAAATTCACATTGAATTCTATCACTACTCACTTCAGTAAATAGCCCTATGTGAGATTGTTTCTAATAAATTGCCTGTTGCTGCTGATAGTACGCAGAAGCTGTTTAACTACTGAAGAATTTCAGAAGTTGCGCCAGACATTTACCAACCGCTACCAATGACTCCCATTACCCATTGTACAGAGCTACGGAATCTGATGGTGCTACATATATAATAAAATATTAATTATGTGGTGGAATCTCGGTAAAAATAAATTTAGTAGGCCGAGATTACCACGTGGCATGTGTACGTGCATATGCTGACGTATCGATCAGTTGGTTGCACGAGGCAAGATACGATCAGTAGTGTACGGAGCATGTGCAAGAATACAGGATATAGTATTCCCCTCCTCCATTGTGCTGGACAGGCCATGCGGTCAAGCAGGAAGTTAATTCTTATTTGTATTGATTGGTCAAGAGAATGTGCGGGTGGAGCTTAATATGGGAGGAGTTATGTGCCTATATAAGGAGCCTGCACTATTGTCCGGGGCTCAGAACTTGCTGTATTTTGGTGACATTAGTCCCTCTGAGTCCCGATCGGTGATCCAATAAAGAATCTCTTCCTTCCTGAAGAAACCTGTGTCCATCTCTCTGTGCTTGGCTTCCGTCAGTTTCTCCGGTATCATTTGGTGCATTGGCCGGGAAGCTCATCGTTCAACGGTAGCTGAGAGGCAGAGGCGTGAGACGGTCTATCTTTGCCCACGTTCTCTACGGCTGCACCCCTGAACTTCTGCGTGGACCTCCCTTCGTCTCTGCGCCACTGGTCTGTTGTCCAGGAGATCATCGGCCTCTACGTAAGAAGTGCTGGGGTTTCCCGTCGATGAGTGTGAACTCAGGTTCAGGAATGAGGAGGTAAGACAACTGCTGTTTTAGACGGCAGACCCACTAGGGGTATACCGATTGTGCGGTAGGCCCAAAAGGGGTTTAAATCTGTGTATGGAATCTGCCCCCTCTGTCGGAGGGAAGGAGCGAAGGCGCACCGCTCAATCGAACGCTCTTTAGTAAGACCGTTTGATTTGGTTTGGAGTCAGGCGGGGTCCTGTGTAAATAGCCCTAGCCGGACACCGGTGTCTTGTCTAGACTAGCGTTCTAGGGTGTATATTTTGTTCGCTAGGTCGGAGGGACCGGGAGACTAAGCGGCGTCTGTGTAAATTCGGTTCTCTAGATCTCAACCTATCTTGGCTAAGTGGGAAGGCGTGTAAATTTGGAACCCACTAGATTTTTGATAGAGTAAATAGACTAAGAGGGTTCTGTTGTAAATTCCGCCCTCTAGTTTGCTATATGTGGTGCTTGGGCAGTGTGGCAAACCAAAACGGGTGTACATAGTTTTAGGTAGTCCATTCAAGGTACTGGCCAATAGTTTAGTTGGGATTGTAAATGTGTTAAAGATTGTTAGTAAAGTGTATATCTTGTTAGATAGCGCGAGCTCAGCCGTCTAGCGAGAGTGTTAATAGTGTGTTGCTGTATCATAGTGCACGGTACCATAACCCTGTATATTTACTGACACTGTATATAAGTACTAATCATTGTCGTCTATTGCATGTTTAACACCATAACCACTTATAATTGTATTGTGACCTTAAATTGTGCTTTGACCTATGCTAACCGTACTGTAACCGCTGTTTGTAAAAGACGATGTTACTGGGGTGTGTTATAGACGGGTAATTCATATATAGAGAATTATAGCGTGGGTGACTGTATAGTTTCGCCAAAGGGCATAATATTGATTATTTAGTGACTGGTGTAACAGCTGTGTGTGTGTACTGGAATTCCCTGAGTGTTTATTGTGTTATTGTGTACGTTTCACTTGGTAACCGTACCACGTGGTGCTGTTGCCAGAGGAAACGGGTGTGACTGTTGAATAGAACGCGTGCATAGTATTCGTTGTCAACGACGTTCCATTGATAAGTATGGGCGCGTCGGAGTCAACGATTTTGGATCCCTTAGGTTGTATGGTAAAGCATTTTAAAAAGGGATTTAAAACATGTGATTTTGGGGTTAAAATGTCTCCTGTACATTTGGTCACTTTGTGCACTAGGGAGTGGCCTATTTTGGTTGCGGCATGGCCGCCACGTGGTAGTTTGGATCCAACCCTGATACAGCGTGTACACGTGGCTGTGTCAGGTAGGCCTGAACTTTACGGACAGTTTCCATATATTGATTGTTGGAGACAGGCCGTAAACGACTCGCCAAAATGGATTCAGATATGCCACGAGGAGCAATGTCGCCTCATGGTGGCCAGGACTTGTTTGTCCACTAGGACTGTGGTTAGGCCCATTTTGGACATGCCCCCTGAGTCCGAGATCCCTTTGCCGCCCCCTTACTTCCCTATAGGAAGAGGTGACGCGAGTGCAGGAAGTTCTATACCCCTCCCCTCATTGCCCTCATCCACTTCCGCTTCCTCCTCCAGTACAGAATCCACCCCCCCTCGTATTAAACCTCCCCTTCCGGAACCAGAACCAACCCCCGTTAGATCTGAATATCCTGATTTGGCGCCACTTCAAACTTCCGGTCAAGCTTCTTCTAGCTCGGCTGGGAGTATTCTATTTACTAGCTTTTCCCAAAATCAAGCTCCCACATCCTCATGCCTTATTTCCCCCCGACTAGAACCCATAACTGACGCCCCTTCACGTAGCCCTATACTAACCAGACAACTGACCGGTACCCAACAACTCAAACATTATCAGATGCCTCTTCGTCTGAATCCTGGGTCAGCCTATCTCGATGCCGCAGGTCAAATGGCACATGCTGACCCAGTCTTCGTATATGTCCCGTTCACGACTACCAATCTCTTGAATTGGAAGACCCACAATTCCTCGTACACTGAGAAACCACAAGCTATGATCTGTTCACCTCGATAGTTCAGACACATAATCCGACATGGGTTGATTGCCAGCAGTTATTAATGACATTGTTTAATAATGAGGAAAGGACAAGGATTAACCAAGCGGCCATTAAAGCGCTAGAGGATAGAGCCCGTGCTTTAAATCAAGCCAATCCGGCAGCATGGGCCGCAACACATTACCCTAATACCGATCCCGATTGGAATGTTAATGGCGCAGATATGGTTCAACTCAAAGCCTATAGAGACGCTATAATTGCTGGCATGAAAGCCGGAGGGAAGAAAGCTATTAATATGTCGAAGACAGTTGAGGTGATTCAGAAAAGTGATGAAGCGCCCAGTGTCTTTTATGACCGATTATTGGAGGCATACCGCTTGTATACCCCCTTTAATCCGGAAGACGCTGATAATTCCCGAATGGTAAACTCCGCCTTTGTCAGCCAAGCTTACGGAGATATTAAGCGCAAGCTGCAGAAGTTAGAAGGGTTTGCAGGTATGTCTATCACCCAGGAGATAAAAAGAGGGGGGGAAGGGCTGCGCTACAGAGTAATAATACAGTATAAACCAGACCAAATGGTCACAATCCGATAGTAATGGTAAGCGTAAGTCTCTAGAAACAAGTGGAAAAAATATCTTTAAAAAGAGTCTTTGTAGATGATAAAAAATACAATGAAAAAAAAAAATAAAAAAAAAAAAAGTCTCACTGGTATAACTTGGTGGGATATCTGTACAGTCCTCAGGAGTTGATCCGTCCGGGTAGTAGGATAATCCGTATATGTGGAGACAAAATAGGAGACACGACAAACTGCCAATAGTGAAGTATTGCGGCTCCAAGGATAAAATGAAAAAATAATAGGATAATACACTCACATTTGTAGGAGCTTTGGACCAGCTCTAGACTTATGGGCGTTGCAGCGGTATGATCCCCGCTACCAGGATAGACTGGAGGAATCGTCTGTCAATCCAACCTTGGTACTCCGAAATGTATGGAAAACAACAATAGTGCTCTCAGTAGGAAAAGTATGTAGAATAACAATAAATAAAATATACTTACAAGTATAGAGCAGGAAATACTGCTCTATTAGTAAGGCGCTGGTGGAATAATCCCCACCTAGGATTTCTTTGGCTCAGGATCCGAGTGTGAAAGGTAAAAAATAATAAGATAAAATAAAATAAAAAAGGAAATATAAATGATAAAAAATATATATAAAATATAAGAAATATATATAAAAAATATATATAAAAATGCCAGGAATAATAAAATAGTATATCAGATAAAATAAAGTAGGAGTTGGTCCTATAAAAAGGGTAACCAAAATCACTTTTATTTTTAAAATACACAATGTAAAACCATTGACGCGTTTCACCTAAACAGGCTTTATCAAAATGGTAATATAGCATTATACCTGGCAAGATACAATATATATAGGACAATGTAAATGTTTAAAATTGGCGCCAAAAAATGATTAACCAATCAAAAAAACACTTGAATTAAAACACTGTTACACACTTAATAAGTTGAAACCAAAAGTACATATGAATGGTTATTAATGTTATAGACACATTGGAACACAATAATGTAAAAAACGAAACTTATAACACATAATGAAATTGCTGAACTTATGTCACATGACCGGACTTTGGGTGTCTGGGAAATGTAGTACGTGGGCGCGGTGCGCGGGCTGAGAGAGGTATAAGCCCCTCCCCGTGAAACTTCACCCCGCCGGCGTTGCTGGGAAGCTAAGCCCCATGGGGCTTGTAGTAGTGCCGGTCAGGTGTGCGCACGCACGGGGGGGCGGAGACCGGGAAGCAGCTCGCTTAGGGTATTAACAGCGAGCTGCTCCCCCAAGGGCACAGTACGGTTGCCCATGAGGATCAAAATACTTGACGGCGAAAATAGCCGTCAGAGTGGGAATATAGTGAGGCAAGGGGAGAAAGAGTTATTGCCTCACTAAAGAGGACATATAAACATTGTCAGTGAGTTTATGAAGAGCACATAATACCATGAATATAGACATAAATAACATGATTATAAAACTTATGGTGAAAATAATAAAACTTATGGTGAGAATAATAAAAATAATAATAATATTAATAAAATGAATGATAAAAATAATAATAATATGACCAACTGTTATTAAAAATAGTGGGGATAATAATAATAATAGTAAAACAGTATAATCATTTTCATAAAAAATTATGCAGATCAAAGTCTGCATTTAGACCATGAGGTGAGAGGGTGTGTAACTTATAGACCCACTCCATTTCTGTTCTTCCTAGGACATTTTTAATATCTCCCCCTCTCCAGGGTAAAGTGCATTTTTTTATACCCATACATTTTAACAATTTAGGGTCTTTGTTATGGTTGATAAAATGTTTGGATACTGTATGATTTAAGTATCCATTTTTAATGTTTCTACAATGTTCGCTCAACCTGATTTTTAGACACCTTGTGGTCATTCCAACGTACTGGAAGCCACATGGGCATTCGAGCAAATAAATTACATTTTTGGTATTACAGGTAATAAACTCTTTGATATTATACACAGTGTTAGTCCTATTAGAAACAAATTGAGTCACCTTAGATGCAAATGTGGAATCTGTGGTTTTGCATACAATGCATGTTTTACATTTGTAGAACCCTTTAGTTTGCGGAAAGAAAGATACAGGATTTTTATGTGCAATAGTTTTGGTAAAATTTGTAGTTAAAATCGATCTAAAATTAGGAGCTCCTCTAAAAACTATATTTGGTTTATCGGGAATAATTTTGTTAAGTTTGTCGTCTTGTTTCAAAATATGCCAGTGTTTTTTAATGATTTTTTTAACTTCACTGCTTTTGTTATTGTAGTTAAAAGTTATAGGGAGGGATATAGATTCGTTTGTATTTTTTGTTTTATATGTTAAAAGTTCACTCCTGTTTTTGTGTTTGATCATATTAATATTTTCTAATAAATCGGTCTCTGAGTAATTTTTTTCGATAAATTTGTCTTTTAAAATATTTGCTTGCTCATTAAAATCATCTAATTCAGTACAGTTTCTACGTAGCCGTAAAAATTGGCTTCTAGGAGCACTGTCAAGCCAGGGTTTGTAATGGCAGCTGTTTCTATCAATTGCTGTATTTACACAGACTTTTTTGAAAAAAGTTTTCGTATGGATCTGCCCGTTTTTAACAAATATATTTAAATCTAAAAAGTTAATTTGTACTTTGCTAAATTCATGAGATAAAATTATGCCTCTATCGTTTTTGTTAAGATCATGAATAAAAGAAATAAGACTATCTTCGGATCCATTCCAAATAAAAAAAAGGTCATCAATATATCTAAAATATGAGACCAGGTTTGCCCTTAGCTTGTCTCCATCGTATATAGCTGTGGACTCCCAGTCTGCCATAAATAAATTGGCATAGCTAGGGGCAAACCTGGTACCCATAGCGGTCCCTCTTTTTTGGAGATAAAACGAATCGAGGAACCAAAAATAGTTGTTTTTTAAAATAATATTTATACCATCTAGTATAAAATCTATTTGTATTTCAGAGATCCTTTTTTCTTTTGTTAGAATGTTTTTTATCGCTTGACATCCTATATTGTGTGGTATGATTGTATATAACGATTGCACATCACAAGTGGCTAAAATAAAATTAGGGTCCCATTTAAAATGACTTAAAAAGTTTAAAAGAGACATAGAATCTTGCAAATAGGATTTCATTTGTTTAACAGCAGGTTGAAAGAGAGTATCTATGTATTGAGAAAGATTGCAAAGGACAGAACCTATACCCGATACTATTGGTCTCCCTGGGGGTTTATTTATGTTTTTATGTATTTTGGGGAGAAAATAAATAACTGGGATAATTGGAAATTTTTTGTTTAAAAAATTGAACTCATGCTTAGTTATGATGTCTTGAGCCTGTCCTCTATTTAAAAAATCACATAAAATATTTTTGATAGTCGTAGTAGGGTCTGATGTGAGTTTTTCATAGACAGCAGTGTCATTAAGTTGTCTATGCGCTTCTTCTATATACATAGTGCTTGATAAAATAACCAGGCCACCTCCTTTGTCTGCTGGCTTTATTACAATATCATTGTCGTCTTGTAATTCTTTAAGTGCTTTTTTCTCTGCATTTGTCAAATTGTGTGTGTTAAATTTATTTGTTTGTATTTTGTCAAGATCTTTAGTGACCATTTTTTTCAAATACTGTGAGTGGTGCTGATTTCATAAAAGCAGGATAAAATTTAGATTTTTCTTTAAAATGTGTGTTGATGATATGATTGTCTTGAGAGGGGGAAGGGCATGAGGTAGGAATGTTTGCAGTCTTTTCACTGAAAAATCGTTTTAGGGTAGCCTTCCTAACGAATTTGTTGACATCAATAAAAGCTTCAAAGGGTTTAAAAGGATTAGTTGGGGCAAATTTAAGTCCTTTTCTTAAAACCGATAATTGGGTAATAGTGAGTGTCTATCACCCAACTAATGGAGGTAGCGAATAAAGTGTACATGAACAGGGAAACAGAGACAAAGAAAGAGGAAGAGCGCAAGATGCGTAAAAAGGCTGATATGCTAGCGGTAGCGATCGCAGGCGTAGATAGACGGGGCCCAGATAGAGGCGATAGTAGATGGAATAGGGAGCCTTTGAGTAGGAATCAGTGCGCGTATTGCAAGGAAGAAGGGCATTGGAGAAACGAGTGTCCCCAAAGAGAGCAGTACGAGAGAGACCCACCCAGGGCAGGTTACGGAAATTTTAGAGGCAGAGCGAGAGGTAGAGGAGGCCCCGGAGGGAGCAATGGTAATAGAGGAAGTAATGGGAACAGAGGAAGTGTAAGGGAAGATAGGTACTATCCAGCAGCGCAAAGGTCCCGCGATAGAGAAGGTAGGGACTTTGTAGGATTGGCTGACACGGTCATGGAGGACTATTGATACCGACCGGGCTCTATCCCCCTTGGTCGAGCGGAGCCTATGGTCGATGTATCAATAGGGGGAAAAAGGAGTGCGTTCATGATCGACACTGGTGCTGAACATTCGGTGGTGACTGACCTAGTTGCTCCTCCATCTGGAAGAACTATTACTGTAATAGGAGCAACTGGAAGAAGTGCTGCAAAACCGGTTCTTAAAAGTCGATTCTGTACATTGGGAGGCCACGTAGTAAAACATCAATTCCTTTATATGCCTGAATGTCCAGTCCAATTGCTGGGACGTGATATGCTATATAAGTTACAAGCGCAGATTACGTTCCTACCAAATGGAACAACATCCTTAAAGTTTAATGGACCTTCAGGTATTATGACATTATCCGTACCAAAGGAAGAAGAGTGGCGACTTTATACAGCGTTGACTAGCCAAAACCCTAGGAGTGATGAATCCTTATTCAACATACCAGGAGTTTGGGCAGAGAACAACCCACCAGGACTGGCCCGCAATATTCCACCTATTAAAATCGAACTAAAACTTGGGGTTTATCCAGTGAGCCTAAGACAATATCACATCCCGCAGAAGGCTAAGAAGAACATCCAATCTTATCTGGATAAGTTCATACGGTATGGTATCCTAAAATTCTGTACTTCCCCCTGGAACACCCCATTGCTGCCTGTTCAAAAGCCCGGTACAGATGAGTATCGACCTGTACAGGACTTGAGAGCAGTCAATGATGCGGTTGTTAGTATACATCCAGTTGTGCCCAATCCATATAACCTGCTTGCTTTAATTCCGTGCGGGGCTACTTACTTTACAGTCCTAGACCTCAAAGATGCCTTCTTTTGCCTCCGAATTGCCGCAGAAAGTCAATGTATCTTCGCTTTCCAATGGGAAAACGCTGTGACGGGCTCAAAACGCCAAATGACCTGGACAAGACTGCCCCAAGGGTTTAAAAATTCACCTACCCTATTTGGTTCAGCTCTAAGTCAAGATTTATTGGATTTCGAGTCCATCCCAGGAGAGTGTGTATTGTTACAATATGTAGATGACTTGTTGATAGCAGCAGTTACAAAGGAAATATGTCAGCAAGCAACGCACGATCTACTACACATTCTCTGGAAGGCAGGATACAAGGTGTCTAGAAAGAAGGCTCAGTTGTGTTTGCCAACTGTCAAATATCTGGGATTCCATATCTCTGAAGGTCAAAGAATTATGGGGCCAGAGAGAAAAGAAGCTGTGTGCCAAATACCGACACCCAAGAATAGAAGACAAGTGCGAGAATTCTTGGGGGCAGCAGGCTTCTGTAGGATATGGATTCCCAGCTACGCGATACTGGCAAAACCTCTGTATGCAGCTATCAAAGGTACAGAGCACGACCCCTTCTTATGGACTCAAGAACAGCAAACGGCATTTGAAGATGTGAAGAAGGCTTTGATGAGTGCCCCAGCATTAGGTCTACCTGATCACACACGACCATTCTACCTGTATGTACATGAGAAAAGAAGAATGGCTGTGGGAGTATTGACACAGTACTTGGGATCATGGCAAAGACCTGTTGCCTACATGTCTAAACAACTGGATGCAGTGGCCAGCGGACTTCCACCTTGTCTAAGAGCCGTAGCTGCAGCCGCCCTGCTAGTAGCTGAAGCCGATAAACTCACTCTGGGTCAAGAACTTTATGTACGAGTCCCACATGCAGTACAGACGTTGCTGGATTACAAAGGAAATCATTGGTTTAGTAACAGCCGTATGACCAAGTATCAAGCAATGTTGTGTGAAAACCCAAGAGTGCATTTAGAGACTGTAAATACCTTAAATCCAGCTACCCTTTTGCCACAACCTACTGAAAGTCAACATGATTGTTTGGAAGTAATGGATGAAGTATTTTCAAGTAGACCAGATCTTCGTGATTCTCCCATCCAGAACCCCGATGTTCAATATTACACGGACGGCAGTAGTTATGTGAAAGAAGGGATCCGCTATGCAGGATATGCAGTAACAACAATAGACAAGGTGATAGAAGCTCGACCACTGGCAAAAGGAACATCAGCACAAAAGGCAGAATTGATAGCACTGACACAAGCGTTACAATTGGCTGAAGGTTTAAGAGTGAACATCTACACGGACTCCAAGTATGCGTTTTTAACCACTCATGCCCACGGAGCTTTGTATAAAGAAAGAGGACTATTGAATTCAGAAGGCAAAGAAATCAAGTACGCAGCTGAAATCCTACAACTATTGGAAGCAGTGTGAGAGCCGAAAGAAGTCGGTATTATACATTGTCGAGCGCATCTGAGAGGAGATGGTGATGTAACCAAAGGAAATCAGATGGCAGATAGTGCAGCTAAGCGTGCCGCTGAATCGGGACAAGAGTATGTGGGGCATATAGCTGCTCTTATACCAACTCCACTGTCTCAATGGACTCCAGTTTATACAGCTCAAGAAGAGGAGTGGTTTAAGACTGAACCTGGAAAGTATTTGGAGAACAAATGGTATCAGTTAGAAGATGGAAGAATAGTCATTCCAGCATCACTAGCGGTAGAAATTGTCCAAAACTATCACAACGGGACACATTCTGGGAGAGACAGTACAGAAGAATCTCTCAGACAACATTTCTACATACCAAGATTGTCCAACTTGACTCAGGCCATTGTACGAAGATGTGTAACGTGTGCTAAGAATAATGCAAGGCAAGGACCAGTAAAGCCACCAGGAGTCCAGTTTATGGGGGGACTCCCCATGTCCGATTTACAAATTGACTATACAGTAATGCCTAAATCTGGTGGACATCGCTACCTACTGGTAGTTGTGTGCACCTATTCAGGCTGGGTAGAAGCATGTCCTATCGTACGGAGAAAGCAGGAGAAGTTGTGAGATTCCTGCTACGAGAAATAATACCCCGATATGGACTACCCTGCTCTATAGGATCGGACAATGGTCCAGCTTTTGTTCATCAGTGCCTACAACAACTGACTCATATGCTTGGTATAAAGTGGAGGCTTCATACGGCATATAGACCCCAGAGTTCTGGTAAGGTAGAGAGAATGAATAGAACTATTAAGAATCAGTTGGCTAAAATGTGTCAGGAAACCCAACTTAAGTGGAACGTTCTCTTGCCCATAGCTCTATTGCGAATCCGCAGTACACCTACCAGAAGGATGGGCCTCTCTCCTTTTGAAATCATGTATGGGCGACCACCTCCCGTACTTGGTAACTTAAGGGGGGATTTGAGTCAGTTGGGAGAAGGAATTACCCGGCAGCAGGTTGTAGAGTTGGGTAAGACTATGGAGGAGGTACAGAAATGGGTACAAGATAGATTTGTCAGGATCGGGACAGGGATCCAACACGCAGAGTACAAACAGTAGCCAGATACGTATACCGGACCTTAGAATGGCCGGACTAACGTAAGTAGTACAGTATAGAATGGTCAAAGACAAGCCGAGGTCGAGGGTAACAGAAGACAGGTAAGCGAGAGACAAGCCGAATCAAGGGTAACAGAGATAAGCAGAGTAAGGTAAACAAGCCGGGTCAAAACCAAAAGGGATAATAGAATACACAAGCACTGAGTGACTAGAACAAACTAGAACCACGACAGGGCAATGAGCTAATGAAAGAAGCTCTGTTAAATACCCTGTTCAGAGCAGTAACCACGCCTCCGAGGCGTCCTGATTGGTCCTGCAGCAATTGAGTGACAGGTCATTCCGGAGGAGTGTCCTGATGACAACTTCCTGCCTAGATGCTGTAAAAGGCAGTCACTCCCTCGCGGCCGGCCTTGCATGACCGGATAGACCTTGGGGAAGGGAGCCATCAGGCCGTCTGGATGGAGGAACAGCTAAGTCTCTGCCTCTTTCAGAGGTAGAGACCACAGGTACCCTGACAGTACCCCCCCTCTCAGATACGCCCACCGGGCGGAATACACCAGGACGAGAAGGGAAATGTAGTACGTGGGCGCGGTGCGCGGGCTGAGAGAGGTATAAGCCCCTCCCCGTGAAACTTCACCCCGCCGGCGTTGCTGGGAAGCTAAGCCCCATGGGGCTTGTAGTAGTGCCGGTCAGGTGTGCGCACGCACGGGGGGGCGGAGACCGGGAAGCAGCTCGCTTAGGGTATTAACAGCGAGCTGCTCCCACAAGGGCACAGTACGGTTGCCCATGAGGATCAAAATACTTGACGGCGAAAATAGCCGTCAGAGTGGGAATATAGTGAGGCAAGGGGAGAAAGAGTTATTGCCTCACTAAAGAGGACATATAAACATTGTCAGTGAGTTTATGAAAAGCACATAATACCATGAATATAGACATAAATAACATGATTATAAAACTTATGGTGAAAATAATAAAACTTATGGTGAGAATAATAAAAATAATAATAATATTAATAAAATGAATGATAAAAATAATAATAATATGACCAACTGTTATTAAAAATAGTGGGGATAATAATAATAATAGTAAAACAGTATAATCATTTTCATAAAAAATTATGCAGATCAAAGTCTGCATTTAGACCATGAGGTGAGAGGGTGTGTAACTTATAGACCCACTCCATTTCTGTTCTTCCTAGGACATTTTTAATATCTCCCCCTCTCCAGGGTAAAGTGCATTTTTTTATACCCATACATTTTAACAATTTAGGGTCTTTGTTATGGTTGATAAAATGTTTGGATACTGTATGATTTAAGTATCCATTTTTAATGTTTCTACAATGTTCGCTCAACCTGATTTTTAGACACCTTGTGGTCATTCCAACGTACTGGAAGCCACATGGGCATTCGAGCAAATAAATTACATTTTTGGTATTACAGGTAATAAACTCTTTGATATTATACACAGTGTTAGTCCTATTAGAAACAAATTGAGTCACCTTAGATGCAAATGTGGAATCTGTGGTTTTGCATACAATGCATGTTTTACATTTGTAGAACCCTTTAGTTTGCGGAAAGAAAGATACAGGATTTTTATGTGCAATAGTTTTGGTAAAATTTGTAGTTAAAATCGATCTAAAATTAGGAGCTCCTCTAAAAACTATATTTGGTTTATCGGGAATAATTTTGTTAAGTTTGTCGTCTTGTTTCAAAATATGCCAGTGTTTTTTAATGATTTTTTTAACTTCACTGCTTTTGTTATTGTAGTTAAAAGTTATAGGGAGGGATATAGATTCGTTTGTATTTTTTGTTTTATATGTTAAAAGTTCACTCCTGTTTTTGTGTTTGATCATATTAATATTTTCTAATAAATCGGTCTCTGAGTAATTTTTTCGATAAATTTGTCTTTTAAAATATTTGCTTGCTCATTAAAATCATCTAATTCAGTACAGTTTCTACGTAGCCGTAAAAATTGGCTTCTAGGAGCACTGTCAAGCCAGGGTTTGTAATGGCAGCTGTTTCTATCAATTGCTGTATTTACACAGACTTTTTTGAAAAAAGTTTTCGTATGGATCTGCCCGTTTTTAACAAATATATTTAAATCTAAAAAGTTAATTTGTACTTTGCTAAATTCATGAGATAAAATTATGCCTCTATCGTTTTTGTTAAGATCATGAATAAAAGAAATAAGACTATCTTCGGATCCATTCCAAATAAAAAAAAGGTCATCAATATATCTAAAATATGAGACCAGGTTTGCCCTTAGCTTGTCTCCATCGTATATAGCTGTGGACTCCCAGTCTGCCATAAATAAATTGGCATAGCTAGGGGCAAACCTGGTACCCATAGCTGTCCCTCTTTTTTGGAGATAAAACGAATCGAGGAACCAAAAATAGTTGTTTTTTAAAATAATATTTATACCATCTAGTATAAAATCTATTTGTATTTCAGAGATCCTTTTTTCTTTTGTTAGAATGTTTTTTATCGCTTGACATCCTATATTGTGTGGTATGATTGTATATAACGATTGCACATCACAAGTGGCTAAAATAAAATTAGGGTCCCATTTAAAATGACTTAAAAAGTTTAAAAGAGACATAGAATCTTGCAAATAGGATTTCATTTGTTTAACAGCAGGTTGAAGGAGAGTATCTATGTATTGAGAAAGATTGCAAAGGACAGAACCTATACCCGATACTATTGGTCTCCCTGGGGGTTTATTTATGTTTTTATGTATTTTGGGGAGAAAATAAATAACTGAGATAATTGGAAATTTTTTGTTTAAAAAATTGAACTCATGCTTAGTTATGATGTCTTGAGCCTGTCCTCTATTTAAAAAATCACATAAAATATTTTTGATAGTCGTAGTAGGGTCTGATGTGAGTTTTTCATAGACAGCAGTGTCATTAAGTTGTCTATGCGCTTCTTCTATATACATAGTGCTTGATAAAATAACCAGGCCACCTCCTTTGTCTGCTGGCTTTATTACAATATCATTGTCGTCTTGTAATTCTTTAAGTGCTTTTTTCTCTGCATTTGTCAAATTGTGTGTGTTAAATTTATTTGTTTGTATTTTGTCAAGATCTTTAGTGACCATTTTTTCAAATACTGTGAGTGGTGCTGATTTCATAAAAGCAGGATAAAATTTAGATTTTTCTTTAAAATGTGTGTTGATGATATGATTGTCTTGAGAGGGGGAAGGGCATGAGGTAGGAATGTTTGCAGTCTTTTCACTGAAAAATCGTTTTAGGGTAGCCTTCCTAACGAATTTGTTGACATCAATAAAAGCTTCAAAGGGTTTAAAAGGATTAGTTGGGGCAAATTTAAGTCCTTTTCTTAAAACCGATAATTGGGTAATAGTGAGTGTCTATCACCCAACTAATGGAGGTAGCGAATAAAGTGTACATGAACAGGGAAACAGAGACAAAGAAAGAGGAAGAGCGCAAGATGCGTAAAAAGGCTTATATGCTAGCGGTAGCGATCGCAGGCGTAGATAGACGGGGCCCAGATAGAGGCGATAGTAGATGGAATAGGGAGCCTTTGAGTAGGAATCAGTGCGCGTATTGCAAGGAAGAAGGGCATTGGAGAAACGAGTGTCCGCAAAGAGAGCAGTACGAGAGAGACCCACCCAGGGCAGGTTACGGAAATTTTAGAGGCAGAGCGAGAGGTAGAGGAGGCCCCGGAGGGAGCAATGGTAATAGAGGAAGTAATGGGAACAGAGGAAGTGTAAGGGAAGATAGGTACTATCCAGCAGTGCAAAGGTCCCGCGATAGAGAAGGTAGGGACTTTGTAGGATTGGCTGACACGGTCATGGATGACTATTGATACCGACCGGGCTCCATCCCCCTTGGTCGAGCGGAGCCTATGGTCGATGTATCAATAGGGGGAAAAAGGAGTGCGTTCATGATCGACACTGGTGCTGAACATTCGGTGGTGACTGACCTAGTTGCTCCTCCATCTGGAAGAACTATTACTGTAATAGGAGCAACTGGAAGAAGTGCTGCAAAACCGGTTCTTAAAAGTCGACTCTGTACATTGGGAGGCCACGTAGAAAAACATCAATTCCTTTATATGCCTGAATGTCCAGTCCAATTGCTGGGACGTGATATGCTATCTAAGTTACAAGCGCAGATTACGTTCCTACCAAATGGAACAACATCCTTAAAGTTTAATGGACCTTCAGGTATTATGACATTATCCGTACCAAAGGAAGAAGAGTGGCGACTTTATACAGCGTTGACTAGCCAAAACCCTAGAAGTGATGAATCCTTATTCAACATACCAGGAGTTTGGGCAGAGAACAACCCACCAGGACTGGCCCGCAATATTCCACCTATTAAAATCGAACTAAAACTTGGGGTTTATCCAGTGAGCCTAAGACAATATCACATCCCGCAGAAGGCTAAGAAGAACATCCAATCTTATCTGGATAAGTTCATACGGTATGGTATCCTAAAATTCTGTACTTCCCCCTGGAACACCCCATTGCTGCCTGTTCAAAAGCCCGGTACAGATGAGTATCGACCTGTACAGGACTTGAGAGCAGTCAATGATGCGGTTGTTAGTATACATCCAGTTGTGCCCAATCCATATAACCTGCTTGCTTTAATTCCGGGCGGGGCTACTTACTTTACAGTCCTAGACCTCAAAGATGCCTTCTTTTGCCTCCGAATTGCCGCAGAAAGTCAATGTATCTTCGCTTTCCAATGGGAAAACGCTGTGACGGGCTCAAAACGCCAAATGACCTGGACAAGACTGCCCCAAGGGTTTAAAAATTCACCTACCCTATTTGGTTCAGCTCTAAGTCAAGATTTATTGGATTTCGAGTCCATCCCAGGAGAGTGTGTATTGTTACAATATGTAGATGACTTGTTGATAGCAGCAGTTACAAAGGAAATATGTCAGCAAGCAACGCACGATCTACTACACATTCTCTGGAAGGCAGGATACAAGGTGTCTAGAAAGAAGGCTCAGTTGTGTTTGCCAACTGTCAAATATCTGGGATTCCATATCTCTGAAGGTCAAAGAATTATGGGGCCAGAGAGAAAAGAAGCTGTGTGCCAAATACCGACACCCAAGAATAGAAGACAAGTGCGAGAATTCTTGGGGGCAGCAGGCTTCTGTAGGATATGGATTCCCAGCTACGCGATACTGGCAAAACCTCTGTATGCAGCTATCAAAGGTACAGAGCACGACCCCTTCTTATGGACTCAAGAACAGCAAACGGCATTTGAAGATGTGAAGAAGGCTTTGATGAGTGCCCCAGCATTAGGTCTACCTGATCACACACGACCATTCTACCTGTATGTACATGAGCAAAGAAGAATGGCTGTGGTAGTATTGACACAGTACTTGGGATCATGGCAAAGACCTGTTGCCTACATGTCTAAACAACTGGATGCAGTGGCCAGCGGACTTCCACCTTGTCTAAGAGCCGTAGCTGCAGCCGCCCTGCTAGTAGCTGAAGCCGATAAACTCACTCTGGGTCAAGAACTTTATGTACGAGTCCCACATGCAGTACAGACGTTGCTGGATTACAAAGGAAATCATTGGTTTAGTAACAGCCGTATGACCAAGTATCAAGCAATGTTGTGTGAAAACCCAAGAGTGCATTTAGAGACTGTAAATACCTTAAATCCAGCTACCCTTTTGCCACAACCTACTGAAAGTCAACATGATTGTTTGGAAGTAATGGATGAAGTATTTTCAAGTAGACCAGATCTTCGTGATTCTCCCATCCAGAACCCCGATGTTCAATATTACACCGACGGCAGTAGTTATGTGAAAGAAGGGATCCGCTATGCAGGATATGCAGTAACAACAATAGACAAGGTGATAGAAGCTCGACCACTGGCAAAAGGAACATCAGCACAAAAGGCAGAATTGATAGCACTGACACGAGCGTTACAATTGGCTGAAGGTTTAAGAGTGAACATCTACACGGACTCCAAGTATGCGTTTTTAACCACTCATGCCCACGGAGCTTTGTATAAAGAAAGAGGACTATTGAATTCAGAAGGCAAAGAAATCAAGTACGCAGCTGAAATCCTACAACTATTGGAAGCAGTGTCGGAGCCGAAAGAAGTCGGTATTATACATTGTCGAGCGCATCTGAGAGGAGATGGTGATGTAACCAAAGGAAATCGGATGGCAGATAGTGCAGCTAAGCGTGCCGCTGAATCGGGACAAGAGTATGTGGGGCATATAGCTGCTCTTATACCAACTCCACTGTCTCAATGGACTCCAGTTTATACAGCTCAAGAAGAGGAGTGGTTTAAGACTGAACCTGGAAAGTATTTGGAGAACAAATGGTATCAGTTAGAAGATGGAAGAATAGTCATTCCAGCATCACTAGCGGTAGAAATTGTCCAAAACTATCACAACGGGACACATTCTGGGAGAGACAGTACAGAAGAATCTCTCAGACAACATTTCTACATACCAAGATTGTCCAACTTGACTCAGGCCATTGTACGAAGATGTGTAACGTGTGCTAAGAATAATGCAAGGCAAGGACCAGTAAAGCCACCAGGAGTCCAGTTTATGGGGGGACTCCCCATGTCCGATTTACAAATTGACTATACAGTAATGCCTAAATCTGGTGGACATCGCTACCTACTGGTAGTTGTGTGCACCTATTCAGGCTGGGTAGAAGCATGTCCTATCGTACGGAGAAAGCAGGAGAAGTTGTGAGATTCCTGCTACGAGAAATAATACCCCGATATGGACTACCCTGCTCTATAGGATCGGACAATGGTCCAGCTTTTGTTCATCAGTGCCTACAACAACTGACTCATATGCTTGGTATAAAGTGGAGGCTTCATACGGCATATAGACCCCAGAGTTCTGGTAAGGTAGAGAGAATGAATAGAACTATTAAGAATCAGTTGGCTAAAATGTGTCAGGAAACCCAACTTAAGTGGAACGTTCTCTTGCCCATAGCTCTATTGCGAATCCGCAGTACACCTACCAGAAGGATGGGCCTCTCTCCTTTTGAAATCATGTATGGGCGACCACCTCCCGTACTTGGTAACTTAAGGGGGGATTTGAGTCAGTTGGGAGAAGGAATTACCCGGCAGCAGGTTGTAGAGTTGGGTAAGACTATGGAGGAGGTACAGAAATGGGTACAAGATAGATTTGTCAGGATCGGGACAGGGATCCAACACGCAGAGTACAAACAGTAGCCAGATACGTATACCGGACCTTAGAATGGCCGGACTAACGTAAGTAGTACAGTATAGAATGGTCAAAGACAAGCCGAGGTCGAGGGTAACAGAAGACAGGTAAGCGAGAGACAAGCCGAATCAAGGGTAACAGAGATAAGCAGAGTAAGGTAAACAAGCCGGGTCAAAACCAAAAGGGATAATAGAATACACAAGCACTGAGTGACTAGAACAAACTAGAACCACGACAGGGCAATGAGCTAATGAAAGAAGCTCTGTTAAATACCCTGTTCAGAGCAGTAACCACGCCTCCGAGGCGTCCTGATTGGTCCTGCAGCAATTGAGTGACAGGTCATTCCGGAGGAGTGTCCTGATGACAACTTCCTGCCTAGATGCTGTAAAAGGCAGTCACTCCCTCGCGGCCGGCCTTGCATGACCGGATAGACCTTGGGGAAGGGAGCCATCAGGCCGTCTGGATGGAGGAACAGCTAAGTCTCTGCCTCTTTCAGAGGTAGAGACCACAGGTACCCTGACAGTACCCCCCCTCTCAGATACGCCCACCGGGCGGAATACACCAGGGCGAGAAGGGAATCGAGAGTGAAACGCCCTGCGGAGACGGGGAGCATGCACCTCCTCCTGAGGTACCCAACTTCTCTCCTCAGGACCATAACCCTTCCAATCGACCAGATATTGCAGTTTCCCCCGGGAGATTCGAGAATCAACGATGGAATTGACCTCATACTCCTCCTGACCCTCCACCTTAACTGAGCGGGGAGGGGCGATCGTGGAGGAAAACCTGTTACATATTAATGGTTTTAGCAAGGAAACATGAAATGAATTAGGAATGCGTAAGGCATTAGGCAACGCCAAACGATACGCAACTGGGTTAATTTGAGACAGTACCCTGTAAGGTCCAATATATCGAGGAGCAAACTTCATGGACGGCACTTTTAACCGAATGTTTCTAGTACTTAACCATACTCTATCGCCTGGAACAAACACCGGTGCTGCCCTTCTACGTTTGTCAGCGTATTTTTTAACCAGCGTAGAATTGTGCAGAAGGATTTGTCGAGTTTGATCCCACAACTTTCTTAAATTGGCAACATGAACATCCACCGACGGTATCCCTTGAGAAGAAGACTCCGAAGGAAGGATGGAAGGATGAAAGCCATAATTCAAGAAAAAAGGGCTAGAATGCGTAGAATCACAAATGAGATTGTTATGTGCAAACTCCGCCCAAGGAATCAAACCGACCCAATCGTCCTGGTGTTCTGAAACGAAACAACGTAAATATTGTTCAACTTTTTGGTTAGTGCGTTCAACAGCTCCATTGGACTGAGGATGATAGGCAGAGGAGAAATTCAATTTGATGCCTAGTTGGGAGCAGAATGATTTCCAAAAACGGGAAACAAATTGGGAGCCTCTGTCAGAGACAATTTGGGAAGGTATCCCATGCAAACGGAAAATCTCCCTGGCGAATATCTCCGCTAATTCGGGCGAAGATGGGAGTTTAGGTAAGGGAATGAAGTGAGCCATTTTAGTAAATCTGTCTACCACAGTGAGGATGACAGTCTGCTTTTTAGAGATAGGCAAATCAACAATGAAGTCCATTGCCAGGCAGGACCAAGGCTTTTCAGGAACCTCTAAAGGGTGCAGAAATCCGCATGGAAGCGAATGGGGTAGCTTGGTCTTGGTACAAACTTCACATGCCCTGATGAATTCTTTAATATCCTTGCGTAAGTCAGGCCACCAAAAATCTTTAGAGACCAGCGCATAAGTCTTGCGGATGCCAGGATGCCCAGCCACCTTGCTGTTATGGAGACAGCGTAGCACCTCCAGTTGGAGAGCGGCGGGAACGAAGTGTCGATCCCCAGGAGTCTGTTTGGGTGCCAAATGCTGAAACTTCATTGTAGCGGAACGCAGTAAGCCTGTCCTACAAAATGCCTGTGTGACTGTATTCGTTATATTTTTACCTATGTTGAAATTGCTATTCGTCTATTTAATATGTGAATTGTATATTATTCGGTAGTTTCCATCCGTACTATATACTTATGGAAACTACCGAACGGAGAGACCACCCCGGAGAGAAGTGTGCCAGCAATTAAGGTTCACATTCTTTCCAACCCGCAAGTTAACCGGCTCATTAACATTATGTCTGGGTGGCCGCCATTCGGCATGCGTACACGTGGCAGCGGCCATCTTACGCATGAAAATCTCAGCGGTGTTTTGTCGTCGAGTGTCTGGAACTCAAATCGGACACTCAAACAACCAAACACCGCTGAGACCTCCAGAGCTCCGTAACTGCCGAACGGAGAGACCCAACGAATCCCCATTCGGTAGTTACAAAGTACCGAATGAGGGAATCGCTATCTAGGTGAATTAAAGTATGGATGGCAATTAGAAGTGTCTGTTTTAACTGCCGAACGGAGACCGACCGCAGGGCCCATTCTCATGGAACCCTTTTCGGATACCAACTCGTGTGCGGTCGGTCAAACTTCACCTTCCTGTAACTGCCGAACCACTGGTCCGATCTGGGTGAATTTTGGATATTATATTCACCCAGATCAGGGCTACCTAGCGGTACCCTAATATTAAGGATATGTGATGGTTTAGGGGTACATCCAAGTTTGGGGTAAAGTACTGTACAAGTTAAGGGGATTATGACTCACTCTGAGGGGAGGAGATGTGTGGGAGGTAACAAGCACTGCATTGGTTACTGTCATAATTACTGTAGTTCCCTCCCTTGCATGGGAGCAGGCTTTATAAGAAACCTTGGAATAAACGATTGTCAGTTCTACTCCTGAAACTGTGTGTCGTCCAGTTATTGGGAGTGCTGTGGGGATTTTGCTGTACCTTTTACCTGCTGGAAACTCTGCTGTGGATTTACTAATGACTTGTTCCTGAGCCTCCCTTGGATCTAAAGTGGAGAATAGCTGCGAGAAATCAGCTCTCCGCTACATTGGTGGCAGCGGTGGGATCCAGACTCACAGAGGAACAAGGATTAATGGAGATTGACCTTTCTACGCTAAAGAGAAAGACCTTCTGGAAGCGAAAGGTGTTTCTGCCAGCAGCAAATCCAAAGCAACGCTTATCACCGAAGTAATGGCAGAGTACAGAGCAGAAGAGGTCCAGGCCACGGAACAAAGACCTGAAACAGAACAGGAGGAGTTCCAAAGGCATTTACAATTCAGACTGGCCTTTTATGGGGAAAACCCACCAACAGAGATCATCTCTAAAACAATGACAGAGGTGCAGGAGTTTGTGATGAGAAACAGGAGACCACAAACACCGGAAAGAAGTGCAGCAGGAGCTGTGACACAAGAGGGTAAGCCTAAAATTCCCTATCAAGCTTTTAAAACGTATGTGGAAGCAGAGGAGGATATAGATGCCTTCCTCCAAGACTTTGAGAGACTGTGTACGCTGCATAACATACCAAGGGAAGAGTGGGTACCCATATTAGCAGGACGGCTGTCAGAAAGGGCAGCTGAAGCTTACCGCACTGTGCCTGATATTGAAATTAGGAACTATAGCCGGGTAAAAGAAATTATCCTGGCCCGGTATGCAATAACACCAGAGGCATACCGGAGGCGCTTCAGGGAATTGAAAAAGGCGGACAAAGATTCGCACGCAGAGTGGGCTTGCCGACTAGAAAGGGCAGCTCTTGGGTGGATGCAGTCGAGTAAAGCGCGGTCCATGGAGGACTTGTTACAAATGCTGCTGTTGGAGCAGTTTTATGAGGGGATATCCTCAGAACTACAGGAATGGGTGAGGGATCGTAACCCCACCACCCTCACCGAGGCTGCCAAAAAGGCAGATGATTTTATGGACGCTCGCAGACAAACCAAGGCAGTGAGTACCAAACTTGCCATGCGGCCACTAGGGGGGAATTCCTTCTCTCCTAACCCTCAACCCCCACCAAGACAACTCCCCCCACCAGCACCAGCAGCAGCGCAGCAGAGATACCGCACACCTGCTTCTGTGCAATGCCACCGATGCCAGAAGTGGGGACATTTCCAACGAGATTGTCCGCAGTCTAGAGACCGCACCACCTGGATCCGACCAGGGCCTCCACCACCACCACCGAGAGCAGCAGCGCATCACTACCAGGACGAGGTACCACTTCCCTACAGCTCTGCCGTTCCAGTCACGACTGTGGAACAGTGGGAAGTGCTGCATGAGGCCAACCCCTTACAAGCACAGGCGGATAATCGACAGCACCATAGGCAGACCGTGTATCTGGAAGGGAAGCCTATGCAGGGGCTCAGAGGCTCGGGAGCCACCATCACCCTGGTGCAAAGTCATTTGGTTTCGGACAAAGCCAAACTGAATAAGACTGTGGCTGTCAGGGTTGCAGGGGGAGCCGTGTATCGGCTAGACACATAGACACAGCCAGGGTACACTTGCATTGGGGTGCAGGGTTTGGGAATGTGGAAGTGGGACTAATGCCGCAATTACCTGCTGAGGTGGTCCTAGGGAATGATCTGGGCAAACTCACCTCCGCATTTGAACCACAAACTACTGAGGAAGCACACCCAGTAGTCACCAGGCAACAGGCCCACACCCAACACAACAACGCACTGCCGGAGGTCCAGGTAAGAGATTCCTCCCCTTCCCTAGACTGTATCCCTTGGGCCCCTCCTGACGAGTTTGTAGCCGAGGTGATCACTGACCCTACCTTACAAGTATACCGAGACAAGGTCACCTCTATCCAACCGGGGGCGGAGGGGGAAAGATTTGTATGGGACAGGCAGTTATTATACCGGGAAACGAGTAAAGAGATAGCTGGGTCAGACCCCATTACTGCAAGACAGCTGGTGGTACCGCAGAGGTACCGAACCGAATTACTCCGGATAGCACACGATATTCCGCTATCCGGACATTTGGGGGTCAGCCGTACCAGATATCGGCTGACCCAAAGTTTCTTCTGGCCAGGGATTAGCCAGGAGGTGCGCAGGTATTGTAATACCTGCGATACGTGCCAGAGGGTAGGAAAGAGGGGGGATAAGCGTAAGGCGAAGCTGCACCCCCTACCCATAATTGAGGAACCCTTTCATAGGGTTGCAGTAGACATTGTAGGCCCCTTCCGGAAGCCTAGCCCATCAGGCAAACGGTACATTTTGACCGTAGTGGACTACGCCACTCGCTACCCCGAGGCAGTAGCCTTAACTAATATACATGCTGAGACCGTGGCTGAGGCGCTGATGCAGATTTTCTCCCGGATGGGGTTACCCAGGGAGATCATCTCGGATCAGGGCACTCAGTTCACGGCAGAGGTCACCCAACAGCTCTGGAAGTTCTGTAAAATTAAGCCCATAATTAGTGCTCCGTACCACCCCCAGACTAATGGGCTCTGCGAACGGTTCAATGGCACCTTAAAACAGATGCTCCGAACCTTCGCAGAGACTCACCGAGACTGGGAAAAATTCCTGCCGCACTTACTGTTTGCTTACCGGGAGGTGCCGCAGGAATCTACGGGATTTTCCCCCTTTGAACTGCTATTCGGGAGGAGAGTAAGGGGGCCCCTGGACTTGATTAGAGAACACTGGGAGGGAGACCGTAGCGCTGACGGCACCCCTATTGTACCATATGTGTTGGCCCTCCGAGATCGCCTGGAAGCACTCACAAAGACGGTAAAGGAAAACCTACAGGCAGCTCAGACGCGTCAGCGCACCTGGTATGATAGAGGCACCAGGGACCGCAGTTTTCAGGTCGGACAGAAAGTTTTAAATTTAAAACCTGTCCGACATGATAAGCTCCAGGCCGCCTGGCAAGGCCCTTATAGAGTGGTAGAACAACGATGTGACACCACTTATATAATTGGCCACTGCGCAGGGAATGGGGGGCGACGCATGATCCATGTGAACATGCTGAAGCCTTACCAAGAACGATCAGAGGAGGTGACAGCTATCTGCGCCCCCACCTCTGAAGAAGGCGACAGCCTACCCCTCCCCGATCTGTTAGAAGACGGACAGCTGGCTGGGGATTTAGGAGCAGTTGTACTGGGGGATCGGTTGAGCCCACAGGAGCGTATAGAGGTACAACAACTACTGCAAGAAAAGCAGGAGACCTTTTCTAATGTACCTGGATACACCCCTCTGGCTACCCACCGAGTAGAAACCCCTGGTCAACTTCCCATGCGCCAGACTCCGTACCGCATCCCTGAAGCGGTACGGGAGAATATGCGCAAAGAGATTGAAGAGATGATACAGTTAGGAGTCATTGAGCCCTCAGATAGCCCCTGGGCCTCTCCAGTAGTCCTCGTACCAAAGCGGGATGGCACGACCTGCTTTTGCGTGGACTACAGGAGATTGAATGAGAAGACCGTATCCGACGCATACCCGATGCCTAGGATAGATGAGTTGCTGGACCGGATGGCCAGGGGTCAATACCTGACCACTATTGATTTGTGTAAAGGGTATTGGCAGATTCCCTTGGCCCCGGACGCCATCCCTAAGTCCGCCTTTGTCACCCCATTCGGCCTGTACCAATTTAAGGTCATGCCGTTTGGGATGAAAAACGCGCCGGCTACCTTCCAGCGGATGGTGGACCGCCTCCTAGATGGGTTCCAAGACTATACCTGCGCATATCTCGATGATATTGCCATATTTAGCGATACCTGGCAGGAACACTTGGCCCATATAGGAGCGGTTCTAGACAGGATCAGGGAGGCTGGTTTGACCCTAAAACCAGCGAAATGTAGCATTGGGATGGCCGAGGTACAGTACCTGGGCCACAGAGTAGGCTGCGGTAAACAAAAGCCGGAACCAGCCAAAGTAGAGGCGGTATCACAGTGGCCTACCCCGAAAACTAAAACCCAGGTGTTAGCCTTCCTAGGGACAGCAGGGTATTACCGGAAGTTTGTGCCCAATTATAGTGCCCTGGCCAAACCCCTCACTGACCTGACCCGTAAAAACCTTCCCCGCCAAGTAACCTGGACCCCGGAGTGTGAGCAGGCATTCCAACACTTGAAAGATGCACTTGTTAATGCCCCTGTCTTGGCCGCTCCCAATCCAACTAAACGTTTTCTTGTTCACACAGACGCTTCTATGTTTGGATTGGGGGCAGTATTGAGCCAAGTCGGGGCCGATGGCGGAGAACATCCAGTGGCTTACATCAGTCGCAAACTTTTACCCCGGGAAGTAAGCTACGCCGCCATCGAGAAGGAATGCCTGGCTGTGGTGTGGGCCTTGAAGAAATTACAACCCTATTTGTATGGACAGGCTTTTTCTTTGCTCACGGATCACAACCCGTTGGTCTGGCTGAACCGGGTGGCTGGGGACAATGCCAGGCTGCTGCACTGGAGTTTGGCGCTGCAGCCCTTTGACTTTAACATTCAATACCGCCCGGGTAAGCAAAATGGAAACGCCGACGGGTTGTCACGACAAACTGATCTGGAGAAATAATCCGTGAGCACCCCGGTCATCCCCAAGCCGATCCGTGTGGGATCAGACTGTGTATGCCGGCTTGTGGGCAAGGGGGAGCAGTGTAGCGGAACGCAGTAAGCCTGTCCTACAAAATGCCTGTGTGACTGTATTCGTTATATTTTTACCTATGTTGAAATTGCTATTCGTCTATTTAATATGTGAATTGTATGTTATTCGGTAGTTTCCATCCGTACTATATACTTATGGAAACTACCGAACGGAGAGACCACCCCGGAGAGAAGTGTGCCAGCAATTAAGGTTCACATTCTTTCCAACCCGCAAGTTAACCGGCTCATTAACATTATGTCTGGGTGGCCGCCATTCGGCATGCGTACACGTGGCGGCGGCCATCTTACGCATGAAAATCTCAGCGGTGTTTTGTCGTCGAGTGTCTGGAACTCAAATCGGACACTCAAACAACCAAACACCGCTGAGACCTCCAGTGCTCCGTAACTGCCGAACGGAGAGACCTAACAAATCCCCATTCGGTAGTTACAAAGTACCGAATGAGGGAATCGCTATCTAGGTGAATTAAAGTATGGATGGCAATTAGAAGTGTCTGTTTTAACTGCCGAACGGAGACCGACCGCAGGGCCCATTCTCATGGAACCCTTTTCGGATACCAACTCGTGTGCGGTCGGTCAAACTTCACCTTCCTGTAACTGCCGAACCACTGGTCCGATCTGGGTGAATTTTGGATATTATATTCACCCAGATCAGGGCTACCTAGCGGTACCCTAATATTAAGGATATGTGATGGTTTAGGGGTACATCCAAGTTTGGGGTAAAGTACTGTACAAGTTAAGGGGATTATGACTCACTCTGAGGGGAGGAGATGTGTGGGAGGTAACAAGCACTGCATTGGTTACTGTCATAATTACTGTAGTTCCCTCCCTTGCATGGGAGCAGGCTTTATAAGAAACCTTGGAATAAACGATTGTCAGTTCTACTCCTGAAACTGTGTGTCGTCCAGTTATTGGGAGTGCTGTGGGGATTTTGCTGTACCTTTTACCTGCTGGAAACTCTGCTGTGGATTTACTAATGACTTGTTCCTGAGCCTCCCTTGGATCTTAAGTGGAGAATAGCTGCGAGAAATCAGCTCTCCGCTACATTCATGATCTCAGAAAGCAATGGAGAGTGAATCCTGAGATTCGTGTTCGCGATGATATTCCCCTTAGGAACTATGGAGGACAGAAGTGGTTCAGTTATAGTGGATGGTTCATATTGACGAGACAAAGCATCGGCTTTAGAGTTCTTAGAACCAGGTCTATACGTAAGTACATAATTAAAGTGAGTGAGGAACAAGGCCCAGCGAGCCTGCCTGGCGGACAAGCGCTTAGCCTCCCCAATATAAGACAAGTTCTTATGATCCGTAAGAATAGTAACAGGGTGTAGTGTCCCTTCCAGTAAATGTCTCCACTCCTTTAAAGCCTTAATGACCGCTAACAGTTCCCTCTCCCCGATGTCATATCTGCTCTCAGGCCCAGAAAATTTTTTAGAGAAGAAACCACAAGGGTGTAACGGTTTATCCACCCCTAACCTTTGAGACAGAACAGCCCCAACTCCTGTCTCAGAAGCATCGACCTCGAGCAAGAAAGGCAGAGTCGTATCAGGATGAACTAGAATGGGAGCTGAGGCAAAAAGTTCCTTGAGAGTCTTAAAAGCACCAAGAGCTTCCTCAGACCAGAACTTAGTATCAGCCCCTTGTTTGGTCATATTGGTAATAGGCGCAATGATAGAGGAGTAACCCTTAATGAAGCGCCTATAGTAGTTGGAAAAACCAATAAACCTTTGGATAGCCTTGAGTCCTTTGGGCAAAGGCCAATCTAAAATAGATTGGAGTTTACCAGGATCCATTTTAAAACCTTCCCCAGAGATCACGTACCCTAGAAAGTCTACCTGAGACTGATCAAAACTGCACTTCTCCAATTTGCAGTATAGGCCATGTTGCAGAAGTTTGTGTAACACCTTTCTGACCTGTCTATGGTGAGTCTCAATCTCCTTAGAGTGTATTAGTATGTCGTCCAGGTAAACAATAACACAATCATGCTGAAACTCCCTAAGTACCTCATTAATCAAATCTTGAAATACTGCAGGAGCACTGCATAGTCCAAATGGCATAACAGTGTATTCGTAATGGCCATACCGGGTATTGAATGCCGTCATCCACTCGTGACCTTGCTGGATTCTCACAAAATTGTAAGCCCCTCTGAGATCTAACTTGGCGAAGATTTTGGAGCCCTTAAGACGATCAAATAACTCGGTAATCAGTGGGATAGGATAGGCATTTCTGACAGTTATTTTATTCAAGCCTCGGTAATCGATACAAGGTCTCAGCGTGCCATCCTTCTTCTTAATGAAAAAGAACCCCGCCCCGGCCGGAGAAGAAGACCTCCTGATGAATCCCTTTTCTAAATTCTCCTGAATATACTCCTCTAGAACCGAGTTTTCCTGAACAGACAAAGGATATACATGGCCCCTCGGAGGCATAGTCCCGGGTAGAAGCTTAATTTTACAGTCAAATGACCTGTGTGGCGGCAAAGAATCGGCATTCTTCTTGTCAAACACTGCCCTTAAGTCTAGGTAAAGGTCTGGTATTTGTCTTTCTGTGGACTGAGTAGGATTCTCCTGTATGTTAATACTAGCTAATGGAGAAACCTTGCACAAACACCGATCCTGGCAGCCCTGGCCCCACGAGAGTATCTCCCCTAACTCCCAATCGATAATAGGGTTATGTTCTCTCAACCATGGGTACCCCAGAACTATGGGAACGGAAGGAGACGAAATGAGCAGAAGAGATAAATTCTCCACGTGTAGGATACCAACATTTAAATCAATGGGTATGGTCTCACGAAAGATAACAGGGTCTAGTAGTGGTCTACCATCTATGGCCTCAACGGCCAAGGGTGTCTCCCTTAGCTGGGATGGGAAATTGTTTTTACTAGCAAAGGCTTGGTCGATAAAATTCTCAGCAGCACCGGAATCTATCAAAGCCATAGCCCTTACTACTTCCCTCCCGCAAGTTAAGGAAACTGGTAGCAGAAGCCTGTGATCTTTATAATTAGGAGTAGAGGACAAAATAGAAACACCCAAGGCCTGTCCTCTAGAGAGACTTAGGTGCGAGCGTTTCCCGGGCGGTTAGAACAGTTCGAGAGTAAATGACCCTTAGCTCCACAATACATACACAAACCCTCTCTTCTCCTGTACTGTCTTTCCTCCGCAGAGAGGCGGGTATACCCTATCTGCATAGGTTCAGGAAGCAAAGATACCGTGGAGTCAGGACTTGGAAAAGCGGGGGCTAACCTAAAAGAAGGTCTCCGGTTCCTCTCTCGAGTGTTCTGTCTTTCTCTTAAACGTTCATCTATACGAGAGATGAACGAAATTAAATCCTCTAAATTCTCAGGGAGTTCTCTGGTAGCAACCTCATCAAGAATTACTTCAGATAAGCCATTCAAAAATACATCCATATACGCCTGCTCATTCCACTTGACCTCTGACGCCAGAGACCTGAACTCTAGTGCATAATCCACCAGTGTTCGGTTCTCCTGTTTCAGACGCAACAGTAATCTGGCTGCATTAACCTTTCTACCTGGAGGGTCAAATGTTCTTCTAAAAGCAGCTACAAAGGCGTTATAGTTATAAACTAATGGGTTATCGTTCTCCCATAATGGGTTGGCCCATCTCAGAGCTTTCTCAATAAGTAGGGTGATAATAAATCCTACCTTTGCCCTATCTGTAGGATAAGAGCGAGGTTGCAATTCAAAGTGGATACTAATTTGGTTTAAGAAACCACAACACTTCTCAGGAGCCCCACCATAGCGTACTGGGGGGGTAATGCGAGAAGAAGCACCCACTGTGGCTACCTCTAGACCTGAACCGACAGGAGAAACAGGGGTATTACGTATCTCCTCTGGTGGGTTATTGGCACGAGATAATAGAGCCTGTAGCGCAAGCGCCATCTGATCCATTCTGTGATCCATGGCTTCAAACCTAGGATCAGGAGAAGCCAGCTGACTGTTTGTACTTGCAGGATCCATTGGCCCTGTCGTAATGTCAGGATCGGGACAGGGATCCAACACGCAGAGTACAAACAGTAGCCAGATACGTATACCGGACCTTAGAATGGCCGGACTAACGTAAGTAGTACAGTATAGAATGGTCAAAGACAAGCCGAGGTCGAGGGTAACAGAAGATATGTAAGCGAGAGACAAGCCGAATCAAGGGTAACAGAGATAAGCAGAGTAAGGTAAACAAGCCGGGTCAAAACCAAAAGGGATAATAGAATACACAAGCACTGAGTGACTAGAACAAACTAGAACCATGACAGGGCAATGAGCTAATGAAAGAAGCTCTGTTAAATACCCTGTTCAGAGCAGTAACCACACCTCCGAGGCGTCCTGATTGGTCCTGCAGCAATTGAGTGACAGGTCGTTCCGGAGGAGTGTCCTGATGACAACTTCCTGCCTAGATGCTGTAAAAGGCAGTCACTCCCTCGCGGCCGGCCTTGCATGACCGGATAGACCTTGGGGAAGGGAGCCATCAGGCCGTCTGGATGGAGGAACAGCTAAGTCTCTGCCTCTTTCAGAGGTAGAGACCACAGGTACCCTGACAAGATTACCTGTGAATATTTATCCCCCAGTTCATAGTTACCACCCAGGAGACCAAGTGTGGATTAAAGAGTGGAATAATGTACCGTTAGGGCCCAAGTGGAGAGGTCCTTATGTTGTTCTTTTGTCTACCCCTACAGCGATAAAAGTAGCCGAAGTGACTCCGTGGATACATCACTCCAGGGTTAAACCAGCAGCAGTCGATTCTTGGCAAGCTACATCAGATCCAGAGAATCCCTGCAAGATCCGGTTAAAGCGCACGACTCAGTCGGAGTGACGAGGAACCTTGTGGATTACAAATTTTATTGTTTCAGAGATTGGTAAGTGAGTGAGAAGGCCATAATAAAGCCTGTCCGCTCACCAACGAGTGAATTAAAAGCCAGGACAAGTCTCGAAGAGACCCCTGTGAAGACGAGCAGAACTCCATTCCCTGCAGCCCTTACATCCTGGAAGCTGAGGTGCCTTCGCACGGACGAAGACTGAGGATGACGACGAAAGATGTATTCTTAATAATGTTTTTATATGTGTATTTTTATATTCAGGAAGGTAGAGGTACTGACACTCCTAGCTGTGAGGCATGCATTAAGACTACAAGAACAGGTAACCATATTTCCCAAACCCTAATTTGGCATTCGCAATATAAGTGTAAAGGAGATGTATCAAGATGTAGATACTTAAATACAGAATATAGTGTGTGCCATTTAGGAGTAGGAGAACCTAAGTGCTTCAGTCCAGAGTATCAACCCCGTACAATTTGGTTGACTCTCAGGAATGGAGATCCTCAGGGGACCCTAATTAATAAAACAGTGTTAGAATCCATACATTCTTCGGGTGTTCTGCTATTTGATGCGTGTAAGGCGATATCAAGTGGTAGAAAGCCGTGGAATGTATGTGGGGAGAGGACGTATGGGTCTAACGATAAATATATTTGTCCCAGTAGTAAAAATAAGTATGTGAGCCCTAGATGCCCAAATAGAGATTATAACTTTTGCTCATATTGGTCTTGTGTGGGGTGGGCAACTTGGGGACAGACAGTAGACAAGGACATGATTGTGACTAAGTTGCCTACCAGTCCATATTGTAAGTCTATGGAATGCAATCCAGTCCATATACTTATAAATAACCCCGACAAGTTCTTAGATAAATATGGTAATTTATTTGGGTTTCAAATATATGGGACGGGTTTAGATCCTGGGACAGTATTGTTTATAGGGATAGAGACTGATACGGTATCCTCCCAGACTCATCAAGTATACCATTCCTTTTATGAAGAGTTGAGCATAGATAATAAGATCCCCCATAATGCTAAAAACCTGTTTATTGATTTAGCTGAAAGTATTTCCGGTAGTCTTAATGTTACCAACTGCTATGTGTGTGGAGGTACTAACATGGGAGACCAATGGCCTTGGGAAGCAAAGGAGGTAATGTCCGGTTCTGAGGCAGTTGACCAATTAATATCTACACAAGCCGATTATCATATGAGTGTTAGAGGTAAATCTGAGTGGAGATTAAAGACTTCCATCATAGGTTATGTTTGCATAGCAAGGAAAGGAATGATGTATAATACTTCTGTGTTTGCATAGCAAGGAAAGGAATGATGTATAATACTTCTGTAGGAGAAATAACTTGTCTAGGGCTTATGATGATGATACAAAGAATACAACTTGGTGGTCGGCTTCAAATGTCTCAGAACCATCTAACCCGTTTGCTAGATACGCCAATTTAAAGGATGTATGGTTTGATTTATCCATCACATCTAACTAGAGAGCCCCAGCAAATTTGTACTGGATCTGTGGTAAGAAAGCCTATTCGGAGTTGCCACAGGACTGGGAAGGGGCATGTGTGTTGGGTATGCTCAAACCATCCTTCTTCTTGTTACCTATCGAAACAGGTGAGACTTTAGGTGTTAAAGTGTATGATGTGAATCATAGGAAGAAAAGGGGACCCATAGAGATAGGCGCCTGGGAAGATAATGAATGGCCTCCCCAGCGTATTATAGATTACTATGGGCCAGCCACGTGGGCAGAGGATGGTACCTTTGGTTATAGAACCCCAATTTACATGCTCAACCGTATTATAAGATTACAGGCAGTGGTTGAGATCATTACTAACGAGACACCACAAGCGCTCAATCTTCTAGCGAAGCACAATACTAGGATGAGGACAGCAGTATACCAAAATAGATTAGCCTTGGATTACCTTTTGTCAGTAGAGGGAGGTGTATGTGGGAAGTTTAACCTGAGCAATTGCTGTCTTCAAATAGATGACGAAGGGCAAGCAATAGCCGAGCTTACTAGCCATATGGTTAAACTAGCGCATGTGCCTACACAGGTATGGAAAGGGTATAATCCAAGTAGTTGGTTTGGTAGCTGGTATGAGTGGTTTGGAGGGCTTAAGGCAGTGGTAGGTGGAGTCCTACTAATTTTAATGTTGTGTCTACTCCTGCCATGTCTTATACCCTTAGTAGTTAGGTCTGTGCAAAGCCTGATAGAAAATATAGCAGAGAGGAAGGCTGCTGCACAGATAATGGCAATTTATAAATATAAGGCTCTAGATCAGGGAGAACCAATGCAGGAAGATGAGTGTTGAAGATTCACATCATAAGATAAGTCTGGTCTGGTTCAAGGTAACTTGCGGTGTATGCAAACCAAGGTTAAGTGATGCCTCAAGTAATTGTGAAATATCAAGAGGCATCAAAGGGGGGAATGTGGTTGAATCTCGGTAAAAATAAATGTAGTAGGCCGAGATTACCACGTGGCATGTGTACGTGCATATGCTGACGTATCGATCAGTTGGTTGCACGAGGCAAGATACGATCAGTAGTGTACGGAGCATGTGCAAGAATACAGGATATAGTATTCCCCTCCTCCATTGTGCTGGACAGGCCATGCGGTCAAGCAGGAAGTTAATTCTTATTTGTATTGATTGGTCAAGAGAATGTGCGGGTGGAGCTTAATATGGGAGGAGTCATGTGCCTATATAAGGAGCCTGCACTATTGTCCGGGGCTCAGAACTTGCTGTATTTTGGTGACATTAGTCCCTCTGAGTCCCGATCGGTGATCCAATAAAGAATCTCTTCCTTCCTGAAGAAACCTGTGTCCATCTCTCTGTGCTTGGCTTCCGTCAGTTTCTCCGGTATCAATTACTCTCTATGGGAGTTGTTAATCTCTACTTAGCGACCGGCCTTCAAAGAAACGTATGTCTAATAGTTGTCCTGTTAAAAAGAATGTAACAACAGCTAAATTCCTTTATATTATATTGAAAAAAAAAAAAAAACCACGATTGCACAAAATCACAGCTTAACTGTTTGTATACACTGTAAGCATCTACTACGAAGTCCAATCATTAGTACACATGCTTTTTTTTTACCAGCAAAGTGCAGTTGCTATGGTAACAATTTACACAGTGTATGTTTCTGTACTTTATTACTGAGCAGCTAATCTATGAGTGGTTTCGATCTTTGCGAGAAGACGTTACTAATACCCAGTTGGTAAAAAAAAGAGCAACAATGATGGAAACCTATCATTAAATAGCAACTACTACTATGTACCAATGCTGAAATTCACATTAAATTCTCACTTTGGTAAAAAGCTCTGAAAGCGAATCTCAAGTGTCAGGTCAACATCAGTGATGTGCCGAACTGTCCGCCGGCAAACAGTTCCCCGCGAACGTAGCGTGTTCGCGTTCGCCACGGCGGGCGGACACATGCGCAGTTCGATCCGCCCCCTATTAGTCATCATTGGGCAAACTTTGACCCTGTGCCTCTCGGTCAGCAGACACATTCCAGCCAATCAGCAGCACTCCCTCCCTTCCACACCCTCCAACCTCCCTCCCAGCATCCATTTTCGATTCATTCTGAAGCTGCATGCTTAGTGAGAGGAGGGAAAGTTTAGCTGCTGATGATTAGATAGGGAAATTGATAGCTAGGCTAGGGTATTCAGTGTCCACTACAATCCTGAAGGACTCATCTGATCTCTGCTGTAAGGACAGCACCCCAAAAAGCCCTTTTTAGGGCTATAACATCAGGCTGTTTTTTTTTTTTCCTGTGTAATGTAATTCCAGGTGCCTGCCTGCCAGCTTCTGTGTGAGGTTCACATTGGATACTGTGCCTACTTGCCCAGTGCCACCACGCATATCTGTTTTAACAATAGGTTAAGCTTTACATTTAAAATAAATTATTTTTTTTCACTGTAATAGAAGAGCAGTTGCCTGCCTGCCAGCTTCTGTGTGAGGTTCACATTGGATACTGTGCCCACTTGCCCAGTGCCACCACTCATATCTGTTTTAACAATTGGTTAAGCTTTAGATTTAAAATAAATAATTTGTTTTCACTGAAATAGAAGAGCAGTTGCCTGCCTGACAGCTTCTGTGTCAGGTTGGATGCCTTGCCCATTTGCACAGTCAGTGCCACCACTCATATCTGTTTTAACAATTGGTTAAGCTTTAGATTTTAAATAAATAATTTGTTTTCACTGTAATAGAAGAGCAGTTGCCTGCCTGCCAGCTTCTGTGTCAGGTTGGATGCCTTGCCCATTTGCACAGTCAGTGCCACCACTCATATCTGTTTTTACAATAGGTTAAGCTTTAGATTTAAAAGAAATAATGTTTTTTCACTGTAATAGAAGAGCAGTTGCCTGCCTGCCAGCTTCTGTGTGAGGTTCACATTGGATACTGTGCCCACTTGCCCAGTGCCACCACTCATATCTGTTTTTACAATAGCTTAAGCTTTAGATTAAAAAGAAATATGTTTTTTTTCACTGTAATAGAAGAGCAGTTGCCTGCCTGCCAGCTTCTGTGTGAGGTTCACATTGGATACTGTGCCCACTTGCCCAGTGCCACCACTCATATCTGTTTTTACAACAGCTTAAGCTTTAGATTTAAAAGAAATATTTTTTTCACTGTAATAGAAGAGCAGTTGCCTGCCTGCCAGCTTCTGTGTGAGGTTCACATTGGATACTGTGCCTACTTGCCCAGTGCCACCACGCATATCTGTTTTAACAATAGGTTAAGCTTTACATTTAAAATAAATTATTTTTTTTCACTGTAATAGAAGAGCAGTTGCCTGCCTGCCAGCTTCTGTGTGAGGTTCACATTGGATACTGTGCCCACTTGCCCAGTGCCACCACTCATATCTGTTTTAACAATTGGTTAAGCTTTAGATTTAAAATAAATAATTTGTTTTCACTGAAATAGAAGAGCAGTTGCCTGCCTGACAGCTTCTGTGTCAGGTTGGATGCCTTGCCCATTTGCACAGTCAGTGCCACCACTCATATCTGTTTTAACAATTGGTTAAGCTTTAGATTTTAAATAAATAATTTGTTTTCACTGTAATAGAAGAGCAGTTGCCTGCCTGCCAGCTTCTGTGTCAGGTTGGATGCCTTGCCCATTTGCACAGTCAGTGCCACCACTCATATCTGTTTTTACAATAGGTTAAGCTTTAGATTTAAAAGAAATAATGTTTTTTCACTGTAATAGAAGAGCAGTTGCCTGCCTGCCAGCTTCTGTGTGAGGTTCACATTGGATACTGTGCCCACTTGCCCAGTGCCACCACTCATATCTGTTTTTACAATAGCTTAAGCTTTAGATTAAAAAGAAATATGTTTTTTTTCACTGTAATAAAAGAGCAGTTGCCTGCCTGCCAGCTTCTGTGTGAGGTTCACATTGGATACTGTGCCCACTTGCCCAGTGCCACCACTCATATCTGTTTTTACAACAGCTTAAGCTTTAGATTTAAAAGAAATATTTTTTTCACTGTAATAGAAGAGCAGTTGCCTGCCTGCCAGCTTCCGTGTGAGGTTCACATTGGATACTGTGCCCACTTGCCCAGTGCCACCACTCATATCTGTTTTTACAATAGCTTAAGATTTATATTAAAAAAATATATATTTTTTCACTGTAATAGAAGAGCAGTTGCCTGCCTGCCAGCTTCTGTGTGAGGTTCACATTGGATACTGTGCCCACTTGCCCAGTGCCACCACTCATATCTGTTTTTACAATAGCTTAAGCTTTAGATTAAAAAAAATATTTTTTTTCACTGTAATAGAAGAGCAGTTGCCTGCCTGCCAGCTTCTGTGTGAGGTTCACATTGGATACTGTGCCCACTTGTCCAGTGCCACCACTCATATCTGTTTTTACAATAGCTTAAGCTTTCGATTAAAAAATATATATTTTTTTTCACTGTAATAGAAGAGCAGTTGCCTGCCTGCCAGCTTCTGTGTGAGGTTCACATTGGATACTGTGCCCCCTTGCCCAGTGCCACCACTCATATCGTTTTTTACAATAGCTTAAGCTTTAGATTTAAAAAAATATTTTTTTTCACTGTAATAGAAGAGCAGTTGCCTGCCTGCCAGCTTCTGTGTGAAGTTCACATTGGATACTGTGCCCACTTGCCCAGTGCCACCACTCATATCTGTTTTTACAATAGCTTAAGCTTTAGATTAAAAAAAAATATATTTTTTTTCACTGTAATAGAAGAGCAGTTGCCTGCCTGCCAGCTTCTGTGTGAGGTTCACATTGGATACTGTGCCCACTTGCCCAGTGCCACCACTCATATCTGTTTTTACAATAGCTTAAGCTTTAGATTAAAAAAAATATTTTTTTCACTGTAATAGAAGAGCAGTTGCCTGCCTGCCAGCTTCTGTGTGAGGTTCACATTGGATACTGTGCCCACTTGCCCAGTGCCACCACTCATATCTGTTTTTACAATAGCTTAAGCTTTAGATTAAAAAAAATATTTTTTTTCACTGTTATAGAAGAGCAGTTGCCTGCCTGCCAGCTTCTGTGTGAGGTTCACATTGGATACTGTGCCCACTTGCCCAGTGCCACCACTCATATCTGTTTTTACAATAGGTTAGCTTTAGATTAAAAAAATATATATATTTTTTTCACTGTAATAGAAGAGCAGTTGCCTGCCTGCCAGCTTCTGTGTGAGGTTCACATTGGATACTGTGCCCACTTGTCCAGTGCCACCACTCATATCTGTTTTTACAATAGCTTAAGCTTTCGATTAAAAAATATATATTTTTTTTCACTGTAATAGAAGAGCAGTTGCCTGCCTGCCAGCTTCTGTGTGAGGTTCACATTGGATACTGTGCCCCCTTGCCCAGTGCCACCACTCATATCGGTTTTTACAATAGCTTAAGCTTTAGATTTAAAAAAATATTTTTTTTCACTGTAATAGAAGAGCAGTTGCCTGCCTGCCAGCTTCTGTGTGAAGTTCACATTGGATACTGTGCCCACTTGCCCAGTGCCACCACTCATATCTGTTTTTACAATAGCTTAAGCTTTAGATTAAAAAAAAATATATTTTTTTTCACTGCAATAGAAGAGCAGTTGCCTGCCTGCCAGCTTCTGTGTGAGGTTCACATTGGATACTGTGCCCACTTGCCCAGTGCCACCACTCATATCTGTTTTTACAATAGCTTAAGCTTTAGATTAAAAAAAATATTTTTTTCACTGTAATAGAAGAGCAGTTGCCTGCCTGCCAGCTTCTGTGTGAGGTTCACATTGGATACTGTGCCCAGTGCCACCACTCATATCTGTTTTTACAATAGCTTAAGCTTTAGATTAAAAAAAATATATTTTTTTTCACTGTAATAGAAGAGCAGTTGCCTGCCTGCCAGCTTCTGTGTGAGGTTCACATTGGATACTGTGCCCACTTGTCCAGTGCCACCACTCATATCTGTTTTTACAATAGCTTAAGCTTTAGATTTAAAAAAATATATTTTTTTTCACTGTAATAGAAGAGCAGATGCCTGCCTGCCAGCTTCTGTGTGAGGTTCACATTGGATACTGTGCCCACTTGCCCAGTGCCACCACTCATATCTGTTTTTACAATAGGTTAAGCTTTAGATTTAAAAGAAATAATTTGTTTTCACTGTAATAGAAGAGCAGTTGCCTGCCTGCCAGCTTCTGTGTCAGGTTGGATGCCTTGCCTATTTGCACAGTCAGTGCCACCACTCATATCTGTTTTTACAATAGGTTAAGTTTTAGATTTAAAAGAAATAATGTTTTTTCACTGTAATAGAAGAGCAGTTGCCTGCCTGCCAGCTTCTGTGTGAGGTTCACATTGGATACCGTGCCCACTTGCCCAGTGCCACCACTCATATCTGTTTTTACAATAGGTTAAGCTTTAGATTTAAAAGAAATATTTTTTTTCACTGTAATAGAAGAGCAGTTGCCTGCCTGCCAGCTTCTGTGTGAGGTTCACATTGGATACTGTGCCCACTTGCCCAGTGCCACCACTCATATCTGTTTTTACAATAGGTTAAGCTTTAGATTTAAAAGAAATATGTTTTTTTTCACTGTAATAGAAGAGCAGTTGCCTGCCTGCCAGCTTCTGTGTGAGGTTCACATTGGATACTGTGCCCACTTGCCCAGTGCCACCACTCATATCTGTTTTTACAACAGCTTAAGCTTTAGATTTAAAAGAAATATTTTTTTCACTGTAATAGAAGAGCAGTTGCCTGCCTGCCAGCTTCCGTGTGAGGTTCACATTGGATACTGTGCCCACTTGCCCAGTGCCACCACTCATATCTGTTTTTACAATAGCTTAAGATTTATATTAAAAAAAAATATTTTTTTTTCACTGTAATAGAAGAGCAGTTGCCTGCCTGCCAGCTTCTGTGTGAGGTTCACATTGGATACTGTGCCCACTTGCCCAGTGCCACCACTCATATCTGTTTTTACAATAGCTTAAGCTTTAGATTAAAAAAAATATTTTTTTCACTGTAATAGAAGAGCAGTTGCCTGCCTGCCAGCTTCTGTGTGAGGTTCACATTGGATACTGTGCCCACTTGCCCAGTGCCACCACTCATATCTGTTTTTACAATAGCTTAGCTTTAGATTAAAAAAAAATATATATTTTTTTCACTGTAATAGAAGAGCAGTTGCCTGCCTGCCAGCTTCTGTGTGAGGTTCACATTGGATACTGTGCCCACTTGTCCAGTGCCACCACTCATATCTGTTTTTACAATAGCTTAAGCTTTCGATTAAAAAATATATATTTTTTTTCACTGTAATAGAAGAGCAGTTGCCTGCCTGCCAGCTTCTGTGTGAGGTTCACATTGGATACTGTGCCCCCTTGCCCAGTGCCACCACTCATATCGGTTTTTACAATAGCTTAAGCTTTAGATTTAAAAAAATATTTTTTTTCACTGTAATAGAAGAGCAGTTGCCTGCCTGCCAGCTTCTGTGTGAAGTTCACATTGGATACTGTGCCCACTTGCCCAGTGCCACCACTCATATCTGTTTTTACAATAGCTTAAGCTTTAGATTAAAAAAAAATATATTTTTTTTCACTGTAATAGAAGAGCAGTTGCCTGCCTGCCAGCTTCTGTGTGAGGTTCACATTGGATACTGTGCCCACTTGCCCAGTGCCACCACTCATATCTGTTTTTACAATAGCTTAAGCTTTAGATTAAAAAAAATATTTTTTTCACTGTAATAGAAGAGCAGTTGCCTGCCTGCCAGCTTCTGTGTGAGGTTCACATTGGATACTGTGCCCAGTGCCACCACTCATATCTGTTTTTACAATAGCTTAAGCTTTAGATTAAAAAAAATATATTTTTTTTCACTGTAATAGAAGAGCAGTTGCCTGCCTGCCAGCTTCTGTGTGAGGTTCACATTGGATACTGTGCCCACTTGTCCAGTGCCACCACTCATATCTGTTTTTACAATAGCTTAAGCTTTAGATTTAAAAAAATATATTTTTTTTCACTGTAATAGAAGAGCAGATGCCTGCCTGCCAGCTTCTGTGTGAGGTTCACATTGGATACTGTGCCCACTTGCCCAGTGCCACCACTCATATCTGTTTTTACAATAGGTTAAGCTTTAGATTTAAAAGAAATAATTTGTTTTCACTGTAATAGAAGAGCAGTTGCCTGCCTGCCAGCTTCTGTGTCAGGTTGGATGCCTTGCCTATTTGCACAGTCAGTGCCACCACTCATATCTGTTTTTACAATAGGTTAAGTTTTAGATTTAAAAGAAATAATGTTTTTTCACTGTAATAGAAGAGCAGTTGCCTGCCTGCCAGCTTCTGTGTGAGGTTCACATTGGATACCGTGCCCACTTGCCCAGTGCCACCACTCATATCTGTTTTTACAATAGGTTAAGCTTTAGATTTAAAAGAAATATTTTTTTTCACTGTAATAGAAGAGCAGTTGCCTGCCTGCCAGCTTCTGTGTGAGGTTCACATTGGATACTGTGCCCACTTGCCCAGTGCCACCACTCATATCTGTTTTTACAATAGGTTAAGCTTTAGATTTAAAAGAAATATGTTTTTTTTCACTGTAATAGAAGAGCAGTTGCCTGCCTGCCAGCTTCTGTGTGAGGTTCACATTGGATACTGTGCCCACTTGCCCAGTGCCACCACTCATATCTGTTTTTACAACAGCTTAAGCTTTAGATTTAAAAGAAATATTTTTTTCACTGTAATAGAAGAGCAGTTGCCTGCCTGCCAGCTTCCGTGTGAGGTTCACATTGGATACTGTGCCCACTTGCCCAGTGCCACCACTCATATCTGTTTTTACAATAGCTTAAGATTTATATTAAAAAAAAATATTTTTTTTTCACTGTAATAGAAGAGCAGTTGCCTGCCTGCCAGCTTCTGTGTGAGGTTCACATTGGATACTGTGCCCACTTGCCCAGTGCCACCACTCATATCTGTTTTTACAATAGCTTAAGCTTTAGATTAAAAAAAATATTTTTTTCACTGTAATAGAAGAGCAGTTGCCTGCCTGCCAGCTTCTGTGTGAGGTTCACATTGGATACTGTGCCCACTTGCCCAGTGCCACCACTCATATCTGTTTTTACAATAGCTTAGCTTTAGATTAAAAAAAAATATATATTTTTTTCACTGTAATAGAAGAGCAGTTGCCTGCCTGCCAGCTTCTGTGTGAGGTTCACATTGGATACTGTGCCCACTTGTCCAGTGCCACCACTCATATCTGTTTTTACAATAGCTTAAGCTTTCGATTAAAAAATATATATTTTTTTTTCACTGTAATAGAAGAGCAGTTGCCTGCCTGCCAGCTTCTGTGTGAGGTTCACATTGGATACTGTGCCCCCTTGCCCAGTGCCACCACTCATATCGGTTTTTACAATAGCTTAAGCTTTAGATTTAAAAAAATATTTTTTTTCACTGTAATAGAAGAGCAGTTGCCTGCCTGCCAGCTTCTGTGTGAAGTTCACATTGGATACTGTGCCCACTTGCCCAGTGCCACCACTCATATCTGTTTTTACAATAGCTTAAGCTTTAGATTAAAAAAAAATATATTTTTTTCACTGTAATAGAAGAGCAGTTGCCTGCCTGCCAGCTTCTGTGTGAGGTTCACATTGGATACTGTGCCCACTTGCCCAGTGCCACCACTCATATCTGTTTTTACAATAGCTTAAGCTTTAGATTAAAAAAAATATTTTTTTCACTGTAATAGAAGAGCAGTTGCCTGCCTGCCAGCTTCTGTGTGAGGTTCACATTGGATACTGTGCCCACTTGCCCAGTGACACCACTCATATCTGTTTTAACAATAGCTTAAGCTTTAGATTAAAAAAAATATATTTTTTTTCACTGTAATAGAAGAGCAGTTGCCTGCCTGCCAGCTTCTGTGTGAGGTTCACATTGGATACTGTGCCCACTTGTCCAGTGCCACCACTCATATCTGTTTTTACAATAGCTTAAGCTTTAGATTAAAAAAAATATTTTTTTTCACTGTAATAGAAGAGCAGTTACCTGCCTGCCAGCTTCTGTGTGAGGTTCACATTGGATACTGTGCCCACTTGCCCAGTGCCACCACTCATATCTGTTTTTACAATAGCTTAAGCTTTAGATTAAAAAAATATATATATTTTTTCACTGTAATAGAAGAGCAGTTGCCTGCCTGCCAGCTTCTGTGTGAGGTTCACATTGGATACTGTGCCCACTTGCCCAGTGCCACCACTCATATCTGTTTTTACAATAGCTTAAGCTTTAGATTAAAAAAAATATTTTTTTCACTGTAATAGAAGAGCAGTTGCCTGCCTGCCAGCTTCTGTGTGAGGTTCACATTGGATACTGTGCCCACTTGCCCAGTGCCACCACTCATATCTGTTTTTACAATAGCTTAAGCTTTAGATTAAAAAAATATATATTTTTTCACTGTAATAGAAGAGCAGTTGCCTGCCTGCCAGCTTCTGTGTGAGGTTCACATTGGATACTGTGCCCACTTGCCCAGTGCCACCACTCATATCTGTTTTTTACAATAGCTTAAGCTTTAGATTAAAAAAATATATTTTTTTTCACTGTAATAGAAGAGCAGTTGCCTGCCTGCCCTCCAGCTTCTGTGTGAGGTTCACATTGGATACTGTGCCCACTTGCCCAGTGCCACCACTCATATCGGTTTTTACAATAGCTTAAGCTTTAGATTAAAAAAAATATTTTTTTTCACTGTAATAGAAGAGCAGTTGCCTGCCTGCCAGCTTCTGTGTGATGTTCACATTGGATACTGTGCCCACTTGCCCAGTGCCACCACTCATATCTGTTTTTACAATAGCTTAAGCTTTAGATTAAAAAAATATATATATTTTTTCACTGTAATAGAAGAGCAGTTGCCTGCCTGCCAGCTTCTGTGTGAGGTTCACATTGGATACTGTGCCCACTTGCCCAGTGCCACCACTCATATCTGTTTTTACAATAGCTTAAGCTTTAGATTAAAAAAAAATATTTTTTTTTCACTCTAATAGAAGAGCAGTTGCCTTCCTGCCAGCTTCTGTGTGAGGTTCACATTGGATAATGTGCCCACTTGCCCAGTGCCACCACTCATATCTGTTTTTACAATAGCTTAAGCTTTAGATTAAAAAAAAATATATTTTTTCACTGTAATAGAAGAGCAGTTGCCTGCCTGCCAGCTTCTGTGTCAGGCTGGATGCCTTGCCCATTTGCACAGTCAGTGCCACCACTCATATCTGTTTTTACAATAGCTTAAGCTTTAGATTTAAAATAAATAAAAAAAATTCACTGTAATAGAAGAGCAGTTAGTTGTCTGCAAGCGTCTGGGTGTCAGGCCTCCTTCAGTGTCTGCTCTGCAGACCTGTGCCAGCGTACTTTGACAGTTGCCAATCATATCTGGTGTCTCTTTAGCGTGCTTTTACAAAGAAAAAAGGTTTCCAGTGTAAGCTAATAGCAGCCAGTCAGTGTCCTTCAAGCGGCTCTGTCAGGCCTACAGTGTGTGCTCTCCAGAACTGTTCAAGTGCACATTGCCAATCATATCTGGTGTCTCTATAGCGTGCTTTTAAAACCAAAATTTTGTTTCCACTGTAATAGAAGAGCAGTTGCCTGCCTGCCTGCCAGCTTCTGTGTGAAGTTCACAGTGGATACTGTGCCCTCTTGCCCAGTGCCACCACTCATATCTGTTTTTACAATAGCTTAAGCTTTAGATTTAAAATAAATATTTTTTTTTCACTGTAATAGAAGAGCAGTTAGTTGTCTGCAAGCGTCTGGGTGTCAGGCCTCCTTCAGTGTCTGCTCTGCAGACCTGTGCCAGCGTACTTTGACAGTTGCCAATCATATCTGGTGTCTCTTTAGCGTGCTTTAACAAAGAAAAAAGGTTTCCAGTGTAAGCTAATAGCAGCCAGTCAGTGTCCTTCAAGCGGCTCTGTCAGGCCTACAGTGTGTGCTCTCCAGAACTGTTCAAGAGCACATTGCCAATCATATCTGGTGTCTCTATAGCGTGCTTTTAAAACCAAAATTTGTTTTTCACTGTTATAGATTGAATAGCAGTTACTTGTCTTCAAGCGGGTGTGTCAGGCCTACAGTGTGTGCTCTGCAGAACTGTTACAGTTCACATTGCCAATCATATCTGGTCTCACAGTAGCTTGCACGCATAGTACCACTAATCCCCCAAAAAATGACAGGCAGAGGCAGGCCACCCCGCAGGGGCCGTCGTGGTCGTGGTGCTGTGATTCCCTTTTGCCCTAGAATAATGCCCAGTTTTCAGAAGCCACGTACCCTGAACTTGAAAAGTTCTGAGGACATAGTTGACTGGCTAACACAGGACACCCAATCTTGTACAGCCTCCGCTCGGAACCTTGACGCACCATCCTCCTCCAGCTTAGCTTCAGGCACCTCTCAAGATACCACTCACCCACCTGCCGCCACCACCAAAACTAGCACCACAGCCGCTTTACTTGGTATGTCAGAGGAGTTATTCACACACCCGTTTGAAGAAATGAGTGATGCGCAACCATTATTGCTAGAGGATGTAGATAACAGGGATATGTCTCAGGCAGGCAGCATTAAACACATGGAGGTACGGTGTGATGATGATGATGTTGTACCCGCTGCTGCTTCCTTTTCTGAGTTGTCAGATACAAGCGAAGCGGTTGATGATGACGATGTGCCCATGGATGTCACGTGGGTGCCCGCTCGGCAAGAAGAAGAACAGGACGAAAGTTCAGATGGGGAGACAGACAGGAGGAGGAGACGAGTTGGAAGCAGGGGGGGTCGTCGCAAGGAGCTAGTGGCACAGTCAGACAGCATGCATCGGCACCCGGGGTCAGCCTGACAGCACGCCAATCAACGCATGCTGTGTCCACCACCAGAATGCCGTCATTGCAGAGCTCAGCAGTGTGGCATTTTTTTTGTGTGTCTGCCTCTGACAACAGCGATGCCATTTGCAACCTGTGCCAAAGGAAACTGAGTCGTGGGAGGTCCAACACCCACCTAGGTACAACTGCTTTGCGTAGGCACATGATCTCACATCACAAACGCCTATGGGATCAACACATGAGTACAATCAGCACGCCTACTCTAAGCCGCCATCCTCCTCCTGGTCCAGCATCTTCAGCCACGTCAACCACTGCTGTCCTGCTTGCCCCCTCTCAACCATCTGCCACTCCGTCTCCCGCCTTGAGCAGTTCCCGCTCATCTGCCCACAGTCATGTGTCTGTCAAGGACATGTTTGAGTGTAAGAAGCCAATGTCACCAAGTCACCCCCTTGCCCAGCGTCTGACAGCTGGCTTGTCCGAACTATTAGCCCGCCAGCTTTTACCATACAATCTGGTTGAGTCTGAGGCGTTCAAAAAATTTGTAGCTATTGGGACACCGCAGTGGAAGGTACCCGGCCGGAATTTCTTTTCACAAAAGGCAATCCCCAACCTGTACTCGATTGTGCAAAAGGAAGTCATGGCATGTCTGGCACACAGTGTTGGGGCAAGGGTCCATCTGACCACTGATACCTGGTCTGCAAAGCATGGTCAGGGCAGGTATATCACCTACACTGCGCATTGGGTAAACCTGCTGACGGCTGACAAGCAAGGAATGCGTGGCATTGCAGAGGAGTTGGTGACACCGCCACGACTTGCAGGCAGTCCTGCTGCCACCTCCTCTACTCCTCCTACTCCATCCTCTTCCATAACCTCCTCGGCTGAGTCCTCTTGTGCTGCTGCGTCTTGCTCCATGTCAGGATCGGGACAGGGATCCAACACGCAGAGTACAAACAGGTACAGGGTACGTATACCGGACCTTAGAATGGCCGGGCTAACGGAAGTAGTAAGTAAAGAATGGTCTAGAGACAAGCCGAGGTCGAGGGAACGAGAGAGCAGGTAAGCGAGAGACAAGCCGAGTCAAAGGGTAATAGAGGTAAACAAGGTAGAACAGACGAGCCGGGTCAAAACCAAAGAAACTAACAGAATACAAGAGCACTGAGTGACTAGACAAGCTAGAACCACGACAGGGCAATGAACAAATGTAGAAAGCCCTATTTTATACCCTGGTTCCAAACAGGTAATCACGCCCCCGACGAATCCTCATTCGTGCTTGGGGCTTGATTGACAGATCGGGTTGGGTTGTCGTCATGACGTCGGCTACTGAACGCCGCGTCATAAAAGGAAGTGGATCCCTCGCGGCCGGCGTGTAAATGACCGAGGGGACCGCGAGGAACGAGTGATTCAACCCTTTTGCGAGGAAGAACGGCCAAGTGTCTCACCTCCACAGAGGTAGAGACAACAGGTACCCTGACAGTACCCCCCCCTCAGAAACGCCCACCGGGCGGAAGGAACCGGGACGAGATGGAAAACGGGAGTGAAAAGCCCTGCGGAGGCGAGGCGCATGCACATCCTCCTGAGGTATCCAAGACCTCTCCTCAGGACCACATCCCTTCCAATCAACCAGATATTGTAACTTCCCCCGGGAGATACGAGAATCGATGATGGAATTGATTTCATACTCCTCTTGTCCCTCAACCTGAACAGATCGAGGAGAGGATGCAGTGGAGGAAAACTTGTTACATATTAGGGGTTTTAACAAGGAAACGTGAAAGGAGTTAGGAATGCGTAAGGCAGATGGAAGAGCCAGACGATAAGCAACTGGGTTAATTCGAGTCAGGACCTTGTAAGGTCCAATGTAACGAGGAGCGAATTTCATAGAAGGGACCTTCAAGCGAATGTTTTTGGTACTCAACCATACCCTGTCCCCTGGAACAAAGACTGGAGCCGCCCTCCTATGTTTATCAGCGTGTTTCTTGAACAACATGGAATTATGCAGAAGAATTTGTCGAGTCTGATCCCACAACTTCCTCAAATTGGCAACATGAACATCAACCGACGGTACTCCTTAGGAAGGAGAAACCGAGGGAAGAATGGAGGGATGAAAGCCATAATTCATGAAAAAGGGACTAGAACGAGTAGAATCACAAACAAGATTATTGTGTGCGAACTCTGCCCAAGGAATCAGACCAACCCAATCGTCCTGGTGTTCGGAGACGAAACAACGCAAATATTGTTCGATCTTTTGATTAGTGCGTTCAGCAGCTCCGTTAGACTGGGGATGATAGGCAGAAGAGAAATTCAATTTGATACCCATTTGAGAGCAGAATGACTTCCAAAAACGGGAAACAAATTGGGAACCTCTATCAGAAACAATTTCGGAAGGTATCCCATGTAAACGAAATATCTCTTTAGCGAATATCTCAGCCAATTCAGGAGAAGATGGAAGTTTAGGTAAGGGCATGAAATGAGCCATCTTAGTAAACCTGTCAACCACCGTGAGAATCACAGTCTGTTTTTTAGAAACAGGTAAATCGACAATGAAGTCCATAGCTAAACAGGTCCATGGTTTCTCGGGAATTTCCAAGGGATGCAAAAGCCCACATGGAAGCGCCTGAGGTCGTTTAGTCTTCATACAGACCTCACATGCTTCGACGAAATCCCTAATATCTTTACGTAAGGAGGGCCACCAGAAATCTTTGGCTATTACGGAGCATGTCTTACGAATGCCAGGATGCCCAGCCACCTTACTATTGTGAAAGCATTGTAGCAGTTCTAGTTGGAGTTCAGCAGGAACAAAATACCGTGACTCAGGACTCTGTCTAGGAGCCAGATGTTGTAGCTTCATAATCTCGGCAAGCAATGGAGAATGAATCCTGAGGCTAGTGTTGGCGATAATATTGCACTTGGGAACTATAGAAGACAAAACCGTCTCAGATATAGTAGAAGGTTCATGTTGGCGAGACAAAGCATCGGCCTTAGAGTTCTTAGAACCAGGTCTATAAGTGAGCACGTAATTGAAATGGGTGAGGAACAAGGACCAACGAGCTTGTCTGGCGGATAAGCGCTTGGCCTCCCCAATATAAGACAAGTTCTTGTGATCCGTCAGAATAGTAACAGGATGCAAGGTCCCCTCCAATAAATGTCTCCACTCCTTTAAAGCCATGATAACAGCTAGTAGTTCCCTGTCACCAATATCATATCTGCTTTCAGTCCCAGATAGTTTCTTGGAAAAAAAAACACATGGATGTAATGGTTTATCCACGCCTAACCTTTGAGACAAGATGGCACCTATACCTGTCTCTGAGGCGTCTACCTCGAGTAGGAAAGGTAAGGTTGTATCGGGGTGAACTAAAATTGGTGCAGAAGCAAAAAGTTCTTTAAGTGTCTTGAAGGCAACGAGAGCTTCAGTAGACCAAGTCTTAGTGTCGGCCCCCTGTCTGGTCATATTGGTAATAGGAGCAATAATGGAAGAGTATCCTTTAATGAAGCGCCTATAATAATTGGAGAATCCAATAAACCTCTGAATGGCCTTGAGACCCCTGGGTAATGGCCAATCTAAAATAGACTGGAGTTTATCCGGATCCATTTTAAAGCCTTCCCCAGAAATCACGTAACCAAGAAAGTTTATCTGAGATTGGTCAAAACTACATTTCTCCAATTTGCAGTACAACCCATGTTGTAGGAGTTTGCGCAATACCCTTCTGACTTGTCTGTGTTGGGTCTCAATTTCTCTAGAGTGTATTAGTATATCATCCAAATATACAATAACACAATCCTGTTGAAATTCCCTAAGAACTTCATTGATCAGATCCTGAAATACTGCCGGTGCATTACAGAGCCCAAAAGGCATCACCGTGTACTCATAGTGCCCATATCGAGTATTGAACGCTGTTTTCCACTCGTCTCCCTGCTGAATTCTCACCAAGTTATACGCCCCTCTGAGATCTAACTTGGTGAAAATCTTGGAACCCTTTAAACGATCAAAGAGCTCAGTAATCAAAGGAATTGGGTATGCATTTCTGATAGTTATTTTATTCAAACCTCGGTAATCAATGCAAGGCCTTAACGTACCATCCTTCTTATTCACAAAAAAAAAAACCGGCCCCAGCAGGCGAGGAAGATCTCCTAATGAATCCCTTGTCTAGATTCTCACGGATATACTCCTCTAAGACTAAGTTCTCCTTAGTGGATAAAGGATATACATTGCCCCTCGGAGGCATAGTACCAGGTAGGAGATTAATCTTGCAATCAAAGGACCTGTGTGGAGGTAAAGTATCAGCATTCTTCTTGTCAAAGACTGCCTTTAAATCTATATACCGAGACGGTATTTGTAAGTCTGTAGACTGGGTGGAGTTAACCGGTGTATTCCCTACGCAAAGTGGTGAGACTTTCTGTAAACACCTGTCCTGGCAACCCTGACCCCATGAAGTTATCTCCCCTAGCTCCCAATCAATAATAGGGTTATGTGTCTTTAGCCATGGATACCCCAGAACTATAGGAACAGAAGGGAACGAGATAAGCATAAGGGATATACCCTCCTCGTGTAAGATACCAACAGTCAAAATAACAGGTATAGTCTCATGAGAAATCACAGGTTCAGATAATGGTCTACCATCTATGGCCTCAACGGCCAAGGGGGTGTCTCTTAGCTGAGATGGGATAGAGTGTTTAGAAACAAAAACTTGGTCAATAAAGCTCTCAGCAGCTCCGGAGTCTATCAAAGCCATAGTCTTTATTACTCCCTTCTCCCATGCTAAAGAAACAGGTAGCAGAAGCCTGTGATCTTTATAATTGTGTATAGAGGACAAAATAGAAACACCCAAGGCCTGTCCTCTAGAGAAACTTAGGTGCGAGCGTTTCCCGGACGATTAGGACAATTTAGGCGAAGGTGCCCTCTTACTCCACAATACATACACAACCCCTCCTTTCTCCTGTACTGTCTCTCTTCTTCTGAGAGGCGAGTATTGCCTATCTGCATAGGTTCAGAAAAAACTGGGATAGTGGTTTGAGGACTTTGAAATAAAGGAGCTAGTTTAAAGGAAGGTCTACGAATATTATCTCGAGTGTTCTGTCTCTCTCTTAAACGTTCGTCAATACGAGAAAAAAAAGAAATTAAATCCTCCAAATTTTCAGGAAGCTCTCTAGTTGCCACCTCGTCTAGAATTACATCAGATAATCCGTTTACAAATACGTCTATATAGGCCTGTTCATTCCACTTAACTTCTGCCGCCAAAGACCTGAACTCTAGTGCATGATCCACAAGGGTTTGGTTCTCTTGTCTAAGGCGCAATAGTAATCTAGCTGCATTGACCTTTCTACCTGGAGGGTCAAAAGTTCTTCTAAAAGCAGCGACAAAGGCATTATAATTATAGACTAACGGGTTAACATTCTCCCACAGAGGATTGGCCCATCTCAGAGCCTTATCAATGAGGAGTGTGATAATGAATCCAACCTTTGCCCTATCTGTAGGGTAGGAGCGAGGTTGTAATTCAAAATGAATACCAATTTGGTTTAAGAAACCACGGCACTTCTCCGGAGAACCACCATAACGTACAGGAGGTGTAATACGGGAAGAAGCACCTACAGTGGCTACTTCTAGACCTGAACTTACAGAGGAGATGGATGTGGCTCGCATCTCTTCCGGTGGATTACTAGATCGAGATAATAAAGCTTGCAGCGCTAGAGCCATCTGGTCCATTCTGTGATCCATGGCATCAAATCTAGAATCGGAAGAACCAACCTGAGTGTTTGTACCTGCAGGATCCATTGGCCCTGTCGTAATGTCAGGATCGGGACAGGGATCCAACACGCAGAGTACAAACAGGTACAGGGTACGTATACCGGACCTTAGAATGGCCGGGCTAACGTAAGTAGTAAGTAAAGAATGGTCTAGAGACAAGCCGAGGTCGAGGGAACGAGAGAGCAGGTAAGCGAGAGACAAGCCGAGTCAAAGGGTAATAGAGGTAAACAAGGTAGAACAGACGAGCCGGGTCAAAACCAAAGAAACTAACAGAATACAAGAGCACTGAGTGACTAGACAAGCTAGAACCACGACAGGGCAATGAACAAATGTAGAAAGCCCTATTTTATACCCTGGTTCCAAACAGGTAATCACGCCCCCGACGAATCCTCATTCGTGCTTGGGGCTTGATTGACAGATCGGGTTGGGTTGTCGTCATGACGTCGGCTACTGAACGCCGCGTCATAAAAGGAAGTGGATCCCTCGCGGCCGGCGTGTAAACGACCGAGGGGACCGCGAGGAACGAGTGATTCAACCCTTTTGCGAGGAAGAACGTCCAAGTGTCTCACCTCCACAGAGGTAGAGACAACAGGTACCCTGACACTCCACATCAACGGCACCCCCCAGCTCCCCAGGTGCTATTCCACATCCCGGATACGGCAGTGTCTTGGGTTTGACTTGCTTGAAAGCAGAGAGTCACACCGGACAAGCACTCCAGTCCGCCCTGAACGCACAGGTGGAAAAGTGGCTGACTCTGCAGCAACTGGATATCGGCAAAGTGGTGTGTGACAACAGAAAAAATTTGATAGCGGCATTGAAGTTGGGCAAGTTGACACATGTGCCGTGCATGGCACATGTGTGTAATCTGATCGTACAACGCTTTGTGCATAAGTACACAGGCTTACAGGACGTCCTGAAGCAGGCCAGGAAGGTGTGTGGCCATTTCAGGCGTTCCTACACGGCCATGGCTCACTTTGCCGATATCCAGCGGCGAAACAACATGCCAGTGAGGCGCTTGATTTGCGACAGCCCTACACGTTGGAATTCAACACTCCTAATGTTCGACCGCCTGCTCCAACAAGAAAAAGCTGTTAATGAATATTTGTATGACCGGGGTGCTAGGACAGCCTCTGGGGAGCTGGGAATTTTTTTGCCACGTTACTGGACGCTCATGCGCAATGCCTGTAGGCTCATGCGTCCTTTTGAGGAGGTGACAAACCTAGTCAGTCGCAACGAAAGCACCATCAGCGACATCATACCATTTGTTTTCTTCCTGGAGCGTGCCCTGCGAAGAGTGCTGGATCAGGCCGTAGATGAGCGTGAAGAGGAAGAGTTGTGGTCACCATCACCACCAGAAACAGCCTTATTAGCATCGCTTGCTGGACCTGCGGCAACGCTGGAAGAGGATTGTGAGGAAGAGGAGTCAGAGGAGGAATGTAGCTTTGAGGAGGAGGAGGAGGAGCAAGACCAAACACAACAGGCATCCCAGGGTGCTCGTTGTCACCTATCTGGTACCCGTGGTGTTGTACGTGGCTGGGGGGAAGAACATACCTTCAATGACATCAGTGAGGAGAAGGAACGGGAAATGAGTAGCTCGGCATCCAACCTTGTGCAAATGGGGTCTTTCATGCTGTCCTGCCTATTGAGGGACCCTCGTATAAAAAGGCTGAAGGAGAACGACCTGTGCTGGGTGTCCACGCTACTAGACCCCCGGTCTCTATTCTGCTCTGTGTCAGTGTGTATCATGGTCTCTGAGGACGGGGAACAGTCTCTATTCTGCTCTGTGTCAGTGTGTATCAGGGGTTTTGAGGACAGGTGTCAATCCATATCTGCCAAGTGACCCTATGTAGGGGGAACAGTCCCTTTTATGCTCTGTGTCAGTGTGTATCAGGGGTTTTGAGGACAGGTGTCAAATCAATCCATACCTGCCAAATGACCCTATGTAGGGGTAACAGTCTCTATTCTGCTCTGTGTCAGTGTGTATCATGGTCTCTGTTGACGGGGAACAGTCTCTATTCTGCTCTGTGTCAGTGTGTATCAGGGGTTTTGAGGACAGGTGTCAATCCATATCTGCCAAGTGACCCTATGTAGGGGGAACAGTCCCTATTCTGCTCTGTGTGAGAAAGAGGAATGGGAAATGAGTAGCTCGGCATCCAACCTTGTGCAAATGGGGTCTTTCATGCTGTCGTGCCTGTTGAGGGACCCTCGTATAAAAAGGCTGAAGGAGAACGACCTGTGCTGGGTGTCCACGCTACTAGACCCCCGGTCTCTATTCTGCTCTGTGTCAGTGTGTATTATGGTCTCTGAGGACGGGGAACAGTCTCTATTCTGCTCTGTGTCAGTGTATCAGGGGCTTTGAGGACAGGTGTCAATGTTAGGTGATTTCTGCCCTTTATGGATTAAAAGCAGACTCTGCATCAACTGTGTAATTTTCCATGGGAGTTTTGCCATGGATCCCCCTCTGGCATGCCACAGTCCAGGTGTTAGTCCCCTTGAAACAACTTTTCCATCACTTTTGTGGCCAGAAAGAGTCCCTGTTGGTTTTAAAATTCGCCTGCCCATTGAAGTCAATGGCGGTTTGCGCGGTTCGCCGGTTCGCGAACATTTGCGGAAGTTCGCGTTCGCCGTTCGCGAACCGAAAATTTCGGGTTCGCGACAACACTAGTCAACATATCTGAATTATAATAATAGTAATAATAATATAAGTCAGCTATGCTTTTAGTTTAGCTACTCCGGCCTAGTAAGAAAAAAAAAGACAAAAGAAAAAAAAAAACACCATGAAAAATCTAAGAAGACAAAAATAACCATTAAAAACTTAGAGAAGTATAGTCCAATCTTAGGCAATAAAATAATATATATGAACTTGTATAAATATGCATTTTTATTTTAGTACAAATTTGTTTCCGTCAGCGTTTTTTGTGTTGTTTTTTCTCTTTCAAAGAGCTTATTTCGAGTTTTGTCTAACTTTGCTGCTAAGGCAATAAGTAACAGACGTTTCTTCCGAATATGAGCCTCTAGCTTGTAATAAAATCCTTTTGCTGTAATTGTAAGGATTACTATATTCTGCCCATTCTGTAATTCTGAAGAAATAAAAAATATAGCAGCTCAAACAGTGCTTGCCTTCTCCGAGGACATGTTCCTTTTTTGCGAAGTTATACCAGGTAAGCTTTTAGCCCTATTAGGGTCTTTGTCAAATAAAGTAGAAATACTGCCTAACGCAAGGGCATGATAAAGGGATATTTCTAATGGAATCCAGGGATAATTTTTTATCTTCTGAATTTTTACTTAGTTTGGCTTGACCGTGACTCTTTCACCTTTCACATATGTAACTATAGGTTTTGCACTCACTGACATTGCAGCTATATCTGAATAAGGCCTTCATATTTCATATTTTTGAAAAAGCTTTTCAAATTATTTCTTATTTTTGCATATATTTTCGACTTAAGTTAAGATTTTGAAAAATAATTTTATATTTTGACATATTTTATATATAAATCATATATTTTTGATATCTTGATATTTTGAAAATAACCATTTTCAAAGTTTAGCCAAAAATATACAAATCATTTCAAAACCTTATACAAACCTATTAAATCAAAGCCTAAATTCTTTGCACTTGTCATATAAATGATGTGGCTGATGCAACATGCATGTTGGTGGCATAACATTAGGGTGACGGAGCTGCAGCCGGGCACTGAACCCTCTTCAGCCCCTTGTTTTTGTTTTTCCATGTGAGGGAGCATGTTTCACATGAGTCTTTGCCAGAGTTACTGTCAAAGCAGCTAATTTGGCCACTCTACTCTTTAGCAACAGAAAAGCAGGGAGTAGAGACGTTTCCCTACCTTCCAGGTTGGATCACCAGCGATGGCAGAGTCTGGATGGTATTGCAGGTACATATCTTAGTGTGGGAATGCTGAAAGTGTCCTACCACCACAAAGTTTTCCTCTTGGAACTAGCATTATCAGTTTCTTTAAGATTGCACGGCATTTTTCTTTTACTGGTTCCCAGATTTCCAACAGTCTTTGTTGCGGTATTATTGTTTCATGAATTATCCCATGAGTGTCTATCGTCAATAAATATCCTAGCAACATCCGTAAAATAAAATTGAAAATAATAAAATAGAGCAAAACATAGTTATTAAATAGTGCTGTTTTCTTATGATTCTCAATTTTAAAACTGGTAACTTGTAGTTCAATATTCATGCTCCTGATCTTCTTCAGTCTTTCCATGCACAGTACCCTGCTAAACCAGGAAATAGGGCATCCAGAGGCTGCGCCTGTAGAGGTGGGAGTAATGTATAGCTTGGAGGAAAGACGAGACAGGGGGGATATGATAGAAACATTTAAATACATAAAGGGAATCAACACAGTAAAGGAGGAGACTATATTTAAAAGAAGAAAAACTACCACAACCAGAGGACATAGTCTTAAATTAGAGGGACAAAGGTTTAAAAATAATATCAGGAAGTATTACTTTACTGAGAGGGTAGTGGATGCATGGAATAGCCTTCCAGCTGAAGTGGTAGAGGTTAACACAGTAAAGGAGTTTAAGCATGCGTGGGATAGGCATAAGGCTATCCTAACTATAAGATAATGCCAGGGACTAATGAAAGTATTTAGAAAACTGGGCAGACTAGATGGGCCGAATGGTTCTTATCTGCCGTCACATTCTATGTTTCTATGTTTCTAGTTGTGTGGCCAATACAATGCATATTTTTACCAGTAACATTTAAGCCCTGACTTTATTCGAATCCTGCTGTAGTTCTTTCAAAAGCCATATTCACACGTAGAGGTTCCTCTGGAATCTGCACAGAAATGTTTTCAGTCCTCTGCTACCTCGTTACTGTGGTATTTAGTTCTGGACTTGTGGACTTGGACTTTCTATGAAATGAACTTCAGACTTACAATATTTGTAGGCCTGACCGCGACTATATTGTTTAATAATGAACAGTCCTTTTCTTCATCTGTTATACAGTGGCAACATTTTTTTTAAACCCACGTGAAAATGTATTATAATGTTTAATAAAGTCTTATTTGAGTCCATATGTTTTCCCAATGAATGATGACTATACTAGGTACAAATACATTTCAACCATAGCTGCAATGGAAAGGTAGACTGTAGAAAAAGCCATTAGTCAGATGTCAAGATCATCATTGGAACAAAGCTAATTAGCATTGTGTTCTTAATGAGATAAGCATAGGCTGATCCTTTCAGCAAGCAAAAGCCAATTTACAGTATTTGTGTTCTAAGATGGATGAGGACAACTGAGGTTGTTAATCAGTTTTATTATTGCGCAGTAACTGCAGAACTGTAAGGATTTGTTAATTTTGAGAGTGAGGCTAATCTACACGGCCGTATCGTCATCCTTAGTCTTGCTTAGCAAAAGACGTTACTTTGTTCAACACATCATAGTAGGAAAAAATGTAAAATCTCAGTTATGTGACTACATGTTTGACCAGTGTTTCATAGATAGTCTCTGATGGCCACACAAACTTTTGACATTTTCCATTTAGTGATATTAATGAAAATATCCAAATAGCAAAGGACTTGATTTGTCCGGAGTAGATCTCTTCTGGCTTGATTTTGAAGAATGCTTTTTCAAAATTGTCCCTTTTTTTTGGTTACTCAGATTAAACTATAGCAGTCACAACTTGTCATCTGAATAAAGTGAAAAAGTAAAGTGGCCCATAGTCTCCACTCTAATTTTTCATGTCATGAATTGTTTTTCTATTAAATAAGAATCGGCTATGATAAATAATTCTGGCAACAAATATTAAAATTCAACAAATACAACAAATTCTGAAAATAAATAATAGAATTGATTCTGTCCAGTTTCTATCTCAGATTTAAAAAAAATGCCAATTTTATTATGAGCATATAGTTTGCAATAACAATGAAAAATTAACCTAAATTTTGTTTTGAAACAATTACAGCATTTAGCTGTGTTTTTGTTTAACATGATCATTTTAATAGCAGCCATGGATAGGATCATGTTAATAGAAACATAGAAACATAGAATGTGACGGCAGATCAGAACCATTCGGCCCATCTAGTCTGCCCAGTTTTCTAAATACTTTCATTAGTCCCTGGCCTTATCTTATAGTTAGGATAGCCTTATGCCTATCCCACGCATGCTTAAACTCCTTTACTGTGTTAACCTCTACCACTTCAGCTGGAAGGCTATTCCATGCATCTAAACAGAGGAGGACTGAAAGTCCTAATGGGGAGAGTAACAGAAAATAGGAAGGGGTAGGGCACCTTTAATAATTCAAAGGATAAACGGATTACTTAAAAAGGTAAGGGAGAGACAGAAATATACTGCTAGGTTGGCTAAGTATAAATAGGTTCCAGAAAACAAAGTTACTCAATAGGTCTCAACCTCAACTGAGAACTATCCCTGCAAGTATACAAAAAACAGGTATGTCCAAAGATAAAAAAGTACTAGGGTAAAGTGGAGGAGCCAAGCCCCAAGAAAAACACCATAACAAAAACTCACAGGAGTCTGACCCTGTATTACCTTGGTACTGTGGCCTAGGCACTAATGCCTACCTGAACCACTCTCCCTTCCTAGTATAAAAATAAAAAATGAAACAACTAAGCTAGTGCATATTAGTGCCAGCAAGTGAAGTTCGATGAAAATAACAAAAAGCTCTACGTGCATTTCGACGTGTCAGCACGCCGTTGTCAGGATCAATATCCATTCCATGCATCTACCTAGATACAATATTCAGTGGCATTAATAGGTTACATAGATAGTAATCTCTCTGTCGCATATTTATCTGCTGACATGAGTTCGCAAATCGAAATGGGAGAACATTTTCCAAGGGATTCTAATATGCTGCCTTTGTTTTTCTGGCAAAATAATGAATTTTATTAAAGACACGGAGGCTCCTATTATGCTTCTCTTTCTTTTATTTTCCCTCAGCAGCGAAGAGAGAAATGAGTGAAAAAGAGAAAAACATATCATTAACATATATACATATTCAACATATTCCACAGTGCTACATTGGGGAACCTCCCCCTTTTAGTATATAAGGTGTAGCACTCTCTTCCTCTTCCTCTTTCTTCGCTGCTCCCTCAGACCAGCTAAGTACATTTATTGACTATATCATTATACTGTCATCTATACCTACTCTGCCTGCAGTTTTATCTGCAGGGTTTGGTTCTAAGTTTTATTCATTCCTTATACTGTTTTTTTTCTTTCCTTTGGGGTGGGCTCTTGCCCCTCTTCACCCTGACCGGGTTTTGACCCGACCCGTTTTTCACCCGGGTCCCTGGGCTCCTCTGTGCCCCTGACTATCCCCCCACCCCACCCTTGTCGTTTTCGGCAACCGTTATATCCCGCCTTCCTTACTCCACGGCGGTCTTTCACACCTTCTCGGTTCCGCCGCGGGCGCGTTCTGCGCATGCGCGGACACTCGCGGCGGCCATTTTCTTGGTTTCCCGTCGCCGATAGTGCCGGCGGCCATTTTAAGCCTCATTACTCGGCGTGTTTTTGCTCCGAGGAGGCTGCTTGACCCCGCTCCTGCTCTTACTGTAGGAAATTGGCATTCCGTGAGATCTTTGTTTTTCACACCAGTTTCTGAAGAAATCGAATCAGAGTATCTTGCAGTTAAAACCGTATATTTATTCCAATATACATTTCATCCGGAAAATAACAACAGTCTGTTTTTAAAATCATATGGACCAATAAACAATGTATATTCACTTCTAGATCTTATCCAAGCTTGATGGTAAAAGTATTGGTAAAAATTCTATCTGCAAAAGGTTTTTTATATGTTTAAATTCAGTTACATAGGGCGTATACACAAAGACATAAGTTTTGCCTTCTTTAAAATAATTGGTTATCTGAGAAAGAAAGGTGGTAACCCAAATCTCTGATTAAAGCCATACGTTATATTATTTTGGTAAATTACACACACAAAGACTTCTATATACATGATGTAATGAATAATTGCCTGTAGAAATGTGAGTCTTCAAAGGAATTCAGGCTTTCAAGGCTAGGTCAAAGGTTATTATCAACAGGGTCCACAAGTCTCCATCCATCATTCTTGACTAGAGCCATATGTGTATAAATTACAGTATGTTTGTAATATATATGCCTATGTATGACCCCTTAATGTCTGGATATGCTTAGAATAATAACTTATAATATTTCTACATTCCTAAAACACATTGAGTACATTTAAAGTTCATAAAAATATTTATCAAGATCCCCTTTGATGCTTTATGTACATATAATGCATCATAATTTACTCCAATTCCTTGTAAGACTTTAATTTTGTGGTCAGAAATTTACATCTGTATTCAACATCCATCAGTTGAGATCGCATATGATTAATTCTTTTAGACATATAACAACTAAATAAGAATAAAACCATAATGATAATTATCAATATTACCAAAGGATGAGTTATGAAGTGTGTCATACCCATAACTAATCCTGTCTTTTGTCCCCCAAACCACCGTTGCCACCAGGATGTGGTTTCTTCAATATAGTCTTGTTTAATGCTTTTAATCATACCTTGCACTGTATGTATTTGTACTAAAGTGTTATGTACTCCAGTCGCAGCTTTATCAATAACTTGTATTAACTCTTCATTGTTCTTTAACTGCTTATAGAAATCAGCTCCGTAACCTATGCTTACATTATACAAAGTTCGTTGATCATACCTCATAATAGAATCAGTCCTTTTTAGTATGGGCGGTATTATATCATAATATTTACCCCTTATATCCTTGGTAGTTACTGACAAAGCAGGTCTCTTTGTACAGTAACTTCCCGGTGCTAAGCTTACTGTCTCAGAACAATTTTTCTCATGTATTTCTGTTTTTCCTTCTATTTGATGCCAACATACCATGCCTTTATTGTATGTCTATGCAGGCTGAATTGGTATTTTATTTAATTTCATTTGACATGTGTCATTATTTTCCCAGCACCATGATACCTCTTCTAGAACATTAACACCATAAGGGCAGACATAATCACCATCATTTAGCAAACAATTTTCTATATTAAGCATGTACTCTACAGTTTTTACTCCCACTAGGATTTTATCATTTTGCTTATTATCCATTTTTATCCATTTGGAATTCACTATTTTACCCAAATCAATATATTTAAATCTGTTGTAATTAAATCCTCTAGTAGGGAGAAAAATAGCAAAAGCACAATTTTCTATTGTGTCTTCCAGACATCCTAACCATTGTGTATGCCAAAAAGCTCTGTAGTAAAAACTTAATTTAGGCACTTCAAGTGGGACTTCATAAGGCCATTGATGGTTAAAAAGAGCTTGCAAGAATATTTTTGCATTTGTATTGATGTCCATTTGTAAAGCTATACAGCCTAAAGCTAAAGAGGTATCCGTTGCAATCTTTTCCATTCCTACACTGATATTATACTTCTTATTAATGAGATTCTTAATAATGGAAATATCTGTTCTGTAGTTGTTGACAACTGTTTGCATCTGTATCTTAGATAATAACAATGAAGCATCCTGCGATTTGCTACCTGCAGCTGCTAGTGTACTCATTCTAGCTGCTAACGATTCTATATTTACTCCATTTAACATACTTGCTCCTACACCTAAACCACCTAATACTGTGTTATACCACTCACGTTTTCTTCGTGTATTCACTGGTCTCGAGAAAGTGGTGTCTTGTTTTAACCAATAATAGAAATCTTGCTGTATTCCTACTGTATATTCCTGACATTGTGGGAATGTACGTGTAATGTCCCATTCTGACATGTTCAATGAATATGTGTATATACTAAATGAAGCTCCAAATAATACTTTGTGGTCATCATCTTTGTATATTCTAATGGGATCTTTCCCTTCCTGTTCTACAATATTACAATCATCTGTTATTCTTTGTTCTGGAGCCCAATTATCATGAAATGTCATGATCGTGAATGCATATGACAGCGAAACAGTGTGTCCATTCCTATTTATTGTATGTCTCATAACAAAAATAGGTGTCCATAACCATGTAGGTTTTCTAGATTTTGGATGCCAAGGCCACATTGTGATTTGGCCTGCACATTTAGCTGGGTTTTGATAAGTAAATGAGCTGTCTTGTGTTTGTTCGAGTACTTTTACTTTAGCGTTTGTGTAAGGATTAACAAGTGTATCTATTAAGTACATGTAGCAATTTAACCCATCATCATTAATACTTCTCACATTAAACATAGTAAGGGTAAGGGTGTTGTCTATACCAGTAGGTACCACACACCTACTCTCAGTATTATTTTGCCTTATATATGTCCGATCCTTGGTAATATTAATGATTAAATCAATTCGTCCGTCAACTGATAGATATGTCATACATGGTTCCTGGTTATCATGAAACATGAGCATACCAGATATTGCATCCTCAGATGTGTCTGCATTAATGCATCCACAATAATCAACATCAGGAGTCTTACAATATCTCACTTTACAATCATATGGAAATGCTGTACATTTAGTAAAGGTATCTCTGCTTTCACAGTCTGGAGTACCTGTATCTTGGGCATTGATTGTACCTAACATTATCATGATTAATAACAGTATTACATTTACAAGAAACCCCAATCGGTTTGATTTAGTCCATGAAGTAATGTCTTCTCCAATCGCATCAATGAGAGCAGTCTTTTTGTCCATAGTGTCTTTTAAAAGTCCACACAGTTTGTCCTTTTTAAAATTAAACAGTCTTTGTCCATGAACAAACATTATTGGTTCTGTAATGAAAAACAGATGGCAGTTTACTATTCTTATACATTTGTGAGTTTACATTGATCAATATGCACAAGAATTGCTTTATTACATTTCCTACCAACTTTTGCTCTTTGAACCTGTAACACAGTTTGTCCTAATTTCTTTAGAATAACATAAGGACCTTCCCAACCTGCTTTCCAGGGACCTGGTGTTCTAAATGATTTTACCATCACCTTGTATCCTGGTTTAAATTTATCTGCATAATTCCCCTGAGTTACATCTTTAACCCATTGTTTGCCAGAAGGGGCCATATTCAAAGCAGCAAACTTCAAAACTGACTGCAGCTGTTCTTGTAATACTTTCAACCATTCAGCATGTTCTGCAGCAACTTTGAAAGTACTTGGAACAAAAGGTTCATTGGGGAAAGTAATTGGCATGGTTCTGCCTGTCATTAACTCATGAGGTGACACTTGCGTTTTAGAGTTTGGAGTTGCACGAATAGACATTAAAACTCCTGGTAAGTGTGTTACCCAACTACTCCCTTTATCCTCAAGCATTTTTTTCAATCTAGATTTCAATGTCCTATTCATTCTTTCCACTATGCCAGCCGACTGTGGATGATATGGGACATGAAATCTTTGTTGGATCCCCAACAATCTACACGTTTCTTTAAGTACTTCTCCAATGAAGTGTGGACCATTGTCAGATTCAATGATTCTGGGAAAACCCCATACAGAAAATACCTATTTCCACAGCGCTTTACTTGTTGATAACGCCGTACAATTGGTAAGTGCTATACAATCTACCCATTTGGAGAATATATCAACAATTACCAATCCGTACTTTAGACCTCCTGGAGCTATAGGTAATGGTCCAATAAAATCAATTTGTATAGAGTCCCATGGTCCTTTTGCCAAAGGCACTCTCTGCAATTTTGGTTTCTGACCTTTAGGTCTGGGATTAAATTGAGCACATATGAGACATTCCTGCACTATATTTATACACCATTTTTTCAAATTAGGATGATAAAATTTATTTTGCAGGACCTTAAACAGTTTTTCTGTACCCAAATGCCCCAGTGTACGATGATTGAATACAATCAACTCCTGCAATAAATCACTCGGTACAAATGGTACAAAAGTTTGTGTTTCCTCATGTTTAACCCCGTACAAGCCAGTTTCAGTATCTAAATCCATTGTTTCTCTACTGAAAGCTACATCTTTACTCTGATTTTCTTTCAGATCTTGTAAGGGATCTGCTATTGGTCTTTTACTCACAGTTGCAATCATTATATTTTCTGAATATTGCAACGTTCCTATTAAAGCAGCTTCCTTTGCTCCCTGATCTACAAGTCTGTTTCCTTCTGCCATTTCATCCCCATTTTTCCTGTTTTGATGTGCTTGAACTTTCAAAATAGCACAAGTTAAACCTTTTTTTTCTGCATAGTCAAACAGTTCTGTCAAAATACCTGCATGTTTTAAAGCTTTGTCTTGAGAATCTACCATCCCCCGTTTTCTCCATATTGGGAGATGAAGTGTTAAAGCTTTAACTACATAGCTGCTGTCACTGATTATATTCACTGGGTCATATACTGTTATTTCAAGAGCTTTCCTTACAGCCTCTAACTCAGCTCTCTGAGCAGACATATGGCCTGGCAATTTAAATCTTTGCATTTCTTTTGTTTGATCGTCATATATGGCATAACCTGTGTGATGTGATCCATCAGCATAAAATCTCGTACCATCCACATACAAACAAGGAGCCCCTTGTATAGCTTGTTTCTCAAAAGGAGATTTGGATTCAATTTCCAATTCCTTCTGACAATCATGTGGCGTTCCATGTATTTCTATCAATTCAGGAATAACATATCTTTTACTGCTTTCTACTCTGAGTGGTTTATCTTGTAACTTCAATATCCAATGAGCTACTCTCTGGCTATGTACTCCTAAATCTGGACAATTTTGTAACAGTTTTAAAGGCGTATGGGGGGTTTGTAAAATTATCTGTCCAAATCCTACAATGTGTTGTGTGGCTTCTAAAGCCCAAAATACAGCCATGATCTGTTTTACACAGGAAAACATTCCCCTTTCCACTGGAGACATGATTTTAGAAAAATATCCCAGTATTCGTAAGGAGCCATGTTGCCTTTGCATCAAAACTGCTATTAATGAAGAGACACCTGCGTAACATTGAACAATATATGGTACTGTTTCAATGGGAGCAGCTAGCACAGGCGCTTGTGTAAGAGCATCTTTTAACAGATTCCAACTCTTTTCAGCTTCCTCTGTCCAGAGTAGCTTATCTGTATTGGCACTATCTTTTAGCATATTGTACAAGGGTTTTGCTATCCCTGCCATATCATAGATGAATTCTCTGCTAAAATTTACCAAACCTAAAAATTTCCTTAGGTCAGACACTGTCATTGGCCTTGGCAATTGCTGTAACGCTTTAACCCTTGCTGTTCGTGGGGTTTTACCTTCTGGATCTATATTTACTCCTAGGAAAGCAACACTTTCTTTCAAGATCTGCACTTTAAATGTGTTCAGTTTTAACCCATTATCTGCCAGTGCTTGACAGATATCACACAGTATCTTCTCATGCTCTTTCCTTGTAACTGTTTGAACCAATAAATCATCAACATATTGCAAAATCTTGCTCCCATACCCCAGGGGTTCCAATACTTGAGCCAATGCTTTATGAAAATAAGCTGGCGAGGAGTGGAAGCCCTGTGGCAGCACCTGGAACAGATATTGATGATTTTTAAAGGTAAAAGCAAAACGATACTGACTATCTGGGTGTACTGGTATTGAGAAAAACCCATTGGCTATATCCAGGACAGAAAAATACTTAGCATTGCCGTCTACTTGTGCCATGATATCTGGTGAGGAGGCCACTATATGGGCTGCTGGTGGGGTATACTTATTCACCACTCGCATGTCCACAATTAAATGATAAGAGCCATCTGGCTTGATTATTGGCCAAATGGGGGAATTACATTTGGAATTACCCACTCTCAGAACTCCTTGAGAAACCAATGCCTCTATCACCTGACTCACACCTTCTTCTGATTCTTTTGGAATTTTATATTGTTTTACTGCAGGGGGGTCTGGACCTTCAATGACAACTTGTAAATTCATTCTCCCACAATCTTGTTTAGACTTAGACCACACTGTGGGGTATTTTTCTTTAAGATAGGTTACAAACTCATCATCTTGTTGTATAGAAGGTGGCACTTCACTCTGTTTTACAGCCATGACATGACTATACCATCCTAAATCATTAGGTTTAACAACTCCACCTGATTTGCTCTCACCTGGAGCTTGCCACAAAACCAAATTCAATAAATCCACATACAACTTTTTTTCATTGATAACATCCATTCCCATAATAGTACAGTGGGAGGAGAGGTCGACCCATAAGTCACAATTTATTTTACCTCCTTCAAATTCAATGTCATTATCAATGGATAGAATTGCGTGTGCTTGAGCTCCATTAAAGCTTAGAAGGGAAATTGTTGGTGCTTCAATTTTTAAAGGCAAGCTTTTGTTGGTTAGAGACACTGCAGCTCCTGTGTCTACTAAAAACTCTGTTATATTCCCCTCTAGTGTTCCATAAATATATGGCCGTCCATCTTCACCCAGAGTAATATCAGTAAGATAGACCAGAGAACAACTAGGGGTTACACATCCCTATTTATAGGTGTGGTAAGCAGAATTCACTTCTGGACTTGTAACTGCTTCCACCTTCTTTTCAATGGCATTTAACATCCGTCTACACTCTTCATATGGATTTGCTATATGAGGGGGTTTTGAAGATGTATTTTCGGGTTCTACAGCTGCCACTCTCAGTTGATTCTTATAGCCTGGCACAATGCCATTTTCTCTACCTTTCACTGGGTAAGATTTTTCTTCATTTTTAGGACAATATCTCCTAACATGACCTTCTTGGTTACATTTATAGCATACCATAGGATTACTCTGATTAACCCTATAGTATCTATCATGGGATGGGGCCGAATAATTTCTAGTACCTTGGTAATTTTGTGGTTTACTCATAGACCTCCCTCTAAAATTACCATTCCTATTATCATTTTCATATCTTCCTCTACCTTCTTCACGAGACACATAGTTAATAGGGGCCAGACCTGCTGAAGTATCCCTAGAGAAGAGTGTGTCTGTGAAAGCAAAAATCTTAGCTGTTTCTGTGTTTTTCTTTTGCAACAATTGCAAAGATTTCATTATTTCAGTAGCAGCAAAATCAACTGTGGGTGAATCAAAAGCTCTTAATTTTATCTCATTTGGCAACCCTGCTATTCTAGAGACAAATTCAGTAACACTCTGCTTATGTTGTTCTTTAGACATAGCAGACGGTTCTGTATCAGTAATTAAATTCCATGCCTTATTCCACAAATTAGCACAAACACGTATATCATCATTTTTCTCCATTTTAAATGAATCAAGAGTAGAAAATTGAAAATTCTCCACACCAGTTGCACACTGTACCACCATTAGCAATCTTTGTGTATTATTTGGAAACAATTCTTCCAATTCAACTCGGGGCTTTTCACTTGACTTCCCTTCCAACATATCAATGAGTTTAACTTTAACCCATTCACTTAATGAGGTTGGCAGCCAGATCAAAAGACCTCTTGTGGCTACCACATCATCAAATTGTCTTTTATTCATTTCACCTTCAAAAACACTCATATTGTAAAAAGGTCCTCTCTTCTCCTCATATTTAGGCAAATCCTTAATCAATTTAGCTAATTTGAGAATATCCAACTGACCCTTTCCTTGTACATTTCCCAATTTATTTTCTATTTCACTTCTCGCCTGCCCGTTTTCACAACTTAACCTTTGAGCTATTTCATTTTCACTTTCCTCTTTCAAAGTAAAATCCAAATCTTTCTGATTTGTAGCTTTCCACAAAATATCTGTAGCATTCCCCAGATTAGTAATTTGTCTCTGCAATTTGTCAAAATTAGTAACATTTATGTCTAACTCTTTAGACATGTGAGACAGGGTTTTGTGAGTTCTATCTAACAGATCAGTCTGATTCCTAAGCATCTCTTTCATTATAGTAATATCTTCACTTACTTCATCCTCACTAAATTTTTTCAACAATCGCCGAGAATCTTCTATTTGAGTTTTTGCTTCAGTTAACGTGGAGTCTAAGTCACTATCAAAAGAAAGCCTTGGGGGCAATCTCCCTTCTGTTAACAGCTTTTGAGGAGATTTCACAGTTTTGCTGGGGGGGCTAGGGAAATAACTAGTCCTTGTGACAACACATACATTTTTCAGTTGTTTTAACAAAACATCTCTTTTTTGTTTTGTTGTACTACACACATAACAATTACTGGTCTTTTTAAGTTGACACCATTCATTCATTGCATCATTAGTTTCCAAAAAGCTCTTTGCCAGTAATGCAACTTTTTGACTTTCCTTCTTAAATACATTGCTGTGCTCAATCTCACTTAATCCGTCTAACAATTTCAATAAACAATCATCCCAAATATTTTCAGGATTAACCCCTTTTACAGAAAGATCACTATTAGACTTGGCAGCAATCTTTTGCAACCACTCCATAATTAACTTAAACAGTTAAAACTATTTGTTTAACAAAACAATATATATGTGAGAGCACTTTTTACATATGATTTAAAACAGACACATACCCATTAAGTATTTCGGCTCCACAGATATGGCCACTTTCTGATAGAAAAATACTTTCTGGAGTATGTAGTTATTTCTTGAGAATCCTCCGAAATGCAATCTTCGATCTGCAAGTCGTCACAAATTACTTAATAAAGTGTGGATAAAAAGGATCCAAATTGTCCATCTCAATTATTTATCTTCATATATATATATATATATATATATATATATATTTATTTTCCTCCAGCGCTGGAAATACACATTAGCCGCGTTCGAACGTCTTCTCCCCTGCTTCACCTCTGTCTTCGCATCAGATCTGGGATGTTTAAAAAAGTCTTTGGGATGCCCTCCTGCTGTTTCAATCACTTGTATTTCTTCCTGTTTCAAGCCGGGTAGTACAGCTTTTTCTTCAAGTTACAATTTCAGCTTTTCTTCAGTGATTTTCTTATCTTCTTGTCTTCTTGTAGCTTGTAGCAGAACACCTAAATATTAAGTCAGTAATAATTCAGACTTAAATCAAAGTTGTTGTTGTTGTTGGTGTTGTTGCCCGCATTCTCCACCATTAAATGTAGGAAATTGGCATTCCGTGAGATCTTTGTTTTTCACACCAGTTTCTGAAGAAATCGAATCAGAGTATCTTGCAGTTAAAACCGTATATTTATTCCAATATACATTTCATCCGGAAAATAACAACAGTCTGTTTTTAAAATCATATGGACCAATAAACAATGTATATTCACTTCTAGATCTTATCCAAGCTTGATGGTAAAAGTATTGGTAAAAATTCTATCTGCAAAAGGTTTTTTATATGTTTAAATTCAGTTACATAGGGCGTATACACAAAGACATAAGTTTTGCCTTCTTTAAAATAATTGGTTATCTGAGAAAGAAAGGTGGTAACCCAAATCTCTGATTAAAGCCATACGTTATATTATTTTGGTAAATTACACACACAAAGACTTCTATATACATGATGTAATGAATAATTGCCTGTAGAAATGTGAGTCTTCAAAGGAATTCAGGCTTTCAAGGCTAGGTCAAAGGTTATTATCAACAGGGTCCACAAGTCTCCATCCATCATTCTTGACTAGAGCCATATGTGTATAAATTACAGTATGTTTGTAATATATATGCCTATGTATGACCCCTTAATGTCTGGATATGCTTAGAATAATAACTTATAATATTTCTACATTCCTAAAACACATTGAGTACATTTAAAGTTCATAAAAATATTTATCACTTACCGGGTATTTTTTCTCTCCTGCTCTGTCCTTTGTGCGTGGGTTAAGCAATCCAGCACCTCTGTCCTTTAGCCTTACATTAACTGCTAGCTTGTTACCATGCAGTCTGCCTGTGGTGATTTGAATCCCCACCCTGTCCCACTTAAGGGTACCACAGCATCTGATTCCCAGGCCGACTCCAACCTTATAGGTTCTGAGGAATTCCAATCCCTCTTGGACACTACTATGTCCACCTCTATTAACAAGGCCATCTCCTCGGCCATGGGAGCTATGTCATCTAGTATCTCCCTATCTATCTCTCAGGCCCTTAGACAGGCCCTTCCCACCCAGTCGGGCACAGGGCCCTCTCCCAACTCCCTTGATGAGATTAGCCCAGGGCGCAAGGCGCCTGCCAAGCGCAAACACACCGCTGACCCTCCCCACACCCAGGTACAGCCTGGTTTGAATGACACGCCTCAGGCTGTCGATGATGGCGCGCAACAACCGCGCAGTAGAGCTACTGGCCGGGCTACGGCGGCCAGGGAATGGAAACGGGCACGTGCCCATGATTTATTGTCCGATTCGGACGAGGATGGGGACGAGGAGTCAGACAACCAATTCTCAGATCCCTACGGGGACGAGGTTTCAGGGGACGATGACCTACCAGGGTCACAATTCCCTTCCAGGCAAACCAAGGCCAAAACCCCTTCAGGGGCCCATGATGCAGAGCTAACCTCTGACGAGAAAGATGCCCTGGTCTTTGACCCGGACAACCTCAGGCACCCTCGCTCCGCGGAATGGGAGCCCGCGACCCATATAGCCCGATACCTGGCCCTTAGGGTACGGAAATCCCTCTCACAGGAGGGCCGGAACAAGCTGAGGGCAGAATGCCCACGCCCGATCATACCCGATGCGGTAGCCAAGACCCCTGAGGTAGACCCCCAGATTGTGCAGTTTCTGGGCAAGTCGGGTTGGAAACCCAAAAAAGGCCTGGACTACTCCATGCGGAACTGCCAGGATAAGTTCCTTGACACCCTGGGCCCGGTCACCAAATTGTATGAGCTGCTAGAGACGGCTCAGTCGACTGGGGCTCCAGTAGACTTTGAGGTGGCGTTCGGCTGGCTCCAGCGCCTGATTTGCATGATAGGCAACGCCAATACGGCCATGTCAACAGAGCGCAGGAAAGCCATCCTGCTTAAGATTGAGCCCAAGCTCGCAAGCATGGCCTCTAACGAGCCCGGTGCCTCCGCAAACGGCCTTCTATTTGGAGAATCCTTTGTAAAGGACCTAGGGTCTTACGTAAAGACATTCACGGCCTTGGACAAGGCCCAATCCTCCATTAAGAGGGTTTTTAGCCCAAAGGTTTTTGGCGGGGCCGGTAGAGGTAGGAGCCGTCTACCCGGCCGCAACCCCCGGGGTTTCTCAAGACCGGGCAGAGGCTCCTTCAACCAACAGAGACCGACCCAGGAACGGTCCTTCACCCCATTTTTCCCCTCGCGAGGACGGGCTTGGCATACCCGCGGCAGTCGAGGAGCACCCACGGCAAAACGCCCTTATGGTGAGTACCATGTTTCCCCTTTCTTCCCATATACAGGTAGGAGGCAGACTGACCCGGTTCGCCCGGGCATGGTCACTTGTCACGTCAGACAGTTGGGTGTTACAGGCAATAAGGGGTTACCAACTAGAACTAACCGCTCCCCCCATTCAGCCCTCTCCCCCAAGGGCGATTCACATGCCATCTGCACACTTAGATCTCATCTCTACGGAGATCAGGGAATTACAGGCCAAGAAGGCCATAGAAGAGATCCCTCTAGACACACCGGGTTTCGTAAGCAACCTTTTTCTAGTGCCCAAAAAGGGAGGCGGGGTACGCCCGGTTATCAACCTGCGGCCCCTAAATGCCTTCATACAATACAGGCACTTCAAGATGGAGGGCATTCACTGCCTCAGAGACCTACTCCTACCCGGAGACTGGATGGTCAAATTAGATTTACAAGATGCTTACCTAACGATCCCAGTAGCCTCGATTCACAGGAACCTACTCCAGTTCTGCTGGGAAGGCAAGAAGTGGCGTTTCACATGCCTACCTTTCGGCCTGTCCTCCGCCCCGTGGTGTTTCACGAAGGTCCTAAAACCAGTGGTGACCTTCCTCAGGTTACACGGAGTCCGCCTTATCATTTACCTGGACGACATCCTAATACTCTCCGGGACTCGATCCCTCTTACTAGAACACTTAGGGTGGGCCCTACACCTCATACAGAACCTAGGCTTCCTTGTAAATTGGAAGAAGTCGGTTCTGATCCCCTCTCAACAAATGGAATTCCTCGGATTCCGTATCGACTCCGTACTACAGGTTCTCTGCCTCCCAACAGAGAAGATGTCCAACATCAAGAGGGAAATAAAGAAACTGATGCAAAGGCCGGACATATCCCTACGCCAACTGGCGCGGGTAATCGGCCTGTTAGCGGCCTCTATCCAGGCGATTTTCCCAGGCCCGCTACACTACAGAGCCTTACAACGGCTGAAAGCGGCCTGCCTGAGAAGTGGCCACTCGTACGAATCTCACATTTCCCTGGACACAGAGTCGAGGGAGGAACTGAACTGGTGGCTAACCCACATGGAAGCTTGGAACGGCCGAGCGATCTTCGGGTCCACTCCAGACCTGGTGATCGAATCGGACGCCAGCTTACATGGCTGGGGCGCGCGCTGCGGCAATATATCCACAGGAGGCAGGTGGTCCACGGAGGAGTCCTTCTTACACATAAACTCTCTGGAACTGCTGGCGGCCTCGTTCGCCATTCGCAGTCTGTCTCCCAGAGGCATCTCATGCTCGATCCTCCTCAAGCTGGACAATGTCTCAGCCGTAAGATACATAAACCATCTAGGGGGAACCAGGTCTCGCATCCTAGCGGTTTTGGCCAGAGACTTCTGGAACTACTGCTTACAAAACAGCGTGTCCGTTACCGCGGAACACATCCCGGGCCTAGACAACTACACCGCGGACTGGAACTCCCGCTACCTGAGGGACTCGGGAGATTGGAAACTGCTACCGAAATTATTCCGCAGAATCTCGTCCCTGTGGGGACCTTTGAGCATGGATCTGTTCGCATCCAGACTCAACACACAACTACCGAAGTTCTGCAGCTGGAGACCAGACCCGGAGGCAGTAGCGACAGACGCTTTCCTCCAAGATTGGTCCGAGGGCAGGGCTTACGCCTTCCCTCCGTTCAACCTGATAGCTCGTTGCCTGGCGCACCTCCGGCGCTTCAAGAGCTCATTGGTACTGATAACCCCGTGCTGGAGATCTCAACCTTGGTTCCCACATCTGCTGGAGATGGCGATAGACCACCCACGGCTACTGCCGGACCATCCATCGCTATTGACCAACCCAGATGGGGAGAACCACCCCCTGGTGGAACAGGGCCTTCTCCGCCTCATGGCGTGGCTCCTTTCCGGGGACCCTGGGAGATCACGGAGGTTTCGAACACGACTGTGCGGCTCCTGGCAAACGCATGGGCACCTGGTACACGACAAGCCTATGCTGCAGCATGGAGACAGTGGGCCAATTGGTGCTTGGGACGATCATTGGATCCGATATCAGCCCCTGTGAAATCGGTACTAGATTTCCTTACGCACCTGTTCGAATCAGGCAAAGCCTTCCGCACGGTCAATGTTTTCCGCTCGGCCATCTCAGCCGGGCACGACCAGGTGGACGGCCTCCCACTGGGTCAGAATCCTCTGATTTGTCGTTTGCTCAAGGGAGTTCGTTTCTCACGTCCCCCCACATCCAGATACGGGTCCTTCTGGGACGTCACCTGTGTGTTCAGACTCATAGATGGCTGCAGGGCCGTCTTTAACGCGGGGCAAACGGGGCAGTTGCCCCGGGCCCAGTTGCTCCTGGGGGGCCCAGAGCAGCTGCCCCGTGGGCCCCGCGATTTGCGCAGCCCCCCTTGGACCCGGCGGTGCCGCACCGGCCCGCACGCTGAGGAGGCTCCCCGGATGGCTCATGCACTAAGGGCCACCCGGAGAGCATGTGTGAGCAGGGGCCCGGTCTGGCGCTGTGACGCTTAAACAGTGCGACCAGGCCCCTTCCTGTACCGGCTGGGAGGAAGTGACGTCACTTCCTCCCAGACGGAGAACACAGCCGCGCGGGTGGAGAATGGCAGGGAGGGGAGTTCCAGAGGAAAACTCCCATCTGCCTCAGCCTGCCACTGGACCCCAGGGAAACCACCCTCCAGGAAAAGGTAAGAACCTGGAGGGTGGCTAAATGTATGCTTGTGTGTAAGTATGTTTGTGTGTGTCAGTATGTCTGTCTGTGTGTATGTCAGTATGCCTGCGTGTCAATACTTCTGTCAGTGTATGTGTCTGTGTGTGTCAGTGTATGTGTCTGTGTGTGTCAGTATATCTGTCAGTGTATGTGTTTGTCTGTGTGTCAGTATATCTGTCAGTGTATGTGTCTGTGTGTGTGTATGTATGTCTGTGTGTGTCAATACGTCTGTCAGTGTATGTGTCTGTGTGTCAGTATATCTGTCAGTGTATGTGTCTGTGTGTGTATGTCTGTGTGTGTGTGTGTCAATACGTCTGTCAGTGTATGTGTCTGTGTGTGTCAGTATATCTGTCAGTGTATGTGTCTGTGTGTGTATGTATGTCTGTGTGTGTGTGTGTGTGTGTGTGTGTCAATACATCTGTCAGTGTATGTGCCTGTGTGTGTCAGTATATCTGTCAGTGTATGTGCCTGTGTGTGTATGTATGTATGTCTGTGTGTCAGTATGTCTGCCAGTATATATTTGTGTGTCAGTGTATGTGTGTGTCAGTATGTATCTGTGAATGTTTTACTGTCTGTCTGTGTGTATGTGCCAGTACGTCTGCCTATGTGTATGTCAGTATGCCTGTGTGTGTGTCAGTATGCCTGTGTGTGTGTGTGTCAATACGTCTGTGTGTGTGTGTCAGTATGTCTGCCAGTATATATTTGTGTGTCAGTGTGTATCTGTGAATGTTTTAATGTCTGTATGTGCCAGTATGTCTGTCAGTGTGATTGCACATTGGGCGTAATTGGGGGGAGGGATAGGACGGGCAGGGCCCAGGGGGCCCAAGAAAATGCATTGCCCAGGGTCCTAATCATATTAAAGACGGCCCTGGATGGCTGGCCCACTAACGTAGATCTTTCTCTTAAACAATTGTCAGCAAAACTACTGATGCTGCTTTGCCTTCTATCCTGCAAACGGGTATCAGACGTGAGAGCCTTGGACTGGCGAGCACGTTCATTCACCCCGGAGGGGGTGTCATTCGATATTTCACGAAGAACGAAGTCGGCCACCAAACAGGTCTGCTATCCACGGATACCGGGTTTACCTAACTTATGCCCAATAGCGTGCCTAAAAGAATACGAATCTCGCACCTCTACACTGCGCCCGTCCAATGACGGGCCTCTGTTCATCTCCCTGAAAAAACCCCATCTGCCGGTATCCACACCGACGCTGGCACGATGGATTAAATGGATACTAGCTACGGCCGGAATAGACGTCTCTGTTTTCTCATCTCACTCTGTTAGAGGCGCCATGGCCTCTAAAGCTTCGGCGGCCGGTTGCCGCTTGGAAGACATTCTGAAGGCTGCAGATTGGTCTACGGAATCCACATTCAGGAACTTTTACTTTAGACCGATACAACATTTTTCAGATAAAGTCATTGCTCAGCTTTAAACAAGCATAATAGGAGCCTCCGTGTCTTTAATAAAATTCCTAGATTTTACTAGTAGCATGACGTAAAGTCATGATTTTATTAATGACACGGAGGCGAGTATTATTCCCTCCCTCCCTCCCTGGGTTGGAGGTGGTGATATGGTTTTCTATTGCATCCTATCCTTTCTGGACTATATCACGACTTACTCCTTTAGGACGGGTCTTCCTGGCCCATAGTCTATTTATTTTTGCTGTATAGATTTTACGCTCTCTGTCGTTTGGCTTAGTTTACTTTAACTTTAATTGATCATGATCATCGCACTTTATGTTATGTCTAGTTAATATGTCATTTATTCCTTTTCAGAAGGCAAGATTACTATATATAAAGTGGAAAATATTACACCCAGTTGCAAGTTGAGATTTTACCATATTTCTCCCCTCTCTCATTTTAGCGTGATTCCAATTACTTATGGAACTAACAGGAGCTTCGCAGTTGACTCCGCATTTCCAGGAAGATATGTTCAGCTTCCCGAGTTTAAAGTTCAAATTCGAGTTCTAGTTCGGTTTACGGGTCTTCGGATCGCGACGAAAGAGGAAGAGGAAGAGAGTGCTACACCTTATATACTAAAAGGGGGAGGTTCCCCAATGTAGCACTGTGGAATATGTTGAATATGTATATATGTTAATGATATGTTTTTCTCTTTTTCACTCATTTCTCTCTTCGCTGCTGAGGGAAAATAAAAGAAAGAGAAGCATAATACTCGCCTCCGTGTCATTAATAAAATCATGACTTTACGTCATGCTACTAGTAAAATCTAGGAATTTCAAATACATTTACATACGTTTTATACATCACCAAAGTCAACAACCACATAAATATCTCTGCATTTATTCATAATTAATTGGCAAAAGAATTCATAATTTTCATGGCCAGTTGATGAATTGTTTTGTAGTGTTCTGACCATTAGGATGATGATAAAAATCATAAAAGTAAATCTGGTTAGAGTTTCTATTCTTTTTAGACTTGTGCATTCGGCCAAATTGCAATTTGCATAAATTTGGGCCGATCAGCTGTCCATATGTCCGAATTCCATATGTCCGATGTATATATATCGAGTAGAAATGATCGATAGGAAAAAAACAGCTAGTAAATTATTTTATTATTAGATCAAGTGTGAAGTGAGCAATAGCAGGGGGAAAACGAGGAGAAGTAAAAAAATTGATATTTATATATTGTAAATAACTAATATATAAATATAGATTTATTTTTTTCTTTGCCTCCTTTTTCCCTTGATTGGTTTATTTTTCTCGTGATCTGTGAACCAAATGGTAGGAAATTCTATCTACTTACTGTCATTATTTATTAAGTACACTGCTTGGCCCATTTCCAACCCTTTTGGTTTGTCCAAATATTTCCCCAAATATATTTCTGTGGATGATATTTGGCCGAATTGAACCATCACATGAACGAGCTTCAGACATCCCTTAAAAAGTTTCAGTTATTGGTACAAATTATTATTCGGTTGACTCGATCTTTTCTCCTGTGCACAAATCTAATTCTTTCGCTTAATCATTTTGTACTTCTGTGCCACTAGAGATTAGTCATTCACTCTAACACCACTTGTTAGCTTCTCTATAGGAGAACCCAAGGTAATACAAGCAGCATTTATTTGCAAATCACATGTTTATAACAGCTATACAGGTACTAAAGGAACACTATAGCCTTAGGAATAAACAATACATTATAGTATCCTGGTCACCGTTTAGGTGACTGCCCTTCACTGCACGGGTTAAAATGTACATTTATTTATCTTTTATCCTAATATTGATGATCTCAGCAAATCCAATGATTACCCACAGGAAAAACACGTCAAAACGCTTTATCAGATCATATGATTGAAATAGGTGACTTTTATTGGGTTCATTTTGAGTGTCAGTGAGACAACCACTAGAGGCATTTCTGCACCACGGCAAATGTTTTCACTTGAAAGGTTTTCACAAGAGTGACATGAACCCCAGACCACTTCGTTAAGATAAAGTAGTCTGAGTGCCTATAGAGTTCTTTTAATAAACATTCGTGTTGGCATTCTCCATTAGAAGTAGAAATCGGATTTGCGAAAAACCTGTAAATAGCTCAGTAAAAAATGAATGCAATTGGATTAAAACTTATTTTATAATACTTATGTTAATTTTAGGCACAACAAAAGTCTAAATTTATAAATGCAAACAATTTTAGTTTTCAGAGAATTACTAAATGCGAAAAGAATTGTTACAATACGGCCCAGAAAGTGTGGAATGCATTCTGTGGATAAAATTGATGCGTGCTACCCAGATGTGAATCCCCAGGTGACGTTTTCTGCGACGATCATTAGTGTGTACTAATGAGTTCTTTTCAGGCAATGCTCTACTGCTCCAACTGCATTTTATACAGAATTAAACAAAACAATATCTGCCTTTGGCGGTTCAGCTTCCTGGTGGCTTCAAAATGATATCACTGGCAAACTATTGTTGGGGAAAAAAAATAGTTGATAAGACTTTTATATTTTTTCGCCAACAAGTTTATTGAATTCTGGAGATATATGAATTGCATTCAAGTATGTCTCTTCAAACAGTTTACTTATAAAATCTATGAATACACAGAATTTATACAAAACATTGGATTCTAATATGATCAATAAAAGAGACGGTTTCTCCTCAGCACGCTTCATGTTATTGCGACAATGTTATCAGCTGGGATTTTACACGTGACTGTCTGTAATATATTGTTACATTGAAATGATGTTGTATTACACCTACTTGGATGATATCTTGTAGCTTTTTGTCTCAGCCAGGGGTTTTGCCAGTGCTGGCAGTTTGATAATTGGACAGCGCACATACATTAACTTTTTGCTGGTCTCCAGTCAGATCATCCCATGGCTGTTTAAATCACCTGTTTCTGCACCTGTTTCTCATCTGCGCATCAACCAGACTATCCAGATCTGCTGCTTTTTTGCAAGTGTCATTTATTGAGCAATAAGGCATGATTGTCTACAAAACCTGTTATTAGTTTAACGCAGATTCTGCACTGCCAACGAACCATGTATAAACAGCACTGCCTACAATCCTTGCTTAGATTACTCCATGTGCAGGAACCCGGCATACTGCCGTAAAAATTAATTCAGCCTTAAATAAGTTAATTGCCTTATAAAGTACCTTATAAAGGTCATCAGTGCCTTCAGAGAAAAGGCAGTGTTCACATTGCTGCCTAGTAACACCTCTAGTAGCAGTCACTCAGACAGCCACTAGAGTCTTCCTGTGTCTGTGCTGCATAGTGTCCAACACTAGTATTCAGTGTCTCCATGCTCTGCGTGATTCAATACATCTCAATGAGTGCATCGCGCAGTGCAGAGTTTTGCCGTGCATGCGCAATTGCCTCCCAATGCTTTGAAATGGCTGAGATCATCAAAACTGATAATCTGAGCCACGGAGTCATCCAGAATCAGCTGCGGCGAGAATGGCACGGCATGGGAGAAAAGGTGAGTAAAAACACCTATTCACTCCACAGAAAAGGGTACTGTGCACTGAGGGCCACTTCCTGTCAGTCCGGCAGGGTACAGGAAATGGATGTTCCTGTACCGTGGATCGGAGCTTGGCCACGCTACACTGAGGGACTGGCAGGAGGGAGCACTGCGCGCTTCCTTCCTGCTGATCCCTCATACCTTGCGCCCCCAGGCTCTATAGAGCGCTCAGGCAGCTGCAGCATGAAGAGGGCCGGCGCTCCTGGCGGAGACTAGCTAAGTCGCCTATAGGAAGCACCGGCCCTGCACGTATAGAGCAAGAATATATTGTTATCTAAATGAGCGTCTTTCGCACAATTTTTAAATGTACTATTAATTCAAGTTAAGGCATTTCAATACACAGATTACTTTGAACATTAGACCAATTTTTCATTCGTAGATGATTAAAAAAGGGGTTCAGACCATTATGAAACAATTGCATAATCAACCAGTAATCCTATGACTAGTCATTTAGCAATCTGCAACGCAACGTAACGCAAACATAGATTTCATGAATACAAATTAAACTTAGAATATATAATAATTATTAATTCAAAATGTATACAGGTTTGATTATTTAATGTCAGCTTGTTATTTTTCGACACTAATTATTTTTTACATTGTATCGCTATTTATAATATATTGGACTATTACAGAATTGTTGGATGCTTATATAATAAATGTGAAATATGGATTTCTGAAATTAAAGTCTACTTCTTAAATAGTAAATGTTATCCTTATTACATCTAATATGAAATCACACACTTATATCAAATATTTCTAAAATAATGAGACTAAGATATATGAGGACAATCCTTATTTTCCAAGGCATGCTCTTTTCTCTTAGATTTATCTATTTAATGTCATCATATCCCATAATTCACATTTATACTTTTAATTAGTATAACGGATTATGACCTAAAATATATTGTATTATTGTGCCTCTTTTTCAGCATATGCAAGAAAGACCCATCACCATTATGTCAGACTCGTTATTGTTTGATCTGGTAAACATTCATCTCCCTCTTCCTTTCAACTATGTGAACACATTCAGGCTCTGCTAAGTTTATTATGTTTTTTCGTAACACACAATGGGCAATCAACATTACAGTCTTCGGATGGACTGTCATCTGCATCTCATCATTATGAAGGCATGTAGTCAAACAGATGATGGACTGTTGGACATACCATCAGATAGGAAGATATGGAAGTCTGCCAAAAAACATGTAATTGTTTATGTCATATTATAGGAGCTGCCTATTATTTTATATCATGGTTTCAAGTACGTTGTAAAAATTGTAGCCTATAGTGCAACACAACACTGTGAATTGCGAAGTGTGGTGGGATTAGCCTAAAAACACACGTACAGTCAGGTCCATAAATATTGGGACATCAACACAATTCTAATCTTTTTGGCTCTATACACCAACACAATGGGGTTGAAATGAAACAAACAAGATGTGCTTTAACTGCAGACTTTCAGCTTTAATTTGAGGGTATTTACATCCAAATCAGGTGAACGGTGTAGGAATTACAACAGTTTGTATATGTGCCTCCCACTTTTTAAGGGACCAAAAGTAATGGGACAGATTAACAGTCATAAATCAAACTTTCACTTTTTAATACATGGTTGCAAATCCTTTGCAGTCAATTACAGCCTGAAGTCTGGAACGCATAGACATCACCAGACGCTGGGTTTCATCCCTGGTGATGCTCTGCCAGGCCTCTACTGCAATTGTCCTCAGTTCCTGCTTGTTCTTGGGGCATTTTCCCTTCAGTTTTGTCTTCATCAAGTGAAATGCATGCTCAATCGGATTCAGGTCAGGTGATTGACTTGGCCATTGCATAACATTTCACTTCTTTCCCTTAAAAACTATTTGGTTGCTTTTGCAGTATGCTTTGGGTCATTGTCCATCTGCACTGTGAAGCGCCGTCCAATGAGTTCTGAAGCATTTGGCTGAATATAAGCAGATAATATTGCCCGAAACACTTCAGAATTCATCCTGCTGCTTTTGTCAGCAGTCACATCATCAATAAACACAAGAGAACCAGTTCCATTGTCAGCTACACTTGCCCACGCCATGACACTACCACCACCATGCTTCACTGATGAGGTGGTATGATTTGGATCATGAACAGTTCCTTTCCTTCTCCATACTCTTCTCTTCCCATCACTCTGGTACAAGCTGATCTTGGTCTCATATGTCCATAGGATGTTGTTCCAGAACTGTGAAGGCTTTTTTAGATGTTGTTTGGCAAACTCTAATCTGGCCTTCCTGTTTTTGAGGCTCACCAATGGTTTACATCTTGTGGTGAACCCTCTGTATTCACTCTGGTGAAGTCTTCTCTTGATTGTTGACTTTGACACACATACACCTGACTCCTGGAGAGTGTTCTTGGTCTGGCCAACTGTTGTGAAGGGTGTTTTCTTCACCAGGGAAAGAATTCTTCGGTCATCCACCACAGTTGTTTTCCATGGTCTTCCGGGTCTTTTGGGGTTGCTGAGCTCACCGGTGCGTTCTTTCTTTTTAAGGATGTTCCAAACAGTTGATTTGGCCACACCTAATGTTTTTGCTATCTCTCTGATGGGTTTGTTTTGTTTTTTCAGCCTAATGATGGCTTGCTTCACTGATAGTGACAGCTCTTTGGATCTCATATTGAGAGTTGACAGCAACAGATTCCAATTGCAAATAGCACACTTGAAATTAACCTTTTATTAGCTCCTTGTAAATGGGATAATGAGGGAATAACACACACCTGGCCATGGAACAGCTGAGTAGCCAATTGTCCCATTACTTTCGGTCCCTTGAAAAGTGGGAGGCACATATACAAACTGTTGTAATTCCTACACCGTTCACCTGATTTGGATGTAAATACCCTCAAATTAAAGCTGAACGTCTGCAGTTAAAGCACATATTTCAAATCCATTGTGGTGGTGTATAGAGCCAAAAAGATTAGAATTGTGTCGATGACCCAATATTTATGGACCTGACTGTATTTATCGGTTATATGGGGTATTATACAATAGAAACAGGTAAAAATGTAAAGAATAAAATACTTGTAAAAAAAAAACCACAATAAAACAGGTACCCAAAGGGAAGTTAGCAGCAGTCCCAAATTGTAAGTCTAGAGGACAAATGGGGGTTCTTAATCGTATCTTCCTTCTTGGGCTAGTTGGTCACCAGGAACACATTCATAAAGGAAAAAATAAAGAAAAACTCCAATAGTGTAATAAGTCCACAAAAATCTTAAAAGAGAGTAAAATAATTCTAGTCTACTCACATGTCCTCACATGGTTGATAAAGTCCTGCTTTTTGCTTGTTTTAATGGTTTATAATAAAGGTATATTGGCTATTTAAACTCTACATTGTGCCATAAACCTTTTTTATTTATTTTTATCATAATTTTCTAAAACCTGGCATCCTGTTTTCATTTCTCCAGTGAGGATCTCACCAAGAATCCCAGGTGGGGTATTAACTGAGCAGTGTTACCTGCTCAGGTACATGTGAGTACGTTTTACCTAGTATTACTCCTGGTACTTTTAATGTACACAGTAAGCACTATTGTTGCCTTTTTATTTCTGTTTTTGGTCCCGTATTCATCTGGTGAAAACAACCTCTACCTTCCAAAATATCCAATAAGTGGGGGATCAATACCACTGCATGCGCAGCACACCAGAGCTGTATAAAGCTCTAGGATATGTGAGTAGAATGGAATTATTTCACTCTCTTTTAATTTGTTGTGGAGTTATTACAGTATTGGAGTTTTTATTTTATTTTTCCTTTTTATGAATCTTGAGTGTCCCTGGTGACCAACTAGCCCAAGAAGGAAGATACCATGAAGAACCCCCATTTGTCTTCTAGACTTTTACATTTTGGGACTGCTGCTAACTTCCCTTTGGGTACCTGTTTTATTGTCGATTGTGTTTTTCTATAAGTATTTTATTATTTGCATTTGTACCTGTTTCTATTGTATAATACCCTATCTGACTCATCCTTGGCACACCCTTCCTTCTTTTTTTTCTTGTTCTATTGTATTAGGGTTTTGGAGAGAATTTCCTTTATTTTGGGTTGCTGCTCTGTCGTTTGTTATCTAGCGCTGCTCCATCTCCTTTTTTTTGTACTTATCAGTTTTACCTGAAAGTTTTAATGGCAACAACTGTCTTTAGCTTTCGAGTGTCTTTACACTTGCTATTCTGCACGCATCTTTAAGGTGTTTTAAAGATCTTTTATTTATTCATTTTTTACGGTTATCATACAGCACTCTTAGCTAGGGTGCTTTACAATGTAAGCATACATAAGATTGGTTATTATACAAACAGAGATTAAATAATTAGACACACTGAAACAAAAGGAGAAGTGCTTTCTCTATTCTGTTTAAAGAGATTATTAGTAGAGGACTTTTAATCAACTTACAGATGAGTTGTGCATCGGTTGTTGTTGCAGGTTTGTAGGATTGGATCATTGCACCGACTGTGGCTGGTTTGGTGGATACTGATCACTTAGAGTAAGCCATCCAATGGCATCTGAGATATCTTATTCCCATCTGAGACAAAGACTGGGTAGGTCTTTAAAGAGTATTCATAGATTTCATTAGATGGGATGCATCATGGGGTTATCGATGCTGATGTTTATTTAAGAGATTATTGAACAACCAATCCAGCCTCTCAGCAAAGGGTCAGCAACTCTGAGCAAACATCACATACATATAACAGAAGGCTGAGCGAGTTACAGAGATTCCAACATCTTCAATAGCTTTACATTGTGTTAGGACTCAGAAGGGCCAGTAACCCCAACTAGTAGACATCAGCAATTTGTTTAATTTCAAATACAAATTTGCCCAAATTATGTACAATTCAGAAGCTTCCAAATATACAAATTCTTTTTAAAATGGAAATGAACTGAAAAATAATTTGTATTGAATCAAAACAAATTATTTTGGATCCATTCATTTTAAGAAGCATAGCAAATTGGGGACTTATCTATTAGCAAAGTAATTGTTATTAAATTAGCTTATTTCTTAATTATGCCATTTCAGCTGTTTAATAGATAGCTCACTAATTTGGTATCCTTACTTTGGATTGCCCTAATTAAGAATACTAAATTGAGGACTTATCTACGAAAGAACTGAGAGATCAAAAGTAAGAAAACACTCCTTTTTTTTTGTATAAATGTTAAAGGGACACTCCAGGCACCCAGACCACTTCTGCCCATTGGAGTGGTCTGGGTGCCAACTCCCACTATCCTTAACCCTGCAAGTGTAATTAGTGCAGTTTTTCATAAACTGCACTAATTGCCTAGCAGGGTTAAGTCCTCCTCTAGTGGCTGTCTGTGGCGTACAATTTGGCATCGGTGTTGAGGAGCGATATTGGTCGGAAGTTGGGGCAGTGAGTTTGCCTGGCTTAGGGAGGGTGATAATATGTGCCATTAGTAATTTCTCTGGGAGTGTACCTGTTTGCGTGGCTCGGTTAAATAGCTGCGTGAGGTAAGGTGATAAGATGTGTTGGAATGTTTGATAGTATAGGTTAGTGAAGTCGTCAGGGCCTGGTGCTTTGTTTTTCGGTAATGCCCTGATTGCGGCTGTTACCTCTTGTGTTGTCACGGGAGCCGTTAGTTCTGATATCTGGGTGGGTGATAGTGTCGGTAGTTGAGTGGTTTCTAGGTATGAGTGTATGTCTTCATCTCTTTGTTTTAAGTGGGTTGCGTTCTCTAGGGTATATAGCCCTCCATAGTAGGAGGCGAAGGCATTGCTCACAAAGATTGAGTAGTATACTACCTCACCTGATACATACAGATCAAGTGGGCTTTGTGGCTGGGAGGCAGGGATCAGATAACACACGCAAGGTACTGGACCTGGTGCATAGTGTGAGGAGGGGGGAGCCGGAGGCCTCCTGGTGTCCCTAGACGCTGAGAAGGCCTTCGATCGTCTCAGTTGGTTCTTCCTGCAGGCTGTACTACACAAATTTCCATTCCCACAGCAATTTACTAATGTGATCAGAGCCTTATACAACCATCCAACAGCCAAAGTAGTGACAGCTGGGTTCTGCTCAGACACCTTTCAGATCTCAAATGGGACGAGACAGGGCTGCTTGCTGTCACCCCTGCTATACGTCTTAGCATTAGAGCCACTAGCAGCCAAAATTAGGGACGAAATCTCCATAAAACGGGTCAAGCTGGGCACTAAAGAATACAAACTAAGCCTATTTGCGGACGACATCTTTCTTACACTAACAGAGCCGTACATCTCACTGCCTAACCTCATGAAACACATAGAGCAATATGGGAAATACTCCTATTATAAACTCAACTTAACCAAAACACAGGCTATGGGGATTAATATACACAAACAACAAATGGAAATACTAAAAGAGAAATTTTCCCTAGATTGGTGCACAGCCTTCCTAAACTTCCTAGGCCTGAAAATCGCAAAAAACCCGACAGCCCTATTCAAACTTAACTACCTAAGCATTCTATCAAACTTTAAAGACACTCTAAAACTCACCTGGGAAGGGAAGTACATATCTTGGGTGGGCCGCATAACAGCGGTTAAAATGACACTCCTCCCTAAACTCCAATATCTGTATAGAACCTTACAAATACCACTGCCTAACAGCTTCTTTCTCACGACCCAAAACTTACTCCTCAGATTCGTGTGGCAAAACAAAAAAGTAAGAATAGCCACAAAGGTCATACAGAGAGATGTCATCACAGGCGGTCTAGGGTTCCCCGACATACAAACTTATTACAAAGCAGCAATACTCCATACAATCTCACAACTGAAACCACAACCCGACCAACCACAATGGCTCCAGATAGAATCCCACTGGGCTCACGACTCCACAATCTACTCATACCTCTGTACCCCAAAACAATGCAGACCCCCAACACACCACTTGCTCCCCACATCCCATTTATTACTCGAAATATGGGACTCAGTGAAAAACAGCATAACGGCCTACCAACCAATACCCCTAGCGACCCCAATGGAAGTAATGTCTAGGATAATACCCACATTGGATCAAAAAAGGTGGTTGGAGCATGATATCAAATATATTGAACAGCTATATGACAGAAGGGAGCTCATGCAGTTTCCGGTATTGCAAACCATGTACAATCTCCCGAACCGAATGCTGTTTCCGTACCCACAGCTTAAGTCATATCTGGCGCACACCCGACCCCAAGCACTAAACACTGAATCACTCCAGAAGCTTTCTACATTTGAGAAAATCTGAACGAACGCACTGCCCCCCAAAAAGGTGATATCACTGTGTTATAAAGCTCTGACTCACAGACTAAAGTAAAACTTACATATAAATAGGCTTGGCACAAAGAATTAAACCAAACAATACGTGAGGAACGCTGGGCGAAAGCGTACTCATCACACAGAGGCATCACATCATGCACTAACCACTTAGAACTCCAAAGAAAAATACTATATCGCTGGTACCTGGTGCCAGACAGAATACACAAAATATGGCCACAATCCTCCACAAATCAATGCTGGAGGTGCAAGGATAAGGTGGGAATGATGTTGCACACGTGGTGGACCTGTGATATCTTACAACCTTTCTGGCGCAAGGTTGCGCATCTCATTCAACAAACCACGAACACCAAAATAGAACCCACAGTAGAGATGTGCCTCTTATATATCCCTTCAGAAAACATATCTAGGGCCCAATGGGCAGTTATCTACCATATATTAATATCAGCTGCGATGGTGATAGCCAGGTTATGGAAATCACCTACAACACCAAACTTCCATACCCTCCTCAACCAAATCAACACTAACTGGCAATATGAAACGATGCTTGCACACCAAAGAGACCTGAACAAGTCAATGGCAAAAGCCAACTTGATGTGGAAAGAATATTGGGAGGTAAACAAAAGCCGATGACATCCCTCCAATCTCCCACACATCTTCCCTGATACCCCATTGGACACAGGTACACACACGACAGGTGCCACAATAGTATGAAACTTTACCGACGCCCAACGAATACAGGACAAACACATGTACACAAGGTACAGCAAATGACGGCACTCATCCACGCATAAAGTCTCAAAGAATAGAGGAGATGAAGGGGAGGAACAAAGTCCTAAACCACTAGTTAAAAGCAGAGGACTAGCTAAGACTTAGTCACAACCCAGTAAATCAGAGGCTAACAACCAACAAGAACCAAGTCAAGGGTCAGACAAAGTGTCACAGCTCAAAGCAGTTGAATAACCTTTACCTAATGGTACGTTACTGATGGCAACCCCAACCCTCTTCCCCCTCCCCCCCCCAACCACCACCACCCTACCACCTATGAGTAATACTAAACATTACATTGATGATATGACGTTATTGACTATGATGTAAATCATGTAAACCCTGTTTTTACTTTTCCCATCCTTATTTCTTCTGTACCCCATACTTTTGTAAAATAAAAATGGTCAAATTGAAAAAAAAAAGAAAATGTATTATTGTGTGATTAAGAAAATACAGAAATTGCATGTTCCATAAGTGAAAGGATATACACTGATCAGCCACAACATTAAAACCACTGACAAGTGAAAGGTTTAACATTGATTGTATAATTACCATGGGACCGTGCCACTTGCAGGTCTTAAAGGATCGGTAGCTAATGTATTGGTGCCAGATACACATTCAGAGGTCTTGTGTCTCAATACATCAGAGATATCTTGGCAGCACATGGGGGACTTACACGATATTGGGCAGGTAGTTTTAATGTTGTGGCTGATCAGTGTATTTAAAAAGTGTTACTCAGTTTCTTAGTGTTCTATTTATCTAACCATCTATAGCACATTTGACACAAGGATGAATAGATCATTATTTTAAGGTTAATACAAACAAACAATCTCTTAACGGACCAATATAAACAAATCAAAATTATAAGTTGAGTTTTATAAGAAAAGTCACGCATGAGTCACATGATAAAGTAACTGATTGATAGCTTGTTTCTGGAGTCCCACTTAGAAATGCATTTTAGTAAGTAAACTTAGAATAAAAATATAGAGAAATTTGTGTATTTAGAAATCTGAAAAAATACTTAGTCTCCCCTTCTTACTTTGAGCTAGCAGGTCATTTCCTCAGTTAATGGAACTGAATAATTAGCAGTAATTATGCTATGGCTACTTTTATATAGCCCAAAACCTTCCAATTATCCCACTGTGAAATTGCAACTTTTCTACATTAGTTATAATGAGCTTGCATTTACTAGTTTTGGTGCTGAGGACATAATCTGCCAACTCCGTGAAGAATACACATAAAACTGTGTGTCTACCTTATAAGACTCTGCTGTTTACATAATAAAATGTCTTCAAAATGTATGTATGAACAGTGGAGTTCAAAATGAACGGAACATACTGAGTGTTTAAGTCTGCCTCACCCTGTGCAGATTTAATGTATATCTTATCATGACCAATAGAGGATGTGTACACAAAAGCAACGTTAGATGTCTCATTATCTTTTTCATTGAGCCATAACAAAGCTAAGGATTAACAACATCTGTACTGAGGTAATATTGCTGAATATATAAAAATACATAAATAATTCCAACAATACTTGTTGAAGAACATTAGAGGACCATGGAAGTCACCCAAGCCACTTCAATTCAATGAATTGACCTAAGTTCAGTGGTCCTGTCAATTAAATGGACACTATAGTCACCAAAACAGCTTTAGCTTAATGAAGCTGTTTTGATGTATAGATCAGGCCTCTGCCGCTTCACTGCTCAATATTGTGCCACTTTGTTTATGCATCCCTAGTCACACCTCCCTGCATGTAACTTACATTGCCTTACTAAGCATTTCCTGTAGTCATCTAATGTTTACACTTCCTTTATTGCAAATAATGTTTAATTTAGAATTTCTTATCTCCTGCACTGTTAATAGCTGAATAGACCCTGCATGAGCCTCCTGTATGTAATTAAACTTCAATAGTGATGTCGCGAACACGAAATTTTCGGTTCGCGAATGGCGAATGCGAACTTCCGCAAACGTTCGCGAACTGGCGAAACCGGGCGAACCGCCATTGACTTCAATGGGCAGGCGAATTTTAAAACCCACAGGGACTGTTTCTGGCCACAAAAGTGATGGAAAAGTTGTTTCAAGGGGACTAACACCTTGACTGTGGCATGCCGGAGGGGGATCAATGGCAAAACTCCCATGGAAAATTACACAGTTGATAAAGAGTCTGGTTTTAATCCATAAAGGGCATAAATCACCTAACATTCCTAAATCGCAATGGATATGGATTGACACCTGACATATGGATTGACACCTGTCCTCAGAGACCCTGATACACACTGACACAGAGCAGAATAGGGACTGTTCCCCCTACATAGGGTCACTTGGCAGATATGGATTGACACCTGTCCTCAGGGACCCTGATACACACTGACACAGAGCAGAATAGGGACTGTTCCCCCTACATAGGGTCACTTGGCAGATATGGATTGACACCTATCCTAATGATCCTTGATACACACTGACGCAGAGCAGAAGAGGAACTGTTCCCCCTACATAGGGTCACTTGGCAGATATGGATTGACACCTGTCCTCAAAGCCCCTGATACACACTGACAAAGAGCAGAATAGAGACTGTTCCCCATCCTCAAAGCCCCTGATACACACTGACAAAGAGCAGTATAGAGACTGTTCCCCCTACATAGGGTCACTTGGCAGATATGGATTGACACCTGTCCTCAAAGCCCCTGATACACACTGACACAGAGCAGAATAGAGACTGTTCCCCGTCCTCAGAGACCATGATACACACTGACACAGAGCAGAATAGAGACTGTTACCCCTACATAGGGTCACTTGGCAGATATGGTGTGGTCGTGGGAGGAGGAGGATGACTTTCACCTCTTCCCCTGTTAGATTCCCGTTGTGCTGTGACATCACTCTTATACGCTGTGTAAAGCATACTTTTTAATTTATTTTGCAAATGCTGCATCCTTTCCGACTTGTAACTCAGTAACATTTCCGCCACTGTCTGCTTATACCGGGGGTCTAGTAGCGTGGACACCCAGCACAGGTCGTTTTCCTTCAGCCTTTTTATACGAGGGTCCCTCAACAGGCACGACAGCATGAAAGACCCCATTTGCACAAGGTTGGATGCCGAGCTACTCATTTCCCGTTCCTCCTCCTCACACAGAACAGAATAGGGACTGTTCCCCCTACATAGGGTCACTTGGCAGGTATGGATTGACACCTGTCCTCAAAGCCCCTGATACACACTGACAAAGAGCAGAATAGAGACTGTTCCCCCTACATAGGGTCCCTTGGCAGATATGGATTGACACCTGTCCTCAAAGCCCCTGATACACACTGACACAGAGCAGAATAGAGACTGTTCCCCGTCCTCAGAGACCATGATACACACTGACACAGAGCAGAATAGAGACTGTTACCCCTACATAGGGTCACTTGGCAGATATGGCGTGGTCGTGAGAGGAGGAGGATGACTTTCACCTCTTCCCCTGTTAGATTCCCGTTGTGCTGTGACATCACTCTTATACGCTGTGTAAAGCATACTTTTTAATTTATTTTTCAAATGCTGCATCCTTTCCGACTTGTAATTCAGTAACATTTCCGCCACTGTCTGCTTATACCGGGGGTCTAGTAGCGTGGACACCCAGCACAGGTCGTTCTCCTTCAGCCTTTTTATACGAGGGTCCCTCAACAGGCACGACAGCATGAAAGACCCCATTTGCACAAGGTTGGATGCCGAGCTACTCATTTCCCATTCCTCCTCCTCACACAGAGCAGAATAGGGACTGTTCCCCCTACATAGGGTCACTTGGCAGGTATGGATTGACACCTGTCCTCAAAGCCCCTGATACACACTAACACAGAGCAGAATAGGGACTGTTCCCCCTACACAGGGTCACTTGGCAGATATGGATTGACACCTGTCCTCAAAGCCCCTGATACACACTGACAAAGAGCAGAATAGAGACTGTTCCCCCTACATAGGATCTCTGACTCAGGGGGCGTGTCCAGAATGGGCGTAATCACGGCCTTGATGGACAATCGAGTTCTGGCCAACATGAGGCGAGACTGCTCCTCGTGGCATACCCTGATCCATTTTGGCAAGTCATTTACGGCCCGCTTCCAACAATCGATATACTGGCCGTAAATTTCAGGTCTACCCGATACAGCCACGTGTACGCGCTGCACCAGATTAGGATCAAGACTACCATGTGGAGGCCATGCAGCCACCAAGGCATGCCATTCCCTACTACATAAAGTAGTCAGGCGTGTTGGGGACATCTTTACTCCAAAATCATATACATTGTATCCCTTTTTAAAGTTCTTTAACATGCATTCTAAGGGAACAAACACACTTCCAACAGTCACACTCGTTCCCCTTGGCAACAGCACCACATGGTACGGTTACTAGGCCAAACGCACACAACAAAACATACAGGGAATTCCCGTACACACACAGCTGTTACACCAGTCACTAAATAACTAGTACTGTACCTTTTGGCGAAACTATACAATCACCCACGTTATAATTCTCAATATTTAAATTACCCGTCTATAACACACCCTAGTAACATCGTCTTTACAAACAGTAGTTATAGTACAGTTAGCATTGGTTAAAGTACAATTTTAAAGTCACAGTTCAGTTAGTAGTGGTTATGATGTTAAACATACAACATAAACGACAGTTATTAGTGGTTATTTACAGTATCAGTAATTATAATACATGGTTATGGTATCGTGCGCTATGATACAGTTACACACTATTCACACTCTCGCTAGACGGCCGAGCTCACGCTATCTAGCAAGATATACACTCTACTACAATAATTTTTAACACATTTACAGTTTCCCAACTAATCTATTGGCCAGTACCTCGAGGGACTACCTAAAACAATTTACATCCGTTTTGGTTAGCCGTCGCTGCCCAAGCACCACATATAGCGAACTAGAGGGTGGAATTTAAACAGAGCCCTCTTAGTCTATCTACTCTATCAATAGTCTAGTGGGTTCCAAATTTACACGCCTTCCCACTTAGCCAAGATAGGTTTAGATCTAGCGGACAGAATATACAACAGACTCCGCTTAGTCTCCCGGTCCCTCCGACCTAGCGAACAATATATACACCCTAGATACGCTAGTCTAGATAAGACACCAGTGTCCGGCTTGGGCTATTTACACAGGACCCAGCCTGACTCCAAACCAAGATTAAATGGGCTGACTACAGGGCGTTTAATTACAAGCGGTGCGCCTTCGCTCCTTCCCTCTACTGAGGGGGCCAATTCCATACACAATACAAACCCCTTATGGGCCTACCGCACAATCGGTATCCAATACCCCTAGTGGGTCCACCGTCTTAAACATTAGTCGTCTTACCTCCTCGTTCCTTAACCTGAGTTCACACTCATCGACGGGGGGCACCCCAGCACCTACTACGTAGAGGCCGATGATCTCCTGGACAACAGACCAGTGGCGCCGAGACGAAGGGAGGTCCACGCAAAAGTTCAGGGGTGCAGCCGTAGGGAGCGTGGGCAAAGATAGACGCCTCACGCCTCTGCTCTCAGCTACCGTTGAACGATGAGATTCCCGGCCAATGCACCAAATGATACCGGAGAAACTGACGGAAGCCAAGCACAGAGAGATGGACACAGGTTTCTTCAGGAAGTAATAGATCTTTATTCGATTCACCGACCGGGACTCAGAGGGACTAATGTCACCAAAAACAGCTCAAATCTGAGCCCTGATCGTACAGTGTAGGCACCTTATATAGACATATAGCTCCTCCTATAATCAGTTCCAGCTACACGTACTCTTACCCAATCAACAGAATAGAGACTAAATTCCTGTTTGACCACATGGCTTGCCCAGCACAATGGAGGAGGGGAATACTCGTATATCCTGTATTCCTGCACATGCTCCGTACACTACTGATTGTATCGTTGCCACGTGCAACCAGCCGACCGACACATCAGCATATGCACGTGCACATACCACGTGGCAATCTCGGCCTACTAAATTTATTTTTACAGAGATTCCACCACAGTATTACACCATCTCACTGTAAGGTATCACACCATCTCACTGTAAGGTATCACACCATCTCACACTAAGGTATAACACCATCTCGCTGTAAGGTATCACACCATCTCACTGTAAGGTATTGCACCATCTCACAGTAAGGTATCACACACTTTTTAAATGTCCTCTAGGTACCATAACCTTTATTCTGTGCTGTAGTATTTATAGAGCACAGACTGCCCCTTTAAATTATATTAGGCAAAATGCCTACGTATGATAACATTGACTTTTATAATATTCCCTACTCTGGATCTTAATATAGCATCCAATAGTTCCTTTGATTTTTTTTCATCCCATGAGTTGTTCCGAGCTTTACAGCCCATTACACTTTATTGGGTATTAAGTCTGGTATCACTCACTGCCCTTACTGTGAAGACTATCCCAGGATACAAACATAGTACTGGTGGTGTTTATTATTCCTTTATTATCTTTAAACACATACACACTATACAGGGAGTGCAGAATTATTAGGCAAGTTGTATTTTTGAGGATTAATTTTATTATTGAACAACAACCATGTTCTCAATGAACCCAAAAAACTCATTAATATCAAAGCTGAATATTTTTGGAAGTAGTTTTTAGTTTGTTTTTAGTTATAGCTATTTTAGGGGGATATCTGTGTGTGCAGGTGACTATTACTGTGAATAATTATTAGGCAACTTAACAAAAAACAAATATATACCCATTTCAATTATTTATTTTTACCAGTGAAACCAATATAACATCTCAACATTCACAAATATACATTTCTGACATTCAAAAACAAAACAAAAACAAATCAGTGACCAATATAGCCACCTTTCTTTGCAAGGACACTCAAAAGCCTGCCATCCATGGATTCTGTCAGTGTTTTGATCTGTTCACAATCAACATTGCGTGCATCAGCAACCACAGCCTCCCAGACACTGTTCAGAGAGGTGTACTGTTTTCCCTCCTTGTAAATCTCACATTTGATGATGGACCACAGGTTCTCAATGGGGTTCAGATCAGGTGAACAAGGAGGCCATGTCATTAGATTTTCTTCTTTTATACCCTTTCTTGCCAGCCATGCTGTGGAGTACTTGGACGTGTGTGATGGAGCATTGCCCTGCATGAAAATCATGTTTTTCTTGAAGGATGCAGACTTCTTCCTGTACCACTGCTTGAAGAAGGTGTCTTCCAGAAACTGGCAGTAGGACTGGGAGTTGAGCTTGACTCCATCCTCAACCCCGAAAAGGCCCCACAAGCTCATCTTTGATGATACCAGCCCAAACCAGTACTCCACCTCCACCTTGCTGGCGTCTGAGTCGGACTGGAGCACTCTGCCCTTTACCAATCCATCCATCTGGCCCATCAAGACTCACTCTCATTTCATCAGTCCATAAAACCTTAGAAAAATCAGTCTTGAGATATTTCTTGGCCCAGTCTTGACGTTTCAGCTTGTGTGTCTTGTTCAGTGGTGGTCGTCTTTCAGCCTTTCTTACCTTGGCCATGTCTCTGAGTATTGCACACCTTGTGCTTTTGGGCACTCCAGTGATGTTGCAGCTCTGAAATATGGCCAAACTGGTGGCAAGTGGCATCTTGGCAGCTGCACGCTTGACTTTTCTCAGTTCATGGGCAGTTATTTTGCGCCTTGGTTTCTCCACACGCTTCTTGCGACCCTGTTGACTATTTTGAATGAAACGCTTGATTGTTCGATGATCACGCTTCAGAAGCTTTGCAATTTTAAGAGTGCTGCATCCCTCTGCAAGATATCTCACTATTTTTTACTTTTCTGAGCCTGTCAAGTCCTTCTTTTGACCCATTTTGCCAAAGGAAAGGAAGTTGCCTAATAATTATGCACACCTGATATATGGTGTTGATGTCATTAGACCACACCCCTTCTCATTACAGAGATGCACATCACCTAATATGCTTAATTGGTAGTAGGCTTTCGAGCCTATACAGCTTGGAGTAAGACAACATGCATAAAGATGATGATGTGGTCAAAATACTCATTTGCCTAATAATTCTGCACTCCCTGTATAGATATATATATATATATATATATATATATATATATATATTATTTATTTATGTATGTATTTATATATAAAATATTTTACCTGTATTTTTTTTTAACATTTTATATCTTTAGATTTTTTTAAAGGATATTTGCTTTTTAGTTTGTTTTAGCCACATAGTGCTTATAAAATCAAGTGTTTTATATTTTTAAATCAGGTGAATTATATCTTACATGAGATTTCTGAACTTGAAAATTGCAGACTTTCCCCTGTTAGGTGGGGAATTTGAATATTCCATCACAAACCCCACACACGTCTACAGCTCACACCACTGCAATAAGGCAACTTAGAAGCCAAGTGACTTCCCTCGTTTATCGATGTTGCACAGAAGACCAATGTGCATTGTCATGGAAAAAGACAGGGGAATTGATCACTCTTTTCTGACAGATGCGAAGATTAAATAGGACCAAATTGTTTCCTGTGTCTGTGGGTATATTATTCCAAATCCATCATTTGACTCGAGCTTCTAGCAAATGAAAACCAAAAATCTATATATATCATTACTTCCACAGAAGGTCCGTTCTCAAGAGAAATACACAGCATTTGCTTAGCTTAATTATATGGCTGACACACAGTATTTGTTTAGCCTTGATGTACAATATTTAATATATTTAGTTTGGGTATTTGAGTTGCACCGTAAGATTTTCAAGGTTATTCAAAATATTATTCAAGGTTATGTCAAAATGTCACTGGATGGACGAGATTCTGGTAAAAATGACCAAATTCTGATTGCAATTTCTCATATTTACTAAAGTCAAATACAGTTGGAATCCAATCGGCCCAAGAAAATCTGCAGCAATCGACTTGGAGACATTCAGGTTAAAAGTGGTGCTTTCATATCTGTATATTTAAAAATATATAGGATTTGGATAGTTCACAAAGCACCAATTTTAAACTGAAAAGAGGATGCACATTCTTAAATTATCATAATTTGCTTTCATGCAAGCGAATGATCATTTTAAGCAGTGGGCAAATAGTCAATTAACCCTCGGCAATGCACAAACATGTATTCCTTACCCTATAGTGTTAAAACCACCATCTAGCCCCCCTGGGCCCCAAATGCCTTCATAGATATTGCAAAATCTTACTGTATTCAAGCCTGAAGCTGTAACTCTGCTTGTTTTTCTGAGGCAAACAGCATGCAGTGTGCTGACATCATCAGAAGTGATAGCCTGATCCAATCACAATGCTTCCCCATAGGATTGTCTGAGACTGTCAAAGAGGCAGATCAGGGGCAGAGCCAGCATGATTCAAACACAGTCTTGGCCAATCAGTATCTCCTCATAGAGATGAATTGAATCAATGAATCTCTATGAGGAAAGTTCAGTGTCTGCATGCTGAGGGAGGAGATACTGAATGTTTGGATGCATTTTAGGCAGCCATGACCCAGGAAGGATCTCTAACAGCCATCTGAGGAGTGGCCAGTGAAGTTATCATTAGGCTGTAACGTAAATACTGCATTTTCTCTGAAAAGACCGTGTTTACAGCAAAAAGACTGAAGATAATGATTCTACTCACCAGAACAAATTCAATAAGCTGTAGTTGTTCTGGTGACTATAGTGTCCTTTTAACCATGCGGAGGCTGGCCAGAGCTTGCAAGCCAGCTACCACATTTTAAAAGTTAAAACATTAGCCCCTTAAGGACACATGACGTGTGACATGTCATGATTCAGTTTTATTCCAGAAGTAAATAAATAATCCCTATCTTACTACAAAGGAGCTTTAACATCTTCCTATGCCTAGGCATGTCTACTAAAAGTATAAAACTAGCAACTGTGCATCCATAACCGAGTGATTGGGCAATCATAACTGGGGTAGACATAATCACCCCGTGCCCTTACCCTTAGGTATCAGGTAGGTTGCTGTAAAACAAGTATTTGGGGGTGGACAGATCACTGTCACCCACCTTTGCCCCACCCATGGCAGCAGAAGGAGGCTGTTTAAAAAAATAACCGTGGGTTATACAGTATGCCGCATACTTGTGCTCTCGTCTCCAACTGTGGTGAGTAGTTGAGAGCTATTATAATGTAATGAGTGTAACCTATTGTTCCATCCAGCCCCACCCATTCACAGCAGGTTGAAGCCCTAATATGAATATTCAGGGGGGAGGACCTATTGTCCCCCACAGCCCCAGTGGGTGGAGATCCTCATAAATTAAACAACAAGGCTGTAGATATGCTATTGTCTATCTTACCCCAACATAGAGGCATGTCGAATATCGCTCTCTTTCCTCTCTTTCATTCCCCAATGCCCTACCCACCTATCATTAGTAATAAATGCTTCCACTCACGCCCGTCACCCTAATAATAGGGAAGGGAGGCCAAAACATTCATACCTGTGATGAGGCATGTCAGATGATGCACCCATTGCGATTAACAGGAAGTATAAAACAAGTTTAATACCGTAAGGTACGAAGGTATCCAGGGACTTCACCCAGGGCCGGCACTACCATTAAGGCGAATAAGGCATTCGCCTAGGGCGCCAGCCTCTGGGGGGCACCCACTGGGTGGTTTCCCGATGGGCTGCCCTGCTGCTGTCTGGGGATGCTGTGCTGGGTGAGCGACTCCTTAGCCACCCCCCAGCGCAGCCATTCAGCTGCTGGGCTCCCTCTGCAGCCGATTACCTGCTCAGGGAATGGGGTTTACTGTAACCCCATCCCCTGAGCAGAGCACTGTGGTTCCTGCAGGCTGGGGGAAGCCGGGATGTATACTGGTCTGTGAACACAGGAAGCACTCGGAGTTAACACTGGAGTTAATACTGAGTGTTCCGTTACTCTAAACCTCCTATATATGTTAATCTTAGTAAAGTGTCCTGAAATTAGTAGTAAATATGAAACAGAAAATGCGAGATAGGATTATGGGAATAATTAACAAAATATTGAGTTAGTGAGTTGACAGATGAGTTTTTATGGTTGTGCCAGAATTACCAAGTTGGAGCAATGATTTTCTTGGTTTTCAGCTCATGAAAAATCACTTTGTTTTTCAAAGAGCATTAGCCCCCCAAAATTATTTATTTATTTATAAAATATTTTACCAGGCTGGATACATTGAGATTTCTCTCGTTTTCAAGTATGTCCTGGGTCCACAAAACATTGCATTGTTACAATAATACAAAAAATACAATGTACAAACCATATATATATATATAATATGCTGGAAAAGATGAAGAGTGCATCAGGATTCCAGTGACAGCCAGTTTAGCTCTTTTAACATGTCACAGTGGTGGGTAAAGTAATTACATTCTAGTACAAAGCGGCAGAATGAATTATATAACATATTAAGTTTATTAAGGTGGGTTTGCGGTGCAGGTGCTGTTTCCTTACTGTAGGGCTTAGGCAGGATTTGTTTCTGTACAGGGCACCTAGTTTGGGGTAAAGTTTTTAAGAGGTTTTTTTCAATGTTAAGGCCAAAGGATAGATTAGGGTCTAGCAACATACCTAGATATTTAAAAGAACAGACTGCTGTCAGTGTGCTATTTGAATTTGTTCTGATACACAGTTGTTGATTTTGTAGTTTACGTAATTTAGGTACAGTTCCAAAGATCATTGTAACAGTTTTATCAGTGTTTAGGAAGAGTTTGTTATCTGCTATCCACTTTTCGACCTCTGTGAATTGGTTTTGGATCACAGCCTCAAGCTGCGTTAGCTTGGGTTTACTAGCGTAGATAACAGTGTTGCCTGCATACATGTGTACAGTTGAGGATTTGCAGACGTTAGGCAAATCATTTATAAATAATGTGAATAGAAGGGGGCCAAGTATGGAGCCTTGGGGAACACCACACATGACTGGAAGAGGGAGGGAAGCGCTATCAGAAATGGCCACATATTGCAATTGGTCTGAAACATACGATCGAAACCAGGTTAGCGGACGATCACCAATGCCTGAGTTTTGCAAAAGAATGCCATGGTCTACTGTGTCTAAAGCCTTGGGAAAATCAAGGAAAACAGGCCTAGTTAAGTCTCCTTGTTCTATGCCAGTGTGGATGTCATTGTAAACTTTTAAGATGGCAGTCGAATTTGCGTGATTTGGATGAAAGCCTAATTGATCAGGGGTCAGATAGTTTGATCGTTGATAGTATTCACATAGTTGCGTGTGGACACATTTTTCCAAGATTTTTGACAATACTGGGAGCAATGATATTGGGCGATAGTTAAATACCAAAGTATTGTCACCACTTTTATGGATAGTTACAACTTTTGCAGTCTTCCAAAGTTTGGGTATGTATCCTGACACCAGGGATTCATTGATAAGGGTAGTGACAGGTTTAGCAATTGATGGCGCACTGAGCTTCAGCAACATTGCTGGGATTTGATCTGGTCCACACTGGTTTTTAATTTTTAAATTATTAAGATGTTTATTAACAACACTAACAGGCACGAGTCTAAAAATTTAATTTCTCTATATGAGGATTTTGAAGATTTGGCAGAGCCTGATCTTTATTTGCGGTCTGAAAATGTTAGCAACCAGGGTGGTAGCACATCAAACAGAATAATTATTAAAGGCATTTGCTACATCTAGGGGGTGTTGCAGTGTTTGCTTGTCCATTTTGACAGTGGAGGGTTGGGAGTGGATTGTGGGGGTTTGTATGCTATTTGTATGCTATTTATGATTTTCCAGAAGATTCTTGGGTTTGATAGGTTGTTCAAATTTTCACTGAAATATTGGGCCTTTGCCATTTTTGTTTGTTTTGTGCATGCATTTCGCCATTGTCTGTAAGTACAGTGATCGTTCATGGAGCCAGTACCCTTGAACTTTGACCACAATGAATCTCTAAACTGGTACATTTGAATGAGGTCAGCTGTAACCCAGGGCAGGCGTGTCCCTTTTAGTCGCACTTTACGCAGAGGGGCTATGTCAGAAAGGGAATGCACCGGAGAGTAAGGTGGGCGGTAGATTCCAGCAACAGTGATAATGTTAGTGAAAGGGATCTCAATAGTGCCAGAAAGGAAATCAAAGGTAGAAGGGGAGTTATAGATTTTTAAAGGAGTACATTTTATGGAATTGTCAACATAAATAACAATGCATCCTCCTCTCTTTGCTCTGTCATTTCTAAAACACGAATAACCCTGTATTGCAATGGCGGAGTCTGGTATTTTAGTCGTTAACCATGATTCTGAGAGCACAATGATTTTTGGTTTGTAATATGAACACCAGGCTTGCAGTGCATCCAGTTTAGGGAGCAAGCTACGGATGTTGCAGTGCACAAAAGAGAGGCCTTTTTGAGTGGGGAGATTAGGACTAGAATTAACTGGGGGACCAGGGTTAGACTCCACATCATTTGCAAGAGCAAGTAACATAAGGAATAGGAATTTAGACATCATTTTTCTTTGGCTATATAGTGAATGTGATACTTTATAATTTTGTGAGGTGGGGGTAGGAGGGCTTTTTTTGTATAACTCTCCACCAGCACTCAGTAGATAAGTTACATAATTGCATCCTCAATAAATCACAACAGTGTCTTCACATTACTACTAGAGAATTTCCTAATTTATTGAGTCTAACATTTTGGGCTGTATTTATCAAGGCAACACTGGAGAAATACTAAAAGTTGGTGAAGATAGCAGAAATATTCGTTGGTTTCTATGGTAACTGCCTCACGATGACCTTTGACCTTATATATGAAGGAATAGTATATCTTCTAAGGGTTAAAGTTAAAAATGTGAAAACAAAACAACATTAAGCAAAAAAAAGTAATGTTCTTTGTTAAATGGGAACATTTGGAAAACAGAAGTAAAGAATATTAGAAGACAAGCAAGCATTACAATCCTAATAGTGTTGAATCAGCTGAAGATACCCCTGACGCTCGAGTTCTTTGCAGAAGCTCACATGACGAACCAGATGCTCTGTGTAACTTAGCGATGCTGCAACAAAGAATTTGGATTTAATACTGGCTATTACTTCCACAAAAATTCAGACGGGGGCCTATTGAAAGGAAATAATCGGCTCAGCGAATCTGAAAGCAGAAACAAGCAAAAATGCCTGTAACCTTGGCCTCGCATCATATACATTAGCCATCATTCCTGACAGCAGAGTAAGATAATGAATTCATTTCAAAATGTGAGCATATACACAAACTGCAGCACCTTTTTTTTAAAACAAGGTATTCAAGTCATTTCCTATATATTTAAGTGACAGGAGAGGGTAATCTTTTGGATCTGAAATTTGGTGCTTGTGTTCCTGACAACTGAGAACACCGGCTCAAGAAAATAACTGCTAGGTCTTCTCTGGAACTCTAATGAGAATTAAGGTCAGAACGTGTATCTCTGCATAGTAATTAGACTATAAATAATTAATAACGGAAAGGTTAACTGGCAATTTGACAAGGGGTCCAGTGGTGACATCTGGAATCAAGATAGTCTGCTTTAGTTAATGTATCTTCCATGTCATGTGAGGGCAGAGATGGAATGGTCCAGAAAATAAGCTGGTGGACCAGGATCATAAAGAAAGCCGATGGGCAGAGAAAGTCCTGGGTCGAACCTGGAAATGTATCAAGCCATCTAGTTTTCTCATCTTCCAACATTAATATTTCACTATACCCTACTTTATGGTTTTAAGTATTTTTGTTTTAGTAAAATAATGGTTTATACTGCTTTCTGAACAGTATTTTATTTTTGTACCCAAACACCATAGTGTCTAATGTCCACCAAGTTATTTTTTTATTGTTCTCATGTCTTTTTCCCAAAAACAATGGGCAATGTTTGACTGAAAGGTCACAATGAAGTTTCTTTCCAATACTACCTACTTGTCTAAATTTGGTACAGAGGCGTCAGCTCAATTTATAAAACATCCAGGTAATTTTTTTGTTCAGAGTCCTTGTCTGCATTGTAACAATGTTCAGTGTGCTGACCCTTGGCTCTGGTTAATATGTTTAAAACTAGGACAAGCCACAAGCCAAGCACAGTTTCTCTCTATTGATCCAACCAAGTGAGTGTGCTTGAATCGCTTACTTGTAATTCAGATTGTACAGCCTGCTCCTATGGCAAAGCCCCGTTGTTCTCTTATACACTGCTGTCATCATGTCTGTCGATTTGATGGATTCTAGACTTGGAGATTCGGTTTTGTCTAGAATTGAAATGTGGCTGAATTTGGGATGATTGCGTGTTGGGTAGAATTTTCAAATCTGAATTCCAAATAAGCCGAATAGTGTGATAGCGGGGCTGTTTTATTTAATTCTGATTGCTGAAGTAGCTACTGCCACTTAAAATCAACTTTGAATCACTAATTTACAGTTTGAGTTTTTTTCATTTTTTTCATTATTATTATTATTATTATTATTATTATTATTATTATTATTATAGGGATACTATAGGTGCTGTTTTTCCAACTTTTTAGGGATTCCAATATTTTAATCAAACTAAGTTTTTCCAAACCATACCAAAAAAATTTTGAACCTTGACATTTTCAAAATCAGCACAAAATCAGTTGGGAAGAACCAAAATGTTTTGCCGTGTACAGGTTTAATGAAAGCCAGCTTCACCACTGATGTCAGGTTTGCAAAAATATACAAACATTTTTAAGTAAATGTCCTTCTAGTAAGGTAGATTTGTCATCTAGAGATCATCACATCATCTGCTAGTGCTCTCTTTATGCTGCTAGAGGGAGAATTTGAAATAACTAGGGGAGAACTCAGTGTAAACAAAAGACAGAACAAAGAAATAGGTAGCGGGTAACAGACCAAGTAGCTAAACCAGATGGAACAGTCACAAGTACTGAACCAAATGGGACAGTCACAGTCTGGCCCCGCTTATCCTATTGTACCGCAGGGAGACTCCAGGGGTCTCCAGGGGCTTAACCCCTAAACTATATGAATGCAGAACAGACAGAAACAAATGCTAAAGGACTCAAACTTGAGAAAGTAATGAGACCCTAGGCATGCCTGGATATACGTATAGAATTTGGAAAAATAAAATAAAAGATATACACAGATACTGAAAACTGGATCCCCCCAGCCAGGGAGGACAGTGCTACAAAAGAAATAAATAGATAACTAAATCAAATTAAATAAAGTATATACAACCAATCTCTACTGTCTAATGGATCTGGGATATAGTCAAAAGACAGAGGACTATTATGGGATAGAGGGACAAAAATTAAAATAAAAAATCCGGGGGCGGGGCCTGACCGCAGAGCCGAATGGTCGTGTCTCCCTGGGGCTCCGCACCAAACGACTAAATAAGCCTAAAATATTGCCTACTCCAACGGAGAAAAGTCACAAAACTGACCCTAACAAGACACATGAAACGGGGACTCACCTGGGGACATCACTCATGAAGCACACCCGGACGGAATCTCCATCCTGGCTCCTGCGGCCTACACAAACGACTGGCGCAGGGGAGACGGCCGCTCCCCCACCGCCATCACAATCTACGGAAACTATGCAGAGCCCACGTTCCCCCCCCTATGGACCGGCGGGGGTTATCCCGGTCCGCACAGCAATGGCTCACAAGTCGCAATATATCCCGACGACCCAAAGAGGCATACTCCCCGACCGCAAGATGGAGGGGGAGGAACACGCGCCTAAAATGACGCCCTACCAGCCACTACATGAGCGGATAGACGCATTATTCCAGCGCTTCTGGGAGATGCTGGAGCGGCGGACGCCTCAACCGTCGCCTGCCTCCAGAAAGAAGGTGAGGGAGAGCGGGAGAGTGGGCCGGACCAACCCCTCCCCGGGCGCAGCAACGAAAATTGCACGCAAAGGCAAGGGCCCATCTAGGCCGAAGGTCATGAGGCTCACGCCTCTTGGGCACAAGCCACACCGCCGGGGGGCCACACACAGCAGGCGGTGGAAAAACATCGGGCCCCTCTGTAGCGTCCGCCAAGGAAAAGACCCGGCCTTTCAGAGCTCCCGAGTCTGTGGCCCAACAGTGCCGACCATTATTAAGGCCTGGAGCGGGGGAGAGGCTATACACCACCCGTACACCCGTGCCACTCACCGATACCCTCGGATGCTGTCTCGAGCAATGCCCAGCAGAGGTATTGGCTGACCGACCCCAAGGCCGTGAACCTCCCCCCCTGCACATGCCGGGCAGCAGAGAACTGACACGATACCTACCTAAAGATCACTCTCACTCCTAACTCCAGCAAACTACCGTCCGCGGCAGCTGCCCTGCTAAGCTGATAACGGGGGGACAAGACGCTCCAACCAGATCACCGGAGAGACCTCCTAGCACCTGTTCCTGGACCTAAACATCGGTCGTTAAACTGCCGTAATAAAGTCAGATGCTCCCTGGATGCGCAGGCCCCCACACGTTTAACCTGCAGCCCTCAAACACCAGAGTACATACCCCACGGCAGTGCACATGCGGGTTGCCGATACAGGAGGACTTGACCACGTTATACCTTTAGGCAGTTCGATGCCTCTCAGGGGACCCATCCTGCACAATGCATGACTATGTTATACTTTTGTTTTGCCTCTTTATATGTTCAGTAATTAATCTGTCTCTCCACGATAACCTAGTATGCCTCAGCCTGACATCACTACTCAGCTATGTGAGATACAGCTAAACACGTGTGAAGGTTTAAATATAGGCTAGCCTTATGCATTTCATTTCTTGTTACAATCTTGAGGCACACAGCTTATTGCATGTACCTGCAAACGTAGTACGCTCATCCATACACTAAGTTGACATACATAAATGAATAACAGCGTAACCGAATGAATATAATTCAGTCCCTCAATTGATCTATGTGTAGCCTCGCTAGGTACTTCAACTGTAAATATACCTATGACTATGACAATTTGCAAACATGCATGCCTGGTAGCACACTGAGCGAATAGCTAATATATGGAATGTTGTTTTATTTCAAATCTTGCTTTATATTATAACCTTATATACTCGAAGTTCGCATGGCACCCACAAACATGCACTCACATATGCGTTGGACATATTTCCTGGCCTGAATACATAGATTAACTATGATCTAGCATATGCCACTAGACAGATCTTATCTTAGATTGACAGGCCAGTCAACATGCCCTAACTGATATACGACTGCTGCCTGCCAGATAGCTGTATACTACATGACAAGCTTGCCTTAGCGATTCCACTGTACTTTTTATGTTTTAGTATCAATACTATGCGCCTCTCGGTGACCAAGAGGCAATGGTTTAGCCTGCCTAACATTTAAACTCTACTTGACCAATAGCCTAATGTCGCATATTCCCTAAGTTTGATTCATGACTTGTACTTTAAACCTATAGATTAGCGACAAATATTATTATATGTGTTATTAATTCTCTGGAAAGCATGTTTAATATAATCGTTTAGTTCAAACTACCTTCATAACTGCTACTTTATGCGTGTTATTAACTTTTTGAAAGCTTGCTTAATATAAAATATAAAATTAGGCTGCCATTCGAAGGAGATGTACTACTGTGTTAAAGTGATCCCACTCTGTACAAATACTGTGCATCCCCTCTTCTCGATTCTGTACCCCATTCAACTCCTGCCTCAATAAAAGAAAGATTGACAAAAAAAATAAATAAATAAATAAAAAATCCTTTAATGTTACTAATCAATAAATATATCCATATCCCTGCCCCTAGTGCTTACCCAGCCATGTGTATATAACCATTGCCTGCTCCAAATTAGGGCTTTAGACCCAATTCGTAGTGATATGGTATAGGTCCTCAGCTCTCAGGTACAGATACAGTTGAATTTAAACAAAACTAATCAAAAAATCATCGAACTGTATCACAGAGGTGATGCAAGCAGGTAATAAAGCAATATAGGGAGGGAGAAGCGTAGGATAGAATAAGAGGTCAGTACTAAATGTACTGACAAATACTTTATAAAGCCTCTCTCCCTTTTCAGCTAGCTAGATAGACATAGTAGAGAAAGAGAAAAAAAATAAATCAAAAAATGGTGATTCAGAGCATAATCAACATGCTCCACACCCAGAGTGTTTAGTCAGTGCCCATGTGAGAAACAAAAAAAGTAATGCTAAAAAACGCCCAACGCGCGTTTCGGTGCCTATGTCATGCACCTTCGTCAGGGACCAAAAGTTTGTGGTCACTGACCTCCCTTAAATATGCAATGCGCCCAAGTATTGGCCAATTGGCCGGTCGGGGAGGAAACCCCTCAGGTGTTACAGAATTACCTCGAAATAGCCACTGGTTTTCGGCATTCCATGCCGGATGGGGTGTCATGTGACCGCTACCTCGACGGAGCCGATTGGTGTGATTAAGGGCTCATATGATTGGTTCAGCATCCCATGGGGCTCCTTTGATCGACAGGTAGTGTATGGATGTGTACCACGCCCCCTTCCGTATCTTGAAAGGTCTGACAATAATAACCACTTAATGGAACACAAATAGAAGAACTACCAGTCCTAGGACTATCAGGCAATCACCCACATAAATACGATATATATGTTTCCGATCCACAGACCAGCATATGGCACTCCTGGCTGGCTGCTATATAAGGTCATATATGACCATAATTCAAAGTGGCCACCAACCCCTACAACTCTTGGCCAGCCGTTTAGTATAGAGTCTAAACTGAATCTAGGTTCATATAAGTATGTGTAGAATGTATCAGTGAGACTCCCACTATATAAGTGGTAGTGGATGAAGCACTGGGGTACAATGATCCCTGATAGGCTCTAGTCACATATATACATATAAACCGCATTGGCTAAGTGGACATTCCCCGAGTCCGGGGTATGGATGGAGTGTATCTCATATATATATAAGGGCTTCCCAGGGTAGATGGACCTCCAATTGGGCGTCTAGTATATTGGAGGAGCAATCTTACCTGGGAAGCAATTATGACATACTCTATAGTGCATTCTCTTGTATGTGTCTGCGGTTCCGCTGTATTTAAAGGGACAGTATCTTGATGGAAGGTAGGATGGTAGAGGAAAGCAGAGGTTATTAAGCCATACAGTATACAGTATCTTGGGGTTTATGATGTAAAATAAGGGTATGGGCTATAGAGGGGGTCAACAGCATCAAATCAAATAATAATAAAAATAAAAAAATCCAAAAAGAAACTATACAGAAATGTGAAGTGTGTATGAGGCGTACCTTAAATATTTACATAATTACATTATTTACAAAAGGGGCTAAGAGTATTAGTCTGCGATAAATGAGGTGTATGAGAAACCCTCGTTGAGACCAAGGGGTGAGAGTGTCTTGAGTTTATAGATCCAGAAACTCTCTCTTTGTAAGAGTTTTTTATCCAGATCTCCACCCCTTGGTCCCAACGTGACCTTTTCCAAGCCACAGAACCTGATCCCATCTGAGGATCCCTTATGATGTAGTTTGAGGTGTTTGGAGACTGGTGTGTCTATCAGTCTCCTTGGGTTCACTGAATTCACATGTTCTCTTATTCTTAATTTAAGCATCCGAGAAGTTTTGCCTACGTAAAGTTTTTTACAGGAGCATGTAAGAAGGTAGACAACACCTTTTGTCTGACAGTTGAAAAAAGTATTCACCTTAAACTCCTGAGAGTTGGAAGAGTCCGTAAAGGTTTTAGATGGACGACGTATAAAGTGACAAGCCTTGCACCTCCCACACTGGTAGGTGCCTACCACTGAGGACTTTAGCCAGGTGGGATTCTGAGGGGTACTTTTAAGGTGGCTAGGGACTAGTAAATCTTTGAGGTTTTGTCCTCTTCTTGCAGTAACAGAAGCATGGGGAGTGATTACTTTATGTATATGGGGATCTTGGTGCAGGAGGGGCCAATATCTTTCCAGGATCTTTATGATTTGGTTCCAACCCGCATCATAGCTCCCAATGCACCTAATCACATCCTGAGATGTTTTACAACTGCTGTCCTCTGAAAGGAGATTGTTTCGATCTACCAGTAGAGCCCGTTTATACGCATACTTGATGCATTTATTCGGGTACCCTTTCTGTTTGAACTGACTCCGAAGGGTCTTGGCCTTAAGCTTGAAATCCTCCAAGTTGGAGCAGTTCCGTCGAAAACGTAAGTATTGTCCAATTGGTATACCTCTTTTAAGAGGTGGGGGATGATAGCTCTCCCAATTGAGTAGGTTATTGGTAGCTGTGGGTTTTCTGAATAGCGTAGAAATAAGATGACCATCTTCTGTCATTGTAATAGTGATATCCAGAAAATTGATTTTTTTGCCCCCTACTTCACTTGTTAGTTTCAAGTTGATATCATTTAGGTTCAAGGTCCTCACAAAGTCATGGAAGAGGTCAATGGTGTCCGTCCAAATCAGCAGGACGTCATCAATGTATCTCTTCCAAACTTTGATGTGTTGGGTATATTTCTGCATCTGGGTGTTGAAAACCATAGTTCTTTCCCACCACCCTAGGTAGAGATTGGCATATGAGGGGGCACATGCCGTCCCCATAGCCGTCCCTCTGAGCTGGTGGTAATATTTGCCCTGGAATATGAAAAAATTATGCGTCAAGATGAATTGCATTAAATCATGTACCAGGCGATTATGAGGTAACGAAGCTCCTGGTTGTTCATCCAGGAAGGCCTGGATGTGTTTAAGGCCCACTCCGTGTGGTATAGAACTGTATAGGTTCTCCACATCGAGGCTACATAGGATGGCATCCCCTGTTATTGTCATTCCCCCAATGGTATTCAAGGTATGTTTAGTATCCCTTAAATAAGATGGGAGTTTAATGACTAGTTTACGTAGAATCTGGTCTACATATAGGCTTGTGTTCTGGGTTAGATTACCCCTCCCCGAGACAATAGGTCTCCCACTTAGTTTGGGTTTTTGTTTGTGTATTTTTGGGAGGGCATAAAAAGTCGCTGTTATGGTTTTTTTAGTCAAAATTAAATCAAATTCGTCTTTATAAATTAGCTCTGATGCTAGGGCCGTATCAAGAATATTTTTGAGTTCCATAAGATACTTTTTTGTGGGATCGCAGGGGAGTGTTTCATATGTGTCTTTGTCCTGAATAAGATCATGTACCATTGACACATAATCAATTTTGTTCAAGATAACCGTATTACCCCCTTTATCTGACGGTTTAAAGATCACCTTGTCCAAAGTCTGCAGATGTTTAAGTGAACTCTGTTCCTGTGGAGAAATGTTACTGGCGGGTTGGACTTGGAATTCTTTAAACTTGACTTTGTCTATTTCCCCACATGTCAGTTCAACAAATAAGTCCATATACTTGAACTCAGCTAGATGTGGGGTAAACAGACTTTTCTTCCTAAGTTGGGTCAGTGGGGATTGTAAATCGGTATGTGTTTCATTACAGGTAAGCAAGTCAACCAGAGTATTTAACAGATCAATGTCCGAGGCTTGATGGCCCAGATTTTTGGCTCTTTTTTCATCGCGAAGGCGATGAAATTTGTGTAGGGCCAGTTTCCTCGCAAAGAGGTGTATATCCTTCGTCCAGTTGAATTTATCAAATTTGGACACTGGAACGAAGGATAAGCCACGTTGTAAGAGTTGTAATTCTGGACTAGTAGGCGTATATGAGGAAAGGTTAATAATCTGGTTGGCTATGGGAGTATTGGTTAGTAGCGTTTTCTTCTGAACCTTTGGGGAGGTCTGCCTCGGCCCCGTGTTTGGGGGGTCGTGTTGTCCTCCATGTAAGGGTTCCCTAAAAAAGTAACCCCCCTTTTTAAGATGCTTCTGGTGTTATATTCGTGGGTTGCCTGTGTGCTTCCCTTGCTCGACTCAGAATCGGAACCACTTGTTTCGTATTCTGAGGTCGAGATAGGTTCAGAGAAACTTCTCCTCATTCTTTTATTTCTCCTGTGCACATTACCATTTTTAAAATCCTGGTTGTCCCTTAGAAATTTGGAATGTTTACGGATCTTTATATTTTGTTGGTATTTATCAAGGTTATTTTTACGTTTTGTTTCTAAGAGTTCAAAATTGGATTCCGTCTTAAATTTTTCAATCTTATCAATTTGTTCATCAACCTCTTTGTTAATGGTAACTAGCCTTTTTGATTCGAATTTACAAAGGATTTCCATAAATCTATTTGAACAAATACCCGCTGCCTCCTCCCACTCTTTAATGAACTCTTCTTCCTCAATATGTGACGCTGGGATATTCTGTACCCTCAGACCCCTAGGGATCAGTTGTTTTTTAAGATAGTTCTCTAGGGATGCTATCTCCCAGCCTGTTTTAATTTGTTGTTGAAACAAATTTGTTAATCTACTGAAAGATGAAAGGATGTCGTCAATAGTGGAAGTATAGCTTAATTCTTGATCTGAGAATACTTGATCGGTATCCCTACACCATGTATCCCTTTTGGATTTATCGAACAAAAAACTTGCCATCATACACCACTTGGCGGTACTCTGGTATTGAAACCAAATATGTAAACAAAAGACAGAACAAAGAAATAGGTAGCGGGTAACAGACCAAGTAGCTAAACCAGATGGAACAGTCACAAGTACTGAACCAAATGGGACAGTCACAGTCTGGCCCCGCTTATCCTATTGTACCGCAGGGAGACTCCAGGGGTCTCCAGGGGCTTAACCCCTAAACTATATGAATGCAGAACAGACAGAAACAAATGCTAAAGGACTCAAACTTGAGAAAGTAATGAGACCCTAGGCATGCCTGGATATACGTATAGAATTTGGAAAAATAAAATAAAAGATATACACAGATACTGAAAACTGGATCCCCCCAGCCAGGGAGGACAGTGCTACAAAAGAAATAAATAGATAACTAAATCAAATTAAATAAAGTATATACAACCAATCTCTACTGTCTAATGGATCTGGGATATAGTCAAAAGACAGAGGACTATTATGGGATAGAGGGACAAAAATAAAAAATCCTTTAATGTTACTAATCAATAAATATATCCATATCCCTGCCCCTAGTGCTTACCCAGCCATGTGTATATAACCATTGCCTGCTCCAAATTAGGGCTTTAGACCCAATTCGTAGTGATATGGTATAGGTCCTCAGCTCTCAGGTACAGATACAGTTGAATTTAAACAAAACTAATCAAAAAATCATTGAACTGTATCACAGAGGTGATGCAAGCAGGTAATAAAGCAATATAGGGAGGGAGAAGCGTAGGATAGAATAAGAGGTCAGTACTAAATGTACTGACAAATACTTTATAAAGCCTCTCTCCCTTTTCAGCTAGCTAGATAGACATAGTAGAGAAAGAGAAAAAAAATAAATCAAAAAATGGTGATTCAGAGCATAATCAACATGCTCCACACCCAGAGTGTTTAGTCAGTGCCCATGTGAGAAACACAAAAAATTAATGCTAAAAAACGCCCAACGCGCGTTTCGGTGCCTATGTCATGCACCTTCGTCAGGGACCAAAAGTTTGTGGTCACTGACCTCCCTTAAATATGCAATGCGCCCAAGTATTGGCCAATTGGCCGGTCGGGGAGGAAACCCCTCAGGTGTTACAGAATTACCTCGAAATAGCCACTGGTTTTCGGCATTCCATGCCGGATGGGGTGTCATGTGACCGCTACCTCGACGGAGCCGATTGGTGTGATTAAGGGCTCATATGATTGGTTCAGCATCCCATGGGGCTCCTTTGATCGACAGGTAGTGTATGGATGTGTACCACGCCCCCTTCCGTATCTTGAAAGGTCTGACAATAATAACCACTTAATGGAACACAAATATAAGAACTACCAGTCCTAGGACTATCAGGCAATCACCCACATAAATACGATATATATGTTTCCGATCCACAGACCAGCATATGGCACTCCTGGCTGGCTGCTATATAAGGTCATATATGACCATAATTCAAAGTGGCCACCAACCCCTACAACTCTCGGCCAGCCGTTTAGTATAGAGTCTAAACTGAATCTAGGTTCATATAAGTATGTGTAGAACTAAGTGTAGCAAATAATGGGATGTAGTAAAAACAGATAACAAAAGCAAGTACAAAACATAACACACATAACTGAGAATTATGATACATTTGACACATTCTATATAAAATGTAACTGGCTGGAATCTGTTTTGCAGTTTCTCAAAACCTTATAATTAGCGTGTTCTTAAAGGGACATTGCAGGTTGGAACTAACTCATCTTTTTTTTTTCAATTTGTAATTTATTGAAAAAATGTTTCAAGGGTGGTAGAGTACAGAAAGGAGGGAGGAGGGGGTATATACAATAGTATGTCACAAACAGAGGCAGAAAATATAAGGCAGTTTCCATTGTAAAATAAAATACATTGCATTAGACACATACGTGGCTGTATTAGGTTTAGTATGACACCACAATAATGGTCCTCCTTTCCATTATATCCTATATTTGGGCGATCCTGTACTCTTGGGACCTTTATGGAGACAGGGTAGCTTACACTGGATGGGTGAACCATAGTATGATATTGAGCTGGTGAGGAAAAATTGCACTCATGGTATAAGTTACACAATCCCGCTGAAAAGACAACTCTAAAACAATACAAACTCATTTTTATAAAAATGTACTCGTATTTGAAGTACTGAATATTTGCTAATTCAAACCAGAAGGGAATCATAGTCACATTTTATATTCACATCTTTTTTTTGTGTTTTAATTTTTTTTTAATATATTTTTTGTTTAATCTTGAGAATTTTGTCATAATCATAATATATGTATTGCACAGTTTTTCAAATTAGTATATAAAATATGTTTACTAACCCAAAAAAAACAAAAATGTATCTTTGTATTTGGTTTCTGCTTGTTAATCTGTCTCAAATTGTCAAGAGCTTTGACATCTAAGCGAAAGTCTATTTGAAAACTTTATGCTCAATTAACGCATTTCACCCAGAGAGCAATAAAATAAAGGGTGTCCAGGCACTCCTTGGTTCAATACAGGCACTTTATTGGAACCACAGCCAATACAGCAGTTCCATACTTTTTTTTTCAAAGGATTGACTTGAAAAACCTTGGAATTTTGTTGCACCTTCCCTTGATATCTTGCTTATTTATAATTTGTACTATTTTGCCTTAAAAAGAAAAATATTTTGCACTATTTGGCACTATGGAACCTGATGTTGCTGTGGTTCCAATAAAGTGCCTGTATTGAACCAAGTAGTGCCTGGACCCCCTTTATTTTATTTCATTGATCCTGGGAATCTGGTGTTTGGTTCCGGTCACAGAAAGCACCCTAGCTCTGACTGATGGGAGTCAGTGCAGTTCCATACTTTTTTCAAAGGATTCACCGATAGAGTAGGCATTTAGAACTCTTTTTCAAACAACTGTTCAATGGGATAAATACATGACTTAGAGATACAAACAAAATATCTTCAGTACGACCAGATTTGCAAAATAATCCATTTATATAACATTTCTTAGAAAATTAGAAAACACTTTCATCAGGACAACACACACACGATATGAGTTCCATCTAGCAAAATGATACTTCAATAATGAATGCTCCATCTGCAGCGTCTGATTCATAGGTTTAATATTTGACCAGCACAACTCAATGATTTATCCAACTGAGGTCAATAAAATGAGAACTATTAAACTGGGAGGCACCATATGTCACACAGCATTGTTAGTGTCAGCATCAATAAAGGACACACAGGTGGAGGGCCCAGAGTCAAACGCTGTTCTGCAGTGGATGAATGTCTCATTAACCTGGATGGGGGCTAGACCACGGACAGTAGGAGTCAAACAAAAAGCAAAAATCGACATAATAAGCTGAGTAAGGACATTAGTGGTGAAATGAGTTGTGGAGATTTATTTTCCAAAGGACCACCAATTATGTCAATAGGGAACCAAAAGTCTCAAAGGTGGCATCTAATTCTACCATCGAGGGATTAGCTAAATAATGTTGAGAAGAGAAGCCACTTACAGATTTATATTAAGAAAAAATGTCTATACAAGGGAGAAGAGCAAGTTTATGGTATGCTTTGACTGTACTTGTACAGTTACAGTAATAAGTAAAAATGACGCATTGAAACTAAACCAAGATCACTGTTCAGTAAAAAGTTATATCTAGAAAATGTGAAACCTCTTTGTATGAGGTAAAACAAAGAGTCTACACATGCCAGTAAATGACAACGTTGATCAACCTGTTATTAATGCAAACTAGTATATTTTAGATTTGAGTATATGGGAACATGGGTACATTTGTTTTGAGCAAACCACTTTGTCCATTAATAAAAAAAAATTCAGGAAGGCCAAATTTCGGCCATATGGCAGTTCAGCTCATGTGAATTTTGATAGATTTAGGAAAACAAACCAGATGAAAAAAAAAGGTGCAACAAAAATGACCATTCAGTGTGCTACAAAATATGTAAGTAATATACGGTATATATATATATATATAGATTGTGTATTTATTTTGCAGTGCACCGGCGCATGTTCCCACCACTTGGTTCACATATCAAGTGAGGAAAATTAAGCCACAGAGTGAAAAAGAGGAGGAGCAGTAAGAAAGTATCTATATTTATATAGGCCTCCTCTTTTTTTCCCTTCTTTTTGTCATTTCTCACTAGATCTGTGAATATATTCAACATTTAGTAGCTGTCCCCTAGCCATCAATCATCTTATTACCATCGTTCATCTCTTTTTTTTTTTTTGGTATCATGGGTAGAACTTCGAATCACACATCAAAATGAACATTTCATTTGGTGCGCTATTTGTTTGCTTTTATGATTCAGCAACATGTGGGGGGGGGGGGAATATTTTCAGTAGTTCAGAAACACTAAGATTATTTTTCTGGAGGGAAGGTTTTTTTTTTTTTTTTTAGTTCTGTTATAGGTTTCAGTCCTGTATACCCCCCCTCCACCTCCCATTGTCACGCAGAAGCTTACTTGAGAGAATCTTGGCATGTCAAATCTGTCCTTTGAAATCTGTCTGGTTTGAAATTTGTCCTTTTTCAGCAGATTTTAAGCATGCCCAGTGTTCTCTAAGCAGGGATTTAAGGAATGTCCATTGTTGTCATTTGGGCAGCAGAGCCAGCTGCCCATGAGTGGAGGCTATTGGCTTCTCTGTTCTGGGGCCCATCATTGGCTGATAGCACCAGGAGGTAAGGTTACAGTGCCCACAGGAGAGAGAATCTGGAAGCCATCTTGAAAGCAGCACAGAGAGAGCACAGCAGCTGCAGCACCTGGCCCCATTTTTATTTTCACCAATAGCCCTAGTGACTGCCTGGGGGAGGATTAAGCAAAGGAATTTACCAAAATATATAATTAATACATAAAGTCAGGGAAGCCCACGGGTGACAAGGAGAGGGGGATATTTCTGACACAGTGCACTGTGCTGCCTGCCACTAATAGTTTTAATAGCTTCTTCTGCACATACCCATTGTCTTATTTAAGTTGTTAAGACACTCTGCAGCTGAGACCTGAGACCCTCATGCTGTGGCTAGTTAAAAAGTTGTGAAGCTTCAAACTGCAGGACTAGGGCTGTGACTCTGAGGACTAAACTGATCTTGATTTCAATGTGTTTTAATCTGTAATGATTGTTGCTTCTTGTAACCATGTCAGCTACTTCTTGGCTCCATATTACCAATGCAGATTAGTTAAATTGCCAGCTGCAAAACGTATTAAGGAGTCTATCAGTATCCTGCTGCTTTAACCCTGTGTACACTGTGTGCTGAGAGCTAATGGAGCATCTGACATGTTTCATAACAACAGCAATATTTAATAGAAAGCTAACGTTATTATAGTAGGAGAACTACTGAAGATGAGATCATGAGAGGGAGAGCTAAGAGAGATCTAGTAACATAGTCAGAGAGAGATGGAACATTATACATAGACATGTACTGAGTGGGGATCTCTATATTGCAACTATGTGCAATCCATCACAGTGATCCTGGCTGTGTAGGATAGTTATGTTATCTCCTTTTTGTGCCAGCAATGTGTGTTACTTCTGTATTTTACTTGGCTCTTCCTGTTGCATGGGTATTTCTGTAGCCTACCTAGCTCTGTGTATTGTATAGGTATCTTTGTATGTGTATTGTATAGGTATCTTTGTATGTGTATTGTATAGGTATCTTTGTATTTTACACCCAAAAGTCCCAGTCTTTTATTTTTTACCGAAAGTGCATAAGAGCGTCACACACCCCCCAGGGAGACCCATAGTGGCGGGAATAGACGCCATATCTAGTAGGCTTTCACATTATATAGATCTACAACTCCAACCTATGGTACAAAAAACGAGATCATATATAAAGGATACCATAGCGATATTAAATATATTAAACAACTGTATATGGGAAGAAAACTTCCTATTGGTAACATGCGATGTGGCATCGCTATACAGCAATATTCCCCATGAGTACGGATGTAGAGCAGTAGAGCACTTTTTACAGAACACTTCAGATTTTTTGGGAACTCAAATAGAGTTTATTATGGATGGGATTAAGTTAATCCTAGAGAATAACTATTTTTGGTATGGGGGGGATTTTTTTCTGCAGACTAATGGGACGGCCATGGGGACCAAGTTCGCCCCCAGCTATGCCAATCTTTTCATGTCATATTGGGAACAACATTTTATATATGAAGGGCATGGCTGGGGGGGGAGCTTGGTCACCTATGGCCGTTACATTGATGATATTTTCTTTATTTGGAGAGGAGGAGTCCCGCTTTTGGAAGATTTTTTGGCATTTCTCAATAATAACACATGGGGGATTAGCCTAACTAGCAGCTGGAGTGAGAAGGAAATATCCTTTTTAGACCTTACCATCTTTATAGAAGATGGCAAAATTAAAACAAAAATTTTTTTTAAGGCAGTAGATGCCAACAGTTTTATAGAAAGAGCAAGTTGCCACTTTTCTCCGTGGCTAGAGAATGCCCCTAAAGGGCAATTCTTGCGTATCAGACGAAATTGTACAGATTTGGAGAATTATAATAATCAGTCAATAAGGATTAAAGAGGACTTTTTAAAGAAAGGGTATGAAGATTGTAAACTAGAAGAAGCAAGAGTACAGGTGAAAGAGATAGAACGGCATAACCTTTTAAAGTATAAAGATCGGACCCAACAGAATATGGAAGGGGTACCTTTCATTTGTAACTACAGTACAGACAATTTTAAAATTAGGAATATTGTTAGAAGATTCTGGCCTATCCTTCGCCAGGACCCAGTACTAGAGAAGATACTACCACCTCAACCCAAATTCATCCATAGAGGAGTTAAGAACTTTCGCAATATCCTGACATCAAGTTTTATTAAGGAAAGAAAAAAGAAAGACACCTTTTTGGAACAGGAAAAGGGTTTTTTTGGCTGTGGCCAGTGCTTGGCATGCAGAAGAACTGGTAATAAGAAAAGAAGAATCACACAATTTGAGAATAAAAAACAGAAATACGAGATCAGGGAAGTTATCACATGTCACACGAACAATGTGATTTATGTTATGCAATGCCCTTGTGGCTTGAATTATGTGGGCAAAACCAGTCGACCACTACATATTAGGATAGAGGAGCATAGTAGAAATATAATGAAGGGGGCAGAGAACCACAGTGTACCTCTCCATTATAAGAAATATCACAACCAATCACCGTTAGGTAGTAACTTTTTGGGGTTAAATAGAGTGGGGAAAGATTGGAGGGGGGGGGATTTTAATAAGAAACTCAGCAAGGAAGAAATGAAGTGGATCTTCGAACTGAATACCCTCATCCCCTACGGCTTGAATTCAGAATTCGAAATTTGTCATTTTTTAGATTAATTTATTTATTTTTAAGGATTTATTTTAGATTTTAGATTTTGTGCTGGAGAATATATATATATATTTTTTAGGATATCTGTATGCCTTCTTGATGCATTCTACCCTTTATTCTTATGTTAAGACTCCCTTGGTTTATTTTTTTTTTTTTTGCTATTCTCGTTTTTTCTGATATGCATAGGTATAAGTGATATGTTTACCTTACTAGAATAGTTATAAGACTGTTTTAACATTTGTGTCCCCCCTTTTTTAGAAGGGGAGATTTTCTATGATCTAAAGTTTTTAGAGCATTTTTATAATACTAGATTCAGAATATATATCTTGAAGATATTGTGTATATGTTACACTATTAGGACTTATATAATGATAGCTTCCTATATAGTAATCAGGATTCCGATATGTGTATATATGTCTATTTCACTTAAATACATTCTCTCGTTACGAACGCCATGTATAAGTATTAAGGACATCTGAAGAGAGAGTGTGCAGCTCTCGGTACCTACAGGGTTAACAGTACCACTAACAACTTTCCACCGGTATGCCGTCACATGTGGAAGTGAATGGAAATGAGAACGAGGCTTGAGACGCATGCCGTCACATGCGGAAGTGAACGGAAATGAGAACGAGGCTTGAGACGCATGCAGAGGCAGTCGGAGAGGCGGGAAGAGGAGCGCGCCAGAAAACAGCTGAACGCCGGATTGAAGATTGAACACAAAGGTATAAGAGCAGGACTCCTGATAGTAGGAGGAACACTTGGAAAACTTTTGCACCTAGCTGAGGAAGCCGACATTGTGTTGGCGAAACGCGTCCTGGGAAATTGCAAAATAGCATCACCTTTATGCCCAGTGTATTTGTATACACAGTTATTTTATGTTATTTACCTGTTTAAGTATATTGGTTCTTATATATTGTAATTGGCCATTACAATTTTAGATCTTAATACTACATAATAAATATATTTTTTAAAACCATCTGGGCTACTGGTTCCTGCTCTTAAAGGAGTGTAGTCCTTAACTACACATTGTGCATCAATTGAGCCTAAAAGTTGGCTCTCGACTTGTGAGTATAATCCCTATATTCATTTTATACTGAATACTGATTATAGACGATATTGTACTATATATTTTCTCGCTTGAGCTCTAGCCACATCCGAAAAAAAGGACTGAAGAAGGGTAAAGGTCGCCTTTACGGACCTGAAAGCGTGTACTCCTGAGCTTGGCTATAAGCTCAACTAAATGTGAGTGGTTCTATATATAAGTTTACAATCTATACACTGAATCACAGAGTTGCACTATGAAGATTTAATTTGTTTTTCAGAACATTTGGGTATCAATTTTCATCTACCCTACGACCTTTTGGGAAGGGAATACTCCTAAAAGTGTGGACTAAATTGAGTATTGTATGTAGCGCTTCACCTTTCTTTTTTGATCTTTGTAATGTGCGTGCCCAGCTATTTTTTGCAGCTCTGTTTGTGGTACGTTTATGTCTGTATTGTACATAACTCTATGTATTTTATAGATCTTTATGTTGTGTTCAGTTTGTTTTATTGTATATGCATCTTTGTATAATACATTGTATTAAGTATCTCTGTACTGTATAAGGCGGAGTACAATTCTGGGGGAGGCGTCTGGCTACCCACAATCTTAAAACTTCCCCAGCCGCCACTGGTAGTGTCTTCTTTTTTCATGTTATTTCTTACACATGTCATTTCTTTTTCGTCACTATTTTTAAAAGTAGTGCATTTATTCACTATTTTTTATTTCTGAAGATTAACACACAACTAAAAAAAATACATTAAAGCAGACATTACTGAGCTTTTTTTACACGTTATTTATTTTTACAATTATCTTATTTCTGTTGTCGCTGGTTAGTACATGCCTTTCTATGTGTTTTTGTTCTTATATATCTTTGGTGTATTTGGTGTATTTTAAATGCCACATTATCATTCTTAGAATTTATCTAATTTTGCACGAGCACTGTTGTGATGTTTCTTTCTAAAAGTATCTGGAGTGGACTCTGGGTTGTTTTGCTATTTTTGTTATACCTTGCCTTCCTTAGATCTTTCTTGTTTAATGAATCACATCTCACTTTATGTTTAAGGCATCCAAACAGTGCTCCGAAAATGATTTCCGATTTCAATGTAAATAAATGCCCCTGTAAAAATTGACCTGTTTAAAACACACGATTGATCTCACGGCTCAATTTCCCTGTAGTAATATGATTTGATTTAACAGTTAGACAAGTCAATGTACCTCCAGCCGTTCTGCATTCACATTAGTGTAATTAAAGTTCATTGATTGATACAATGAGAGTCTCGGACTTAAATGTCCGTGTAAAAAAAAATATATATATACATTTTCATAACACATTTTCATAACACAATTTACATTGGCTAAAAAATTAATACATTTATGTACGTCAACATATTGTTGAGGCATAGTTGTTGTAGCTATATGTGCAGAAGAGAAGGATACCTGTATATACACTGATACGCGAGGATTTATAGATGACATGTCTAAAAGGACACATAATGATAAATGGCTGTAACGTAGGTTGGGGTAATTTACCAACTTTAGGGCAAAACAACCTATTAAAGTTTTATGTTTAGTGCAAAAGCATATATATATATATATATATATATATATATATATATATATATATATATATCCCTATATTTAAAGTGCATTATTAAGTTAACCTAGCAAAAAAAATCATAATAATTAAAAAACAAAAAAAAATGTACAACATTTTAATGCTTTTCTGTACTTAGCACATTAAACTTTTAATTCTAATGCTGTACCGTCCCTAGTGGTATTAAGGTCTCCATTCTACCCAGTTTTCCATACAAATTACAAAATTAAAAGTTTCTACTTACCTTTTTGCAGTTCCGAGAGAGCATTACTGAGCTCTCCATCTCTTGTGACATCACAGAGGAGGCTTCGCCTTATCTACAATGGTCCAAGCCAATGCTCCTATTAGAGCAATCATACTTCCGTGTAGGAAAGCATTGTATTCAATGCTTTCCAATGGAGGCTTCTGCATCACATGGCTGGGTTTTACACGGTCATTGTAGCACAAGCTCCTCTTGTGGTTGTCAGTATGGCAGCCACTAGAGCTGGACTTAATTCTCCGATGTAAACTTTGCAGTTTTGAAAAAACGAAAGGCCACTGCACCCATTGAAATAAAGTGGTCTGGGTTACTATAGTGTCCCTTTTCAGAATTTTTCCTCTTTTTTTTTTAAATATTTTTTTTAAATAAAAGTTTCCTGTTGATATGTATCCATAATAATGGAAGATGCAATATTAAATGAAATACATTCTGAAATTAAAAAAAGTGCATCAATTTATGGTAATTTCTAAAAGTGAACTAAAATGAATGATACCAAAAAAAAAAAAGAAAAAAGTAACTTACACACTATTCTCGATCTCTATGCACATTTTAATAACTAGAGGGTTTTCTGCATCACTCCAATGGCCATTAAAGGATAATACCCCTCTCTGTCTTTAGATCTTTAGAGATTTTACCTTTCAGCTGAAATAAGCAAAATTAATTGTTAGTGTAGGACTCACCTAAGAGGTATAGCCTTGACGTGGCAGGTGAGCTTACACTTCAATGGCCATTGGTATGATAATAAAAAACCTCCAGCGATTTAATGAGCAAAGGGATTTGGGATAGTGCACAAGTAACTTTTTTCTTTTTGTTTTTATCAGTCATTTTAGTCCAGTGTTTACTTTTGCGCTTTCCTTAAATTTGTATACTATTTGAATTTCAGAATTTTTTTTTTTTGGGGTACATAACATGAAATTTTAATGAACAAAAAAAAAGAAAAAAACTTGTGCGCAGGTAACTTTTTTCCTCTATTATTTTATTGTACGTATTTTTACTGATGTGAACTATAGCCATTGCTGCCGTCCAGGAGTAGTGACAGTTCGAACACAGGGCTTTATTTTGTATGTTTAAAAATGACTGATAGGAGCTCTGGTAAGGTTAGACAAGGAGACACATGGCTTGTTTAATTACTCTAGGTGTAGGGATACTCTTAAAGGTTTCTGACATTGAAAAATAAATACAATTTGTGACCGCAGAAGTTAGTCTTCTATAAAGTCAAGTGGGAATTCAACTCTGAGTAACCTGGCAGGACTTTAAGAAACTTCACAAACAACAAAACTAATTATTTTTCTTAAATAACTTTATACTGGGATCAGGTAGCAAGGTATACTCTAAGAGGAATATATTCTAAAGAATAGGAAAAATCAAGACAACAAAAAATATATTTTCTTTTTTTTTTCTCGCCTCCTCTAGTACATACAGAGTAATACCTACGGCACTTTCCAGCACTCTGCTAGTGCCACGCTTTTAAGTTATATTCAGATGATGAATATCCACTCTCTGCAATGTTTTCATGTTAGTTATATACGTAGTGGTAGCATTCTTTTATTAATTATTTTAACTGTGTAGCAGTTTTGCACACTTAATACACATATAGTAAAATGTATGATAGTGTAAACATGTTTAAGACATTTATATGGATTAGCAAATGGAAGAGAAAAACCTGTGATTTGCTATACAGCAATATTCAATTTATAGCGGTTGCCTGGAACGTATTTGTACTGGTTAAAAAAAGAAAAGAATAAAGAATATTTGCCAGTATAAGAAACATGGAATGGGGGCTGTAGAAACCCTGCTCTGGAAATCAAAGTTTAATTACACACAGAAGGCTCCTGTGGGGTCTAGCAGCAAGCTATTAAAAGAACTGGAGATAAATTATACAGAATTTGCAATAAAGGGAGTGTAAACATTAGATGACTCTTTGTAGGAAGTGTTTAGGAAGACTTTGTACGTTACATGCAGGGAGGTGTGACTAGGGCTTAATAAACAAAGTGATTTAATTACTAAATGGCAGATAACTCAGTAGTGAGACATCAAAAGCATAATCTTTACACTAAAACTGCTTAATTAAGCTAATTTTGCTTTGGTGACTATAGTGTCCCTTTTAATGAAAATCTATTTTGTTTTTAATGATTACATATATTGTCTGTACAGCATAACATAAGGATTTACAATCCTGTATTAAAGCCTTGTAAAATAATAAAGTTATAGGACAGAAAACTGAAGGCAGGTACTATCCTTTCAACACTCCCATGTATATGTAAGTTCATTTTCCCTTCTCCATCTACAAAAACAAAATCTGAAAAAGAAAAAAACAGATCACAGCATAAAAGTCTTACCCATAAAAACATTAACACAAATGTAAAAAGCAAACAAAATTAAAGTTTTTAAAGTATGTGTAATTCCACAATTCCAGATTTATTATATGTAAATTAATTCTGCATTTAACCTAACTGTTATAGAAAATAACTTCAGCTGTCAAAACATGGAACGTTTTTTGAAAGAAGATATCTGTGATTAATTATAAACAGTCTGGAAAGCTGCTGGATGAAGTGTCATTTGAGGTAGATTAGGTAGCTCGACTGTACGACTTCCACGAGCTGCTTTTCCAGTTAAAATAAGCAATTTAACACTTCAATGGAATCACCTTCTGGCAGATATTTTATTGCTGTGTTCCTGCCATTCCATTATCCAACTCTGAATGGATGACTCAATAATTATATCCAATATTATCTTTAAAAAATACCCTTGAAATTTACTGTCACTTTTAATAGTGGCTTTAAGCTGTTCTGCTTATGATGCAGTCAATGTACTTGCAACGATGGACGAAGCTGATCCTTCAAACCCCCAACACTGCATAAGTGCCCAGCTACAGACATAACCTTCGTTTTGATAAATTGCTACTGTATCAGTTTTCTCTTTCACTACCTCCTCCCAGTGGCAACTCGAACAAACGCAGGCGGGGATGGAAGTTCAGCGGTGTTTGACCGGTTGAATGTCCGATTTTAGTTCCATGCACTTGATGACCAAACACTGTTGCCTGCATTCGCAAGAACAAGATGGCCGCCACCCCGTGTTCGTACATACGAACAGTGTCCACTCAGCCGACCATTTAGAACACTGAGGTGTGAACTATTATTGGAGTGTTAACAGGGGTGATGGAGGTTAACAAGCATATGGGTGGTCTGGATATTACATGGTTTTGTTCGGTTGCCGGAAGCAACTGCTGTCTGTCACACTGCTCCCCCCTTGTAGGATACTCCAGCAAACACGGCTGGACCCTTTTCAGGTCAACTTGGGGATGTCCGGACTTGGAACTTAGCTCGGTTTTTCCTTGACAACCCATCTGCATTCATGTTCTACTTACCTGGTCGGTAGTGGATGGTGAAGCTGTATGGTTGTAACACCAAACTCCACCGCAGCAATCGTCCATTGTCTTCTGTGACCCGGTTAAGGCACACCAACAGGTTGTGGTCAGTGATCAAAGTGAATTCTTGTCCGTAAAAGTAGGGAGTCAGCTTTTTTAATATCCACACCAGGGTAAAACATTATTTTCAAACTTCAAATTAACTCACTTCCCTGGGCAGCAATTTCCTGCTGAGGTACACAACAGGGTGCTCTCCGTCATCCTCCCCAACTTTGCTTAGAACTGCCCCCAGTCCATACATTGAAGCTCTCGCTGGGCATGGAGCGGCATTAAAAATCGCCCCCCCACTATTACCATACCATGTGATAATTTGTTGATTTCCTGAGTCAATTCTGCCCATAACTCCCTAGATGGGTCATTCGGGCCATAAAGGTTGAGAATATGTATACTATGGGAGTACAGCGTTCCTGACAGGAGTACAAAACGGCCTCCCGAGTCTGTGAGTACCCTAGAAACATTGAGTGGGCACCTACGGTGTATCAAAATAGCCACCCCATTCCTCCTATTGAGAGCTCTAGATTCATACGTGGTGCGGTACGCATGGTCCCTAAGCGCATATTTCGCCAATGCCTGTATGTGTGTCTCCTGCAGGAAGGCTATATCGGGGTTCAATCTTTTGAGGTCCCTAAACATGAGGCGCCTTTTTTTGGATGCATTAAGGCCTTTAACATTTAATGACAATATTTTCACAGGCATGGTCCTGCCCTGTGGGTGTCGCTGTGATAAGGTGTATTGTTAAGCCTGCGCTCTAAGCAGTCGTACTTTTCCTTTCTTGCGGGTGGAAGGAGTATTCTTTGCCAGCGCGATATAGCTTGCTTAGTGCGCGTGACGCCTAACATTTTACTCTAACCGGCCATCCTGCCCTCTCTCCTTGACTGTACTCATTCATCCGCCAGGTGGGCTTCTGTTTTCTCCGGCTGTTCCTTAAAGGCGCTGCCTCCACGCCCCCCTCCAGGGGAAGGTAGGGAGAGGAAAAGGGGTAGAAATAAAGTAGAAGAAAAGAAGAAAAAAATTGAAAAACAGATTATGTACATCTTGTGCCTGGTCTTGCCGATAGCCAGGCCTATGTGGGGTGTAAGTCCCTGTACCTCCAGCACTCCTTAGAGGTTCCACAGGACCAGGGACCCAGACCAACCCAAGTTTTATTGTGACAGCATCCGAATATAAATTATCTTGAGCCCCAGTTTCCAGTACATTTGCCTAGTAGAGTCAACCTACCACAATCTGCCAAGGGTTATCAAACGTTGTCGCCTTCCCAGGCTTCCACTCTCTCCCATCAACTTGCCTGTCCCACAGTTCCCTTCGCCTCCCCGATCCCCCAAGAAGCTCAATAGTTCCATGATAGGTGTTACAAAGATGTCATCAGATTTATATATGCCTATGTTAGCCTAACCTGTAAATCCATAGTGCGTCCGGTATATCACCATCTATGACCCCGTAAACATTTCGACACCAGCAGAGCATGGGGTGTTCCCCTGAGTCGGAGGCGGGAAATGTAACGGCAGAAACTCAGATGACCACCCCTCCCCCCGAATCGCGGATCCCGCGCATTGTACCATGCTTGGGGAGCCCTCTAATCGATAGCTCTTCTAGGCGGCATAAGTGTCCCTTACAATAACTACAGATAGTCGTTGGTGCTCCTTAGTAACCCACCACCATGTAACGCAACAGCTAACCACAGCATACACCGAGGTTGCTAAACCATGAAAAAAAATAGGAAAAAAAAAAATAATACATCAAATCAAACAAACGTTTTGAAAGAGACAATTTATCTCCCCGCTGCATTCCTCCCCGCCGCACACCGCAATCCCCCCGCCGCCCGCCGCTCCCTGGCCATTTTGTGAGTCTCAAATCCAGACCCTATATTGAATTCCAAGCATCCACCTGTGGGCCTGTATTGATACCGTGCGTCGGCCATAATCTGGGTGCAGGTATTAAGAACGTGCCCCCAATGGAGCTCCAAAAATAGATAGGATACCTGACACCTCCTCTCGAGGAGTCGCAAGCCCTAACCCTCCCCATAAGAAACGGAGCCCCCCCCCCCGAATAAAAACCCCGGGCCGATCAAGGAAGTCCCGGCCGGAGCGGGCTTAAGAACCCCTATAATAAAATAAAAAAAACGTGCCCTGAGGAAAAAAAAACTCCCAATATCCGGAAGCATGTCCTCCCCCAGCCGGCCCGCATGGTGGCTTCCCTCTCAAGGAACTGGCCCCTAAATAGAAGAAACCTCCCTGCTGTACTCACTCGTCCACTGTGTACCAATCTCGGGGAAGGGGGTGTACCGTCGCTGTCACAGCATCTGGAACCGCTAGCTCTCCCGTGTCCTGCACCCCTAGCTCGTGTAGGATTGCCGCCTGGTTGCAGGATCCAAGAGCGCCCTTCCATAAAGGCCATTAGCCGGACAGGATGGCCCCACGCATACTTAATGGAGTGTCGCTGAAGCAGTTCCGTTATAGGTCGCCATTCCCGCCGCTGCCGCAGGGTGTCCGGGGTTAGGTCCTGATACAAGGCTAGTTCAGTTCCTCTGTACATGATTGGGCCCAAACCTCCGTGCCGCATCAATGCTTCCTTCGTTTGGAAAAATTTAAACTTGATGATGACATCTCTGGGCCTGTTATCATTTGCCCGTCAGGCCCGTAGCGCCCGGTGTGCTCTCTCAATGTGCCAGTGGCTCTCTGGTATGTTTGGGAGGAGTAGTTTAAATATGGAGGGGACCACCTCGATCAGGGAGCCTTCCCCCTCCTGTTCTAGCAGACCCCGCAGCCTTATGTTGTTCCGTCGTTAGAGGTTGCCCAGGTCATCCAACGCAGATTTAGCCGCCGCTAACCTGGACGCTAATAGGTTAATTTGTGCAGCGGCCGCGTTATGGGCTTCCACTGTGGACTCCACTCATTGTTCGAGGACCGCCGTTCTGGTCCCCAACGCATGTATCTCCGCCTTGACTTCAGCGGTATTCCTGGCTATTTCCGTTGCCAGGTAAGATCTCACCTCCGCCAAGGTCGCCAGTATCTGCTTGGCGTCCGTCTCTTGGGGTCCAGGTGTAACGCTAGATCCCAGGCTAGAGGGAAATCGAGGCCCTCCAGTGCTCTCCCGTCCGCCATCTTGGGTGGTGTTTCTCATAGCGCGGGAGGCCGCGAAGAGATCCGACACCGTTGCACCCTGTTTCGGTTGTTTTTTCACCTGCTTTTTTGGGGCACTTTTATTCATCTCAGGTTCCCCCGCAGGTATTTATCAATTTAATTTCGATTTGCTGCTTTTATCAGCTGTTGGTCCGGCGGTTCCGGCGGAGCTTCACATGGATGCGTCCAGCTCGCTCCTACCGCAGACCACGCCCTAAACATAAAGGAGCTTTAAAGGTGATAAATCAGTAAAATGCTTATCTTAACTAGGTTAGCTTTGCATTGCACAATATAAAAGTCTCTGTATTGTACTATAGATAGGACTCTTTGAATGTCTTACCAAGGGCTCCTTGAAACTTCCAGTTACCCTATTTCTCTAAGAAAGAAGAGAAGTAGATTGATTACAGGTCCTTATTTGCCAATATAAAGAGATTGATTGGAGATTGCTCTGTACGTGCTCTGTTCCAAGACAACAAGGCAACATTCATTTCATTAATACATTTAGAGAACCTCATCAAACTTTACAAATACTATTTATTTGTCTATTGAAAATATGACTCATATATGGTTATTAGTTGAATATACTATAAAACAAAGCATCAAAATAAAAAAAATATAGTTCCTCTTAACAGTCATAAAAAGGCTTTTTTATGTTGTAAAAATTGTATTGAAAAAGAGAAATTGATATAAACAATTCCTTTAAGAAAAGCTTTGTGCATATCGGCAACCATGTAATAAAGATTCCAGAAGGGATTGAAAGCAGTCTAAAAGCTTTCTTTAAATAATCAAGTGTAACAACACTTATACTTTAGAAAAACGAAGCTAAGAAATGGGAATCGTCCTGGGTCACACTCCCTCTCTTCTTTTTCTGTTTCAAAGACTATTAACCACACAAACATATGATGGTGTGGTATAAACATGATTTTTTTTTAACAGTACATAAAGATGTAAAAGTCAAAAGGGATCAGGGGCGGACTGAGAACCCTCAGGGCCCCCGGGCAAAATAAATCAAGGGCCCCCTTACAGGCCCCACCCATACTCCGCAGCAAGCGCCACCCATGTCCCGCCTCCATGCACCGCCTCCAGCCACACCCTACACAATCTTTAGACACAAGGAACAAAAGTGCAATAATCCCTTCAAGGCCCCAGTAGAGACTACAATTGAGGGCTAATGGGCCATGGAGGGGGGTCTTTCTAGCAGAGGCTATCTCAGTGTCCTTTAGAGAGTGTGTTAGAAAGAATCCCCTCCAGGCCCTATTAGAGACTACAATGGAGTCTAACAGGCTTGGAAGGGGGTCTTTCTAACAGAGGCCATCTCAGTGTCCCTGCTGGAAACAGTCGCCTCCAGGCCCCAGTAGAGACTACAATTGAGGGCTAATGGGCCATGGAGGGGGGGAGCATTCTAGCAGAGGCTATCTCAGTGTCCTTTAGAGAGTGTGTTAGAAAGAATTTCCTCCAGGTCCCATTAGAGACTACAATGGAGTCTTATGGGGCCTGGAGGGGGGTCTCTCCAACACTCTGGTTCCTATTCACAATATAGCAACACAACATAGCTAATACCTAGGCCAAGTTGGCTCCTCTTACCTTAATTACTGTTGCTGGCTGGCAGTCTGTGGGCTTGCTGGAAGGCTGTGGGCTTACTGGCTGCGGCTGGCAGGCTGTGGGCTTGCTGGCAGGCTGTGGGCTTGCTGGCTACTGCCGGCAGGCTGTGGGCTTGCTGGCTGCGGCTGGCAGGCTGTGGGCTTGCTGGAAGGCTGTGGGCTTACTGGCTGCGGCTGGCAGGCTGTGGGCTTGCTGGCAGGCTGTGGGCTTACTGGCTACTGCCGGCAGGCTGTGGGCTTGCTGGCTGCGGCTGGCAGGCTGTGGGCTTGCTGGCTGCGGCTGGCAGGCTGTGGCTTGCTGGCTGGCAGGCTGTGGCTTGCTGGCTGCGGTTGGCAGGCTGTGGGGTTGCTGGCTTTAAGCCTAACTGGTGGCCTGTAGGCTGGCTGGCTGTCTACTGGCCAGCCTGTGGGCTGGCTGGCCTGTGGGTTGGCTGGCTTGCTGGCTACTGGGGCACTCGTAGATTATTTAAAGAAATAATCCATGCACAATAACCACTACTACTCTGTGTAGTCGTTATGGTGCCAGGAGGGCCGGGCCCCCCTCCCAGAGTAAGTAGTCAAACCGTTTAAGAACAGTTTGACAACTTACCTGGGGTCTGCTGGGATATGAGGCTGTAGTAGGGTATAGGAGCAGTGGTGCAATGTGTAAGGGGTGCAGTCTGTGTGAAAGGTTCAGTGTGTGTGAGGGGGTGTAGTGTGTGAATGTGTAGGGTGTGTGGGGCAATGTGTGTACGAGGGGGCTGTGTATGTGTGTGGCAATGTTAGTATGGGGGGCTGTGTGTGTATGGGTGGGCAGTGTATGTGTGTGTGTGTGAGGCAATGTGTGTAAATGTGTATGGTGTGTGTGGGGGCAGTGTGTGTGTATGGTGTGTGTGGGGGCAGTGTGTGTGTATGGGGGGCAGTGTGTTAATGTGTATGGTGTGGGGGCAGTGTGTTTATGGGGCTAAAGTTCACTCTCACCACTGCGACCACCAGGAATACCTGGTGGTCACAGTGTTGAGAGTGAACTCTAGCCCGTAGCTCCAGGGCTAGAGTTTACTCTTGCAAGAGCCGTAACGTTGCCGTGGTAACCGCGGCAACGATCTGTGCTCGCGCAAGAAGGACCCAGAGGAGCTGCAGGCTGAGCTCCCGGGTCCTCTCTTCCTCCCTCCCCTGCCGGCTGCCCGCACGGTGCCTGCGGACAGGGGAGGGGGCAATTGCCCTCCTCTTACTCCCCCCTCCCCCTCTTCTTACCCCCTTCTTACCCCCATTCTTACTCTCCCCTCTTCTTACTCCCCCCTCCCCCTCTCCTTACTCCCCCTTCTTACTCTCCCCATCTTCTTACTCCCCCTCCCCCTCTTCTTACTCCCACCTCTTCTTACTCCTCCCTCTTCTTACCCCCTCCCCCCTCTTCATACCCCCCTCACCCCTCTTCTTACTCCCCCTTCCTCTTTTTACTCCCCCCTCCCCTCTTCTTACCCCCTTTACTCCCCCCCTCTCTTCTTAATCTCCCCTCTTCTTACTCCCTCCCCCCTCTTCTTACTCTCCCCTCCCCCTCGTCTTACTCCCCCTTCCTCTTTTACTCCCCCTCCCCCTCTTCTTACTCCCCCCTCCCTTCTTACCCCCTCTCTCTCTTCTTACCCCCTCCCTCTTCTTACCCCCCCTCCCTCTTCTTACCCCCCTCTCTTCTTACCCCCTCCCTCTCTCTTCTTACCCCCCTCCCTCTCTCTTTTTACCCCCCTCCCTCTCTCTTTTTACCCCCCTCCCTCTCTCTTTTTACCCCCCTCCCTCTCTCTTTTTACCCCCCTCCCTCTCTCTTTTTACCCCCCCCTCCCTCTCTCTTTTAACCCCCCCTCTCTCTTTTAACCTCCCCTCTCTCTTTTAACCTCCCCTCCCTCTCTCTTTTAACCCCTCCTCTCTCTTTTAACCCCCCCTCCCTCTTTTAACCCCCCTCCCTCTTTTAAACCCCCCTCACTCTCTCTTTTAACCCATCTCTTTTAACAACCCCCCCTCTCTTAACCCCCCCTCCCTTTTAACCCCCCCTCCCTCTCTCTTTTTACCCCCCTCCCTCTCTCTTTTTACCCCCCTCCCTCTCTCTTTTAACCCCCCCTCCCTCTCTCTTTTAACACCCCTCCCTCTCTCTTTTTACCCCCCCTCCCTCTCTCTTTTAACCCCCCCTCCCTCTCTCTTTTAACCCCCCTCCCTCTCTCTTTTAACCCCCCCCTCCCTCTCTCTTTTAACCCCCCTCCCTCTCTCTTTTAACCCCTCTCCCTCTCTCTTTTAACCCCCTCCCTCTCTCTTTTTACCCCCCTCCCTCTCTCTTTTAACCCCCCCTCCCTCTCTCTTTTAACCCCCCCCTCTCTCTTTTAACCCCCCCCCCTCCCTCTCTCTTTTAACCCCCCCTCCCTCTCTCTTTTAACTCCCCCCCTCTCTCTTTTAACTCCCCCCCTCTCTCTTTTAACTCCCCCCCTCTCTCTTTTAACTCCCCCCCCTCTCTCTTTTAACTCCCCCCCCTCCCTCCCTCCCTCTCTCTTTTTACCCCCTCCCCGTAGCGTGGCCGAGAGGCTCTGCGTCCGCGGTGCCGACCGGATTGATAGGAAGGTGCACACACACTGAGTGTGCACCTTCCTGTCAGTCCGGCCGGGTACAGGAAACAGAAACTCCTGTTCCGCGCGGAACAGGAGTTTCTGTTTCCTGTACCCGGCCGGACTGACAGGAAGGTGCACACTCAGTGTGTGTGCACCTTCCTATAACTCCGGCCGGCACCGCGGACGCAGAGCAGCTCGGCCACGCTACGGGGAGGGGAGGTGAGAAGCTGCAGCCGCCTGAGCGCTCAGGCGGCTGCAGCATTTAAAGGGGCGGCCGGGCCCCCTGATGGCGGGCCCCCCTCCCGGCCGGGCCCTCGGACCATGTCCGAAGTGCCCGACCGGTCAGTCCGCCCCTGAAAGGGATACTCTGAAAACAATGTAAATGGTAGAAATCCACCAGTGCCCCACCATTAATAATATAATTCACCAATTTGAAAGCATTTAAAAAAAAAAAAAAAGAACTATCAGGGTTATCCACTAACATTTGAATGGCCATGGGCCAAATTGGGCAAAACCATCTGGCTACATATAGATCAATTCAGAATTTAAAATTTGGATATTGTTGATGAAATTCATCAACGTCTGGATTTTGTCATTCAAGCCTCAAACGCGCCAAATTTCAAATGCCTAATCTCTCCTGGAAGGCTGAAAACTAAACCAAACCCAGGCTCAAAGAATTCAACTCTGCGCCCAGACTTTAAAAACGACAAATGATTTGCCTGCTGGCAGTGCTATCAGCCAGTAAGCTAATGCTTTAAAATCATTGGTTTCTATACTGAGGCGTCTTCTGTTCAACATATCTATAAATGATCTTAAAGACAGCATTGAAAGTCATGTTTCACTGTTTGTAGATGACACAAAACTATTTTAAGTAATACAATGTGAGCAGGATATTACTTAACTTTGGAGGGATTTAGATAGATTGGGGACTGGGCACTCAAATGGCCTAAAGTTTAATGAAGATAAATGTAAAGCGATGCACTTTGGGGTAAAGAATGCATAAGGTAGAGAATTAGGGATACCAACACGCTTTGGGAATTGTTATAGCCAGCAAACTAGCAACCATGTGCTATGTCAATCAGCAGTTGCAAAGGCCAGTAGGGTTTTGACATTCTCTGGATGAAAATATAATTTTATAAATCAATGGTAAGACCACACTTTGAATATGCTGTGCAATTATGGGCACCTGTTCTAAAGAAGGATTACATGGCACAAGGAAAAGTGCTAAGGTGCGCTACAAAATTATTAAAACATATGGAACATTTAGTTATGAAGAAAGGTTAAGAGATTTAGATCAGTTTAGTTTAGAAAAATGGTCTGTCAGAGAGGATATGACTGCATAATACAAATATATTCATGGTCAATACAAACCATATAAAAAAACAAAACAAATATAGGTGGATGGGTGGAGTGCGCAAACAACCTAAAAAGGTTAAGAGCTTTATTGGGTAGCAGCTGACACCAACTACCTTCACAGCACAAATTCCACAGTACACAGTTTGTAAAGTGCAAAGTTATTCAAGTAAGAGGTAGTGCCGCTTATACCAAATATCAGGGTCTTTTTTTAATAGGGCTCTACGCGTTTCGTCGATCCGACTTCCTCAGGAGCTTATATCTTCATTCCTGGTCTTTCGTCTTTTAAATCCGCCGGTCTGTGCGTCTTGTTAGGTGACTGCGCAAGCGTGAATTACGCCAGACATGGCGACATACGTCATGACGTGCGGTGCGGCTCCTTTGTGCATGCACGGACAACCAAGCTGAAACACAAAGTGACTTTATTGACAATGTAAACCGCTACATGTCCGAACTTTAAACTTGAGAAAGTGCAGAATCTTTTGTAGTCTGTGTTTACATACTTGTCTATACACAATGATACTAACAGAGAAAATATAATGATATGTGAATTGGACAACATATTATCAACTACAATAGGAATAATTTATAAATAATGTATGCATGTAAACAGTCCATTAACATAAGAAAAGTCATTCATATAAAAAAATGACAAACTTTCCTAATTATATACTTAAGGGTTAAATTGTAAAAATATAAGATATCTTCTCATAAATAGATTAAAATCATCAATAGAATAGGGGAATATTTCCATTTTAAGGGTAAATATCAAGCCTTTCTTTTATGTAAATTAACTTAAAAAACATTGTTGTAAAAAATCTTATATCTGAAGGAACAATTCTAAAATCAAAGAAGATCATAAAAATACAAATCATTTCCATAATAATAAAAAGTTTTTATACTACGGTACTAATCTGCATCTTCTACATTTTTTCCCCTCTTCTTATTTTTTTTTTTAGCAACAATAAGGATGTGGAATTCTCTGTCTGAAGAGGTGTTTTTACCAGTGTCTATACAGATGTTTAAACAGCAACTGGATAAATACTTGATATGTTGGGCTAACAGTTACTTGATCCAATGAGAAATCTGACTTCCATTCTGGGGTCAAGAAGATACTTTTTCCTAGTTTGTAAAATTGCTTCAAACTGTGTTTTTTTGTTTTCTTTTGGATAAACAGCAAAAGTAGATGTGAAAAGGCTGAACTTGATGGGCGCATGTCTCTTTTCAAACAACAATTTACAGAGCTGGTTATAGCTCTACCATATGTGAGTTGACATCTTATCTAAGTGTCTGTAGCGGAGGGCAATAGTAAAATCCCCGATATCCGCTGGTTACACAGGTACATCCACAGTCAGCGCTGAAAAGTAAGACAAGTTCCCCAATCCTCCCAATAACCGGACGAAACACAGTCTGGGAGTCAACTAACTTGCTTTATTCACAGACTTCCATATTTATGCAGTTCCCCATGCAAGGGGTTTCCTTACAGATTTTACAGGGGATTTCTCCCATCAGGCATTGTAATTATCCCAACAGGCATTGCTGCACGAGAGGGATACTCCCACCAAAATGGACGATTAAGTGGATTATCCCCTCGTGTAGCAAAACCGACAATTTATATAGAAATCCATATTTTATACAATTTTACTCGCTTTTAGACGAATGACCGTTCGGTAGATAGCTGGGGTTGGCGGGCACATTTAGTGAGAATACCGCTCCGATCCCAGCTAAACTAACCGAACGCCGCACAAAATACATTAAAATATTGAGTTCGGTTTAAAAGTACCGAACATCTATGGGAACAGAATGTGCCGAACGCGGAACTCCCGAACGCTCTGGAAGTCCAGCGGTGTTCGGATCATTGAGTAGCCGTTTTCAGTTCCAGGCTCTCGAGGACCGAACACCGCTGCAGAGACAAAGGATCCAAGATGGCCGACCGCCGCATGGTCGGTAGCCGAACGACGGCCACCTAGGAGAGCCCTTAATTACCGATTGCAACATTGTTGCAATCGGTTAATTGGTGCCACACGACTGGTGAGTGGGTGGTCTACCTGGGGAGCCCGCATTCGTATGGCGAACGGCCTGGATAACCGTGTTTCGTCAAACGAAAGGGGTTTGTATGCTGGTAGCGTATGGCTGCCAGCATGCGAACGGCCATAATACGGTACATATACAGTTTAACATACACAGCATATATTCAGCCTACGGACAACCTTTAGTAACTACAATCCAGAAGTGGCTAGGTTTGCCACAGTGTCGTTTGTCCTATCACGTACTACCATATTACACTATTGGTTTGCCTCTGTTTTTGCTCTCTTTCCATATTCTGCTATTAAGCGAAGATACCAAGAAAGTCCAATACCAGGGCTAGAAGATCTATTGCCACCTTTGAGACTGTGCCGTGTGCCGTTTATTGTCCTTATTATTATATACTATTGTGTTTGGAGTATTTCTCTTGGCGCTACCTGCATCATTGTTGTTTGACTTGTTCTAGTTTTCTTGGGGGTTGGAGGGATTCCACTATTATCAGGTGTGCTGCCTCCCATCCTAGTGTTCTTAGTTTGTTTAGCACTGCTCCATTCCTTGTTCAGTTGCATGTCTCTTTTCAGCCTATGTAACATTGAGACCACAGAAGGTGCACAAACCTCAGATAATTGACTTGCCTCTATCAGCACAACTGCACTGGGAACAACTCCCATTGTTCCTCTGATCACATAAGGTGCAAACTTTAAAGATGAATCTGGAATTTTGGTAGTGAGCATATTCAAATACTCCTAGAATATTTGTCTTCATGAATTATCCTTTTTAATTGTCTTTTAGAATTAGACATGAAAGTTTCTAAAATAGAAACCCAGTAAAGCACTAATTCAAGGCTTCATATATCACCATCTTCCTGCATGTACATCCTGAAAGTGAACTTAAGAAAATATATTAAAATATATATTGTATATATTCTGCTTTTTACATAGTTTGTATTAAGAAAGAGATGAGTTATACACGAATGCCAGAAGTAATATAATTATGAAAAAAATAAATAAATTTTTATGTATAAATACATATTTATGCATGAAATAACAGTTCACCAAGAATATATGTATAAAATATATACCATATTTTGTGAGCAATTGCTATAAGTATACATGATAAAATTCAGATGTCCGGCCCTCTTTGGGAGGTTTACATTTCTAACCTATTACTTCACATCAATAATTTTGGTGGGTAGGATGAGAAGGGGAGAACGAAGGAAAGAAAAACAATCATTCGAGACATACCGACAAGACAAGATAAAAATACTAACAGAGTAATAAATGTAAAAGGTGTCAAAACATCAAGAAGAGAGAAAAGAAAGAAGGAAGTGAAAAAAAGATAGGAGAGAAGGAAAAAAGAAACAAAAAAGTGATAACACATACCCTATAGCACAATAGAGAGACACCTGGGTAAGAATGACCCGGTCTGATTGACTTTAAGTACCAGCTTTAAACCACACTTATTACCATTGTGTTGTATAGTGGTTTATATGGGTAAACAGTAGGAGGTCACAAAAATTTTCATCCATGTCTCTTAGAAACATAGAAACATAGAATGTGACGGCAGATAAGAACTATTCGGCCCATCTAGTCAGCCCAATATTCTAAATACTTTCATTAGTCCCTGGCCTTATATTATAGCTAGGATAGCCTTATGCCTATCCCACGCTTGCTTAAACTCCTTTACTGTGTTAACCTCTACCACTTCAGCTGGAAGGCTATTCCATGCATCCACTACCCTCTCAGTAAAGTAATACTTCCTGATATTATTTTTAAACCTTTGCCCCTCTAATTTAAGACTATGTCCTCTTGTTGTGGTAGTTTTTCTTCTTTTAAATATAGTCTCCTCCTTTACTGTGTTGATTCACTTTCTGTATTTAATGTTTCTATCAAAACCCCCTCTCTTTGTCCAATAACTCACCGAGATCCCTTTCATATGTTTCTGAGAAGCCCATTTATCGAAATATTATGTCTTATTGCAGAAAAATCTTAATTTATAAAACAAAAAAATGTGTATGATCATAAATAACATGTAAAATCATAGACATCTTCAAATGAGATCAAAGTAGCCGCTTTATAAAATTCACATGCAGTGCTTAATCATAGACAATCTATTGAAACACACGGTGTGACATTCTTATAATTAACCTACGGACAATATCCAATTATTACAGTTAACCAAATAAAGGTTCACAGTCAACACTAAATTATACGATGACTGGCAAGAATGGCAAAGCAATATCCCTAAGATAATATACTATGTGTACTTATGGTTCAAGCCCTTTAATCTGATATAAATATCCTGTAAAAGTTTTGTAATTGCAGTGGTAAGTTAAAAATGACAAGCATCATTATAGCCATGATATAATGGCTCTGCTCTAGTATCATGTAGAATCACTAGATAATTATTTATAGGTGTCATAAAAGCATCCGAAGAACTGCAATCTTTGCAGAATTTGGCCGAATTCCCAAATTACAAACAGAAATATACCCAAATTCCGGACTAAATGAAGTGTGCAATATAAAACATATTCAGGGCAGGTTAGTAATTCAATTTAAAAAAAGAATTGACTGATGGGAATAATAGATGATTGATAGCGAGGGGACAGTCACTGTCGCGGTTACTCATGTTCGAATAGCCCAGTACCAAATGGCAAAAAGCAATCTGACAGTAAACAGGGAGTCCCTGCAGAACTGAAACCTATTACAGAATTAAAGAGACACTAATATTTCCCCATATTTTTTGGGTTTACCACCCTTAAAGAAAAAAGAAAACTCATGGAGCATTAACCCAAGGGCCCCTATAGATGAGCCTCCACTGGCCAGCGGCAAATAGTTAAAATCATCTGTGTTGCACGGGTGTTATGTGGCAGCTGACAAAGTCTTAATAAAATAAAATCCCTATGGGTCAATAATCCCCCAACATTACTATAATAGTAATTTCAGTACATTCATAGTCTAGTGAGGACACTAAAAATTAAAAAGTCATTGTCCACCCCCACAAATAGTTGAATGCCCCCCTCTTCTCACTCTGGCTAGATAGGAGTTCCCTTTCCCCTAGCCATTAAACATAAATAATACAAAAAATGATACTGCACTCAAAATAAGGCAAAAATTAGTACGTATTTAATCATAGATAATGAGACAATTTCATATATATACACAAAAAAGATGAAAAAAGATGGATACTATATATGACAAGTATCCTATGGCAACCAATGTAATGTCATGTAAAAAAACACAATATCCTTACAAGAGTTTGAATTCATATCGGTATTCAAAAGTTAAATTCATATAGTTATAATAGACGTTGTAATGGTGTGAAAAATTCTCAATCTGGGATATAGACCAATATGGACAGGTAAGTATATACAGTATATACAATATATACAATAATGGCAAAAGATAAAAGAAAATAGAAAAAAGTGAAAAAAATGAAAAAATTGAAAAAATGAGAAAAAATGAAAAAAGAGAGAAAAATAAGTGAAAAAAAGTTTGAAAAAATGTATATACAGTCACCAGTGTGTACACACTATTGCATATGGATCGATCTCACCAGTATGTTCTGCTGAAAAAAGGAAAACATCCAGTCCCAAATATGACTGTCCTCGTTATTGATTGCACACTGTTCCCCTCTGTTGCTGTTACTTGGTGATGATGAATTTAGTCGATACTTGGTAAGTTCTTGGTAAGTTTTGGGTGAGTCTTTAACCGGTCCGGGTCAGGTATATTCCAGAATGTCGACTCTTGCGTCAGATAAATGGGCTGCGCGCTCGGGACCCTTCAGCCCCTTCAATGGCCCTGTGTGAGTAAAATAAAGTAGTAAGTCCCTTATTTAAGCCCCTTATTCGGCGCGCCCGCTTGTTCGCGCGGGTCGCGTCCGAATGACGTAATGACGCACATGACGTCATTACGTGCTCCCCTCCGTGTGCGCATGCGTGTATAATTTTCGCCTGCGCATGCGTCTTCCCGCTGACTGCGGTCTACCACAGGTAGATTACTCCAAACAGAGTATATGATACCAGGATCATGGTGTTGGTTATTGTACAGAAATAACAAGATATTAAACAAAATATAATATATACAAAAAATAATATATACAAAAAAGTGTAAACTGAGGGGACTATGGACACAAATACATACTCTTAATATATTTATAAAAAACACAGAAAGAATACATGACAAAACCTGCAAATATTTTGCAGGATATATAGAGGGGTATTTCTTTGAATATGAGAGGAATTTATATATAATAGCAAAGGCACTTATAAAAGATTAAATCTATTGAAACAACCCTGTACCCATGTCTAAACGTGTTTTTATATTTAGAGGATGTAATATTGCAACAGATAATCAAAGAGGTCAATGATTAACATAAGTAAATACATTTGTAAAAAAAAAATTCTAAAAAAAGGGAAAAAAAGGAAAAGATATATTTTGGCAAAAAGGCATACTCACCAGCAGTGTAGCGTGTGAAGAATGCCCATGGGTTCTCTAATGTTGGACCCCGCTTTCTGACGGGTTGCGGACCAAACTTGGTCAACTGTTATGGAGATTCTTAAGGGATAATCAAGACCAGCGTGCCAGGTATAAACCACAGTGCATACTGTAGGATAGAGTAAAAATATAATATTTAGTCTAGTGGACAGGAACAAATGTACTTGAAGATATACACTCCCCGTGGATAACTTCACAAAAAGTGTTTGAGGTCATAGTCCTCATTCAGACCATCCGGGTATAGTGTCTCCAAGATGCTAATCCATCTTGTTTCCTTGCGTAATAGTGCTTTTTGTCTATCTCCCCCTCTCCGTAGGGGCTTAATACCATCTATAACTTGGAAACGTAACTGGTTGACATTATGTCCTTGTTGCAAGAAATGCCTCGGTACAGGTTTCTCACCGGTCCCTCTCTGAATAGCTGCTCTGATATCCCTCTTATGCTCTCCAATGCGTTCTTTTACTGGTCTAATTGTTTCTCCAACATAGAGAAATCCACATGGACACTTCAAAATGTATACCACATAATCGGAGTTGCATGTGTAGTAATCAAGTATCTTATATAACTTACCCGATCGTGGGTGAACAAAGCATTCACCCTTGATTATGCTGTTGCAATGTATGCAATTTAGACATGGGTGTGTGCCCCTCTTGGGTTCTGAAAAAAATCTTTTATGCTTGCGACTGGTCCCTATATCAGAGTGTACCAATTTGTCTCTCAGATTCTGCGCTCTCTGATAGGAGAATAAAGGAGGATTTTTAAATTCGTTTGGTAAGTTGACATCACCCTCAAATATGTTCCAATGCTTCATGATAATTTTTTTAATATCATGGCTATACGGTGTAAATGGCGAGATGAAAGGAATTCTATCTATCGCATTTCTAGTGCCAGTAGGATTAAGTGCTAAGTCTCTATCCATTTCTAAGACTTTATTTTTATGTTGTTCAACTAATCCCTGTGGGTAACCTCTATGTATAAACTTATTACACATAAATTCCATCCCTAGATTGACCTGATCTTCTTGTGAGATTATTCGTTTAACCCTCAAAAGTTGGCTGTATGGGAGGCCATCCTTGAGATGTTGCGGGTGATAACTTGTGTACTCTAAGAGATTGTTTCTGTCTGTTGGTTTAGTATAAATGTTCGTGTATAGTTTACCTGCAGACAAATATACTTGAGTGTCTAGGAAGGGAACAGTTGTTTTATCGCATGTCATTGTAAATTTAATGTTGGAGTCCAAGGAGTTCAGCTGGTCAAAAAATGTGTCCAACTGTGCTTTCGTGCCCTCCCAACACATAAATATGTCGTCTATAAATCTCTTCCACACAAGGGTCTTCTTAAACAATGGGGCGGTGTATATGTGTACCTCTTCTAATCTATTCATGTAGATGTTGGCATAGGTGGGCGCTACATTCGAACCCATTGCAGTTCCTTTGACCTGTTGGTAATATTTATCTTCAAAGAGAAAATAATTCTCTGTTAAGACAAATCTCAGTAGGTTCAAAACATATGTCTTAGTGTCTGGGTGTATAGTTGTAGTCAAGTCCTGGTCCATTGTCCACTCTACTGCTTCAAGGCCCCCCACGTGGTCTATGGCTGTATATAGTGATTGTACGTCCAGGGTTACTAGCCAGACCTCAGTGTATTGTCCAATATTGATAGTTTCGATGATTTTCAAAAAGTCATTCGTGTCCTTAATATACGACCTCTGTCTGGGTACATATTTAATCAGAAACTTATCCAAAATTACTGCTGGGGGTTGTAAAATGGAATCTGTGCCACTTACTATGGGCCTGCCAGGTGGTGCCTGTAGATTTTTGTGTATCTTAGGGAGAGTATAAAATACAGGAATAGTTGGATATTTTTTGTACATGTATTTATATTCTCCCTCTGTGATGATGCCCTTGTCAAGAGCTTCCTTGTTTAAGCTCTGTAAAATGGTTTGTAGCCTATGTACGGGGTTCCCATCTATCAGTTGGTAACTAGATACATCATTCAGTTGTGACCTAATTTCCTTGACGTAGTAGTCACGATCCATTATCACCAACGCACCGCCTTTGTCGGCGGGTTTAATGATAATTGAATTATCCTCTCTAAGGTTGTTCAGGATTTGCCATTCTTTCTTAGTGAAATTGGGTCTTGGTTGGTAATGACTACTTTTTCTCTGTTTCTTTTTCCTCAATTTCTTGATATCCCTTTTCACCAAATTAGAGAATATGTCTATAGATTGGTTAAAGGTATATGGTGTGAATGTGCTATTAGGTTTCAAACCTGTATCAAGTCGAAGTGAAGGATCACTCATAGTGGGTACCAGATGTTGTGTAACTGCTGATGTTTCCTCCTGTCCCTGGACACTACCATGGAATGTAGAGGTCATACTAATATTCGCCATAGTCGTCGTCGTAGGGTTCATGCGCCCCCTGTCTGTGTCTGGAGTAAAAAAATAGGCTTTTAGTTTCAGTTGTCTTAAAAATTTATATAGGGCAACATCATATTCATACCATTGTGGTGTGGGGGTGGGGACAAAGGAAAGACCTTTACTGAGTACCTGTTCTTCCTGTATGGTCAGTGGCCTACCTGATAAATTGTATATCAGTTTCTCCTCCTGTTGGCCGGGGGTTTCCCTCTCCTTTTGTCCTGTGAACCTCTTGTGGTAACCCCCCCTCCTGACTGGTCTCGGTGGTCTGTGGTGGTCTCTAAAAAAGCAGCCCCAAAGGAAGAGGAGGCAGAAGAGGATGTGGAAGGTGCATCTGAATCCCGTTGCCATTTTGTGTTTGGCCTACCCCTATTGGGTCTATATTGTCTGTAATTTTGTTGATACCAAGTATATACTTGTTCCTTCTGATAATCGTTTGTGTCCCTCTGAAATTTCCTTTTCTTATATTCCTCTGTGTCTTTCTGGTATTGGACTAATTTATCTTCGATATCTTTTTTCAATTTCTCCAATTCTGTCTGGGTTGTAGATAATTCCAATTCTCTTTCCAAAGTTGCTATCTCCTTAATAAGTTTAACTAATTCCTTCTGTAATGTGTCTATAGTTAACACCATAAGATCAACTGAACACTTATTTAGTATCTTATACCAGATCTCACAATGGTCAGGGTTGTCTTTCCCAAGAGTCGGGTGTAATCGTACTCTTAAACCTCTTGGAATGCGTTTCTGTCTAAGATATTCCCCCAAGGTGTTAACATGTAATTCCCAACTTGTTTTCTTTTTTAATTCCTTTTCAAGTTTAAAGGCTATATTCCTCTCATTATCGGTTGTCAAAAAATCTCTAGTTCCTTTTAAAGCGGAAGTAATTCGACTGATATCCCCTTCTGTATACGCAAAGGTTGCCATAGAAAAAGTTATCACTTTATTATTATATAATCTCTTAACGAAGAAATAATTTTCTAATATCTGTTTGTAATTCAAAAATGAATATAGATAGTGGTGCTCTGTACAAAAGGGCGTCTATATACAAAAAATCTCAATGTACAGGCACTCTTATATCTGTATTGGTGCAAAATATCAAGGTGGCCCCTTAGCCTTCAAATAATATAATACAAAAAATGATACTGCACTCAAAATAAGGCAAAAATTAGTACGTATTTAATCATAGATAATGAGACAATTTCATATATATACACAAAAAAGATGAAAAAAGATGGATACTATATATGACAAGTATCCTATGGCAACCAATGTAATGTCATGTAAAAAAACACAATATCCTTACAAGAGTTTGAATTCATATCGGTATTCAAAAGTTAAATTCATATAGTTATAATAGACGTTGTAATGGTGTGAAAAATTCTCAAGCTGGGATATAGACCAATATGGACAGGTAAGTATATACAGTATATACAATATATACAATAATGGCAAAAGATAAAAGAAAATAGAAAAAAATGAAAAAAATGAAAAAATTGAAAAAATGAGAAAAAATGAAAAAAGAGAGAAAAATAAGTGAAAAAAAGTTTGAAAAAATGTATATACAGTCACCAGTGTGTACACACTATTGCATATGGATCGATCTCACCAGTATGTTCTGCTGAAAAAAGGAAAACATCCAGTCCCAAATATGACTGTCCTCGTTATTGATTGCACACTGTTCCCCTCTGTTGCTGTTACTTGGTGATGATGAATTTAGTCGATACTTGGTAAGTTCTTGGTAAGTTTTGGGTGAGTCTTTAACCGGTCCGGGTCAGGTATATTCCAGAATGTCGACTCTTGCGTCAGATAAATGGGCTGCGCGCTCGGGACCCTTCAGCCCCTTCAATGGCCCTGTGTGAGTAAAATAAAGTAGTAAGTCCCTTATTTATGCCCCTTATATAAATAAATAACCTTACATCCCCTCCTCTCCCCCCCCCCATCCTAATATTAGTAAGGAGAAGCAGTAAAACTAATACCTGTAAAATATATTATACTTACCATATTGAATCTTCTTTCTTCTTTTTTTTTTTTTTTTTTTTAAATTCTTTATTTTTCTGTGCAGATATGCGTAACAGGTATGCGAGCGGTGCCCCAAAGGCAGTCCTTTCGCTAAAGTATCATACAATAATTGCAGTAGGGCATGGTAAAAACATTTGCACATTTTTGGTTTTATAAAGCGATAACAAGTGGTGATAAGGCAATAGCATGGATTAAGCATGTAAACATCCCACGTAGTGGGCTAATCATTGCTGCAGGTGCTCTCTCTGTCTGGAACCGTAATGTATATGTCCCATAGAGGTGCCTAGTCGCGGAGAGCAGGTGCTAAGAGATTGTGTGTAATAGCTAGCGTGTGCAGCATAAGACATATGTGACTATACGGTAGGGCAATATATGTTGTGAGCTTATAAATTGTAGAGTGTATTCTGGAATATTTAGGTGCGTGTCTGACTGCAGTGTTTGGGTATGTTGTACCTGGTCGCTGCTTCGTCGCCCACTCCTCCGTGGCTACCCAAGGCCGGGGTGGGGGGGGTGGGGGGGGAGAAGGAGCCCTATGTATTTCCAGGCGTGTTTGAGCGTGTGTTGGGGCAGGGGAGGTGCCGGTGTGTGCGCTCGCGTTAGTAAATTGGAGAACAGCAATAAAAACGATATTGGAAACAACAATAAAACAATAATAAAACATTAATCAGATCATCTGTGAGGCAGTAGATCATATTGCCACGGTGCCGTGGCTGAGTGTCATACAGTCCCGGTCAGTGTGGACTACATTTGGAGGGTCCCCATGGCCTTCTCAAGTGCCCATTTCCCCAGAGGGGACCTGTCTAGGTCGTCGTGGTACAAATGTTTTGGTGCGCTCTGGGTCCCATCTGTGTTGCTGGGTTGGGTTCTCATGGGGTGCCGGTCCAGGTATGGCATCTTGGGGTATTCCTAGGACGTGTTGCAGGTCTCTTGCACTTTGAAGCGAGTGGACCACATATTTGTTCTCGCCCTTCAGTACCAGGAGCGATCGATCAAGGCGCCATCTGTACTTAATGTCCCTTTGCCTGAGGAGGGCAGTGAAGGGTTTTAGCGACCCCCGCCATGCTAGCGTGCCGCCTGTTAAGTCAGCAAAGAAAGTTAAGGAGTGTCCTTCGAATGTGACCTGGGTTCTATTTTTAAGCGCTGCCTGGAGTGTGGCCTTGTCTTTGCGTTGTTGGAAGCGGACTATAAGGTCACGGGTTGCGGTGGTCGGGGCTCTAGCCGCTTTCGGAACCCTGAATATGGATTCGATGAGGATAGCTTTGGACTGTTTCGGCGTGAGAATCTCCGACAGGAGTCTGCGGACATAATGCGGCAGCTCCTCTGCCGGTATATCTTCCGGCAGCCCCCGTACCTTTATATTAGTAGCTCTGCGCTCTTCTTCTGCGGCGGCGAACCGTCGGTCGTAGTCCTCGTTTTTGCGCTGTAGGTTGGTGATCTCCGCCTGCATTGCGGTGATGTGCGCATCTCTCGCCGCATAGGCGTCTTCCAGGGTTCCCAGCCTTCCAGTTATGCCCTGTAGCTCAGTGCGTAGGGCCGCCATGTCCGCCTGTAGCGTGGTCTGGAGGCCTGCCAGCAGGGTTTTTAGCACTGATGTGGTCACCGGAGCGTTGTCCGGGTCTGGAGGTGCAGTCCCCGGTTTAGGAAGGCGTGTGGTAATTGGCATGTCATCCTCCTGGTAGAAGTCGTCCGAGTAGTCAGAGTATGTGTCAGCGTGGTCGGCCATTTTGGGCCCTGCTGCTTCTCGGGCCTGTCTCCACATGGCCCCAATGTCTTGGCTCTGTCTCGGCTGGTCGGGTTTCGCGTTTTTTGTTTTACGCCCCATGTCGGTTCTGCCGTCTCTTGCTGTCACTTGGGGTAAGTTGGGGGTGATTTAGTGGGCTGTAGTTGCCAAAGATTTGCTATTTTCGCGGGAGCTTCAGCCCCATGCGACTTCTCCGCTTCGTGGCTCGGCTCCGCCCCTGCATTCAAACTAGCTCGCGGTGGCGTGTGACGTCGAATCTTCTTTCTTCTAATTCTTCTTTACTTCAGCCCCCCAAAAAGGGCAAATTGAAATCTATATAAATTAAAAATCCATAAAAAAAAAAAACAAAAAAAAAAAACTGCCCTGCCCTGTGACAGATGACTGAGCTCTCTTAGTGGGGAAGGTTTTTCAATGCTATGTCAGCTTTTGCATTGCATGGGGAATTTATAAAGAAGATCTTATAATAATTGTATATTAGTATATCAAGCAGCACAGAGCAATCTCTGGATTACACTATTAGGTGCAATATTGTAATGGCCTATCCTCTCCCCAGTGGGCACACTTCCAGTTTTACACAGTGTATATTTATAAGTATATATGCATGATAAGAGTATAGCAAGAACAGAGGTTACTTATGTAGAACTGTCAAATGCAAAATGAGCACATACTTTATTAAAACAGGCTGGTAGCATGGATTCGATTTAGTACGCTTTCCAAATAATTCAATACTGTTATAAAAACCTTCCAAATCATTTATTTGCAACACTTTCGTAGACATTAATGGCAACTCCTGTGGATAAATAATTTGGAACATTTTCCTAACACACCTGACTCATTTGGGAAGAATTTTAAATCTAGCTCTATGTTAGAAAAAAAACTGCATTTAGCGCAGTAATTTACATGGGGGTTATTCACTTACCTTATTGTCAAACCTGCTGATTTGGGAAAAAATCTCTAACACACTTCGTTATTTTAACCTAATTTTTATAATTTGAATTTCAATTTACTAAACTTCAGAGTTTAATGAATAAATCAGAATGACCGTCCACTTCCACTTTTTCCTGGTTAGGGGATTTCCCCCTATTTGATAACCAGCAAATAGTCTCGACTTTTACAGCAGAAAAGCCAGATCCTAACCCGACCGGGCAACCTTACTCTTGTCGGATTTGAGCAGATAAAGTAGTAATAAAGTAATACAATATTATACTCTTTTGTTGTAAAAGTTATATTAATAATTGAGAATTACTATTACTTCTAAAAATGTGAAATTCTCTCAATTTTATCTTTACCGTGAAATGTTAATGTATTTTCTGTGATTTTGAAGCATTCAGTTTGTAACTTGGAACTAGAACTTTATTCCACGTGTGAATGTGCTTGGCCAACATTCCATTTTCTCTACTGATTAGGAAAAATGCTGACACAGCTGACTGCTGTGAGGCATTGCTGCTCACTGCTAGATATTCTTGTCTGTGATAACAAGTGTCCAGCGACTGAATTCTGAGAAAGTATAATCCTCAAAGGGCTTTTTACATATTCTTTGATTCTCATTAAATCTATAGGCTAAACAGCGGTTGCACTTCCCAGTTTGCTTGCCCTATTTAACCTCTGGGTGGCTGCTACTAATTTATATTCTAGATTTTATACAATCTCTGCACTTGCGCACATGCACCTGTTGGTGTAATCCTTTGAATGGCACTAATTATCCAAGTTCCCACAGTTTGTGAATGAACCATACTAGGAGAACACATATACATTGTACAGTACATCAGCTAACCACAAATTGTGAGGAATGCAAGGAATGATGGGAAATGTGAAAATGAACATTCAGGTATTTAGTGCTGAATGTAAAAGGGCACAAGTTTATGAAAGGAGCACTATAGTGCCAGGAAAACATACGCATTTTCCTGGCACTATAGGGCTATTAGGTCCCCCCTCCCTCGTGGTCCCCCTCCAGCTGGGCTGAAGGGGTTAAAACCCCTTCAGCCACTTACCTTAATCCAGCGCCAGCCTCCCTCGGCACTGATGACCTCTCCTCCCCCTGCCGACGTCAGCTCCCGAGTGGAGCCGAATGCGCATGTGCGCATTCAGACTGCCCATAAGAAAGCATTACTCAATGCTTTCCTATGGGGATCTGAACTCACGCTGCATGAGCTCAATGCGATTTTCTAACTGAGAATCGCGGATGCGACCTCTAGTGGCTGTCATGGAATACAATTTGGAGAAGCTCTTCCAACCAGCTAAGGAGTCAGACCGCGCCTCATTGTTAAATGAACATAAAACCCTTATATTACTATAATGGAGCTATCAAACCTCTAGATGCCTTCACATGACATTACTTTTTTTACTAGCTAGCTCTGCCAACAGCTGTCACATAATTAACCTCTGTATTAAAATTCTTATTCATTTGCTCCTATATTTTGTATAGGATTTGGATACAAAAGCACCGATTTAAATCTGGAAACCAAACACATCCGAGCAATTGCTGCAAATTCGTTGAGAGATTGAACTCCACTTGTCTTTGGATTTAGTAAACATAGGAATTGCCTGTGTGGTTGTGATGCGGTCATTATCGTTGGATTTTGTCCTTAGTAAATATTCAATTCATGTTCTAATAACCTGGCTGTCAATGGATCCATTCCTGCCTTAAACTGTACTTTTTGCAAGCCGCACAATGGAACCCCTTTGATCTTCATCCGATTAAATGCATAATAAGAATATTTACTAATGTGACTAGGAAAGGTATATTTACACGGTTATTTACTAAGCTTAGAATTGACAGAAATTCAAAGTGAATGTCAAAATATAGGTCAATATAGCAGAATTAGAAAAATTCTGTTTTCAATTTGTCTATTTTGCCTTAATTTTGATATAAATTTTTCTCACTTTAGTAAATAACCTCATTAGTCTAGTTTAAGTTTGGAGTGCATCACACAGGTAAATTCATGTATATATGACCATCCATACAATTTGCCCGGGATATCCAAATTATTAATTTTGTTTCATTACGTGAAGCCGATAAGTTTTTTGGTACAGGTCTAAGCCATCCAATCACAGTGCTCTGTGTCATTTTACACAGCGTGGGAAAGTTCTTTGGAATTTTCCCACGCTGTGTAAAATGACAAAGAGCACTCTGATTGGCTTAAACCGGCCAATCAGAGTGTTCTTAGCATAATTGCAGGGCGTGGCAATGCTTTCTAAGCCTTCCCCTGCCCTGCAGAGCTCAGTCTGCGCAGAGCCCTCCATGGGTGAAGATGGATTATTTTTTTTTGCGCTCGTTTTTTTATTTTAATTGCGTCGGTTATTTTGGCTTTTTATTTGCCCTTTTTTGGGGCTGAAAAAAGAAGATTTTAGAAGAAAGAAAACATTGAATGGTAATTTTTTTTTTTTACAGGTTCTTAGTTAAAGGACCCCCCTCATTATTTTTAGGGTGAGGGGGGTAGCTAGGGGGATAAACATTTTTTTGGGGGGAGGGGGTGACTAGGGTCCCCCCATTTGTTTTTAGGGCCCCCACCTGCCGCTCAGGGGTGGGGGCCATGGGGGAGGACATTAGGTCCCCCCCTTATTAGTATTTAGGGCCCCCACCCACCGCTCAGGGGTGGGGGCCAGGGGGGGACAGTAGGTCCCCCCCTTATTATTGTTTTTAGGGCCCCCGCCCACCGCTCAGGGGTGGGGGCCGGGGGGACAGTAGGGCCCCCCTTATTGTCTTTTTTAGGGCCCCCACCCACCGCTCTGGGGTGGGGACCTGGGGGGGACAGTAGGTCCCCCCATTGTGATTTATGGCCCCCACCCACCCACTGCTGTCCCCCCCCTGATTGTTGTTTTTAGGGCCCCCACCTGCTGCTCAGGGGTGGGGGCCAGGGGGGACAGTAGGTCCCCCCTATTGTGATTTATGGCCCCCACCCACCGCGCAGTGGTGCGTGCCGGGGGGGGACGGCAGGTCCCCCCCCTTATTGTTGTTTTTAGGGCCCCCAAATACTGCTCAGGGGTGGGGGGCAGGGGGGGACAGTAGGTCCCCCCCTATTGTGATTTATGGCCCCCACCCACCGCTCAGGGGTGGGGGCCAGGGGGGGACAGTAGGTCCCCCCTTATTGTTTTTGTTAGGGCCCCCACCCGCTGCACAGGGGTGGGGGCCGGAGAGGTGGAGGACAGTAGGTCCCCCCTTATTATCTTTATGGCCCCCACCCGCCACCCAGGGGTGGGGGCCGGAGAGGGGGAGGACAGTAGGTCCCACCCTCATTATCTTTATGGCCCCCACCCGCCGCCCAGGCGTGGGGGCCGGGGGGGAGGACAGTAGGTCCCCCCCTCATTATCATTATGGCCCCCACTCACCGCACAGGGGTGGGGGCCTGGGGGGGAGGACAGTAGGTCCCCCCCCTCATTATCTTTATGGCCCCCACCCGCCACACAGGGGTGGGGGCCTGGGGGGGAGGACAGTAGGTCCCCCCCCTCATTATCTTTATGGCCCCCACCCGTCGCCCAGGGGTGGGGGCTGGGGGGGAAGGAGAGTAGGTCTCCCCCCCCCCCCTCAATCACTATTGTGGCCAGAAAGAGTCCCTGTGGGTTTTAAAATTCTAATGCCTATTGAAGTCTATAGCGGTTCGCCCGGTTCGCCTGGTTCGCGAACATTTGCGGAAATGTTATGTTCGCGACATCACTAATGAGGGGTAGCATTTTCTATTTTAATTGACATCATTGGAACATCAGAAGACTTCAAAATGTTCCTTGTGTTAAAAAACAAAACAAAAAAGTAGTCATAGTATCTCTCCGAGACCAAAGAAAGTAGGTTCAGTGCTTTTGTCAATGACCCTTTTAGGAATAGTCTGTTTAGAGAGGTTGTTTTTTTTTTTTTTTTTTTAAATCTTCATATGTTGGATGAAATTGTGTCATTGTCTCCATCTGTTTTAGATTGTGCTGTTTGAAGGCCAAGTACTAGTCAAACACACCAACTCTTTTGTTGAGGGGTGCCATTTTTCTTTGTAAAATGTCCTATTGGGCACTGTTAATCAGGTCCCCCTCACTACATTTGTGATGCCAAAAAACATTTTTACTTACCTGGATTTAGGGCCAGGGTAATATCCCTGTGCTGCCTTCCACACCTCCACCTGACATCTCCAAGTGCCTTGCACAGTCCAATCACAGGCATCTCATGGAGAAGAGGTGTATTAGGGTAAATATTATTTAAGTTCTTTTACACACTTTTCCATTGGTGAATTAGGTGACATATATTTATATTGTTTTCTCATGGAGAAGCCTCTGTTTTGACTGTTGCATGCATGCTATCTGAGACAGTCAAGGGAGGATGAGAGAGAGTGGGGTGGGAAATATACGTTTTTCTTGTTTTGTTTTTAAACTAGCTTTACTGAGCTTATTGGGAGGTTTGAGGGCTCAACTGATGGAGGAAGGGAGGGAGGAAGAGAGGGGAGAAGCATACCTCCCCTTTCAGGCACTGCGTACAAGGGAGAAGCTCAATATGTCTGCCATCAGCCTGCAGTGAGCACTGACAACGGATGTATTCTCTGCACAGAATTGATATTAAGCAGTCTAGAAAAGCATTCCGAGATGCCAAAGTCACATGTGCCAGGGTTGTAACTGTGGACACAAGTGCAGATTTCAGGCAAAAACTCTGCACATAGAGACTCCTATCACTGTGATCATTTCAAATCACTAAAGTGGTCATAGTGGTTGGCGTAACCCTTTAAATTGAAAAAAGGGCAGAGCGTGAGGACGTCCACCATCGTTTATTCGAGTCAAACTAGAGGCAGTCTTAGTATTGCAATGATGTTTTTAAAAACAGCAACGTTTTATATTGCAGGACTAAGGGGGGCAGGGACACTGCAACCAGACCACTTCAATGAGATCAATTGGTCTGGGTGCCTATGGTGTCCCTTTAACCTATTCCTGGAAAATCTATTCAGAATTAGCAACGAGTAAGGAGAAAGGTTTCACCAGGATATAAGTACCCTGGAAAGAAGATGCCAAGGTCAATGGAACCCAGCAATGATGGATGACTTATGTTGGTTTCTTCACAGAGACGAAGGGCTACATTAAAGAAAAAGTAGAAATTTCATGTTGTGTAATGTAGTTCATTTGCTGTATTTTTGTTAAGTTATGGTATTTTGAGTTATTTTATATTTTTTTTGTTTAGCTATTAAACATGTTTGTTCTATATGCAATCTTTTTTTTAAATTTGACAATTTTTATTTTTTATGCGGTTAAGGGTACAGAAAAGAAGAGGGAAGGCAGGGGGGGAAGGTAAACAGATTTCATCCATGCATGTTACAATTCGAATACAGCTGGCAGTGAGTATTTAAGTAGCGTGTACTACACTTATTCACATAAACCGATTGTTACATCCTTCATGGGACAGAGTGTTCTGGTGGCACCTATGACACATTCCCCTATGGGATCTAGCAGGATGGCCCTAATCTTTGTGTTCTAGTTCCACACTCTGACCGCTTCCTCTAACCCAATTGCGAGGTGCTGTCCCACTTATGAATTCCATATACAGTATTATTGGTAGGTTACATTTACTTTCATTTATTACCCGATCTCCATGATTTCCACATGTCCCATGCTGCCTGGGCGGTGTTCGCTGGTGGGAACAGCGTTTTTAAGCCCGTTTCAAACGAGCATTGTGTATCTAATTCTGCAGTGACTCGTTGTATACTAGGGGTGGCTGTTTGTTTCCAATGTTGCGCGATTAAGCGTTGCGCTGTTAAAAAGATATGCAGCAGGAGTTTTTGTGTGGCCCTGGGCAGTCCTCTCGGGAGGTCCGTTATCAACATCTGCTGGGGCTCAAAGGGAAGAATGCAACTAGTTGCCGCTTGGGCAAGTTTGTGGACCCCCGCCCAGAAGGTTTGGAGGTGGGGGCACGTCCACCAGACATGTAAGACAGTGCCTTCCGCCCCATTGCAGCGCCAGCACTTATTGGGAGTGTTCTAGGTGTGTAGATGATTTGATCAGGAGTTGAAGCAATCGGAATATACGTTCCCAATCTTTGCTCGAGAGGGAGCAGTTCAGGTCTGTTTCCCACAGTAATGCTATTTTTGAGGCAGCAAAGGGCAGATGGCGTGACAGTAGTCTGTAACACACGGAGATCGGTTTACACGTAGTGGGGAGCAATCCCTTAATAAGCATCTGTTCCCATATATTAGGGATTACGGGCAGTAGGTTGGGTACCGCATCCCTACAGTAGTATTTAGTCAAAAATGATCGTAACTGGATATAGGAGTAGTATGATGTGTGAGGCAGTGAATGCCGGGTTTGCAGCTCTTCAAAGCTGAGCAGTTTGCCCTGTTCGTACAAGTGTGTCAAGTGAGTGATACCCCGGACGTGCCATGGCGTGGCGTGGAATGTGGGAATGCAATATGTGAAGGACATGATCGGTGTTGCCAGCGATAAGCCATTGTGGCCGCTGAGTTGTGTCGCGTGTTTGTCCCAGAGCTTTAGAAGTAGCTCAATCGAGTGAGGTGCTAGGGGCCATTGTGGTCTAGATTTTTTTGGTATCCATACTACGTTGGATAAAGTGTGTGGGGCCACCAGCTCTCGTTCTAGTTGTACCCATTGTGGGGGTGGTGTTTGGAGGAAATGTGGGAGGGCAGTGGCTATGATAGTTGCACAGTAACACGTGTGTATGTTAGGCAGCGCCAGTCCCCCCTCTCGTCTAGGTGCATTTAGCAAAGCTTGTGTCACTCTGGGTTTGCCCCCTTTCCACACAAAATGGTTTATATCTGATCTATATGCAATCTTTTCTAGAATTTATTTCAATGATTTTTATTGAATAGGTATATTCATCTTATTTAGATTCAAATATTATGATGACATAACATGACAAAAAATATGTGGATGCAACAACACGTCTGTGCCAAATTTGGTTGATTTCTTATTAGATTTATTCTGAAACATGACCATGACAAATGAGAAAAGTTAAGATTTGTCGGCTAGTGTTTTTTAAAATACTTTATAGATATTTTGTATTTGGTTGACATATAATAGACCATTGTACATCAGTACAGTTGAACTCAGTAAAGCTGCGGATGTGATAGTTGATATCCTGGCATCATTGGTAGTTACGTTTTATTAACTCCAAGAACCAAAATGTTGGTATTATTATTATTAGTATTATTATTGGTATTTATAGAGCGCCAGCATCTTCCGTAGGGCTTTACAATATTATCAGAGAGGAGAATGTATTTTTCCCAAAAGATTTATTTGTCATCTTACCACCAGAAAATGTATTACAGTGCACATATTTAGTAGTTTGCATTCCTGACATTAAATTAAAAAAAATAAAAAAATGATCTCTTTAAACTGTTTCTTGCAAAGGATTTTCTTGGAGCAGGGATAATAAATTGGCGTTGTACCATGTTGTTAATTTAATGAAATAATTAAGTGTTTGGCAAATGCTTCCTTCAGCTGCTGCTCATCTCTGACAGTTTAATATTATTCAGATATGTCTGCTGACCATGATTACATTAAGGCAGTAATGGCTATCTTTGGTGCTGTATCTGTCTGTGGACATCATTTCCCATAATGCTTAGATAGTAAGCCAGCTGTAGTCCCACTTTGAGGACAGTGGAAGGTGATGACATTCTCTGTTGCAAGGAAACTAGTAAATGGTGCACCATGTTTTTCTTTTCAGAATATAAACGCTATACATATGAGTACAAAAAAATAAAAATAAAAATTTATATTTTTTTCTTAATATTTAATATTTTTTTTACATTAACTTGGTAAACATGAGAAAAATATTGCTGAAAAGTTTTCATCATTTAACCTGTTAATTTAATATTTAATGTTCAATATAGTGTCACACTACAAATGATTAGGAATGTTACTGTAACAACCTAGTTCGATTACAATGTAACATTGATGCTACATTGAGTGAGTATTACATTTGTTACAGTAGATATTGTGCCTACACAGGATCTTCTTATTGACATATAGTCACGTGCTAATCCATGGATAGGATCTTTAGAGCAGCGTTTCCCAATAGGGGTTCCGCGGAACACTAATTGGGGTTCCGCCCCCAACAATTTGAAAATAAAATGGCCGCGGGCGGCGAGGGAGCAGTGGGCAGTGATTTCCCTTCTCAGCTCCTTCGTGCGCCATGCAATGATGCTGGAGCCGGAATATGACATCACTATGACTCTGGCGTCATTTTTCTTTTCTTTCAATGGCTCGATGAGGGGTAAAATGTGACTAAGGTAGCATTTTCTATTTTAGTTGACATCATTCTTCCTTGTGTTAAAAAAACAAAGCAAAAAAGTAGTCATAGTATCTCTCCGAGACCAAAGAAAGTAGGTTCAGTGCTTTTGTCAATGACCCTTTTAGGAATATTCTGTTTAGAGAGGTTGTTTTGTTTTTTTAAATCCTCATATGTTGGATCAAATTGTGTCATTGTCTCCATCTGTATCAGATTGTGCTGTTTGTAGGCCAAGTACTAGTCAAACACACCTACTCTTTTTTTTGAGGGGTGACTGATCACTGCTCCCTCGCCGGCCGCACGCCAGCCACTCAGCAGCCCCACTGGACCCCAGGAACTGGTCGCCAGCCACCAGCAGCCCCACTGGACCCCAGGGACTCCTTGCCAGCATTCCTAAAGGTAGGGGGGCTGGGTGGAGTAAAATGTTAAAAAAAATATGATTGTATGTGTGTCTGTTAGGGAGTTTGTATGTGTTTGTATGTTTGTCAGTAAGAGTGAATGTGTTTGTCAGTGAGAATGTATCTGTTCTTGTCAATGAGAGTGTATATTTGTTTGTATGTGTGTCTGTAAAAGAGTGTGTGTATGTTTGTGTGTGTATCTGTGGGTGTAAGTGTGTGTATGTCGCTGTGTGTATCTGAGTGTGTGTGTGTATGTGTGAGTCAGGATGTGTGTGTCAGTGTGTGTCAAGGTGTGTGTATCTGTGTGCCAGTGTGTGTGTATATCTGTGTGTCAAATACATATACACACTGACACAGAGATACACACCTTGACACACACCGGCACATACAAACACAGATACACACACCTTGACTCACAGATACATACATACATACACACACACACAGATACACAAACCTTGACACACAGTGCTAGTGTGCGTATATGTGTGTCATATTCATACACACTGGCACATACAAACACTGGGGGGAGTGGATGTTCCCACGATGTTGATACACACACTAGTAAAATGTGAGCACAGAGAGCACTACTCTCTAGTGAATCACCTAGCGGTCCTATATAGTGTCAGTTCTCCAGATGTGGACACCGGATCGTTATCAAGTTGAGTGAAAAGTGGCATTAAGAGAACTGAAATAGGAAAAATATAATATAACAAATGGTTATATTTGAATCTATGTCCTCCAAATCCATGTGTGAGATGCCATTCTCACCTAAGTAAAAACTGCACTTTTAAAGAATCACACAAGAAAATAATTGTCTATCTCTAATTAGACCTTGGGTTGCCTTCAAATCTCTTCTTAGATCAGAATCTACACTCATATTACAATATGAAAAATAAATGATCCTTCCAAGAAATCATTATGTCTAGTATTTTATAACTTTTTAAATGTATTAAAAATGCATTAAAATGGTTGTATTGCTTTTTCCAATCTTATGGTGTCCTTTTCCTGGATGTCTTAATGCAGAGTAAGCAGCGGACAAGCTTTGTGCAAATTTGTCTTCACGACCCGTATTTACACTATTAGCAATGACATTTACTTGAACTATGTCAAACATTTATAACAGTCTAAAAATATAAAGTGAGGTAAAACAAACAGATTCCCTCATTCTGACACACACAAAAGATTTCACTGGTCGACATAACGAGACCAGTGCTGTCGAAACATAATTTTCTACATAGCAGTCACAATATAAAATATAAAAAGTGACAACGTATTATTTAACTTACATTTAAAGGTAAATTGGATTAGGATTTTTTCAATATTAGATTTTCCTTTTAAGAAATGTCCTTAATCGTCAGTTATTTGTGATTTAAAGTGCTTTGACTGCAACCACCGTTTGTGCTGAATCAGCTGCCGAGAGTTGATACAACATTGCCAGGCTGTGCCATAATCTAATTTAAATACACTGAACGTGCTGCAAAATACGAACTGCTGTAAGAACAGACATCTTTAATTGTCACATTGAGTGGAATCACTGTTACTGCTTATTACATTGTAAAAGCTTCTTAAGAGTAAATAAACCATAAAGTCTTCTGTTCCCTTGTATTGACTTCAGTGTATACTCTATTGAATGCCTGAAGTTTGTAATGTTTACTAGACCTAGACTGTATAAAGTTACTTGTTAATGGAAAATACCATGGCAGCAAATTGTAATTAAAAACACTAGAACTGTAGGGTGAATGCAGTAATACTCAGGATTTACAAACGACTCTCTACTCTTTATAAAGTAGCATTAAAACATCTCCATCAACGCCTTCATATTGGGCTTCCGCATCACAGGACAGAATTTTACTTGGTCTAGAGCCACGAGGGGTGGACAACACATTCAGTCCACTACAATGAGATGGACACTACATTCAGTCCACATGGACACTACACTCAGTCCACTACAATGAGATGATGTGTCATGGGTGACAAAGGTTTTATGGGCGACTCATATGGACACAGAGACAATTGGTTTTCCATTAGTTTCCAAGTACAGTTTGGAGTCTCTGGATGTTCCTATTCTCCAACTAGAAGTCGTGATATGGACAGATGAGAAAGTTGATTTCTCTTTTAAATCAAATCTGTGGCATTATGTACACCAGCAGCAACCCTATCCAATGAGCTTTGTCTTACAGAAGAAATAAAGTGGTTCTCTGCTCTGTCTTGCTCTCAAACAAGTCATGCAAATATTAACCAAACATTCCATCAGAGGTTCATTGTGTGTTCTCCTATCAGACCTAATAAATGAGGCACATTCTTGTTTACAGATATGCAAATCTCATTTTCCTGACTGACCAAAGAGGTTTAACCGACTATTTTGAACTGCTTTTTTTTTAATTATTTGTAGACAATTCTCCAAGAACTGGTAAATCACATTAATGACCAATTAAAGCTGTGGTATTAATGAACTGTATTTAATTTAACTTATTGGAAAATGGGAATATTGGACTTCTCTCTCATGAGTATAACAGAATGTCAACATTTAGAAAGATCACAATAACTATTCTGCAAAAATGTCTCATCTGACATACAATATATCTAAGAAGCAAATTGTATGCTGATCTATTGTAATAACTGTCTGTGTGTTTATTTAGTTGAATAACTCTTTTATATATAGATATTTCTTCTTTTGGTCAGAGGCTCACTACACTAATATATGTCTATATTAATGAAAAGTACTAATACGCAATCTGACGTTCTTTATAAAAAATATACATTTATTCTACTTCAACAGCAAACAATAATATACATAACAGATGGTATTTCTTAACGACGTTACAGAGAGTCGTCTTTGTATCAGCAACTCAGGACATCAGAGAGGAGAGCAAAACGGATCATAGAAGGAAGAGCGCGTGGTCCTTTGTCCTCTGCCCTTTATAGCCCAAATTACGTCATAACGTTTAGTTTAGACTCTGGCCATATAAGGAAATTCCCCATATAAAGACCACCCCAAATCTCTCTTATACAGCAAATTCCAGAGACCTCATGGTACAGAATAGCAAACTCCATCTGTTCTGTTTAATCCATTAGACAGCCACACCTTAATATGTATTTGAATAGGAACATATAGAATATGCAATATTCTACATCTATAGACAAGAAAAAGCCAAAATATATTAGTTTGTAAATCCTGAGTTTTATCAAAAACACAGCAAAAGTAGGTCTTGTAAATGCGTTCTTGAATATTTTTATTTAATCAAGCTTCGACAATTTTTGTGCTAATGCATTGTGGGAAATGTAGGTGAAAAATCTCTAGTGGCGAGGATAGCAATCACTCTTGTAATGTTTGGGCATGCTCTAAATCCATATGTTTGTCAGATTTCTTTACAGTTAATATCAGAACACAAATTAACTAGAAAATTAATTAGATTCCCTTCATAACTTTAATCCTTACTGCACTGCAAGTGTTATAGATATTGAAATGTGTGTAGTTTGAAAGGTTTCAAAGCGTAATAAGGGTTTTTTAAAACCCCTTCAAATTCTCCTCTGGTACCACTTCATGTTATCTCCTTCAGTTTGCAAATGCACAGGTCATCTAGATAAACACTTCCTGTAAATGTACTGCAAATGCAAGATTAAAGGCTCCTTGTTAAGGCTCCCTTTTCATTTTTACCAGTTTGTAGAATTCCATTTGATACGGTCTGTAACTAGTTACATGTCAAAATACAAAGACGTTTCAAGGGCTTCCAGAAATGTGGCGTTATATTAAAATAGATTGTAGGTTGTTGAGAATTGTGATGAAAATACATCAGATACAGCAAGTTTATCTGTAGAGAATATATGCACCAAAATCTAGAAAAAAAAACTAGTATTTTGATTAACAAAAAATGGCACAATAAAGGACCTGTGTACTGCTGAATATATACGTAATGTTTATATATTTGCACACCATTCTGTTTCATCTAAAATGTTTTTTCTAAAATCAGACAAAAAGATAAAACAAAAAGAAAACCTATGTTTCCCAGACTAATCAAACCACATTATTTAATATATACTTGGACTGGGCATACCTTAATAAGGGTTTACAGAATTAGGCCCAGAGAGCTGTGGTGGGTTTGGGTATTGACATCATAAGTTCACTGGACCCTCTCGATTAAATTTTTTCCCAGCTGGACCTATATTATTTCTTACCATTAATGACAATAAAGTGTTAAAGAGACCCTGCATGCACAACAATGATGCACCTTTTTATAGTAGTTATGGTGATAGAGTGCTAGTGGTGCAAGCCCTTACTTTTTTCAGAACTCCTTTCCCTCAACCTTGGTATGAGGTTTCACGTCTGAGAAATGCAAACCGTTAAAAAAAAAAAAAAATAAAAAAAAAATAGGGGGGCGGGGCCTGACCGCTGAGAGGAAAGGACGCAGACTTGAGTAGCTCCTGCTCTGCAGCAACAATTAAGCTGATTTAAGCCACCTAAACGGGAAACAATCGACCCAAAAAGGCTACAAACTGGAAGGGGAGAACCAGGGGCACACAACCATGCCCCACACGCGACAAACTTGGTATACAGCACCTGCCCTTCCTACGAGGCCTACACGTGTGGTCGGCGTGCGGGAGACAGCCACTCCCCCGCTGACATCCACGGCTGATGAGCGGAGACCAGACCCTCGTTCCCTCTGGACCGGTGGGGGTTATCCCGGTCTACCCTCAGGAGACCCTGGCACGACCCGGCGAGAAGGCTGGGGAGACGCAGGGGCCTGAAACACGCGGTGGCACTACACCTAAAATGGCAGAGGCAGCAAGCTCCCCTAAAACTCACAGCGAGCAGCCAGACATAGAGCACCGGCTGAACAGGACCTTCCAGGCTTTTTGGGACAAGTTGGAGGCCCTTATGTTCCCGAACAACACTGGGGCAGTGCCTGTCACCAAGCCACGTACACACCTAAGCGAGATCAAATGGTTGCAGGCACGGACATCTCAAACACCGAGCCACCCAGAAGGCCGGAAGCAGCGAGACACTCACCAGCGGAGGGAGACCGAGGACCTGTCGGGCGGCAATAGGAACACGCTGATAGCCCCAAGAAACCGGCAGGTAATCGTGCGGACGCACATCAGCCTGACCTCCTATCAACCTAACAGAGAGGGCTTGTCCCCAATGATTATGGCAGAAGTGCTGGAGGAAAGGGAGGCCGCACAGCGAATACCCCCACCAGCGACCATAAACTTTGCCGCCAAGCACAGCTCACTAACAGCGGAACCGACCTTACATGAGCACTCTGCAGTGCGGCGGCCCCGAAGAGGGAACAAAGGAGACACCCAGCAACAGGCCATAAAGAGCGTACAGATGTACAGATGTGGCAGGCTTACCCCGACAGGGCTGCAGCCCAAGGGTCACCAACGAGAGACTCACAAAGCCACAGTGGGGGACACTATCATACCAGCAGCTGGCGTGGGCTACGTGTATCTTGAGTTCTTTCAGCTACCTGTCCTCTTTGTCCTGATCTATTTACTGTGGGACAGCCTAGCACAGTTAATTATACCAATATTTTAATGTCTTCTGCCTAATGGGCTAACCCTTTGTTTGCCTTTACGCTGTAATGTACACAAGACTTAACTGGCTAAGCGCTAAGAGCAAACCCTGCACTCTATACCCCGATATCATCACGGACTTGTGGTAAAAACACTACTAATGCTGACACCGCTCCAGAGGGTTCAACGAACAGTTAAGCTCAGACGATGCAGTTAACACTTAAGTTTAGATCATACAGCGATGTTACCTTAATTTTCAAGCAAGACTTAGCAATGCTTTTTGTCTGTTAATACCTCGCAGCCTATGTACGTACAGCACAATATGTATAAATAGCATACACAGGCCAGACTATAGACACATTGCAAGACAAACCACTGTTTTAAAATGACATTGCCACACTTAATTTAGCTTTGTTAAGCGTCACCTATCTTACTTTATCTAATCTTGACATGAATAATGTTTAGCCAAGCTTGATATACACGCGTAAATTTAAAAATGTGCAAATATTCATGCCACCGTTTAACCTCTATTACTCTTGTGAAACACTGTTATGGTATATGTTAATATCTTGTAACCACATGCACAACGAAAAAGAAAGAATTAAAAAAAAAAAAAATAATATATGGATTAGTGCATTTCTACCTTTACAAGATGACTTCTGCTCTAGATCCTGGTTGGCTGAAGCAGTGAGGCTGTGTGTAAAACAAAGTCCCCTGCTGGTTTCATACCACAAAATGTTAGAAGAATAATGTTTTTTTCAAAAACTATGGAATAGGTCAAAGGCAGACTAGAGACTTCTTAAACGCTGCTATATGCCTAGCCAGCTGACTGACATCAAGCACATTTTCTTAAAAAAAAAAAAAAGTTGCTTTCCAATATGTGTCATCCTAAATTGTGTGGCTATTATACAACCACTGCACAATTACATTGTATAAAACAAATAAAAAAAAAAACACTGAATGCAATAATAAATTCACTCATTTGAAAAGTTCACAAGAAACCCTCTTTTGCCTGTAGAAGATGAATGTAATGTTTGTATGTAAAGAAATTTTGCTGTCGAGTAATTGCATACGTTTTTCTAACTGCTGAGCTCCAAGTATTTTTTTTTTAGTTTCTTTTGCTTCTTTCTGTTGTATGGAGAAAAACAAAATCCCAATGGATCAACCCCAGAAAAGTTTTTTTTTTAATTTAAAAAAATAAATAAAAATAAAATACAGATACACATTTTCCATCGGTTCTTATAGTAAGCATGTTTTATTAGAACATCACATAAAAGAGAAGGTTACAAGTTAAACTGTTTTGTTTTGTTAAATAAACGTACTGCAGTGAGCAACCACACCAAGTGCTCAATGATATATTGTTCGCTTAATGGAGCTACAGATAATGGAAACCTCTGTACATGCATCCTAGATTTTCCTAATTTCCTGATAAATCATTCTATATTTCTCTTTTATTCTGATAGGCTTTTATTATTTATCTAATTTCCCTAGAGGAAGAGGTAGGTACTACGAGTCATCTGCTCCTTGCTTTTTCTTTTGGAATTTTCTGAACTGGGACTGTATTGCCACCGCTGCCCGTTCTGTTTCTGGAGCCTCCATATCTATATCAAAATCTTCTTGGACTTTTTTCTGGTCATCTGTTGGGTGGAAAGAACAATACATGAATAAACATCTACATATTGTCTACTTCAATGTACACAAACTAGAAATCTAGAAAAATAAAAACTAAACCAATCTACATATATTACACCAAGTAATAAGATAATAAGGAGATAAGGTTCATATCTAATTTGGATCTTGGGCAGAGGTGGCGGACCTCAATGTTTGAATGGGCAACACAGGATATGAAACCCTCAGCCTTGTCAGGAGACAATGTTAAAGCAAAAAACTGAGGTTTTATTGCACCAATATCAGGATTATGAAATTCCCTGTGAAAGTGGATTTCATGTGTAAAAAAAAAAGAAAAAAAAAAAAAAAAAAACACAAACAAAAGTAAAACGGTTACATGGTTCCTGTATTTCTGTTAAAGTGGCTAGACCAAACATCTAAAATTATGCCATTTTGATTAAACTGGGTTGCCTACTTTTAAAAAATCCCGGGGAAAATGTTGTTATCCAGGTTGCCATACTCTCTTGAAGGCGTCTTAGGCCCAGAAAATCACTTTGTCAAATTTCCAACTTTGAAATGGACGTCCAATATATTTGTCCCCGTGAACACCCCCCTCCCCCAAAAAACAGGGATACTGGTAAGTGGGGGGTATTCAGGCTGACACTCAAAAGCTGACAGGCCCAGAAAATCACTTCAAGTTTCAATGTGTAAAATTAAAAAAATAAATAACGAGCAAGCAATAGATTTCACCCTGTAACTTTCCAAACATACTTCGAACCAGATCTCCCTCTCTGGCCCAAGGTAAGCCTCAGGGAGGGGGGAAGAAACATTAACAAAAAAAAAACCCCAAACATTTAACATTCCCCTTAGCCCCTTTTTAACCCCTAAAGTCCTAACGATCACTACTGCCCAGATAAAAAGGTAGGTAAATCAAGTTGCTATGGTACCAAGAGGCCCCCAGGCTCACTCCTACCTTAATGGGTTAAACCGTTTTTGAAAAGTTTGTCATAGACCCAGTGTTGCAGGGTAGGGGTTCCTCTTGCTCGATTGGTAATTTTACAAGGCGCACTCTGCTCCATTTTTACCATCTAATTACTTTTATTACGTATAAAGCACCAGCAAATTCTGTAGATCAGTACAGTGGATCAAAACAACCTAAACAAGTATTTGTTTTGATGAGGCTTAGAGTGTCAGCTGATCGCACTAGCCAATCAGTAGCTCGCCATTCATAATAAAGGTAGATACAGAGTGTTTATTGTGAGTGTAACAACACTTCCCACATAGTGCTTCCAAATTCTGGCACTACATATTTTAATACCAGGGTTACATGTGAGATAGGTTTTTAGTAATGTTGGAGAAAAAAAATAAATAATATATACTGTATTTTCCTGATCCTGAAGAAAGCCCAGAGAGGGGCTGAAACGTTGATCGTTTTTTTAATACATATCTAATAAAGCATCTTGGATTTTAAAAGAAGACCGTGGAGTGCAGCCAAAATTTTTTGAATATATATATATATATATTACATTTAGTTTGCTTTAATTTCTTGTTTTTGCATATATTTTCTTTGAATGCATTATCGGTACAATTCATTAAAATAAAGAATAGGTGAACTAACTCGAGTCTCCCTTTAAACACGTTTGTAGTTGTTAAAGGGAATAACATTTTAGAATGTGAGAAAATGAAAGGGCTATGTCTGCACTTTGAGAACGGTTGGGCATGCATTTGATACATTCTATTTCAAGAGTTATTAGTTACAAACCTGCTTCTGGCAAAATAATTCAGCTGGCAGTTTTCAAGATGGAGTCAAAATGAACAATGACAGCGTTATTAAAAAAAAAAAAAAAGTAAAATCCCATCTCTTTCTCTCAAGAGTCATCATGAATAGCTTTCTACAAAGACTATTCAATTTAGCAAGATTTTCACCTGCTCTAAAACCTACTGTAGAGCTACAGTTTAAAAAGGGGGGATGTATTTAGGTTTTAGCTTGTGGGCCATTTCTTAAGTTTTAGATTAACCCAATGAGTGTTTGTATACAGTAATGGTGAATACATAAATGTGCAGAATCAAACAATATAGATAAAAAAAACACAAAACAAAAAACACCACACGACTAGTAATGTATTCTCAAATTGGATTGTCAGTTCCAGCAGTGGAACTACCATTGGTGGGGCTGCACCAGGACCTGCATGCTGAGGGGGCCAGCACTTCGGAAGAGGTGATAGGCATGTGTGGTGGCCCTTTAACAAATCCAACTCCACTCCTCTCATATTGACAACCCTTAGAAGGAAGTGAGAGCCCGTCACTTCAATCCAGACTATACTACAGAGTCTCACAGGAGGAGAACAGAGGGTGCAAAGCCAGAGAGCCAAGCAAATACAACATGACCCCTACAGCAAAAAAAAAGGTACAAAGCAGGAGGGTGACAAAATTTTGTATTTTTTTTAAAATGGACATTTTGACTAGCATGTGTGTATTGGTGTAAGTGAATGTGTGTCACCGTGTGTATAAGTGCAAAAAGAGGGTCCTGTGTCTGTTCTGTCACTGGTAAGTTCCCACTGGAACAGGGCCCTTACCTCCTGTATTTGTTTATCAAATATTGTATTGTGCTTTGTGCAAAGGTACAATTGTTACAAGCAAAAAGACGGTCCTGCGGATTGTTTTTGCATAATAATAAATGTGTAGAAGGTTTATTTTGAAAATATGACTGAAAGATTGTTTGAGGGAAAAATGTTTAACAATTGAAAAATATGTGTATTAGATATATTCAAACCAACTTTAGCTTACTGAAGCAGTTTTTGTGTATAGATCATGCTTTTAAAGTTTCACTGCTCAATTCACTGCCATTTAGGAGCTAAATCAGGATTGTTTCTACTTATGCAGCCCTAGTCACACCTCCCTGGCTGTGACGGACACAGCCTGCATGAAAACAAAATGGTTCAATCGGATGTTTATGGTCTTTTTAACACTTCCTTTTTTAATCTCCTGCTCCGAAATTGAATGGCACAGGAGGCTCCTGCAGTGTCTAGCAAACTATTAACCCATCAGGAGATAAAGAAATTTTAAATAAAACAATTTGCAATAAACGAAATGTGGAGAGCGATATAGATATAGCAACTCCACACTGATGCCCAGTCATATATCAGTGAAAAAAAAAGTGCATATTTGTTTAAACTTGTGTAACTTTTCCATTATTTTAGAACACAGGCTTTAGAGGAGACATCCAGGACATCATGAAGCAAAGACCTTAGATGTGTTAATATAAAACAAATATACAAATAATGCAGATATAAGTGCTCTGTAGCAAGCAAATAAAAAAAAAACCTGCGTTCAATCACTGACCACGGAAAAAGTGCTCTGTATGTGCATAGGTCTTTTACTTTCCGATGAATCTAGCCTCCTCTACACTGGATAATGACATTAATGAGGCTCAGTTTGAATTAACAATTGTATAGATCATGAGTTTTTTTTATTTTGTATTACCATTTATAGTAGTATTAGTATTTAAGTTCATTGATATCACAGATCAAGAAAAGATAAACCACCAATTTACGAATGCTCCCTTGGTGCCCATTTATAATATTTGTGCAGTAGCTTTCAGATGTAAACAGCATATGGAAAAAAAATAAACTCATAATATGACACAGGCTTCATAAAGTGCACCAAAGCAGTTTTATGAAAACATGTAGGTTTAAAGATACATGTGCAAATGAACCTGTCAGTTTTGCTCATGTAACGAGTTTAGATGCAAAAAAAAATTGCACCTTTGAGAATTCCTTCAAAATGCTGATCTTGACATTGTCAGCTGAGGTGTTTGTGCCGAATTTAAATGAGCTGCTAGTCTGCCAGACCTGGAAGCCAGTTACATGATGCAGTATTGACCAAGCTTTGCTTGTGGTTTTTATTTTTTCCCCACTTCATTAAAAGCAAAGTGGAACTATGGTCTTACAATGCTAGTTTACTGGAATTTAGTGATGTCGCGAACATAAAATTTTTACGTTCGCGAACGGCGAACGCGAGCTTCCGCAAATGTTCGCGAACGGGCGAACCTGGCGAACCGCCATAGACTTCAATAGGCAGGCGAATTTTAAAACCCACAGGGACTCTTTCTGGCCACAATAGTGATGGAAAAGTTGTTTCAAGGGGATTAACACCTGGACTGTGGCATGCCGGAGGGGGATCCATGGCAAAACTCCCATGGAAAATTACATAGTTGATGCAGAGTCTGGTTTTAATCCATAAAGGGCATCAATCACCTAACATTCCTAAATTGTTTGGAATAACGTGCTTTAAAACATCAGGTATGATGTTGTATCGATCAGGTAGTGTAAGGTTTACGCCCGCTTCACAGTGACAGACCAAACTCCCCGTTTAACGCACCGCAAACCACCGCAAACAGTCCATTTGCACAACCGCAAACTCCCCATTTGCTCAAGGTTGGATACCAAGCTAGCCATGTCCCGTTCCTTGTCCTCACTGATGTCATTGAAGGTCTCTTCCTCCACCCAGCCATGTACAACACCCAGGGTCCCCGAAAGGTGACAACAAGCCCCCCCCTTTTTTTTAAATGTACACTACTGTTACACCAGATATGAGCCCTCTCTGATTTACTGTACACGACTATTCGATATTCCCACAAATTTTATATAGCATTTTATGTTTGTTTGAGACCACCTTAAAAATATTGGATATCACTAAAAATCATGATCACTATATACTTTCTCTACAAACCTCTAAAATGAACCAAACTACTCATCCATCCGCTATACCACTTTATCCCACCTAGAACTAGTGCCCAGTTAAAATACTTGACTCTTACTTACCCACACTCAGTCATGCCACACGCATTTCACCACTACTCTCACTGAATCCCTCTGACTACGGCTAAATTCATCTTCTACATCAGAACACTACTCCTAAGATTGGGTTGTATCCATGTCTCGGGTCTTTCATTTAGAATAGGGGCAGCTTTGGTCTCCTTCAACACTGACACTCCAGTGCATATTATTAAAATATTGGGCAGATGGAAATCCTCAGTCTACAACCGATATATTCCTCATCCTGAGAAAGAAATGAGGAAAGCTTTTAAAAGTTTGGCTTTGTAAATTTGATGCAATAAGTGTGTTTTTCTTTAATACCTTTTCACACTCTTTGCATGAACCCAATTTACATATATTACTAATATGTTTATGAACATATATATTATATTATTCACTCACTCACTCACTCTCTGGGCCGGCCAAAGACATCATGCTGCCTAGGTCCAACGATAAATGACTATGGGGGATAATGTATAATAAGCACAGGTTACTGGCTATGGGGGGGATAATGTATAATAAACACAGGTTACTGGCTATGGGAGGATAATGTATAATAAACACAGGTTACTGGCTATGGGGGGGATAATGTATAATAAACACAGGTTACTGGCTATGGGAGGGATAATGTATAATAAACACAGGTTACTGGCTATGGGGGGATAATGTATAATAAGCATGGGTTACTGGCTATGGGAGGATAATGTATAATAAACACAGGTTACTGGCTATGGGAGGATAATGTATAATAAACAGGTCACAGGCTATGGGGAGGATAATGTATAATAAACACAGGTTACTGGCTGTAGGGGGATAATGTATAATAAACACAGGTTACTGGCTATGGGAGGATAATGTATAATAAACACAGGTTACTGGCTATGGGGAGATAATGTATAATAAGCACAGGTTACTGGCTATGGGGGGATAATGTATAATAAACACAGGTTACTGGCTATGGGGAGGATAATGTATAATAAACACAGGTTACTGGCTATGGGAGGATAATGTATAATAAACACAGGTTGCTGGCTATAGGGGATAATGTATAATAAACACAGGTTACTGGCTATGGGGGGATAATGTATATTGAACACAGGTTACTGGCCATGGGGGATAATGTATAATAAACCCAGGTTACTGGCTATGGGGGATAATGTATAATAAACACAAACACACAAAAAAAAATAATAATAAAAATAAAAAAAATGAATGCAGCTTCAGAATTAATCTAAATTGTATGCTATCTAGGGGGTGGGAGAGTCTGGGAGGGAGGGTCTGCTGCTGATTGGCTGGAATGTGTCTGCTGACTGTGAGGTACAGGGTCAAAGTTTACTCAATGATGATGAATAGGGGGCGGACCGAACATCGCATATGTTCGCCATTCGTGGCGAATGCGAACAAGCTATGTTCGCCAGGAACTATTCGCCGGCGAACCGTTCGGGACATCACTTTTGGAATTAATAAATGCAAAGAGATTAAAAAGGAACAAAAAAAAACACAATTTGTTTAAATTGTACAGTACGAATAAGGAAACATGAGAACTTATTAAATCAATCAAGTTTTCCTGGTGGTTTAACGTTAGTGATCTCTGCTTTCCTCTTTCCTTCTTCCCGTTAAGAATGTGAGTTGCTTCTTAACCCCTGGGTCTAGAACAGGATTAATGGTGCCATAATCTCTGCAGCTATGAAAGAAAATGACGTGGGAGTTATTATCTCAGCTAACTTGAAACCGCTGCAGGCAAGCAATACACCAACAATGCAATAAGCATGGTCAGAACGATGCTGGGTTGTCCTGGAAGGTTTTAGGATTACACAGTGTTAGGAGGTAGAATGTTCAATTTTCAAGGTATAGTAGAAATACCTGCAGCACTCCAGACAATAACAACAGTTCCATTTGGAAGAAGTCATGAATAGTTAAAGAATCACTATAGGGTCAGGAACAGAACCATGCATTCCTGAACCTATAGTGTTAAACCCACCATTTAGGTGGCTTTCCCCCCCAGCACTGGACTGGACTGGAAAAACAGAAAACAACAAGTACAGGGTGCGCCAAGAACAAAGTGAATAAATTAATAAATAGAAAAAAATACCAGGGAAACAGGCATGTGAGTTGGCATTTCTTAACCTCAGTGTTGTCTGTGGCCATACTCCTTTAAGTTACTGCACCATTGGTCCCCTCTGTGTGTTTTTTTTTCTTTCATATATGCTGATGAGGATTTGACCCAAGACGTCTTGAGAATTTCTGAAGAATATACCTGTGAATTAGACTTTAATTTGCATGTTTCCCTGGTATTTTTTTCTATTATTTATTTTAGTTATTCACTTTGTTCTTGGCGCACCTTGTACTCGTTTTATGTTTTTACACCCTATAATGTATGCATGTTCAGGTGAGTGCAGCCCTCTTGGTTTCATTTATATATTTGGGAGTCCAGGCCAACTCCTTGGTTTTGCACCCCTCCCTGTCACATGTGCCTCATTCCAGGACCCTATTTAGCCTTGACTTGCAGAGAGTCCCAGTAAGGAAGTATTTCCCAAGTAAGTAGATTAGTCTCAGAAGAGCAAGCATTAGGCTGCTAGAGTAGGGCCTGCCAAGAATGGGGTACATTGACGTTGCGGCAGGCTTATGCAATATATAATCATATAATGTAACTTAAACCCCATATTTTTTTTTTTGCCTAGGTGAGGTGTTTTTAAATAAAACTATTATAATCTCTAGGATTTCAAATCATTGTTTAGTGAATAAGCGAGTGCACTGGATTGTGTATTTTGTATATTTTGGCCCCAGCAGCACCCTATAATGTATGCATGTTCAGGTGGGTGCAGCCCTCCTGGAGAGATATATATTTGTTCTTGGAATTTCTAATACGTAATGGAATGTAGAAGGAGATGCCAAGTTGGTTAAGGTGTGCCGAAACCAACGTATGAGTAGACCTGTAATAAAAAGAGGGCCCACAAAGGTGAAATGTATATATAGATGGGTGTAGGTGGGTGGGGACAAACGGCTTGAACGGCAAAGGTGAGTAGGGGGGTAGGAGTTTAAATAGGGGTCCTAACTCCTCCCACAAATTCAGGCCAAATGGCCTTTTAACTTGCCAGGAATTTCTAATACATAATGGAATGTAGAAGGAGATGCAAAGTTGGTTGAGGTGTGCCGAAACCAACGTATGAGTAGGCCTGTAATAAAAAGAGGGCAAAAAAGAGGATTCAAAGTAAACACACTTTATTGCAAGTTATACAGCAAGGTCGGAGCTCCCTCTCTGGTCAAGGTATATAAGTAAATAAACTGAGGACTTCCAGCGTCCCAGTCTCTTGATCATGTGGACTGGGGTGTTTAGAGCTTGAAGCTGAGGATGCTGCGCCTATACTAAATGAGTGACCAGAAAAGGTTGTAGCCCAACCTTGATGGTAGGGTTCTTGCAATCATGCTTATGGTCTATAATGAGCCTGGTGAAAAAGGAACCATTAGAGCTTAACCTATGACATGCCAAAACAAAGAAAAGTATGTAGACTAGACTAGTTTGTGTATTAGGGAAAGGAAATTAATTTTTAATATGAGATACTAAGTTCCAGCGGGAGTAAATATTGGTGCCTAGTGGTGTATTAGTATACTGTTACTTATTAAGTGATTATGGCCTGACCGTGCCTTTAAGAAGAATACCCCTGTGTAAAAATGGTGTGTCCCATAAATTATATGACCATAGCCGAGGAATAGTGAAAAACAGATTTAATATTTTAGCCAGAGGTAACTGATGAGCCATATGCTTAACACATAAATTAATAGAGGATGCAGAAAATGTGAATGGTGAGTTATTTTGTTTAAATGAATGGCATAACAAAATACATTTAATAACAGATTAATGAATTTAAACATTGAAGCCTCCTGCGTTCGGCCAAAACGAACGGAGAGGACTATAAGAGAAGATAAATACCTGCGGTCAGTTAATGGACCACACGAAAAAATAAACGAAAGCCATGTACATCGCTTTCGGCTGTTTAACCCCTTGACGACCGATGACGGTTGAGGACCGTCATCGGTAACATACAGTTAAGGACCGGTGACGGTGTGTGTACACTGCGGTCGGCTGTTAGCCACATGAACCGCAGAAGTACACAAACGGTGAATATGCACGAACGGGTAAGTATAATGAAGGGAGCCTATCCCTGCGTTTTTAGGCCCGAACGTGGTAAATAGCCGAATGCCATTTTCCACGTTATGCTTATGTGGATGTGCCGGTTTCGTGACCGGAAGCTGGGTAGCGATGTTGGTTAGAAGCCGGTTGGCAGGCACGGAGGTCGGAGGCAGGACATTTTGGCAAGTACTACGTACCAGAATTGCTGGTTGCTATGGAGAAGACAAACAGCTTGAACGGCAAAAGTGAGTAGGGGAGGGGGCGGAGTTTAAATAGGGGTCATAACTCCTCCCACAAATAAAGGCCAAGTGGCCTTTTAATATATATATATAAATATATATATATATATATATATATATATATATATATATATATATATTTATTTATTTGTAATAGAAGGCTGCACTCATGAATTCCATAACATTTAACTTCAACTTATCAATCAACGTTTCAGTCCTACTTGAGGACTTTCATCAGCATAATGGTATTATCCAGATGAAAGTCCTCAAGTCCTCAAGTAGGACTGAAACGTTGATTGATTTTTAAACAAGACTGATTAAAAGTTAAATTTTATGGAATCCGTGAGTGCAGCCTTCTATTACAACTATTTGGATGTTTGGAGCTCTGGTAGTGCACCCGGTTTGGGAATTGGAGTCTGAGTGCAAGGTACAGTTACTATATATATATATATATATATACATATATATGTATATATTGAAAAAAGGCTTGCACTCACGTTCTTTCTTTCTTTAAAAAGGTTACTTGTATTTCATTCCTTTAAAATAAAGCCTTTTTTCAATATCTATATATCAATTTATTGCAATGGCTAAAGTGCACCAGGCAAATTAAAGTATGTGTGCAAGGACACAAAGGGATATTATATATATATATATATATATATATATATATATATATATACATACATACATACATACATACATACATACATACACACACAGATACACATACATAAAAAAAGTGTTTGGTTTAAATGTAAAAATCTTCAGAGCAGCAAATAGAATGTAACAGAATATTATTCAGTATATCATGTTGCATTCTAAGCCAAAGATAAAGATATAGCAAGAACTAGCACAATATCTGTAACTATTGGACATCCTCTCTCAACTTTGTAAACCCCAAATAAATAAAAAAATAAAAAAAAAAAAAAAAGGAAAGGAAAGGAAAGGAAAGAGGATGTTGTACATCGGAGTGGATTCCTCGTGTGGTGGGGGGATTTCTTACAACCAATTTGCTGCTAAGAACTTGAATTTTTAGCATTACATTTATTTGAAATATGGAATTCATAGCTAGATCAGAAACCTAATGAAAAGCGATTGTGTGTATTTTTCAGGCAAGCATAATAAAAGTTTATGGAAAATTTAACAAATTTTAATTTTACATTTATTCATTCACCTGTTGTAGAATTATTGGGTTAATAAAAGGCTTTGGGCGCTATACAGTATCCCTTATCTTGCAATATTTCACACAGAGTCTGAAACTAATATAAATGCAAAAATAAAAAAAAAATCTCGCTTACAGTAGGTGTGACGAAATAGATAAATATAAATAGCCTGCTTGTAGATATTTGGAATGACTTGAAATTATTACTAGCAGTGCAGCTTTCTAAAAATGGCAGAATGTAAAAAGAATGTCTGCAATTGAGCACAATGCTCATATAAAGAAAGTATAAATAGATCAGATTCTTAAAATAAAACGGTAATAAAGGTTAGAACCATGGCATGCTAATGTAATACCAACAGTGTAATCAGAGAGCCCATTCACTACTCGCTCTCTGTATAATGGCACGGGTGCTAGCCTCCAAGCGCACCTTCGAGGAGCTGTATTTGGGCGGCTTCTACACACTGCTCCTGGTCACTCCCGCTGTAGTAAAGTGTGACATCCAAGCAAGGAGCCTCGAGGAACAAGCAAGTAGTAGCTCATATAAAAATAGGACTACTTTCTTCCTGTAATCGAACCAATTGGTTAGAGGAAGGGGCAAAGAAATAAGGTATGATGTGTAGAATAAGGGACATAAAGAGGACATATAGAAAGGTGGCATGGATGAGAGTAAATTGGGTCCATACGCACCTGCATTCACACACACACACACTATACCGATACCACCTGTATTCACAAACAGATACTCCAAACAATATATACACCATATATACAAAAGTGGAAAGGCATCAGGTTATGTGTTTTTTTTTTTTATACAGAGATGATGGATGCCAACGTATAAAAATAAATTGGAAAAAAATATGAAAGATTGATGAATGATTTCTAAAAAGGCAGTGGCAAGGGAGAAAAAAAACAACGAAAAAACACCAAGGCTTTAGGCGATTTCTGGAAATTATGATAAATGAGATAATGATCCAAATTGACCATATTATTTTGTCTTGGAATAATAAACATTTATAATCATTACAGACAAAAAGGGCAGTTTTTTGTTTAAAAGAGGAAAGGAAATGGAAGATGAATTAACTAAAAAAATCTTTGTAAGACGAAACTGTGCACTGCTCAAAGCAACAATGATTATACCACTTACTGGGTATTCTATACTATAATTACGGACCTACTATTTCTCCTCTAGAATTTTCAAAATACTCTATTACTCAGGTTTGCAACAAGAGGTGAAACAATATCACATTCCATTATCTAAAATTGCAGCTGTAAAATTAAAGCATATTACACTAACTGCAAGGCTGCGTTTTAGGGTAAAAAATGTGTAGAAGTGGTAGCTTTACAGGCCAAAGATAATTAGATTTCTTGCAACTTTATAAGGAACCTCTAGAACTGAAAATCATTTTTGAGACCACAAGTTCCCTTCTATAATTGTGACCTCAGCTCACTTTGCTGGTAAAAAGTTTACGTGTCTTACGTGATCTCGACCAATCCAATGCTTCTCAGAGAAGCACTGGCCATAGGACATGTGCGGTAAAACGCAGAGCTACTCCAATCAAATGCTCACAAAAAGCACTATAATGACTGTTCCTGAGGAGGAAATGCCTCTATCTGCTATCAGGAAGACTGCCCCTAGGGGTGTATTTAACACTTCAATGTAAAACATTGCCACTTTGTTGGAATTTGATATTGATGGATAAACTAGACACTGTACCCAGACCATTTCATATGGTTGATTTGTTAAATGAAGCTCAGACATTTATTTACAGTTGATAGAGAAAGGGAAAATATTGGCAATGATAAAAGAACTAAAAAAGAAAAAAAAAAATCAAAGTGATCCAAATAAAAAAAAACAGCTTTCGTGATAAGACTACTTAAACAGCTATATTATTTAAAATACAATAAGACCTCCTCCCTGGTGGCCCATCTAAACGTAGACAGAAAATAGCGCAAACACAAATTACATATTTGTTGGGAGAGGATGGTAAAAAGATTACTCATCCAATTGAAATTAGCAACCAATTTGCGAACTATTATAAATCATTATACAATTTGGCCTCTGATCCAAAAACCATACAACCCAATACGAAAAAAATAAAATCCTCTTTAGACTAAATTTACTTACGCCAAGTTGCCTCAGATAAATTATTATTTTTTATATTTGGCCATATCCCAACAAGAGGTATTAGCAGCTATAAACAAAATTCCAGGTGGTAAAGCACCAGGACCAGGTGGCTTTACCATGATATATTACAAAAAAAAAATCCAAAATACCTTTGTATTAAATTAGTTCGATATGGCATTCTGGACAGAAGAAAAAATGCCAGGTGAGTACTTGTGCATGCAAATCACTCTGCCGAAGTGGGGAAGAGTCAGGACCGCTGTGCCAACTTTTGGCCAAATTCTTTAATAAATAATGATATCAAAATCTACGCTAACATTTTGGCACAAATTGTCCCTATGGTAGCTGATAAAGACCAAGTGTGTTCCATTGCAGGGAGACAGGCCCGAGATGGTACAAGGAGATATATATAAACATAATATATCATATTAAAGCAAATCGAATGCCTCCTCTACTCCTTTCCTTGGATGCAGTGAAGGCATTCAATAGGGTTCACTGGGGCTATTTGAGGGAAGCTCTGTTCAAATTTAATATACCCACCCCCCTTGTTAAAGCCATTTTTGCATTATATTCAAAACCGATCACAAAAGTTTCTGCTACAGGTTTCACCTCTGATAATTTTCTAATTAACCAACTAATCTAACTAATGGAACTCGACACTGTTGCCCATTTCCCCCGATATTTGCTCTAAAGATGGAACCATTGACAGCATTGATAAGGAAATCAGAGATTAAGGGAATTTCAGTAAAAAATACTGAATATCAAATAGGTCTCTTCCCGAATGAAATTATCCTATCTTTGGCAGAACCAATAACTTCAGGTGACTCCCTAAATTCTACACTACAGGAGTTTGGAGAAGTCTCATTTTACTGACTCAATACAGGAAAAATGCAGGCTCTACCTATACACATTCCTTAGTGTGATCTAGATCAGTGTTTCCCAATCCAGTCCTCAAGGCACACCTACCAGTCCAGGATTTAAGGATTATCCAGTTTTGTCTAAGGTGTTTTTTCTTTTTTTTCTAAAAACACCTTAGACAAAACTGGGTAATCCTTAAATCCTGGACTGGTAGGTGTGCCTTGAGGACTGGGTTGGGAAACACTGATCTAGATGATTTGAAAACTAAATTCAACTTTGACTGGAGAGACTCATTCATTGATTATCTTGGAGTAAAACTATGCAAAAATGTCAACAGTATGTACACATTTAATCTTAAAAAAAGCTAGGCCAATATTACAAAAGGAAATGGAAAATCGGAATAAGTTGGAAAATTCATGGTTAGGTAAAATTACATATATTAAAATAAACATCTTATCTAAAATACTATACTCAGGGCCGGATTAACATAGGGGCTGATGGAGCTGCAGCTCCAGGCCCAGGTCATGGAATAGGCCCATTTTTTTTTTTTACACACACTAGTCTTAGGTTTTCCTCCAGACTGGTATTTTGAGGCACATCCTGTATTTGAGGCTGCCTGGCCGTGCTGGTATTGCAATACAAATGCAAATATTTTTCTCAGTATAAACGGAGATTACTCTGCAATACCAGCACCAGCCAGTAGGGGTCACTGTGCATGGAGAGAGGCAGGGATAGGAAGTTACAGCATATCCCTCCCTGCCTCTCTCTACACACTGATACACAGGGGAGCAGCTACACAGTACAGAGAGTTCAGACAGTAGCTCCCAGCCAAGGGAGGGATGGAGTAAAGGCAGCAGGGAGACATGGGGACACTGAGACACTAGGGGACACTGAGACACTAGGGGACACTGAGACACTAGGGGACACTGTGAGACATGGGGACACAGACACATGGGGACACTGTGAGACATAGGTAGACACATTGGGACACATGTCTCCCAGTGTCCCCATGCCTCCTAGCCAGTGTCCCTAGTGTCTCAGTGCCCCATGGCTCCCAGTATCCCCATGCCTCCCAGCCAGTGTCCCCATGGTCCCCAGTGTCCCCATGGCTCCCATTGTCCCCATATGTCTGTGTCCCCATGTCTCCCAGCCAGTGTCTGTGTCCCCATGTCTCCCAGTGTCCCTATGTCTCACAGCCAGTGTCCCTGGTGTCTCAGTGTCCCCATGGCTCCCAGTGTTTGTGTCCCCATGTCTCCCAGTGTCTACATCCCCATGTCGCTAGTGTCTGTGACCCCATTTCTCCCAGTGTCCCTAAATGTCTGTGTCCCCATGTCTCTTAGTGTCCCCATGTCTGTATCCACAAGTGCCCCCGTGTCTCCCAGTGTCCCCAAGTGTCTCGGTGCCCTCATGTCTCCAAGTGTCTCAGTGTCCCCGTGTCTGTGTCCCCATGTATCCTAGTGACACGGGACACATTGAGACATGGGGACACTGGGAGAAATGGGGACACAGACACTGGGAGACTAGGGGACTGGGCGACATGCAGGAGAGGTAAGAAAACGCTTCTTGCCAGCCCCCCTCCTACACAGCCCCATTGTCTGTATTATGGCAATGTAAGTTGCCATAATACAGACAATTGACTTGAGTATAAAAAATTTGCTGAAAAACTCGTCGTATACTCAAGCATATATGGTAATCCTTTGTCTACCCATCACTTTCCACACCAGACAAGTATTGTATTTCACTTCCTTTGTTTCTCCCCCACTTTGATGGTCTTTTTTGGCATGTATAAAATTTGATTTTGCAAAAAAAAAAAAAAAAAGCAAACATATGACCACCTCCTTCCCCCCTCCCCCCATTAACAGAAAATGTCAGAACTCATAACAATGATTTACACATACAGTGATCTGCATCGCTTTAATTTTTATTTTATTTTAGACCCCACAAACCTGCATTTGTTAAATGAAGGGATAAGTTAAAATATTAAAGTTTTTTGTTTTTAAGTGACAGCTCCCCTTTAAACCTTTGAATTAGTAGCTCTAGTGCTACAGAAGACTGTTCAGTAGACGTGTGCACGGTCAGACACAGCTGGTAACTTGCTTACATCAAGTCAACAGCAGCAATTTTTCAAACAACAAATGGTCTATTAGAAATATCACCAAGAATAAATTCACTAAGGGGCGCTTGAACTTTCTCGACGTCTATATTGTAATAACATTCACTCTTGCTTTCCATTTCTCTTTAGTAAGGTTTAAACTTTTACGGTTTAGAGTTAAAAAACAAACAAAAAAAAAAAGTTAAGAGTTGTGTGGGCGACATTTTCCAAATAAATGTAAACATCTAAGAACAGCAAAGGAACAAAAATAATCCATGCCTGCTTTATTAGGATGAGGGATTTATTCTGACAGCAGAGTCAGCAAGATAACTTTATTGCACCGGGTACAGAAACAAAGTTTTAATCATGTATATTTGGCAACTAGTATTTGACCTAAACAATAACTCAACAAATAACACCAAGAATCATTTGGGCCACAGCTGCATTTTCTGTCAGATTACTTGTTTACCACCTCTCAAATAACCATCGGAAGATATTTCTGCACTTCTAGCCTTTCGACCCATTCCCAACCCCCTCAGCTATCTCACAATTTCTCTACTAGCTCAATTTTAGGCATGTAAGTTTGTTGTGCATACAAAATACCTAATTTGAATGTTAAACCCCAAAAAAAAAAAATCATAAAAATAATTCTAACGATAATGCCTAAGCAGCAATACTAAATACTCTTCTCACCGTAGGCGCGCACCAGCAAATTCTTTCTGTATGCAATTTGTTTTAGGGTCTTACAATGGGAGTATTAAAATGTTGAGTGGATGTGTGTCTGGTACAGCTTAGCTGTAAGTTTTGTAGCTTTGTTTGTGATATACAAGGCTGGCTCTGTGTGGGTAACGTCAATTTCCATTTAGTACAAGATGGGAAGGGAGATTCAAGTTAGCTCCCCCTCAGCCCAATATAGCTTGGGGTGTTAGGTACTCTTGTGAGGGGCTCAAGGCAGTTGTGAGGAGATAGGGGCAGCAGTGAGGGGCTGTATTTGGAGATAGGGGGCTGTAGACAACTCTTTCCATCTGGAACTGGGAGATATATCGTAGAATTGCCACGGCAACTAATTCAGTAAGAGAAACAGAACTTGGCCTGGTGGTACAGGTCTAGCTTTTCCTCGCTGCATCAGGGCTGGCTTGTGACTGCAGCCAATGACTGTTGGTGGGCAGAGAAATCACAGCACCAGTCAGGGAGACCACCAGGCACGCCCCATGCTTCTCACCAACCCTAAAGTACTCCCGATGTCAACAGGGTTTTGTGTCTTTTGCACTGCACACATTTAAGAAATTCGCCTTCCATTTGAACCAGTATAGTCTCGCTAAATGGATTGTGAGGGGTCATCAGCCTGTTGTTCCTTTAACATTTTGCAGTTGTCTCATTGGTAAAGAATTACCCCCTTTATTATATTGTCAAGTGCTGCAAAATAAGTTGCCACTATATAAATGATAAAAAGGAACGCTTATTTGTTTCAGATGTATTTGAAAATAAATATATTTTAAAAATCTTGAAAACAGGAGTATCAAGTATTTAAAGAATTGAAAGCGTTTGAAGATATTGCTTTAGCCTATACATTGGTCAAGCCTGCCACAACGTCAATGTACCATATTATATATATTGTGACCCGGGGCCATATAGCACAGTCTTATGGATTAAAATACCACACAAATTGCAGTCTTTATTAATAGGTCTGGCAAATAAACAGTTTAAATTTAGAATAAACACTTGCTACTAACTATACTTTGGCAGCTTATCCGCGGCTAACAAAACAAAAACAGAAAATTTGAGCACACACTTTCAAAAAACATAACTTTTTCTTATGTCCTTAATATACATTTTCTCAAGAGGCTCTTTTGGAGAGGAATGCAGTCTCACCCGCTGCTTGTCCTGCTCTTCCCAAATCCCAGCAATGAGCAGCACTAGGCTGCTATAACATTTCCCTAACAGGTGAGCTTCTACCTGGGTGACTTGATTCCTCACCTGCTAATCATGTAAACTGGAGTGAAGCACTGGCGCTTGACTTCAAATGTTCTATTGATATATATATTTGATTTAGCACTACTTCTGAAATCCTAGTAGACCAGATTTTTCTAGTTTACTCAGCAGGTTGGAATACCTTTGAGAGTGTTAATTAAAGTTACGAATTGCACATATTCAGAATAAGACAACCCACACAGCAGTGCACCCCACATTGATACCATGCTGCAAGCATCTCGTATAGAGAAATTTCCCTTCACTTGGGCCAAATATTTCAGAGTGCTTCTACCAAACGGTTTTAGAACTTTACGAATTTCATTCCTCACCCCCACACTACTACAGGAAGAATCCCGTGATCTCATAAAATGGCAAGTGTCGCATTTCAATTGGTTGTGTAAAATTAACTTTCTAAAAATGAATGTTCTTCCCAGTATACTCTATTTTCTACAAGTTTCACGGATAACTGTACCTACTTTTTTCCATAAAGAGACATGGAAATTATTTTCATCATTTATTAGGGCCTCTAAACACCCCAATATCATATCTATACCTAAACACTCGGGAGGATTGTTCATGTTAAAGGGACTCTATAGTCAACATATAAAAGCAAGAAAGACAGGTCCCCCAGCCTTCCTTCTTGCTTTTATATGGACTTTCATTGATTAAAAATAATTTTCGGAGTGTTTTTATATTAAAAACTTACCTCCGTTCCAGCGCCGAGCTCCCAGCCATGCCGCTCCCCCTTTTTTCGTCAAAATGACGAAATCGCGGGGCCCAATAGGACGCTTCTCTGAGAGAAGCGTCATCGCGATGTGGTGCGCATGCGCGGCTTCGCGCTGCACCAATCGCGTTCTTCATAGAGCGGCATTGACAGCCGCCCTATGAAGAAATTCAGCGCTTTACCGCACATGTGCGCGGAATGCGCGTTCGCGAGCTGAGCTGTCTGACTGACAGCTCAGCTCGCTTTCTAAAACTAACAATAAGGGGGGGGACCTAAAGTCCCCCCCGGCCCCCACCCCTGAGCGGTGGGTGGGGGCCCTAAAATTAACAATAGGGGGGGACCTACTGCCCCCCCCCTGAGCGGCGGGTGGGGGCCCTAAAATTATCAATAAGGGGGGGGACCTACCACCCCTGAGCGGTGGGTGGGGGCCCTAAAACTAAAAATAAGGGGGGACCTACTGTCCCCCCGGCCCCCACCCCTGAGCAGTGGGTGGGGGCCCTGAAACTAAAAATAAGGGGGGGACCTACTGTCCCCCCCGGCCCCCACCCCTGTGCGGTGGGTGGGGGCCCTAAAATTAACAATAGGGGTGAACTATTGTCCCCCCCGGCCCCCACCCCTGAGCGGTGGGTGGGGGCCCTAAATACAAAATTATCAATAAGGGGGGGGACCTGCTGTCCCCCCCCGGCCCCCACCCCTGAGCGGCGGGTGGGGGCCCTAAAATTATCAATAAGGGGGGGGACCTACTGTCCCCCCCGGCCCCCACCCCTGTGCGGCGGGTGGGGGCCCTAAAATTATCAATAAGGGGGGGGACCTACTGTCCCCCCCCGGCCCCCACTCCTGAGCGGCGGGTGGGGGCCCTAAAATTATCAATAAGCGGGGGACCTACTGTCCCCCCCGGCCCCCACCCCTGAGCGGTGGGTGGGGGCCCTAAATACAAAGGGGGGGACCCTAGTTAACCCTTCCCCCCCCAAAAAAAAGGATCTCCCTACCTACCCCCCTCACACTAAAAATAATGAGGGGGGACCTTTAACTAAAAACCTGTAAAAAAAAAAATGAGATAAAAACAACTTACCATTCGATGTTTTCTTTCTTCAGCCCCAAAAAAAGGCCAAATAAAAAGCCATAATAACCGACGCAATGAAAAAAGAAAAAAAAAAACAAGCGCAAAAAAAACAATTCATGTTCACCCATGGAGGGCTCCGCGCAGACTGAGCTTTGCAGGGCGGGGGAAAGCTTATAAAGCCTTGCCACGCCCTGCAATTAGGCTAAGAACACTCTGATTGGCTGGTTTAAGCATATCACAGTGTTCCAAAAGATTCCAAAAATTCCAAAGAACTTTCCCACGCTTGTAAAATGACTCAGATCACTGTGATTGGATGGCTTGAAATCCATCCAATCACAGTGCTCTGTGTCATTTTGCACAGCGTGGGAAAATTCAAAAGAACTTTCCCACGCTGTGTAAAATGACACAGAGCCCTGTGATTGGATGGATTTCAAGACATCCAATCACAGTGCTCTGTCATTTTACACAGCGTGGGGAAATTCCAAAGAACTTTCCCACGCTTGTCAAATGACACAGAGCACTGTGATTGGATGGCTTGAAATCCATCCAATCACAGTGCTCTGTGTCATTTTACACAGCGTGGGAAAATTCTTTGGAATTTTCCCACGCTGTGTAAAATGACAGAGAGCACTCTGATTGGCTTTATAAGCCTTCCCCCGCCCTGCAAAGCTCAGTATGCGCGGAGCCCTCCATGGGTGAACATGGATTGTTTTTTTGGCGCTCTTTTTTTTTTTTATTGCGTCGGTTATTATGGCTTTTTATTTGGCCTTTTTGGGGGCTGAAGAAAGATTTTAGAAGAAAGAAAACATCGAATGGTAAGTTGTTTTTATCAAATTTTTTTTTTTTTACAGGTTTTTAGTTAAAGGTCCCCCCCTCATTATTTTTAGGGTGAGGGGGGTAGGTAGGGAGATAAATTTTTTTTGGGGGGGAAGGGTTAACTAGGGTCCCCCCCTTTGTATTTAGGGCCCCCACCCACCGCTCAGGGGTGGGGGCCGGGGGGGACAGTAGGTCCCCCGCTTATTGATAATTTTAGGGCCCCCACCCGCCGCACAGGGGTGGGGGCCGGGGGGGACAGTAGGTCCCCCCCCTTATTGATAATTTTAGGGCCCCCACCCGCCGCTCAGGGGTGGGGGCCGGGGGGGGACAGTAGGTCCCCCCCCTTATTGATAATTTTAGGGCCCCCACCCGCCGCACAGGGGTGGGGGCCGGGGGGGACAGTAGGTCCCCCCTTATTGTGGGGTGGGGCCCCCCCTTATTGTGGGGACAGTAGGTCCCCCCCCTTATTGTGAATTTTAGGGCCCCCACCCGCCGCACAGGGGTGGGGGCCGGGGGGACGACAGTAGGTCCCCCCCTTATTGATAATTTTAGGGCCCCCACCTGCCGCACAGGGGTGGGGGCCGGGGGGGGCAGTAGGTCCCCCCTTATTTTTAATTTTAGGGCCCCCACCCGCCGCACAGGGGTGGGGGCTGGGGGGGGGGAAGGAGAGTACTATTGTGGCCAGAAAGCATCCCTGTGGGTTCGGGCTTCAGCTGTCAGCTGAAGCCACTCCCACAGCAGTGCTGACAGCCTCAGCACACAAAGCGCGTTCACAGTGCTTTGTGTGCTGATAGCCCGTCTGAAGTATTCACCCATGCGTGAATACGTCAGACGTGAGGACTTTTTAGGGCCTCTGAACTCGGAAGTCCCTCTGGTGGCCGTCTGATTGACTGCAACAAGAGGTGTTCCAAGCTTCCAATGTAAACACTGCATTTTCTCAGAAAATACAGTGCTTACAAGAAAAAGGCTGCAGGGAGCTGTAGCACTCACCTGAACAACCTCATTAAGCTGAAGTTGTTCAGGTGACTATAGTGTCCCTTTAATCAGAGTTCAATACTATTTCCATGAGAGCGCGTCAACTTATTAAATTGCTTCCCACGGTAGGCTATGCAAACACATTTTTGGGACATACACCAACCTGCATTTCTCGGTCTTTAACTTATCTACTTTTTGCAAAGATTTGTCTCTTCTCGCTTCAGTTTTATTTACCCCCCTCCCCGCCTCTAGTCAGCAATACCCCAGCTCAGATGACAGTATTATATGTTAAAGACTAGCATTATATAATAATAACAATAACAACAACAACATACAAAAGGAGACTTTGAGACGTACATGAGTATCTATCAATACGTGGTCACTACTCCGTTCTGGGCTGGGATAATAGAACGGGCATTGAGACTATCTGCTAAACCGATTGCGAACCGTAGGACCTAGCTCTATGAAACAATCATTCTCCAACCAGTGGCGTACCTACTACAGTCACAGGGGGTTGCAGCTGCGACCGGGCCCCTCACTCCATCGCCCCCTGTGACAGTGGGCCGGATGGAAACCTCCCGGGTGTCTGACAGGAGAGGAGAGCTGTGCTGCTCCCCTGGCTGAATGATCTGTGAGGAAGTGCTCACTAAGAGAACTTCCTGTCAGACCGTGATGCAGCCCCCCCGTGTTCCTCCTGTCATAAAAGGGCCCTAGAGGTGGCCTGCTGGCCACCTAATGGACGCCCCCGCGCGGTGGGCGGCTGTGTTACCGGCAGAGGCAGCAAAGGGAGCAGAGTTCTCCCTACTCTGCTCCCGTGCACACCGGTTGCTGATGCCGGGAGCCGGAATATAATATCATATTCCTGCTCCCGGCATCAGTAGACAGCTCACTAGGCATGAGGGAGCAGAGTAGGGAGAACACAGCTCCCTTTGCCGCCTCTGCCGGGAACACAGCCGCCAGCCTCACTGAAGCACCCTGGACCCCAGGGACAGATCCACACCACCTCTCCAGATAGGAGATATGAATAATTTGTGTGTGTCTGTGAGTGCATGTGTGTGTCTGTCTGTATGTATGGGTCTCTGTGTATTTATGTGTATCTCAATCTGCATCTGTATGTCTACGTGTGTGGGGGCCCCAGGGCAATTTTCGCACCGGGGCCCCATGGTTTCTAGTTACGGCTCTGTCTTCAACAAAATCTGTATCTAATAGTTTGTAAAGAAATTCTATTCTATATATAGGAATGTCTGTATGTTATGGTGTCCAATATTGGTTGCTACTTGTATATATGGATGTGTAACTGGCATTTCTACTTTAAAGGGATAAAGCTATATTCCTGGCACTATCGCTCCCTCTGCCTCCCCACTCCCTTGTGCCTCCCAACCCCCATCCAGTAAATAAAGGGTTACTTACCTGATCCCAGGGCCCAGGTGATGATCTGCCCCCCTCCTCCATCCCTTGACAAGTGGGGTCTAATGCCCATTAGATTCCTATGGGGAATAATCTGAAGCTGGAGGTCCTCATGCAGAGCAAGAGGACGTCCAGCTCCAGATAACTGATCAAAAGTCAGTTTCGATTTAGAAAGCCCTCTAGTGGCTGTCTGGTAGACAGCCACTGAGGGCAGACTTCGAGCTGCAACGTAAACATTGAAGTTTCTCTGGAACTGCATTGTTTTACATTGCAGGCCCAAGTGCAAAAGGGACACAGCACCCAGGCTACTTCAATGAGCTGAAGTGGTCTGGGTGGCTTCAGTGTCCCTTTAAAATAAGAAATAAAACAAAACCCTTTAGTTATAGTGAACAAATGCAATTAAGATGCTCAATTTTAAAATACAAACAATACTCTACCACAATAATGTTGTCATGTAAATACATCTTGAAAAATAACCCAATCTTTGTTTCCTGCGCACGTACAGTAGGGTTGTCCTTTCCATAACGAGTATGCTCTGAATTATTCTACGATTGCCTTAAGGTGAGACAGTACTATTGTTTTATATCGATTCTTCAAACACTTTACTGGGAGCTACACCAAGTGAAGTTTACATCAAGTGTGGCTGAGCCAAAGTTTGTCAGCATGCTTAATTTTGCAGTGACGGATTGTTCAAAGTCCTAGGCTTTTCTTACATGACCTTCACACAGTTCCACAAACCTTTCCGTTAATTTAGTTATGGAGTTTTATGGCATCTAAAAAGCAAATATTATAAAGTCTTTACAGGAATCTACCATAATTGGGCCATGTATTGGGCCATAAATACATCTTGAAAAATAAACCAATCTTTGTTTCCTGCGCACGTACAGTAGGGTTGTCCTTTCTATAACGAGTGTGCTCTGAATTATTCTACGATTGCCTTAAGGTGAGACAGTACTATTGTTTTATATCGATTCTTCAAACACCTTACTGGGAGCTACGCCAAGTGAAGTTTACATCAAGTGTGGCTGAGCCAAAGTTTGTCAGCATGCTTAATTTTGCAGTGACGGATTGTTCAAAGTCCTAGGCGTTTCTTACATGACCTTCACACAGTTCCACAAACCTTTCCGTTAATTTAGTTATGGAGTTTTATGGCATCTAAAAAGCGAATATTATAAGGTCTTTACAGGAATCTACCATAATTGGGCCATGTATGGAGAAGGAGTAAAGGTACAATCCAGGCACCAAAACTTAATCTAAACGAAGTTATGGTGCCAAGAGCCTCACTCTTACCTCAATTGGTTAATAGTGCCTCCAGTGCAGATCTCAGCTCTCCCAGGTGGCACTCTGTTTCTAAAATTTAGTTTCAGGAAGTGCAGAGTGCTGCCGGGCAGCTGATGCCCTCAGCCAATCAGTGGTTCCCCACAAAACTAAAGAAATGTATCTTTTCCCCAAGTCAATTTTGTGAATGGGAAGTCACTGATTGGCCGAACCATCAGCTGACCACTCCCAGTGAGCTACACCAAAAGAACTTCATATAGACAAAGTTATGGTGTCCAAACTATCCTTTAAGATAGCATGGGATAGGACTTCTGAAGCAGGATTTCTAGTGAGAAAAAAAAAAAGTACACACGAAATTACCCCAAGTAATTTTAGTAGCATCATCAATGCGCTTCTCTTTATTTTTGCCATAACAGTGTAGAATACACAACTGGCTAAAAAGATGGCTGCCAATTGGTCTATTTAACCTAAGCACTAATCAGTTCTATCCTGTACACAAAGGTAGGGATCTATGTTCTACCAGAATGCAGTGCCAGGAATTTAATAGAACGTTATTGTTTTGTTTTTTCTTTCTTTCAGAGAATTGACAAACTGCATTCCTTCAATAGTGTCCTACAAAAACATGTACTTGCACATGGCATTGTATTTGCATGTCAAGAATACACAAATGTAAAAAATAAAACTCGCAATGCACAATCCTTGGCTAGTATTAGTTAGCTATTGAGTTGTGCCAAATCTTGTAGTGCAGTGAGATTTTTGTGTTAATGGGCAATAATGTCTTGGTGTTAATTTGCTACACCTTCAACTAACTATTAGCTCAGGGGGGTCATTTATGATTCAAGTTTCTAAAGCATTTACAGGGGCAGAGATCTTACCTTTAGATCTCTGCCCCTGTAAATGCTTTAGAAACTTGAATCATAAATGATGCTTTAAACCACCTTCCTCCCCCCCCCCCCCCCCCCCCCGCCCCCCATCCCATTGCAACCATTGTGCATATTCCAAGGGCAGAAAAGAGCTGGAGACAATGCACTAAATGGCACAGCTCTGAAATGGAAGCTGAAATCACGTGAAAGTGCTACATTGTGAATTCTGAATAGCTACATTTTATATTCACTAGCAGAAAACACCCTAGTTAGATTGTAGAACTTTATATTCGTTATCGATCCAAGTATTTAGAATGAAATAAATTGTAAGTTAGTACGTTTTAGCCTTGTTTGAATTGTGGGCTCCGGCCTGATTGAAAGCAGAACCTGGGTTCTATTCTTGTGATTTGCCAAACAGGTCACTGAAGGCTTTGGAACAGAGCCAAGACATGTAGAGACCTGGGTTTCTACCTCTTGGTGTTCCCACACCTGAAAATTACAAGTTAAAGGACCACTCCACAACCAGAAAGTGAAGTGCTTCTTGCGTGAGAAGTATCCGTTAGAGTATTTTCTCAGCACTACCCACTCGCCCAGTTTCCCTACATATATAGCATGCTCCTGCAGCTGTTTGAGATTCTCACTCAATTACCTCTTAATCCCCTTTATCTTCTACCAATAGCTGCTTCTCTGTTAAAGGGACACTATAGTCACCAAAACAACTTTAGCTTAATGAAGCAGTTTTGGTGCATAGAACATGCCTCTGCAGCCTCACTGCTCAATCCTCTGCCATTTAGGAGTTAAATCCCTTTGTTTATAAACCCTAGTCACACCTCCCTGCATGTGACTTGCACAGCCTTCCATAAACACTTCCTGTAAAGAGAGCCCTATTTAGGCTTTCTTTATTGCAAGTTCTGTTTAATTAAGATTCTTATCCCCTACTATGTTAATAGCTTGCTAGACCCTGCAAGAGCCTCCTGTATGTGATTAAAGTTCAATTTAGAGATTGAGATACAATTATTTAAGGTAAATTACATCTAAATGAAAGTGAAACCAGATTTTTTTTCATGCAGACTCTGTCAATCATAGCCAGGGGAGGTGTGGCTAGGGCTGCATAAACAGAAACAAAGTGATTTAACTCCTAAATGGCAGTGAATTTAGCAGTAAAACCTGAGAGGCATGATCTATACACAAAAATGGCTTAATTAATTTAAAGTTGTTTAGGTGACTATACTGTTCCTTTAACTCTTTTAGCCATCAATCACAAATTCCCCCTGCTACCTTTTGTCTCAAATCCCCCCTGTATCCTTTAAATTGTAAGCTCACAGGCAATCTAGCTAAGCACTTTGTATAAAAGAGCTTCAATGGCTACATCTCAGCTTACAGGCAGGGCCCTCTCTACCTCTTGTATTTGTCTGTGTATATTGTATGTTCTCCACTAAGTGTACAGCGCTGCTGAATCTGTTCTGAATCTGCTGTATAAATAACAGAAATAAATAAAAAATAATATCCTAGAACAATGACCATTTATAAAAGTGCAAATTTCTGGTCAAAATCCTGCAGTTTTATAAAAAACAAAAAAAACAAAAAACAACACCCCACTGGCTTATTCCCTGAGCAAAGGGAAGTGTACAGTGTCTGCATCCCCCTTGCATACCTCAGACCAGTGTCCACAGAGATCAGATCAGAATGCTGTAAGCACATTTACATGGAGACCTTCAGAGGCTTCCAATAGGCCAAAACAAGCTATTGCTCAATCCTTGATTCATCCTTTAAATTTCTAGTGTGATAAAGCAGTAGATCTTCTAAAAAACAATTTAAAATTAAAATAAAACCTGCAAAAAATTCTGCGTGGTCAATGCAGTCCAGATGCGGTGGTCTCTGGGAAGAGTTAATTTTATACCAAATCATTCACGAACAGCTTGAGATTAAATCATAGAACAAAGCCAAGAGACTTTAAGCACATGAGTAAAGCAAAGAGCAACAGTGATTATGGTGCTTAAAACCCTGTGTGGCGGAGTGTGTGTCTACTGTAATCAGGGTTTAGCCCCTTACAATATCCACTAATCCATTCTGATTCAATAGTACCTGGATTATCTATTGCTTTTCCCTGTCAACATGTTGTGCGATGGGCTTATGTGCCCTATTCATGTACCTAACCATCACCTGAGAGTTAACCTCAACTTCTGACCCATGGACACTATAGGCACCCAGACCACTTCTGCTCATTTAATTGGTCTGGGTGCACTGTCCCAGATCCCTTAACCCTGAGCAGGTAATTATTGCAGTTTAATAAGCTACAATAAGCTGCTAGGGTTAACTCCATCTCTAGTGACGTTCTATCAGACAGGGCTGGTTAGGAGACTTTTGGATGTTAGGAGACTGATGCTGGATGTCCTCATGCTATGCATCGGAATGTCCTGCATCAGCCAAAACCCCACATGATGCTTTCCTATTAGGAAATCTTAATGTGAGCACGGACATTGCCATGCATGCCCATTAGGACTCCCGAGGAGAGAAGGCGTACTTGAGCCAGAAACGAGGAGCATAGGCGTTGGAACAAGGTAAGTGACAGAATGGTTTTTAACCCCTTCTGCAGCATGGGAGGGGGCTGGAGGGGGTCCTGGCGGAGAGGGAAGCTGTAGTGCCAGGAAAATGAGTTTGTTTTCCTGGCACTATATAGTTTCCCTTTAAATGTGGGACTAAGGAACGTTTGTTGAGGTTTTGGAAGGGGTTACATTTAGTATTGAGGATAAAAGGATGTTTAAAGCATTTGTTTTGCAAAGTAAGATTATAACTGACATTAACACGCCGGAACCGACTGATACCCGACTCGACACACGGGCGACCGAGAGCCATAACAGCAAACTGAGGCCTACCACGGGACAGTGGCGGATCCAGAGCCTGATCTCGGGAGGGGCACTTGTAGATTATTTAAAAAAAATAATCCTAGCACAATAACCACTACAGCTCAGTGTATTAGTTATGGTGCCAGTAGTGCCAGGATCCCACCCCGGAGTAAGTAGTCATACCGTTTAAGAACAGTTTGACAACTTACCTGGGGTCTGCTGGGATATAGGGCATAGGAGAAGTGGTGTGTGTTAGGGGTGAAGTGAGTGTGAGTGCGTAAGGGTGGCAGTGTGTGTGTTAGGGGGCAGTGTGTGTATGGGGGCACTGTATGTCTGTGTGGGGCAGTGTGTGTATGGGGGGGCACTGTATGTATGTGTGGGGCAGTGTGTGTATGGGGGGCACTGTGTGTATGGGGGGGTCGTGTGTGTGTTTGGGGCAATGTGTGTATGGGGGGGCAGCAGGGTGTGTAGGGCACTGTGTGTGTATAGGTGTGCAGTGTGTGCGGGGCAGTATGTGTATGGGGCAGTGTTTGTGGGGCAGTGTGTATGGGGACAGTGTTTGTGGGACAGTGTTGTATGGGGACAGTGTTTGTGGGGCAGTGTGTGTATGGGGACAGTGTTTGTGGGGCAGTGTGTGTATGGAGGCAGTGTTTGTGGGGGCAGTGTGTGTATGGGGGCAGTGTGTGTATGGGGTCAGTGTGTGTAGTGTTTGTATGTGGGGCAGTGTTTGTGGGTCAGTGTGTGTATGGGGTCAGTGTGTGTAAGGGGGAAGTGTGTGTATGGGGCAGTGTTTGTGGGGCAGTGTGTGTGTGGGGCAGTGTGTGTATGGGGACAGTGTGTATATGGGGACAGTGTGTATATGGGGACAGTGTGTGTATGGGGACAGTGTGTGTATGGGGGCAGTGTGTGTATGGGGGCAGTGTGTGTATGGGGGCAGTGTGTGTATGGGGGCAGTGTGTGTAGTGTGTGTATGGGGTCAGTGTGTGTATGGGGTCAGTGTGTGTAGTGTGTGTATGGGGTCAGTGTGTGTATGGGGCAGTGTTTGTGGGGCAGTGTGTGTATGGGGACAGTGTGTATATGGGGACAGTGTGTATATGGGGACAGTGTGTATATGGGGACAGTGTGTGTATGGGGACAGTGTGTGTATGGGGGCAGTGTGTGTATGGGGGCAGTGTGTGTAGTGTGTGTATGGGGTCAGTGTGTGTATGGGGTCAGTGTGTGTAGTGTGTGTATGGGGTCAGTGTGTGTATGGGGGCAGTGTATGTTGGGCAGTGTGTATGGGGGCAGTGTATGTGGGGCAGTGTGTATGGGGGCAGTGTGTATGGGGGGAGGGGAGGAGGGAAGGGAGGCTTTTTTAAAAAAAAAAAAAATGTATTTAATAAAATATATTATGTCCCCCCTCCCTTCTTACCTTTATTGAGGAGGAGGGGGGACATTTCTGGATCCCTGGTGGTCCCAGTGGGGAATCCCTGGTGGTCCAGTGGTTCCAGTGAACTCTAGCCCGCGCTCCAGGGCTAGAGTTCACTCTCGCGAGATTTGGAGCGTTGCCGTGGTAACCGCGGCAACGCTCCAAATCTCGCGAGAGGAGGACCCGGAGGAGCTGCTGGTAACAGCTCCCGGGTCCTCTCACCCTCCCCTTCCGGTCGGCTGTCAGTAATGTGCCTGCGGACCGGGGAGGGAGATCGATCTCCCTCCCCGGTCCGCAGGCACATTGCAGGGCTGGCGCTTGGGCAATGCCAGCCCTGCACTAGCCGGCAGGGGAGAATCTCGGGGGGGGGCAATTGCCCCGTTGCCCCCCCCCTGGATCCGCCAATGCCACGGGAGGTGGCGAGGTGAGACGGCCGCTCTCCCGCCAACCACAAGCAGCCACAGAAGAACGAAACAACCCCCCCGCCCTGCCCCCCCTATAGACCGGTGGGGGACATCCCGGTCCCCGCCAGACAGAGAGCCTCGGGCCCAAGACCCCTCGACTAAGCCTTCAACTAACCCAAGCAAAGAGGGACCCAGGGCCTCCAAGATGGCGGACACACGCGCCCTAGCAAAGCAACACAAGCAACCACCTATCAGGCTGGGCTCGGGTACCAACGACTACTCCATAGTGGACGGTTCACTCACCGCAGCCCAATACGAGATCTGGAGGGACACTGAGCTCTGCTACAGCCGCCTATTCGGAGCACTGTGGGAAAAGCTGGAGGCCCTCATGCAGACCCCCATATTGGACTGTAGCGCACTAAAAGGCCCGACGCACAGCCATGGCGGTCGATCACCAAGGGTGCTGACACATGGCAAGACGGTTCAAAGAAGCCCTCACTACCCACGAAAGCGCTCGCAAATGCGTCGCTCATACGCTGCAGCGACCAGACGAAGGGGAATCAAACGCCAGGCGGCAGGGCAGAGGCAACAAAAGGGACAAAATCGACTAAAGCCGACATGCGGAACAACCGGCCCCAACAAGACGGACCTAAAGGGCCAACATGCCAAGTCTCTTAACCTGCCCACAATTAGCCACAACACACCTCGTCCAACAAGTCAGCGCAAGGGAAAGCGATCGACGCCACCTGGACAAAAGAGGTGGTTGCCAAACGCAGGAGTGGGATGAAGACCCAATCTGTGAGCCAAGAGTCTGGAAGCCACGATCCCCACAGACAAAGTATTGTTTTGGGACTGGACTTTTCCATAGCACTAGTACACCAATAGGCCTACTATTTAATAGGCGACATCTATCACACCCACAGAGCAAACCACAACGCACATACCCACATATTTGCCAACAACCGACCCACAAACAACACACAAACCAGCACAACACAACGGCAACATAACCCACTATGCAACATATCTATTGCTAAGATGTATTTGCCTATAGTATTTTGCCTCTTTGTCACTCCTCTGATCTTTTCTAACGCAGTACTAACTAAACACCTTCTCAGGGGCATAATCTTAAGAGCAACAACTTTTATCATATTCATACCTAGTCTATCGTGTTAGCTACTTACTATTAACTACTAAGATTGCCTAGCTCGATTACTTTGTGTTATAGCATGTTTACTAATCACTACAAATCTATGATACCTCAGAGCTTGTTAATTCCATATTATAAAAAAAATGTGCTGTTTGAAATGCTACGACTATGCTTGCAGCAGCTGTTGTGGCTCTGCACGCTTTCTGTTACTACAAGCACAAATAAAATAAAGAATAAAAAAAAAAAAACCAAAAAACCCACTAATGTAAATTTAAAAGAAAAATGAAGCAGCTCATTAAAGAGGTTAAACAAGGTATTGTTTATTTTCAGTTTATTCAATGCAGTAAATTCCAGAGAAGGCATGGTCACTTTAAAATGTTTAAAGTTGCAGTTTCCCTTATCTGATTTTCTTGCTATAATTATGCATTCAAACTGTACTAACTCCTTTCCAAAACAGATTACATATAAAACATAACTGTACTAAAATGGAAGTCCAACACATTGTTGGAGTCTAACTCATATAGCACTAACAGGTGTACTAAAGACTTGGCAGGCTGCACTGATGTGGAACAAAAGGTATGGTATTCTAGTAGTTATGCTTTGTGTGTTTATTGCATACATGTACGGGGGAGCTTAGTCAAGGCCAAAACAGGTGCTCTTCTGCGGCAGATTGTTAAACAGAAACCAATCTCCATGGAAACTAACAGAATGTCTCAACCTTTAGCACTTTGCTTCCAAAATAGCATAAGTTGTTCAATGATAAATCTCAATAGCCAAAACAGTTACAGGTTACATTACAGAGGGAGCTACAGTAGGTATGCATTGTATATTATATAGCTAACAGGTGCACTTTGCAATTTACATGTTACAATACAATACAAGGAGTTTCAGCAGGTATACATAAACAGTTTCTAGTAGAAATTGGCTGTAAACCTTAACGTCAGAAAAAAAAAAAAATAGTCTTACCGCTTTCTCCTGATTTCTTGTCCTTGACACTTGTTGCCCCAGAACTTTGTCTCTAAAAATTAAAATATGAATAATAGAAATAATTAGCAATTTTAATGTCCATCTTACCATAGACTTTTTTTTTATGAAAGCAAGAAAATCAAGAGTGTTTACAAATATATACATTACATATACATTTTCCATGAAGTTGTAGTAAAAGCTTTATAAAAAATAAATAATAATAATAAAAAAAATAAATTAAAAAAAAAAGTCACATCACTATACAGAAACAACATTATGTTTAACACTCGTGTTTTTCCAAAAACTCATGTTAAAGACACACTCACTCTGGGTGCAGTTTTCCTAGTTTTTAAATCGAACAATTTTCTCCCATTATCTCTGATTAAAGAACATCACAGCTATGTGACAGGACCACATAACAGCACTGAACAGTCCTGCCTGGCAGGTCTCTGCTGTTCCAACACTGATGCTACGTTCTGCCAATGAGGGGGATGGAGAGACACACTGGTGTAGAGACACAAGGAGAGGCGCATACGTTGCCATTGACAATGATGAGACAAATGAGATTCTCTGTATTTCTTCACCAATCAAGGAACAGAATGGTAAAACAAAAACAAATTTTCAATATGTTTTAATGAGGCTCTGCAAATTCAAAACTAACGCCAAAGGTGGGGGTGTCAGAAACTTAGATTTCCGTTAGAATCCAGAGATTCTTCTCATCCGGTCAGCTGAGGAAACTACATACCCATGACAAACCAATTCCCTCAGTGTACACAACTATTCTTTTTACATCTACTCCAACAATCCTCAACCTTATCTGATTTATAACATCCATCTTTATTTTCCTTTGATAAATAACAAAAATGGATTAAAAGGACTTAAAACTGTTTTTTGTGGGAAATTGCAATTAAAATATCCCAAATAAACCCTGTGACAAATGCTCCTTCCCACCTACGTTTGCCACAGACTCCTGGATGAGTTTGGAAGCTGGCCTCTTGCCCACCGACTATGGTTCAGGTCTGCAACACTGAGTTACCCTGCCCAGACGCCATTGGTAGCTTTGCGTGGGTGCCCCTGGTTCAGCACTTTCCCTTCATGCGAATGGAACTGAACGCTAGCTCCCTGGTGGCCGTTTGCATGAACCAAACCCACAAATAGTCCTCAGCAGGACTTCCCTGCCACTGCTATTGAACCAATTTTAGGATAAAGACTTTGTGGGATTCCGGTCACCTCAGCGGGACTTAGCCGCAAATGTTCTGGAACGGTTTTCGGCATGAGGTGACTGTGCGGTTCCCGGAAAACTTGGTCCGGGATTTTGAACCACCACCAGCAGAGCGATTTTTGGAGAGAAGGTGCCAGATACTAAGGGTAATAAAAGCTACCAGAGAGCCAGGAGGAGCACCCAGTGTTGCGGCCACAGGAGCTCCCGAAAGTTAACCGGCAAAAGCACCAAACGCCCCAAACTATTTTGGGCATAGGAGCCCGTGTTTGGCTGGTCACAACTTTAACACTGTGGCGTTTCCCCTACACTGCATGGATCTGAGCACTATTTGGAGAACTTGGGTGCTCAGATCAGGGCTATTTGGGAATGTATTTGTGAAGTTATTGTATATTTTTATGAAGTTTTGGGGCATTTTGATATGTTTGCCTCTCTGTTCCTGGGAGATTAGCTTACCTAATAGTTAACGCAAATCACTGAATGCTCCAATCCAAGCACTTTTAATGTATGCCATGCCCCTTGCAAATCAACTTCTATATTGAACTAAGCTCTGCCCACAACTACCAACACAACTTCCATGTCTTCCCAAAACCTGTTCTACCCAGTTCGTGCACAAAACCTGTCTTCTGTACTTTCTGCATCCAACCCCTTGCAGTCAATATGGAATGGGTCCACCGCATATTTATATCCTGGTTATTTCATGCATCATACCTGATATCAATATTCAGGCCAGTGTCCTCAAGTAAAAAAATAAATAAAAATCCACAAAATTTTGAGTTGAAGAGAGTGGTTGTGAAAGCCTAAAAGCATTGTAAAAAAAAATATATCCAGCACACGATACTAAATAAAAATAAATACAAATTGCACAATTCAAATAGTTATTAAGCAGTACACTTTACAAATTTCAGTGAACGTGATTTTTATCTAAACACTCACCAGCATACACTCTCAAACAAAACAAACATTCTTCAGCTTAGCACTCTTCAATGAGTTCCCATGACAACATCTTAATGAGAAGCATTGAGCAAAGTACTGTAGTTTTTACAAATCTGTTTTGTAAGCAGAGATAGCCAAAAGCTAGTTACATATTTACACAGCAGGAGGTAAACGGCTTTCACCTCTCAAAATGTATTAAAAAATATATATATTTTTAAAATAAATGTTTAGTTTAAACTGCAAGATCTTACAAATGGTCTATACGCTGCAGTTGCTGGGTTATCAATATATGATGCCACGTGGGAATAACACTACTGTTTAGAGAACGGACTTGAAATGAGCAGCAGGTCAGGCTAAAAGTTGAATATCATGATCTTGTCCCTCCTACTACAGAGGACAACTGGCTGGTGTACCCCTGAGGTTCGTTGGAGAACCTCTGAGCAGTCGGGCATCAAGTCAACAATGAAAATACAGCAGACAGAAAAACAAGGCTCATCAAAAATATGTGACAATGCAGATTTAGGGCACAAATTCTAAAAAAATAAATAAAAATGTACAGACAAATAAATTTGAATGAATTAAATATCACATCACTCCTGAGGATTGATCATTAGTGAGATTGTAGCATGACAGCTTGGCTGTGACAGATTGCCTGCTTGTTATCGCGTAGTAGATTGTTACCATAACCAAAATATCAGTCTTCGAAAAAAACAAAAAGCTACAGTATTTCTGCTGTAGACTATAAAATGATATTTCCTGGACTGGGGTTTCCAATTATCAAAGCAGGAAGAAGCAATACTCTGACAGGTGCGTAGGGCCGGGCATCTGTGTTTATTTTCTCCCTACGGTGGTTTCAAGCTCCAAGAAGAAAAACAGCTCCCACTTCTCAGCCCTGCCAAAGGAAGCGATTTCCGTGGGGCAATGCTATGAAAGGATAAACAGTTTTATTTCTGTGTAGGAAGAAACATAAAGTGTTTCCAGCTTAGAGCGTTAATGTTTAATAATGGTGTTCTTCAAAGTAAAATTTAGCAATTCCATAAAAACAATAAGCATGACATTACATTTTATTTTTGTCTTTTTACAAGTGGTTTTTATTACTGTAATGTTAAAATTAGAACCCTTCTAAACACAAAATATGCAGATTTTTTTAACACATTAAAAGTGCAACAAAACCTGTACAGATACAATGTAGCCCAGTTTTATATCAAACGGTACGGAAGTATGCAAAACAGATATTTGTGCTTTATAGAGCATTCCTATAGGGTCCATGATTGGCTTTTGTCCCCAAACCAGTTTGCAAATATCTGCCTTCAGACAGAGTTGGATTTGCCAGTAGGCAGAGTCGGAACCTGTCTATAAACACATGTGCTATAGGCTGCCCAAAACGTGGTGATGCTTGGAGTCCTGGTCTGTGTGAGAGGCTGGAGAGGAAGTGGCAAAAAGAGGAATTCCCATCATCTACCCAGTAATGGTCTTCCATACAGAAAATGCCTTGCAGGATGAACTGGGACAGCAATGTGTTATGAAGGTACATATCATATCTTTCTCAATGAGAAGCCTCCATCTTAACCTATCACAAGAACTTAGTCTTGTTTCCTGGGGCACAGTCTACAAAACATTGGGGTTAACTATTCTTAAATGGGTTAACCCTTTTAAGGCAAGACAGAACCCCGGATATCCAGGCCCCATAATAACTTTTTATTAGAGATTAACTATTGATGATGCTGGAGTGTTCCTTTAATATCAAATGCCCTACGTAACCCAACTTTCACATTAACCTCTCTAACCTTAGACCCCCTTTACACTAACCACTTCTAATATCTTTTAAGGCACACAATAGCCATGAGATCAACTTAAAAACCAAAAAAAAAAAAAAAAAGTGTTTACATTACAGCCTAGAGATACCTCAACTCGCCACTACTCAGATGGCTACTAGAGGTGCTTCCTGGGGCACAATGCCATTCAGGGTCTCCACGCTCTGCATGTAGAAATTAAACTTACCTGATATGAGGAGATGTTGATTGGCCAGGATGGCGTTTGGCTTATGCTGGCTCTGCTCCTGATCTGCCTTCTTGACAGGCTCTGCCAATTAAATGCTTTCCTATGGGAACACATTGTGATTGGCTCAGTTCAACATTTCAGATGTCAGCCAAACAGGCAGATCAGGGGCAGAGCCAGCAGCAGACTGGAATACAAGTAAGATTTTACTATATTTATGTGAGGAAGGTGGGCTACATAGTGTTTTTAACACTATAGGGTCAGGGATAGATGTTTGTGTTGCAGACCTTATAGTGTTCCTTCAACATTGCATGCATTTACAATACATTTTCCCTTCACCATCATCTAGGCCATAGATCGTCAACCTGGTCCCTACCGCCCACTAGTGGGCATTTCAGGATTCCAGGTGGGCGGTAGGGGGTTCTGCGGCACAACAAGCTGAATCCTCCTTCCATCGAGAGAGTGGGTGGGTGGACATGAACAAGAGAACGCACGCAAACAAGAGAACATGCCAACACGAGCAAGTGTAACACATGGGAAGAGGAAGGGGAGGAGTGGGAGCTGATGCACGATGGCAGAGACAGGCAGAAGCGGAGCAGAGCACTTGTTAAATAGGAGAAAGAACAGTTATAGGCAGGGCAAGGAGATAATTGCTGTTGGCTAATAATAATAATAATAATTAGTGGGCTAACAAGCTCAGCCGTGCTTTTTGACATTGCCATTAGGAAGGTAAAAGAAATGCATAAAAATAAAAAAGAGATAAAAGGAAAAGATCAAAAAAATTAAAAAAGGTAAGAAAAATAGAAAACAAAAGGAGAGAAAATAAAGGAGGAGAGAAAGCAGTTTTTAGAGTGGCTAATGTTTTGGCAAGTTAAGTTTTGTTATCTTATAAAATAAAAGAAAGAAAGAAAATATTTTTACGTGGTGACACGTAATAAATATTGGCACCTAATACAGCGTTGTTTTGGGTGTTTGTAATAAAGGGAAAGAGGTGGGGGGGAGCACTGTGTGGAGTGCAGATCAAAACGTGGTAAGAGTAAAAGTAGTTGTGAAATTGTGTAACAAATTTAGAACCCAAGTCAGAAAAAAAAGGAAATATGCTCGTGGCTATTTACCAGATTATCTGAAGACGCTTGCACTAAAAAGTTCTAATTACTGCAGCACTGGTGGGCGCTAAGGAAATTTTACCATCAAGAAAGATGCATTAGTGGGCAGTAGGTATAAAAAGGTTGACTATCCCTGATCTAGGCAAAGGCTGATGTCACGATTAGTGCAAGATTTACCCCATTACTGGTTACCAAAGATGCTGCTTAGAAGTTAAAACAACTGATCATAAGATTGTGCTGCATAACCCCCCCCCCCCCCCCCAAAAAAAAAACCCTATCTCTATATAAACCTCCCACTTCTTTGCAAGAGTAATATATCTTTATTTTCTGATCCAGAGTCAGCACCTTAGAAAATGTTATGGTAGTTGAGGTACATACATCAGTCCGATAGGTTTCAAGAGTCACAGAACTTACCAGGCTCTGGAATGGTCACCACTAGACTGAGCAATTTATAAAATTACGATTCTGAAATAATTTGACAGTCACTGGAAAGCACAAACGTTTTGTATATGCCACATAGATTTTTTTTAACCTTTTTAAATCAGTTAAATTTAGCAAATAGTTTTTTTTATTTATTAAATGTTGACGTGTGTGCTCAAATTTTTATTCAGTAATGTTACCAGGAATATAGACATGGATGGATTAAAAAATTGCATTTAAGAGGTCATAATATTTCAAGTAAAAAAACTAAATAAAAACACACAAACAGTAATCTAAAAGTCTATATAGTTTTGTATGCCTCTCAACAGTCCCAAGTTTGGCATGGCACTTTGATTATACCCCACCATCTGGAATTTGCTCACTGATTTTCTGCATCTGGAGTTAGGCCCATTGCTCTAGGCCAGGCCTGCACAACCTGCAGCTCGCCATGTGCTTTTAACAACATCTAACATGATTCTATGGCCGTTTCATTCAAAGAATCAATGGCATTGTAGTTCAAAAGATCTGGGGGGCTACATTTGTACAGACCTGCTCTGGGTATTACCAGTAGTGTTAGTGACATCACTGGTCCCTCCCCTATTTGCTCATTAAATCCCGATCCCACAATTATACTTTCCAATGTTTGAGGTATTGTTTGGAGTTTAGACGGTTATACAAAGTAAAATCCCAATATACTTTTTTTAAATGGTTACTTTCGAAATAGTAATGTGCTCCTTGTAATGTGTGACCTGTCATGACAAATAAATAAAATTCCTGGATATGAGAGATTTCAAAATAATCGATTACAAGGTATTTTCTCTTTAGCAGAATTATGTTGTGTTCCTCTCTCTCTCCCCCCCCCCCATATAAAAATGTTTGTTATAGGACTTTGGTATCAATAACAGTCTTGCCAGTCTCTGTAGTAAAAAATAGTTTTAAAAAAGCCTCTATCAAGTTTCTAGGTGCCTTATGATTCTAAAGTTAGCAAGGAAGGAGTTAAAGCCAAATACAATATGTAGTTATAACAGAAGAAGTGGCCACTGAAATTGAAGTGGTATGTGTATTGTTGTCAACAGGTAAGGAATATCAGTTGTAACATGAAAATTAGACAGACTGAAAATTCTATTCAAGCAACCAAGTATTTGCGGACTGAGTGCACATAGATTGCCTTTAGAAAAGCTTTAACGGCACAAGACCTCAAACAAATTGAACACAGAGGAAACTGATAAGTATCTCTGCAAGCAGCGCAGGTGGGAAGCTGAACCAATTTGACAGGTTTGCAAAGCCAAGAAATCTAATTCTGAATGAACAAAACAAAAACATAAATTTTAATCTGTGTAGGGTTTATGCCACACTCCGAGAACTAGATAACTTGCCAATACAATAGTAATATTATCAGTAAAGCACATTTAGAGCCTCTAGTTTCAAACCATGTCCTTGGATCTACATATTACCTTGCTTAATAGTATTCATTGTATTGAGATTGGAATGATACAAGGCCAACTCCATATTGAATATTAAAGTAGAAATCTACCCAGTGCTATAACTTGCTGGAAAGGTCAAACCATGTAATGATTTTTGTTTTGCATTAGGATTTTTTTATTTTTACCAGCCATCCAAATTAAATTAAGGTTTTTAAATGTATATATTCTTACTTCCTTTGATTTTTTTTTTCCCAAGATATTTCCTCAGACCTTTCATCATGCCTGCAGAGTTTAATCAGCTTCTCTCTGGAGTTCGTTTATTTCGATTCACTTTACTTTTTTTATGTCTCTGCTCGGTAAACAATAAATATTCCTAATAAAAGTAGAGAGATGTCCACAGTGCTACACTTGAGAGCCGCAATAAAAAGGGACTTTATTGATTTAATTACTTAGAATGACATTTAGGTTTGGATACTCTGTTAAAATGAGTGCATTTAGCTACAGTTTGTTCTAAATGTAAAAAAATAAAATAAAAAAATATATAGAAAACATAATAATAGTAAGTGTTTCTCATGCAGTAAATTCATTCAGTGTGTATCTTCTTTCAGTGTTGTGATCTATAGCCACAATGTATCACAAGACCACGGCCACCCCTTCATCTCCAGAATTAAATTAGAAAATGCATGGGAGTTGCTTATTTCAAGATTGCCTCCATGCCACAGTTCAGTAAATATAGTGCCTTGAGTAACCTTTTATTAGTGGTGATATGAAATAAGCAGGGTTGGGCAGTGCTGAGCTAATTCCAGTTTAACAAATAACTGAGGACGAAGGTGGTCTGAATGTGCTGTGTATGCACATCTGTCTGACAGGCAGCAAATACATTGATAGAAGTTTATATATGTTTTGGTGTTTGTTAACCTTACACCATGAGTGATAGTCAGTGAAGATAAAAAAAAAATATATAAACAAAAGGGACTAAAAAGTTTTAGATAAGTGAAAAAAAAAAAACAATTAAAAAAGATATATATATTTTTTATATAAGACGTACATTTTAAACTATTAAATGTAGTAGATAACTAAACAAAGTTACACATTTCCAAGGGAGGGTTAACGGAGACTGTAGCTTTGCCACACTTAGTGTTCTGTTTTTACATGCTGTTTAATTATGAGAACTTCACGGTCTGCGAGGGAATCCATTTGGTAACATCAGGAGGTAATGCTTGCAATTTCAGTGCAAAAAAAAAAAAGTTTAATTTTTTGAAAACAGAATTGCAAAAAGGAATTTCAGGGCTACTAGAAAATGTAGTTTCAATGTACATTTTCAGATCACTGTAAATGGACAAGAACATTTGCCAGTTCTTCAGATTGAAGTTCTTAAACCTGTTAGTATATAATTGCCACCAGACAAAGTGTTAATGAGATATAGATATCGCCCATTGTGCTTATAACAAGATTGCACCAGTTATAAACGCTAACATTAGCAGTGGAGTGCCAGAACTACCTGCCTTTAAATATATAAAAGCATATTGCTAGATATTTTAACCAATGTAGCTTTGTTGTCATAGTGATAAACACTGATTGATTAAGTGGTCTCCCTAATTTTCCTGTTGATTAAATAAACAAAAATAAATAAATAAATATATAAATCCCCCCTTGAAAACAAACAATGGACAAAACCCATTTTGTTTTATTTGGAGTTTTATCGCTGGACACGCACAGCAGTGAGGCCTGTAGAGCTTAGTCTTCTCACATCTTGCAAGAGATTGGGTTGCAGGTAGAGATACCTAGGGCACCCGATCTCAATAGTTGTTCTGCTGGCTTTTGCGCCTGCAATGATCCTGCAAGGAGAAACAACAAAAAAAAAAAAAAAAAACACACACAATAGAGAGAGTTTCCTAAGCTATAAAGAATTTCAGTTTTCAGCATGGGGTGTTAAAGAGAGCTGAATTCCCACTATGTAGTTCTTCTGAAACTATTTGTAAAACTATACAATATTTGAGATGGTTCTAAAGATTACATAAGGTTTTAGTCTATATAACTTCAAAGTAAACATTACTTTGTTTACCAGTTTTAGAATCACCAGGATATAATGGATCATTCACAAGAAAACAGTTTGACATGTTTATGTTCAACTGCATTAGCAAATCTGGGTGACATCTCTGTAATGACAAGAACGATGGAATAAACAGAGGAATTTCTAACTTTGGTTCTTTTTAAAAAGGTTAATATTTTATTTGGTATATTAACGTTCAGTTCTACAAAAAACATCTACACTAATGACCTGTCCAGTTAACTGATGGAGGGCTAAGGAGGGATTCTGTTTATAGATTTGGTTTTGGGGGTTTGTATAAAGTATAAGAAAAGTGGCTATTTGCATGCGAGGAGGGAGTGTGTTAGTAGGATAGGAATAAGAGAAAGGAGGACATGGGGGATGGCACAGGTTATGTGGGTGAGACAAAGAGGAGGAAGGGTAGGCATATAATGGGAAAGCAATAAATAGGTGTAGGAATGGGATATAATGGATGGATCTTAATAGGAGCATGGATTCCTATTCCTCAAACCTTTTTGAATGTCAGAGTGTTTATTGCATGCCAAGCAGGATTGCATTTTTAATTTGTTCAATGGTACTTTAAAAGACATTTCAATATTGTTGAAGGCTAATTAGGCTATGCGTTCAAAAACTAATACATAGGTTAGTAAATAAGGAGTTTTTTTGATATCTAATTTTCAAATTACAATGCAAGCATCAACGTTAATTAACGCATATATATGAAGGTGTAAACATGCAGTGCGCATGCAGTGTGCAACTAGGTTTTAAGATTATAAACAGCACTCGACCACTGGAGCTGCTGGCAAGCAATCATAATGCAGGCAGCACACTAATAAAATAGAATGGAATGACAGCAAGGCACAGAAAGTGCAATAAAGACAACCATAGATTATAATTCCCATATACCAGTCCTTCATAGCCAATAGCCAACTGCCGAGGTAGTTAAGACGCAAGCCATCTACTTTATGGTGTTCAACCAACTCCTTGCGCAGGGAATAAGCAAGCCTATGGATGAATTCAGAGCAGCCTTGCTACCATGAGTTGTGGATACAGTTTATCCTGGAAGGAATCTGCGGCTTGCACCATGCCAGGGAGGACTGCAAATAGAACTCTGAAAAGACTCCTGGTCTCATATTCGGTATACTCCACGGGAGCCAGTGAAGGTGTTGCAGTCCCAGTTTGGTGGCTTCATTTAGCCCAACATGTGTTGCATATGGCATCCACGGTGCCAAAAGAAGCAGCTATTCTGGCCTGTATGTGTGAGATTGGCAAGGGTTTTGCAGGCAGCTTGAAGTTTAAGCATGCTGGAGATATCAGCCAATGAAAAAGATCCAGGGGAGACCAGGATGATCCCCACCAGACTGGGAGAAGGGGACAGAAAACAAGGCCAACAATATTTATTGTCTGTTAACTGGTGTCCTGCAGTCAGTTAGCAAAGTAAGGCTACATCTGTCCACTTCACTCTGGGCTGCAGTCAAGATGCCTGCATTGCCCTCATGAAGCATCCCAACTCCCAGGAACAGAGGAGGCACCAACACACCAATAAGCCAGCGACCCCAAGCCCACTGGTGCTGGGTGAGTAAGTGGTTATTCCAGCTAAAAGATCAAAAAGCACAGAAGCTGCAGCATGGAGGTCAGGCCCTGTCCATAGAAGCAAGTATTGAAGCTGATTTGGCAAGCAAGCAGATGTTAGATACAAATGTAGCAATAGGAAATTCGGGTGGAATTTTCTTGTCATCAAGCAGCAGCGGTCAACCATGAAACTCAAGTTGTGAGCGGTCGGTGAAATTCTCACTGGTGTAGAGGGATGTCAGGATGACGTATGCAGCACTGAGGGGGAGAGGCCATACTGCCATAGGTTGTCTGTTGCCAGCATGTTGTCTGTGCCTACGGTAGATGTTCAATATGCAAAGAATTGACATTAGGCAGCCCAGAACTCACATTCTGGCTAATGCTCTACTGACACTGCTGCATGTATAGTTACATTTTCAGCATCAAAGAGCTATATCTAGCTGTAGTGTTTCATAGTAAAACCACAACACATACAGACTCCAGGCACCATGACCACTTGGAGTTACTGAACCCTTTATTATTTAAGATTGACAGATTGGTGAAATCCCCATTTATTTCCAGGAATAAAGACAGCACTTTGATCAATATGAAAGGACTGAAGAGAGATTAGAATGGTGTGCACAACATTCTAAACTCTTCAGTCCTCCTTCATATCAATCAATCACAGTACTGGCTTTTAACATGGACATTATGGACATTAAGGAGTAAAGTTACAATTGAAAATTTGAAAGGTGCAAAGAATGGGGTGGGGAAGGAGAAGGGATGTTTGCACCTGAATAGAACGTAATACTGCAGAATATTTTTTGAGTTTTATCTTACAATTCAGTAAACACAGTAATACTTTAGTGGTTGATAAGTAAATAATACCTGCTTGAATATTTATATTTTATATCTATGCCCATTGTATTTGTTTATTACAAAGCAAATTTAAGCATTACATCTAGAAGGCAGATGTGGTTCCTATATTCAAAAAGGGTTCAAAATCCTTGCCTGGAAATTATAGACCTGTGAGCTCAACTTCTGTGGCTGGTAAAATATTTGAAAGGTTATTAAGGGATAATATTCAAGAATTCCTTGAGAAGAATATGGTTATCAGCAAAAATCAGTACGGTTTTATGAAGCACAGGTCATGTCAAACTAACTTGATTGCGTTCTACGAAGAAGTAAGTAGAAGTATAGATCAGGGTTTTGCAGTGGATGTGATCTATTTGGATTTTGCCAAGGCATTTGATACAGTTCCACACAAAAGATTAGTGTTCAAACTCAAGGAAATCGGTCTCGATGAAAATGCTTGTTCTTGGGTAGAACATTGGCTTAAAAACAGAATACAAAGAGTTGTCGTTAATGGTAAATGTTCAAGCTGGACAGAGGTGGCAAGTGGTGTCCCTCAGGGGTCTGTTCTGGGACCCCTTCTATTTAACATTTTTATAAATGATCTTGAAGACAGCATTGAAAGTCATGTTTCAGTGTTTGCAGATGACACAAAACTTTGTAAAATAATACAATGTGAGCAAGATATTACTTTGCTGCAGAAGGATTTAGATAGACTGGAGGACTGGGCACTCAAATGGCAGATGAAATTTAATGTTGAAAAATGCAAAGTTATGCACTTCGGCGTAAAGAATACACAAGCAACGTATACCCTTAATGGAAGCGAATTAGGGATAACAACACACGAAAAGGACTTGGGAATTGTTATAGACAACAAACTATGCAACAATGTGCAATGTCAATCAGCAGTGGCCAAGGCCAGTAAGGTATTGTCATGCATGAAAAAGGGCATTCATTCTCGGGACGAGAATATCATTTTGCCTCTCTATAAATCACTGGTAAGACCACATATTGAATATGCTGTGCAATTTTGGGCACCTGTTCTAAAGAAGGATATCATGGCAATAGAAAAAGTGCAGAGGCGGGCTACAAAATTAATAAAAGGAATGGAACATATCAGCTATGAAGAAAGGTTAACAAATTTAAACCTATTTAGTTTAGAAAAACGTCGCCTGAGAGGGGATATGATAACATTATACAAATATATTCGGGGCCAATACAAACCATTGTGTGGAAATCTATTCACAAACCGGACTTTACATAGGACACGAGGCCATGCGTTTAGACTGGAAGAAAGAAGATTTCGTCTAAGGCAAAGGAAAGGTTTTTTTACTGTAAGAACAATCAGGATGTGGAATTCTCTGCCTGAAGAAGTGGTTTTATCAGAGTCCATACAGATGTTCAAACAGCTACTAGATGCATACTTGCAAAGACAGAATATTCAAGGATATAATCTTTCAATGTAGGGTAATAACTGCTTGATTCAAGGATAAATCTGACTGCCATTCTGGGGTCAAGAAGGAATTTTTTGTCCTAGCTTGTCGCAAAATTGTGCTTCAAACTGGGGTTTTTTTTTTTTTTTTGGATCAACAGCAAAAAACAGGTGTGAGGAAGGCTGAACTTGATGGACGCAAGTCTCTTTTCAGCTATCTAACTATGTAACTATGTAACTATGTAACTTCTGCTAAATATAGAAACTTTTTTTAGGTCTATGGACCTGCAGGTCCAAAACGCATTGTGTTTGGTGTGACCTTTCTCCGGGTTTGTTACCTTTTGTTTTGTGCAGATTAAACTTCCTGTAGATTTTGAGAGCTTGCAGTGGTTTTCTATTTTTTTTTTCCTTAAAGAATCAATTTTAATATAACTAGAAATATTAAGGTTTTGCTTCATTTTATTTTTTGTATAAATTTGAGCCAGTCATTCAAGGCATTAGATAGATCTCAATAACCCAGCTGGATATACTAACTTAAGTTGGCTTAGTAACTCCAAACTGAGGAAGGGGGTGGGGGGGGGGGGGGGGGGGGGGCATGAGTAGTCTGAATGGCTCCCTTGTAGCCTCTTCCCCAAAACAAATCCCCCTTCTAGGTCAGTGCCTATAGTCTGTGGAAGGTGGATATACCTGCTAAAGTCAGCTTACCAGTAAATATCAAACGGGATACCAAGGATAAATACATTTTCCCCCTCCTTTGCATAAAGACAAATTGTAAAGCATGGATTGTTATTATTAAATGTGTAACTTTTTAATTTTATGGTAGCATATCTTGCAGAAAAGGTTAACCCTTAACACTTCCTCTTTCTTAGAGATGCGAATACGATAAAACAGGAACCGATGAAGCAGTCCAACTGCACAAACACTGCAGTAAAATCCAGTCGAAGTCAAACCAGGCAACAATCCAACAAGCCGGAACCAATCCTTGAACAACCTCCCATCCACAATACATTGACCAGAAAGCATAGAGTGATAACACCCTACTGACTGTAATACAAACCTTATCCAACCACCAGAGTAACAGGAAGGGAAGATATAAGCCAACTCAGACGTAACTCAATACTCTCCTTGTCTTGTAATAAAATTACATGATTTTGCCATTACATGACAAAGTCATGACTTTAAAGACATTATTATTATTATTATTATGATATAATAAATAATATGACATGGACATGCAAGTTTAAAGCTGACTGACAACCATAGAATTTTTTTAATTTTTTTTAAAACACACACACTCACACGTCACCGTCCGAAAATAAAATCCCAAAAAGTAGATTCCCAAGACCAGTCCACCATCCTCATCAGGTCCTCCACCGTGCCACTGAGGAAATCAACGATGTCAAAGCACCCCAAACAGAGTGGGCTCCAAACACTGAAGTGTTAACTCCAGCCTGTTGCAATACCCACTTTAACCAACGAGCCAGGGTAGTACTAGTCACCGGGGAAAATGGAGGCCGAATGGAAAGAAAAAGATGAGGAGTAGACCGATGCAACTCATATTCGCACAAACAGGCCACCGGTCACAACGCTGGAGCCGAAGGGAAAGCCGGATACGATACCGATCTAATCAAAGTCTTTGTGCAACTGGATATATTAAAAGTCACTCCGTCGGGAGTGAAGGAACGTCCATCAAAATCCAAGGTGCGTACATCTGAAACCCTCTTACAGGATACCAGGCAGAAGAGTGACCAATTTTACCGACAATTGGCATAGGGAAAGGCCCTCATTAGACGGCCAAAGGTCAAACAGTGATAAAATGTAGACATCCCGGGTGGAGGATTAAAGAGGTCAAGAGAGGCGGGAACCACATAGAAGTCAGCATACCAATGGAGGTTGCCCTGCTGGACAACCTTTGAAACCTTGATGGGCCGAAGAAATGGCTGACCTATACACATTGATCGTCTGGTACGCTCGGTCCGCTTCAAACAGAGAAGTGAATAATTGGAGAATAACCATCACGGGGCTCAAACAGGATCCACATCCCTAGCCAGGCATCAGCTAGCCCAAGATCTCCAAGTCTCGGGTGCCCGTGCATCTGCCAAGAGGTGTTGAGTAGCATCCGACACTCCTGGGACCCGCCAGTGTCCACTGAAATCTGCCAAGCCATCAACAGGAGGGAGCTGTCCAGGAGGAGAGTATGTAACTGGTCCACTGGATCCTGAAGCATGTCCGGACGGGCTGGCAACAACCTGGGAATATCTGCTGCCATCTCAAGAAGTTGAAGGAACCATGAACGAGTCCCCCAGAATGGGGTTACGAGGACCAACTCCGCCACTTGGCAGTGAACCTGAAGCAGCAGCCTGGGAAGCAGGGCAAATGGAGGGAAAGTGTATAGAAGAGGTCCGTGCCAATCCTGTAGGAAAGCGTCCACTGCCTTTGCGGCCGGGTCTGGACTCCAGCTGAAGAAACAGGCAGCTGGGTGTTGAGACATGAGGTAAATAGGTCTATGATAAAGGGACGAAATAGTAGCAAACACCTCTACATCCAATCTCCAATTGCTGCTGCCCAAGAGATAACATGGGTTCCAATCTGCTTGAATGTTGTGCAGGCACGGCAGGTACGTTATAGAAAACTCCCAGAAATCCATTGCCAAGCGCGCCAGTAATGCCGATAAGTGCCGCCCATGTGGTTACATATTGAACTGCCCATACGTTGCCCATACGTAGGCGAAAGCAGGCATTGGCAGTCCCATTCGCGAAACTCTGAATCAAAAGGATCCCGCTAGAAGCTCCAAAGCATTGATGTGCATTCTGGATTTTTCTCTCCAACCTGTAGACACTCCCTCGCAGTGGTCGCCCCAGCCATGAAGGCTCGCGTCCAAGTCTATGGTGAACTCCAAAATGATAAGACAACTGATATCGCTTTTTTGTTCTATTTTCTCTCCCTTATATGCGGATATTGCCTTCCGCTAATTGAGCATATGTGGACATTGAACGGAAAACCTCAAGAAATGACAAACCCAAAGCGAATAGGCTGCTGAACAGGACTTTAAATATGCATATGCAACTTAACACACGGAGGAACGAATATAGCCGTGAAGATGAAAATGGACTTTACTATTTCGGCTCCTTTGTGATACCTGATACGAAAAAGAGACATGGACCGCACACGTCGTACCTGTGGGTGGTACCGATGTGTGACGGTTATTGTGCACGAATTGTTTGCCCGCCGTTTTTAGCTATTTTAAACTTGTATAGGGAACTTTAGGACACTTATCGATTATACCCGGTTTGAAGAAGCCACGTTTGCTGTGGCGAAACGCGTCCCGGCTTTTTAAAGCTCATTGAAGCTATTTTATTTTATATATTGTATTGTATTATTAAATCGATTTGTTTTTACTGATCCTGGTTCCCAGCATCGTTATATTCATCAGGGAGTGCAGTCCTTAATCTGCACAACGCTACTAAATTGAGTCAGTATATTCTGACTCCTGACTTGTGAGTATTCACTTGGGATAAGTGTATTATATGTTCAGCAATATTTAAAGCAATACTGCGCAATTGGGTGTACTTTTACTATTTTACAGACCTCCAGTTTACATCAAAATAGGGGTGGGTCGCCTGTACGGACCCAGAAACTATCCACACCAGAGCTGGGTTTATAGCTCTCTGTTTGTGAGTGCACCAATTAAACAAATATAAATTGAAGTATGTTATACGATTTACACTATGTATGATTATTCTTTATAGGTTACTACCTGTTGATTTGATAGTGGAATTTTTGCTCCAAAAACCCCAAAAGGTGAATAATTTTTTTTTATATAAGCGCTACATTCTTGATTTGTTGTTACTTTGTATGTGGATTGAGAGGACTTATTCGAATGTTTAGCAGCTACACTAATTGATAATCTAGATATTGTCCTTTAATTATCTAAACAAGCGCTGGTTCCATTATATCTTCTATGGTGAACTCCGGCTGAGATCCAAATATGGCCCTGCCGTTCCATGCACATAGATTGTAAATCCACCAACGCAATCCGTCCTTCGTTTCCACGTCCAAGGAGATCAGGTCTGCATAGGATGTTCCCTTGCAAAGATGAGCAATCTTCAACTGTTGGAGAGCTCGATAATGAAGAGGAGCCGGAACACTGCCTGTATCGACAATGCCAACAGGCCGATAAGTGTCGCAGGGTGAGACATGGCCGGATGAATGCCCTGCGGAGTGTTACATCCTGCTCTGTTTCTGCGGAGATGTCTGGCCTTGGCTTCTGGTATCTTTTTCTTCAGTACTCTTTTTACAATTCGTGTCTAGTTTTTCTGGTTTTCTATTCCATGTTTGGTTTTCTTTATGCTGGGTTTTCTGGGTTCATTCCTGTATTCCATTCCTGGAATTCCCAGTCTCCTGGATTCCTTTAAATGTTTGTTTTATGTAGCCACACCCGTTCCTTTTCCATTAATCCTTTTGTTTCAGTTGGTTCCTGCAGGCAGTTTTATGTCCTCTGCCCTTTCTTTGCAGGTAAGTGCTGTGTGTGTTTTATTATTGTTTATTTAGTCATGCATATCTAGGTAGATCGGAACCCACCATTATTGGAGGACTTTGACGCAGTGGTGGGCTGCATACATCTTGGCCATTTGTGCATATCTAAATCTCCAATGTTTTACATATATAGTACTCAGTTATGTTTCCTCTTGTTTTGCCTTGCATCTCTGGTCTTGTTTTATTTTGTCTTGTATTCCCAGTTCATGTACAGTCCTGTCCTGCCCTGTTCATGTTGCCCTCATGTCTTGTGTACATGTTCTGGGTTCTGCTTTCTGTCCTGCTCTGGTTTTGGGTTCTTCTAGTCTTGTCTTCTTGTTAGGTGCCTGTCCTAGTCTTGCCTTGTTTCTGTACTGGATACATATCTGCTGCTAAGCCTCCCTATTCAGATCCTGTGAGGTCTGCTTCTTGTCATCTGGCACCTGGGATCTGCAGAAGCTGCATCAGGACCCTGGTATGTGGCCACACAAACGCTGGTGCTCAACACCAGGGGGCATGTGGTTACCCTGCACCAGGCCCTGATAATCCATTTCCACACAGTGACTCCTAATATCTAGATCAGGCATACTGGGTCCCGGTCACCGGACCGCCACCCCTGACATGGAGCTCCTTGGGATCGTTTGGATTTTGGACGTAGGCAGGCTCAAGGAGTCTTCCTCAGGGTTCACTCAAGAATTCCATGCGTCTGGATGGCATCAGGCAGGATTTCTCCAAGTTAATGAGGAAACCTAACCGGGTCAACAGATCCACTGTCCATCACAGATGCTGCAGGAGGACGGATTGGTCCTGATCCATTAATAGGATATCATCCAGGTAAATGATGAGGTGAAGGCCCCGACTGCCAAGCCAGGCCATTGCAGGACGTAGCAGCTTGGTTAAGCACCAAGGCACCTAAGAGTCACCAAACGGAAGACAGTGCCGAGTCGAGGCCGTTACTTGGGTTCCAGCCCATCTTAGATAAAAATTAGGTCATTTTGGGGTCAACATCCGCCCAGCGGGTCTATGAGGGCAGTCCCCGCGGTCATTGGAGCATCAGCCCCGGGGCGCCTCCTGTCATCCCCACCACAGCAGAGGTAAAGAGGTCAAGACCCAAGTCCCATCATCACTTTCCGACTCACTATTGGACTCCAACCTAGCCTCCTCACTAGACCAGGTTTCTTAGTCGGAGTCGCTCTCATTCTGTGCGCTCACACATTTCCATTGCTGCGCCCATTCTGCCTGGCACGGAAAGGCTCTTTTGCGTGACTTAGACATGCTGTCAGGGGCGCCCTGAGGTACACCAGTCATGATGTTTCTGGAGACAGATGGGGAGACATGCCTAGATTTATGACTAGCCTTTTAGGTGTGTTCCCAAGGGGATCCAACTCAACGTAGCGTGCGTCGAGGGATCTGTGGGCACCGCGCCTGAAAAAGTGGAGGACAGACCATAATGGCGTCGGGAACAGACCTCTGTAGCACCAAGAAAATAAAATATTTACAGTGAATAGAGGTAAAAGAGTCTGATAGCAATAAATGCTATAAACCACCTGAGTGGGGACCTCTTAAACCACTCTAAAAATTACAAAAGTACAATACATACAATGGTGGATCACACGTCTTGATGTGTCTAAAAAGAAATATAAAACCATATAGTGTAATATGGTCTATAAATATATTGATATGGATAATGTGGAGAGCATGTACTCACAAGCCTGGAGCCAAATATTATCATATGGCTTCCAGGAATAGTGCAGTGGGACTTTTTAATGGGATGTCCCCGTCCGTCTTCTAGATGTTCTTGTAATTTTCCAAGCAGCATACACCCACGGGGGTTAGATTAGAAAAAGACCCCACCTTCGTTAGAGAAGACTCTTGCTTTATGACAGGGTGGAATAAGCTCCTTGAAGGCTTCTCATTCAGCATGATAGGTTACATAGTATCCAGAAGGGAAGAGAACTTAATGCAAATAGATGAAGAGATCACCACATGGAGACAGAAACTTCGTGACACCACCAACCTAGAAACATTTAATCAAATAATAAGAGAGATTAAGATTAAATTAGAAAAAGCGGAGAAGGAAACTATTGCGATTAAAAAAAAAAAAAAAAAAAATATATATATATATATATATATATATATATAAGGGACACCCATGACTACAAAACAGGCAATATTAGATTTCCTGAAAGGGCACATACAAGCTCATTAAAACAAAATTGGAATAGAAACGAATGGCGGAGACCACTAGGAGAACCTATACGGGAAAACCTGAATGATCACCAATACACACGGAAGTTTGCGAGAACTGGCAATTACAGAGAATCACCCCCTAGAAACCCACCAACAAAGAATGTATTACGTAATGGACCACGTAATTTTGGAGACAATAGACATCAAAGGAGACCTTCCACCAGAAAGGAGGATTCACCACCGAGAGCATCAACTTCCACACACAACCATCAAAGTAGGAAATACAGCGATGTGGTGAAACAACAACCTCTAAACAAGATGAACGACACTAGGAACTTTGTAAGAAGGACATACTCTTCACCAGATTTAACTAAAAGAAAAGACCCTACAACTATTACTAGGAGAAGCCCAACAAAGATTCAGGGAAGGACTAGTGCAGACGTCATTATAGAAAGAAGCCCCATAAGAAGACCAAGAAGATCGGAAAGAGACCAGAACCTTCAACAGAAGTAGAGGAAGAAGGTCAATAACCCCAGAAGTGGAACTTAGAAGTTTAGATGACCACCAGTCGTTTTTTTCGGAAGGAACCCACGATAGAGAGATTAAAATGGCAGGAGAAGCCCAAATCATGGGAATCCCCGGGCAAACGCCAAAGATCCAGAGAACAAGAAATAGAAGAAGAAGAAGAAAAAGTAAACAGAGAGAAGAAGGGAAAGAGATATATGCACAAGGAATTTTTAATCAGACCATGCATTAAGTAACAAGGAAATAAAAGTTCTTAAAAAAAGGCCTTAAATTTGCGTCCACATCGGAACTGAATAAATTTGAATTTTTTATTGACATGAATACATTTATGAGGAATTTATGTCTGAAACATCTAGTCATTAAACCGGCAGACAAAGGGGGTGGAGTTGTAGTCCTTCCCAAAACTAAGTATATGAAAGAATCCGAACAAATCCTCAAGGAAGATACGTCTTATCAGAAACAACTCCAACCCCACAGAGAAAGTAATAGATTTATTCAAAAAATTAATTCAAAAGGGATTAGAGAAAGAAATATTAACAGAAAAAGAAGGTAAATATTTACAGATTTACAGTCTTTTATTACTTGCCTAAAGTACATAAAAGTACACTCAACCCACCAGGTCGCCCTATTATATCAGGGATTGACTCAATATCCTCTAGAGTCTCTGAATACATTGACACCTTGTTACAGCCCTTAGTCGTGAAAAATCAATCACACCTCAAAGATAGAACCACTATACTAAGCGCTAAGACTCCGTACGATTAGTCATGTATCTAGTGGCAACGCAGGATATATTACTCTGATAGAACATCCGAACCAGAACCATTATCTAGTCCACTAGCAGTTCTCTATGAGTAACTACTCTACAGTGGATATCAATCCGCAATAGACCTGTAGGTTTAAAAAAAAAAAACACAACTCCTTGGTAAATCACAAAAACACCTTTATTCCGGTACATAGACAATATATAGCAGTTCTCCAGATAAGATAAACCGTGACCAATCAGGGACATGAGAGGCCTAGAGTAAATTTAAAAATCAAACATTGTAAATATCAAGCAATTAGAGAGCTTCATTTAAAACCAGGTAATGTTAAAAATATCAATCTAGTTATTATCACCATTTATATACCGCCAACAGATTCCGTAGCACTTTACAATATTATGAGAGGGGAGATTTAACTATAAATAGGAAAATTACAAGAAAACTTACAGGAACGATAGGATGAAGAGGACCCTGCTCAAACAAGCTTACAGTCTATAGGAGGTGGGGTGTAAAACACAATAGGACAGGAAATCACAATCAAATAAGGTGAGCTGGAGGAGAGAGTAAAGCACTGCCCTATAGGAGAGAGCAAGAGACAGGTATGTAAACAGGAAATATCAGGTACTGGTAAGCCCAGACAGAAGGGGGGGAAGCCAATAAATCCAAATAACAGACCCAACTCTGTCTCCCTAATTGTGTACAGAGCATGTGCCTGCACTGCAGGAGGTAAACCATCAACCATTGTCCTCGACTCATTTACTGTGACACAATGCAATCCCGCAGAGTCTGCTTTACCTTTAATATATAAAGCATTAGGGGAAACAAGGTCCCTGGCCAAACAAGGAACACAGGCCTGACACGACAGGCCAGTAACAGAACCATTATTCTGTTACAGTCCTGTTTGTCAAACATCAAATCATTAATTCTTCTAATACTATATAAACAGTGCTTTGTGTTATTCACATAGTTAAAGCAGAGTTAGCCTATTCATTTCTAATGCAATAATAACTAAAATCGTACTTTAATCTACACATTGGACACAACGTGTGCTCCTGAAGTGCCAGTTTAGCTGTGGCATTCCATGCCATCATACATAGTTGCATCTTGATGGTATGAAATGAATAGGCATCAATTTAGTTCTGTTGCATAGACTTTCTAAAATGATTTAATATTTTTGGGATGTATTTTTCAACTTTTATTTTATAAAAAAGACAAAGATCAGTCCATTTAAAAATGTAAATATTTCTTATTCAGTAGTAAAAACAAACAAAATAAAGTATGTCCAAAAATATTAATTCAAGGCCATGTTTTTAGTGCTAGAGCTTGAGTTTATAGATTACCTTCCCTCTGTCAACTAGTGCCCTATTTAGAGGCCACATGTTGAGCAATTAGATATGTGCTTGAAGTAATAATCCTGAACATAATATTCAGCCATGGCTCAGTGATATCAATGGTGAGGTCACCAGATATTCCACCAATGAGTTAACCCCTTAAGGACACATGACATGTCATGATTCCCTTTTATTCCAAAAGTTTGGTCCTTAAGGGGTTAAAGACCCATGACACAAGGCATCCAACAGGTCAGAGTGATACTGACCAATTAGATCTGTTCAATGCACTAGTCATGGTAAGTAGTGTGGCTGAACTTCAACATGTGACATCATAGGATACATCACTGGGCATACCACCAAATGTAAAGCATTGGGTCTGCCCAGACTGGCCACACAACGGAATGAGTGATCTGTAGATCTGTGCATTCCCTCTCAATTTTGGGTGACTGGTGATTCAAATTCCACAGGGATGAATCATGGAACAAATGAAAACATGCGATGGACAAGCGGTTCTTGTCCATCGCATGGACAAGTATATAATTTTTTTAATTGCAATACACCAACAGGTGCCATTTTGCTGGTTCTTCTCAAAAATACAAAAGAATGGGAGGGGAGCTAATCTCATCTGAGCATAGATTGCATGGATGAAGTCCATCCGACTGGAAAATATTTTTCAGCCCAAATGAATTTTTCGGCTGTGCACAGGTCTAGTGATCTGCACTGAGCTCAGCATGAAGCGCTGCGCTGATGGCCACGTGTGAAGTGAGCATGCAGTGAAAGAGAATCATATCAAGACAGCCTGTCAATATGTAATTTAGCTTCAGAGAATGAGATAAACCCTGTCAGGCTGCAATCAAACATTGGAAGCAGCCCTTACCGTGTACACTAGGGAAATCACGCCATCAGCAGCAACATCATTGGAAAACAGATCAGTAGAACCAAGGGGAGCTTATGTTCAGTGGACGCAAGGAGTTAGTAAAGACTTGGGTTACAGCTAGAGCGTTAACATTTTACCCACATAATGAGAAAGTATATCTTCCCAAGAGGCACGGAGAGTGGGTTCAGACTGCTAGGGCGACATTGTCAAACCATAAACAAAAGATTTGACAAGAACCAGCAGAACTGCACCCATAGTCTCTCACCATAGCAATAGGTCAGAAGAGTTATGGTTAAAAAATTTTTTACAAAAAAAGAGTGTAAGACTTACATTTCTCAGGTCTTCCTGTAGATACTCTGCCTACCTGGCTAAGATCAAGTATTCTCAATCTTGATCTCGGTCATTCCAATGCTTCCGCCACACTGCACCAGTCAGCATCTCCCAGGAAATGCACTGATTCAATGCTTCTTGATGGGAGAGTTCAGCATCTCTATGCAAGGCGTACATATGCTGATCACAGGTTCTGCAAGGATTGTCAAGGACAGATGCCTTAACTTGCAAACAGGGAGGCAAGTTGACCTTCTGCACAACAAAGACGTATTACTAGGCCTTAGAGTGGGCGGATTGAACGTATAATATAGACAGGGACGGACTGACTGCCATTTGGGCAAAATTCGGTCCTGGGCCCTTTGAAGGCTAATATATATTTATAATGTTTTGTATTACTTCTGATGCATATGTTTATGAATGCATGTTTGCATTTGAGCATTTGTAATCAGTGTGAATGGATGTTTCTGCATATTGTGCCAGTATGATTGCATGGGTGTTTGTAGAATATCAATAGGTTTGAATTCAATGATTTATTTGAGTGTAGTGAAAAACTGTAAATAGAGGGATGAATTTTGTCTACTGCAAGAATATTAATGCAGTCTTGTATTTATGTAGTCTCAAAGTGCAATTGTATAATTCAAAGTTATGTATTTGTGTAATGCTGATAGGTGTGAAACCCAGATAATATTTATATATATATATATATGCGCTCAGGAGTGTATTTGTGTGTAGTGTAAATGAAGGGATTTAAAATGTATTTGTGTTGAAGAAGTGGTGTGTGTAAATTAAGTGGTTTGTTGGTGTATTAATGTTCTTTTATTTGAGCAGTCAGTGTGTGACTGTAGTACTCTGAGTAGTGTCAGTATGTATGTGAATGCAAAACTATATGCCTGTAGATTATCAGTCTGTGAAAACACAGAAGCAGTGTGTCACCATGTGCATGACTTCAGTGGTGTGTTTGCATGCAATTTTCCTTTGAATGTGATGTTGTTTTCATTACATTTTTGACTATATCTTCCCTAATGTGTAATCTGTCTAGCCTTTATTTTCTCTGTCACCTTATTGGTCTCCACATCACACTCACCCCAATTGTACATTTGCTCCATCTCCACTTGTGTCTCTGTCCCACCTCACCCAATCTCTACATACAGACCCACATTTCTTTGTCCCACCTAAACCTAATTACAGCCACAACCCCACCCTATTTACACCCACATTTCTCTGTCCCACATCACCCTATTTACACCCACATATCCATGTCCCATCTCACCTATTTGTCTCCACAACCCACCTTTTGTGTCTCCTGGCTGCATTCAATCAGCTCTCTGTCTCCCAGATACTGCTCCTCTTGTGGCTGAGTTAAGGTCGCTCTGCATGTGTGGAATGAGAGCAGAGGATGTGATGTCACATCCTTTCCCCCTCCTCTCATCCCACACAAAGTCCCTGTACTGCACCGCGCAGGAAGAGTGGAGAGACCTGAGAGGGGGGCCACATGCTGCCAGGTTTTACACTGCGGAGGGAAGAATTGGGAGGTGATACTGCGATCGTTGCAGAATTCACACAGGCAGGGGCCCGCAACTATTGGTGGAATAAAGCAATAGATGCGGGCCAGATGGGAGATCAAAGGCCCTGTCTATGCATCTGGGAAGCTGATTGCAATTGGCCCTCGGTCAATGACCGATGTGCCTGAGTGGTCAGTCCCCTCCTGAATAAAGAATGTATAGAGAATAGTCAGATACAGGCCAAGGTCAGGTTTTGAGACAGATGGATAAATGAGTATAACAGATCCATGAGTCAGGGATATCAGACTACAGAATAAACAATGAAACAAAGCCATATCAGTTACCAGAAATGCCAAGATAATAGGAATGCACTCACGGGCAAGCAAAAAAACTAGGACAGGAAGAAAGGTCACACAGGCTTAATATAGGCCACTGTGGCCTCTGATTGGTTTGCCTGACATTGTGCATCAAAATGTACCCAACCCATTTTATTTGTTAAAGAGTTCTGGCAAGGCGGCCACACAAGACACTCCTCCGAACTAGGATAAAGGGAGGAAGAGTGGAGCATTCCAAGTCATTGCAGACATCGGAAGAGCGTCCAACGTCATCGCATCATGAGGATTTCGCTGGGAGAGCACCCAGAACAGGCAGGGCCATTTGGCATTGGGGGGAATGTAGGGGGGAATCCGGTTTGACATATACCTAGTGACTGTCAGAGTGAGTGGACTTGGGCAACATTGTAAACACTTTTCTATGAATGTTACATTGCTAAGCCTGCAGGGACAGGATGTATGCCACAGAACCATTACATTAAGATGTAGTTCCTTTAAGTCTAAAATAAGGGATTTTTTTTTCTGGCCAGTTTATCATCATCACTGATCTTATGATGTGCAGTTTGATTTTTAATAAAACGTGAAGGACAAATGTGATGCCATCTGATACTTTTTTTAAATTGCGATTGCATCTCTGAGGATAGATTTTACCAATCATGTGTTACGACACATTGTACCTTTACACTTCCATATGGCCATTCCCTGCATTGTGATTGGCGGTGTGTACATCCTGACTTTTACATGTCATAAATAGGATTATACACAAAGTTATAGTGTGAGTGAAAAATTCGTATTAGATACCAGTGTACATTAAGTAAATATACACACATTGGTTACAAGAAAAAAATACAATTTTAAATATTGTAAAGCAAGTAAAAGGCAGGGTTGCATTCAATCGTCTATCTAGCAACACCTTGAAGGCAGATGTTGTGCCTCCTTAGAGGTGAAACAAAAACGCAATAATTATCTGCTGTTATACAAATGGAGCAATTTTGGGGAAAAGATTTCGGGCTGGATTCAAACAAGTCTAATAAAGGAAGCATAACATTTCTTATAAGTAGCGGTTAGAAAATTACTCTTCAATCATTTAAGAGAGAAATAAAATATATACACAATGCCACATTTAGCACTTACAGACTGACCCATAAAGAAGCAATGTGATGGCAGGTATTTAAGCTCGCTTTACAATCGATTGTGTGAATGCAGAGATGATAAAAGCTGACATGTCTGCACGTCAGCAATAAAAGCACGGACATTTAAAAAAAAAATAGCTGAGTTTCTAGAAAGATAGAACACAAAAATGGTTTTATTTTTCTACACGTTTTTGACAAATCAATTTCCTTTTTATTTTATTTTTCTAAATAAAAGCATTCAATAAATCCAGAAAGAACACAGCTTTCATCGGTTTTCCATCCAGTCCCCAGGTTCTATGTAAACATCATAATAAACTTAGCTCAATCACAATTGGCCATCCTTGATCAGAGCCAATACATTGTGATGGATTGCTACGGTATGAAAAGTATTATGCAAATCACATTCAACAGTTTGGAAAACCCACGGATTGTAGTTGAGTTTTATGGAAATGGCAAGAACGATTTGAATACAGCAATTTCTAAATTCAAAAACAAGATTTGCATGGGAAATGCTTGAGAAATTAATAGTGTTCTATGGAAATCCACCTGCTGGTGTAACCAAGATACATTGTTAAACAAAACACACACACAAAAAAAAAAATAATAAAAAAAATAACACACAAACAGGCAACAGGGTTTTTACTTACTGATTTTATCACAGTATAAAAAAAAAACCGCTTACTTCCCTAAAGAATAGTTCCGATTACAGATTATAGTGTTTTGACTAGTCTTCCCCCATGCACTACAAGGGTTTAAAATGGAAAGAAACAGCAAAAGGGAATAGATATTCATTATTATTCACCATAAGCTTAAATTGGGTGCAAGGTTTTAGTGATATCCTACCTAATTGATCAGTCACCAGCTCAGGAATGCCTCAAAATAAAATTTTCAAATATTCATGCCCAGGAAAGTAATTGTTCATGATATCAGTTAAATCAATCAATCACATGAATTTTTTTAAGGAAACAACTGAATGTAGAATTAGATTATTAACCCCATGCAGGCAGGTTCTTTTAAGACTGAAACAGGTTGAACAGTATTGGGGATACACTTGTGATACACTTTCATTAATATCTGATCTCTTATACACTGAGGGATATTGGTTTAACCATTTAAGTGTGAACTAATTAAAAAACATTTTTTTTTTAAATTGAGCAATATTAAAGATTGAATACAATACAAAAACAGCATTCTCCCAGGCACATTGACTGCATACAAAGTCTCTTATTTGCAATCTATTCAGGATAAAAAACAGATTCTAAAAAAATAAATCTTTATTAGGTAGGTACTAATGGGCATTTATAATCTGGATAGAAAACATATCCCCCCACAGGATCAATTAACATTTCACAGTAAGTAAATAAGAAAACTATGGCAGCCCCTGTGGAATTATACAATTATCATAATGAACTCAGCCTCAGAATATCAGTAGAATGAATTGATACATATCAATACTTGGTAATCACCTCAGTTTCATGGCTTTCATACATGAGCTATGGTAGAATCAATTTAACCCTATGAATGCCCAGTGCAACACACTGATCTGAAATTGAAATATTCTAAATATATTCATTTTTTCTTTGAATTACTACATCTAAAATAAGAAGCTATATACACAAGCATTTTACTTATTTGAAAATTAAAAATAATAATAATTGACAACCAAATCATTCGAATATACCACTAAAATCCAAGATATATTAAACAGAAGATAACAGTATACCAAAAACTGAGTGCTTGCATTTTTGTAGAGCAGAAGAATAAGGACAGGTTACTTCCCAGAAAAATGTTTGCAGGTTGTTTAAAAAAAACATTTTTAGCAGCCAATTCTGTATTATATATTGGTATCCAAGCTTTAGCAGAAGATGAGAGAAGCCACTCACCTCACTCATATTTGCTTTTAAGACAGCAGTCTTTGGGTCCCCACTTCCTTTGCACTGAGGAATATACAGACAAGAGCAACAATCTTCTAAGGTTTCCTCTTAAAAGGGGCAACCCTATGGCATCATAGTCACCATGAGCCAATAAGAAAGCACTAACTGCCAAATAGCTTTGCATTAGAACCATGTTATCTTAGGTTAGGTGGAGACACCTGGTGTCCAATTTGTGAAAAACATAATAAGAAATAACATTCCTTGTCTTAAGCAGCAGTCCCAAGGGAACAAGAATAATGAAATATTGAAATTGGAAAGCATACAACACATAAAATATCTTGTTACATTTTGTGATTTCTTGCTAGGATAAGGGATAACTGGGAATTTGCATTAATTGGCAATAATAATTCTACTCACTAAAAATTACATATGTTGGAATATGAAAAAGCAATACTTTCGTGATTTCTATGTGCACATCAAATTGAACTGGAAGTGTTTTCAATATAAGAAAATTATTGTTATGGCAAAGCAGCCGAATTAGATATAATAAATTAGGATTTAATAATTGTGTCTAGACAGAGTTGAAATTTTCCTCCCAAAGTATTAGATTTGCAGAAATAGCAACATCTCATATTATAAGATTATTAATAACTGTATTAACATAAATGATTAATTAAAAACAGTAAACATTATAAAATAATTCTGAATGTCTTTAACCCTATAAAGACTATCATAATGCTTGTATTACTTGCTTACTGTTTTCTATGTTAATACAATTATTAATTATCTTAATTAATGGCGTTTTTAAACACGTGTTATATTTTGGGGATATTCACAGACCACACCTGTCCCACTACTGCAATAACCCCGTATTTGTATTCTGCTACTGTTCTCGAGTACAATGATACCCCTACTCTTGAACGTAATCCGACCCTTTAACAAAATCCCTAATCAAACCCATAATTTAATCCATAATCTAACCTATAAATTTACCCATAATTCAACCCACACTCAAACCCCTTTTACTACAACTAATCCAACCCCTAACCTAACCTAATCCAACCCCTAACTAATCATAACCATAATCTAATCCACAATCTAACCTATAACCCGACTACTAATCCTGCCCCTAAAACATATCCTAATCCCATCGCAGAAGGATTAGATACCTGTCTCCCTGATTTTTCAACTCTGCAGGGTGGGGGCACACTTAGAAATACTGTGGCTGAGCAAGATTGGGTGGGAAGGCATTGCCTCTGTCTCTGTCTGAGGAAGGCACAAAGTTAATCTCTCTGTAAATTCTAATTATTATGTTGTTGTGGCCATGTTGCACCTCTGACCTGGTAGACCACTGCATTTCTCAGAGAACTGCATGCGGACCCAGCTGCCAGTCAACAACAGGAGTTAATCAAATGTCTGTGATGGTATGTGGACGGGCAACCAAGTGAGCCTCGGGCCCTAGGCAGGTGTTTTATGGATAATCCTGCTCTGGTGTAGATACTTCAACTCAGCAATTCTCATTCCCATGAGTGAAATGAGCACCAAGGTGTAATATGTACCACATCATGCCTATCTACATACAGAAGCAACAATGTTTATTAAACTCATTGACCTTTCTGTGGACCTGTGGCTGCATATGAATGCTAAAGGTTTTTCATCAGTCTAGATGCAGGCACATGTGGATATGCTGCCCATATTCAGCAGGTGCTGTGTCTCACATCAAAATTACGTTGTTATGGTCCCCGGCGATGGCTCACCTTAAGGAGTTAAACCAATCTCAAATGGTTTAACCCCAAAGTCTTTGTTTCAGCTCCAAATCTCTCTGTCTCTCTGCCTTTCCATTTTCTAAAAATCTCTAAACCCGAAGGCTCTTGCTGACTCATAAAACTGTCTTGTAAAGAAACGTAGCTTTTTCAAGCCCGATTCTCTGCAAGAGCCTTCCGGTTTAGAGATAAAAAAAAAATGGAAAAGAAGAGAGGCAGGGAGATTCGGCGCTACAACAAAGACCATTCAAGAGCAGTTTAACCCCTTAAGGTGATCCAGCGCCAGTGACCTTCTGGCACCATAACAACTTCATTTTATGTGTGCCATTAAGCTTGAAAGTTTAATGTAAGATATATTTTTCACTGAACCAATAATGGTTACAATGTTGTTGAAAAGTAGCAGAACAGTGTTATTACAATCACAATCATTTCAAGGCTCATCAGCAACCCTTAACATGTCAATAATTTTCAAACAATAAAAGGTTTGGGGATTTATGGTAGGAGTGTTAGGATGAGGAGCTTCTAATCAACTCCTCTCCCTTACTGCTATGACTATAGAGTGTCTGAACAGAATTTTATTGCATAAATAAACCTTTCTTTACCACTGATTTTGCATGTGGATTGTGTGTGAAGCAGGGATATCACATGACATTCCATCTTGGGCTCTTACACACAACTATATACTGTATAAACCACCAAGCCATGCTACGCTGCCATGGCAACAACAATAGTTCCTGCCTATTACACCCCTCTTTCTCTAGTGCCAGTCACTAGGTGGGCAGTTTAGATATAAGTACACATAACGGTTGGCTAATCCTCTGGTCCTTTTGGTTAGTTCCTGATTTGTGATGGACACAGATCCACTGTGTCCACTGGGCAGCCCACACACTTAGTTCAGGGCTTACACAGGCAAAGCTTCTTTAAAGGAGAATTGATGAACACTACGGGATATTTTGGACAGAAATATAATTGTTTATGCTGCCTTGACCCATAACATATCACAATGTCCAATAGCTCTTTGTGTGTGCTGATTATTATCATAATCATTTATATAGTGCCAACATATTCTGTAGCTCTATTTAGTTTTGCAAAGTGGATATAAAACCGATAAATCATAGAAATCAGATAAGGAACATGTATTCAACATTCTTCCAGGAATGGGTACATTATTCTAATGCCAAGCAGACGGTGAGAAAATGTAAAATAAATGTATTTTTGCTGAGTGGTAAATTCATTAAAAGAACACTAAAGCTTTAGGAATACAAACCTGAATTTCGAACCCTTCAACGTCCCTGTCCTTAGTTATATAGGACCCCCAGCCATGTGTCGCATAAAAATAATAAATGATTTACTTAACTTTTTCCAGCGCCGAGGCTCCCTCTTCAGCGAAGGCATGGAGGTGGCATAGCCTCAATGCTGTCCTATGCAGGAATTCTGCAAAACAGCAATGTTTTTACCTTGAATGGTTAAATTGATGGAACCACTGCATACACAGTAGATTTAAGACCCTATTATATCTTGCTGAACAGGTTATTTTTTATGTTTGTGTTTCTAAACTAAGCCAATAATGGATTTTCTAGAGTAGGTTTGATGCATGTGAAATTACTCCAGTTTTGGGCCAACTTGTCCTCTATATCATTGTGCAATTGATAAGTCATTGCCAGCAAAGCCTTCAACGAACTGCATTGCTTCCACTTTTTTCCTGCTATACGTCTGAAACTGTTTTTCTGCTGCCCATGCATAACTCAAGCAATACGCAAATGACCTTACTCAAGTGGCATACTGTACGATATATTGATTTGTAGATACGCACATTTTTGCACACTACGGAAAAAGGCAGAATTTCTTTATCAGCGAAGCAGTCTAAATTGAAACTATTATAATTTATATAGACTTGTAAGGGAATCGAATGAAAAAACCAAGTGTCCCTTTTGGCTTTGTACCACTTTTTAATTTATTTTTTATTATTAGACAGCTAGATACTGGAAAAATAAAATCCTAGGAGTACTTGGAAAATGTCCATAATTAATGTACGCCTTGTGTATTTATATTGTTAATTAAAAAAACAAAACACTTTTACCAGGATAATTAAAAAGAACTTCAAATACTGATTTTTTTTTTTATATATATATAAACAATGCAGACTATACAATTTATCTTATCTTATTAATTCATTGAAAACAGTTGCCAACATATTGTTTAAACATGTATAACCTCTCAATATTAATATCACAGCCCATGGGATTCTGCCAAGTCTGACACTGGCACTAAATTAGGAAATTGGTTTACCAAGAATAAAAATGAAGGAATAACCGTGGAAGAGATAAAAGAGGTAACATTATTTTACCATCTGTATCGATCCTTTCTACCAAGGTGGGGGTATCTTGATGTTTAATAGGTTATTCAGTGATTCCCAACCCAGTCCTCAAGTACCCCCTAACAGTCCAGGATTTAGGGATTACCCAGTTGTGTCGTAATCCCTAAATGCTGTACTGGTAGCGGGTACTTGAGGACTATGTTGGGAACCCCTTGATTATATGGTATTAGCAAGTCGTAGGAGATTAAAGGGACTCTCTGGACCCATAAAGCACTTTAGCTTGTGTCTTCTTTTTTTACATTTCACAAGTGCACTTTTATAAATTAACCTTGTTACACCCTCCTATAACTGTGAATCAGACAACAGGTTTTATTACTTTCTGGTTATCTTGCTCAATTGAGCTTAAAGGGACACTCCAGACTCCTAAGGAATTTTAGACTGCCACAGAAAGTCTGGGCTGGATTTGGAAGAAAGGGCTTGCAAAAGCTTCAGACAAAAGATCTGCGGCTTTTGTGGGCTGTTTTTAGATATACTCCCAATGAACAAAAACAAATTATTGTATGCATGTTTTCATTTGAGGTATATCTACTAAAGAGTGATTTGTATTTGTTTTAAATTTGGGCAGTGGAGTGTCCCTTTAACTCAAGAGGCAGCAAATGCACAGAGCACCTGCCATGCAAATACTTTTCATTGAGCTGCACTGGGATGCCTGTGATTGGATAACCACAGAAAGTCTAGGAGGGTTTAGAAGGGGAGGGCTTGCAAGGCCTCAGAGATCTGCAACCTTTGCAAGCTTATTTTCTAATATACCCCCAATGATAAAATGTTTAATTAAATGCATGTATGTTGTATAAATGCATTGGGTGTATATCTGCTAATTATTGTTTTTATGTTTATTTATTTTTTTGTTTTTAGACAGTGGAATGTTTCTTTAAAGATACAGATGGGCTGTTCAAATGTTCTGACGTGGCTGTAATATTAGGTCCAGACTGAATGCTAAATAAATCTGTGAATCTTAGCCTTCTAGCATCTACGGGACCTGTCAATGTGGTTATTCCATGGTGTATCAGTAGGTAGAGTGCTTGAAAAGAAAGCACCAGGTACACTGCCAACTTTTGTGATCTGACTATGCTGGTTTCAACCCAAACCTTCCGTTATGTTTCTCACATCCTGTTTCTTGTTTTTTCTGGTTTTCTATTCTTTGTCTGGTTTTCTTTATGCTGGGTTTTCTGGGTTCATTCCTTTATTCCATTCCTGGAATTCCCAGTCTCTAGGATTCCTTTAAATGTTTGTTTTATGTTGCCACACCCGTTCCTTTTCCATGATTCCTTTTGTTTCAGTTGGTTCCTGCAGGCAGTTGCTCAAGCCATCTGCCCCTTCCTTGCAGGTAAGTGCTGTGTGTCTTTTATTATTGTTTATTTAGTCATGCATATTTAGGCAGTTAGTTTCCCACCTTTATTGGAGTACTTTGACGCAGTTTGTGGGCTGCATAGATCTTGGCTAGTGATGTCCCGGACGGTTTGCTGGCGAATAGTTCCTGGCGAACATCGCTTGTTCGCGATCGCCACGGATGGCGAACATATGCGATGTTCGGTTCGCCCCCTATTTGTCATCATTGAGTAAACTTTGACCCTGTACCTCACAGTCAGCAGACACATTCCAGCCAATCAGCAGCAGACTCTCCCTCCCAGACCCTCCCACCTCCTAGACAGCATACAATTTAGATTAATTCTGAAGCTGCATTCTTTTTTTTTTTTTTTTTTAGACAGAAGTGTGTTATGTTTGAGCATGCTAGGCTGAACGTGTGTATATCATGGCTAGTTGCACTGAGGGTATGAGTATATAGCAGTACATTGTTGTGAAAGATGGCTGTCATGTTTAGGGTGTAGCTTGCACGTTATCAACTGTGTATTTATATCAGCAGCTCCACCACTAGATATAAATCAAGTGTGAGTCGCCCCATGAGATGAGACTAGTGAATAACATAATACATAAACGGTTAAGGTAAAGGCACGTAAGGAACTACGGCAATAAACTCTTTAGGAGGTGAAATAATGACATGTTTAAACGCTTGCTACTTTACGATTAGTTAAAGCAGTTCATGTTATCAAAGGCATGGTGTGGAGCATCGGCTATAGTGGGACATGCTTGGCAGGCTGCTGTTTATTGCTTGTGCTCATCCGATCCCTTCTGGGCGCTAGGTGCAGACCCAGGGAGTCCCTGATACCTGGAACAACAAAGGCAAGTCTCTGGCTGAGTGCCGGGTTCGCGGCTTGAGGTGGTGGAAGCTTGTTTTGTCGGGTGGTCGAATCTGTCCTGGTGGTGCTTCACGTCCGGTGCGGGATTGTGGTGGCTTAAGGTGGAGGTGAGTGCTTGATGTGGGGCAGGCTCTGCATTTCTGTTTGTGCCTCTGGTCCCGTCTTCGACGCCTTTTGCGTTGGTGGATTTTAATGGGGACTGCTTCGCTTAGCTGTGGTGAGCTTGTTGGGGCTGTGGTGGAGCTTGTTGGGGCTTCCTGCTTGTTATTTGCTTCCAAAATTGATTAAAGAGTCTGTCCAGCTTAGACTCAATATCCTGCCATGCTTTGCTGGTACCAGGAGGACACGCGGCTGCCGCCATATTGGGAGAGTCGCAGATGAGTATGTCAGCCTGGGCGGCTGTGCTCTGTGCGTGCATTAGCTCCAGACATCCTCTCAGGGGTGGACCGGGATAACCCCCACAGGTCCGAGGGGAGGGGGGGTAACGGAGCTCCTGCCGGGAATGAGCTGCTCCTGGGCTTCCAAGGATCGGGAGATCGTCCGCCTCTCCCGCCCGGTCAGCACCAGGCCACACTTGCCACGTAGAGGTAAGTAAGACTCTGTTGAGTTGCTGACCGCTATTAAGCATGTCGGGTCGGTCAGGTAGGAGCAACATTGCTGGGTCATCCCCTTCTGGGGTGAAATTCGCTTGTTGATAGCTGCTTAAAGTGAGATATTGAGGGAGCTCACACGAAGTGCGTCTTTCCTCCATGACAGCTAGGCCCCGCCCCCCGGAAGCTGCATTCTTAGTGAGAGGAGGGACAGTGTAGCTGCTGCTGATTTAATAGGGAAATCTATAGCTAGGCTAGTGTATTCAGTGTCCACTACAGTCCTGAAGGACTCATCTGATCTCTGCTGTAAGGACAGCACCCCAAAAAGCCCTTTTTAGGGCTAGAACATCAGTCTGCTTTTTTTTCCTGTGTAATCTAATTGCAGTTGCCTGCCTGCCAGCGTGTGCTTCAGGCTCACAGTGTATACTGTGCCCACTTGCCCAGTGCCACCACTCATATCTGGTGTCACCAGGGGCATACCTGGAGTATTTGGCACCCGGGGCGGATCCTTTATTTGGCAACCCCCCCCCACCACACTTTGAAATGTAAGAAACAACTGCAATTTTTTTTAATGTATTTGGCACTGAACACACACACACAGACACACACACAGACAGACACACAGACAGACAGACACACAAACAGACACACAGACAGACAGACAGACAGACACACATACAGACACACATACAGACACACAGACATACAGATACACAGACATACAGATACACATGTATAAGTGTGTGTTTGCGTAGTGAATGCAGTGTGTTTGCATAGTGGATGCAGTGTGTGTATAGTGTATGCAGTGTGTGTATGCAGTGTGTGTGTGTGTGTGTGTAGTGTATGCAGTGTGTGTGTATGTGGTGTGTGTGTATGCAGTGTGTGTGTATGCAGTGTGTGTGTATGGTGTATGCAGTGTGTGTGTATGCAGTGTGTGTGTATTGTGTATGCAGTGTATAGTGTATGCAGTGTGTATGTATAGTGTATACAGTGTATAGTGTATGCAGTGTGTGTGTATAGTGTATGCAGTGTATAGTGTGTGCATTGTGTGTGTATGCAGTGTATGATGTATGCAGTGCATAATGTATGCAGTGTGTGTGTGTAGTGTATGCAGTGTAAAGTGTATGCAGTGTGTGTATAGTGTATGCCGTGCATAGTGTGTGCAGTGTGTGTATAGTGTGTGCAGTGTGTGTATAGTGTGTGCAGTGTGTGTATTCAGTGTGTGTGTATGGTGTATGCAGTGTGTGTGTATAGTGTATGCAGTGTATAGTGTATGCAGTGTGTTTATAGTGTGTGCAGTGTGTGTGTATGCTGTATGCAGTGTATAGTGTATGCAGTGTGTGTGTATAGTGTATGCAGTGTATACTATATGCAGTGTGTGTATAGTGTGTGCAGTGTATAGTGTATACAATGTGTGTGTATAGTGTATGCAGTGTATAGTGTATGCAGTGTATAGTGTATGCAGTGTGTGTGTATAGTGTGTGCAGTGTATAGTGTATGCAGTGTGTGTATAGTGTATGCAGTGTGTGTGTATAGTGTATGCAGTGTATAGTGTGTGCTGTGTGTGTATAGTGTGTGCAGTGTGTGTGTATGCAGTGTGCGTGTGTATAGTGTATGCAGTGTATAGTGTATGTAGTGTGTGTGTATAGTGTGTGCAGTGTGTACAGTGTGTACAGTGTGTGTGTGTATGCTGTGTGTGTGCAGTGTGTATAGTGTGTACAGTGTGTGTGTGTATGCTGTGTGTGTATAGTGTATGCAGTGTATAGTGTATGCAGCGTGTGTGTATAGTGTGTGCAGTGTATAGTGTATGCAGTGTGTGTGTATAGTGTATGCAGTGTATAGTGTGTGCAGTGTGTGTATAGTGTGTGCAGTGTGTGTATGCAGTGTGTGTGTATGGTGTATGCAGTGTGTGTATAGTGTATGCAGTGTATAGTTTAGGCAGTGTGTGTGTATAGTGTGTGCAGTGTGTGTGTATAGTGTATGCAGTGTGTGTGTATAGTGTGTGCAGTGTATAGTGTATGCAGTGTGTGTGTATAGTGTATGCAGTATATAGTGTATGCAGTGTGTATAGTGTATGCAGTGTATAGTGTGCAGTGTATAGTGTGTGCAGTGTGTGTATGCAGTGTGTGTGTATAGTGTACGCAGTGTGTGTGTATAGTGTATGCAGTGTATAGTGTGTGCAGTGTGTGTATAGTGTATGCAGTGTATAGTATGTGCAGTGTGTGTATAGTGTGTGCAGTGTGCATGTTGTGTGGAATAAGTGCTGCCGTGGTCTGGTGGCAGTGAAGAGGGGCCCAGTACTGCATCCTCGTTTCCCATCCTCGTTTCCCATCCAGCAGCAGCAGCAGAGTCCTCTGTTCTCGCGATCCGTGGCAACCCGCGGCAACGCTCTCGCGGATCGCGAGAACAGGACCTACTGCTGCTTGATGGGAAATCACGTTGATACACAAACTCGCGGCACACCAGTCCCTTTTCATACACAGGGGTAGTGAAATGCCGCCACTGTGAAAGTGCGCCCCGGGCACCCCCTTAGTGAATGGTACCCGGGGCGGACCGCCCCCGCCGCCCCCCCTTAGTACGCCACTGGGTGTCACAATAGCTTGCATTTAAAAAAAAAAACAACTTTTTGACTGTAATATAATAGCAGTCAGTTTCCTTCACACGTGTGCGTTTCAGGGCCTGCCAGGGCACAGTGTCACACCAGTGCAACTCATATCTGGTGTAACAGTAGTGTACATTAAAAAAAAAAAAATACAGGGGGCTTGTTGTCACCTTTCGGGGACCCTTGGTGTTGTACGTGGCTGGGTGGAGGAAGAGACCTTCAATGACATCAGTGAGGACAAGGAACGGGACATGGCTAGCTTGGTATCCAACCTTATGCAAATGGGGAGTTTGCGGTTGTGCAAATGGACTGTTTGCGGTTGTGTGCGTTAAATGTTGAGTTTGGTCTGCCACTGTGAAGCGGGCGTAACCCTTACACTACCTGATCGATACAACATCATACCTGATGTTTTAAAGCACGTTATTCCAAACAATTTAAATCACCCATAAAGGGTGATTTATACCCTTTATGGATTAAAACCAGACTCTGCATCAACTTTGTAATTTTCCATGGGAGTTTTGCCATGGATCCCCCTCCGGCATGCCACAGTCCAGGTGTTAGTCCCATTGAAACAACTTTTCCATCACTATTGTGGCCAGAAAGAGTCCCTGTGGGTTTTAAAATTCGCCTGCCTATTGAAGTCTATGACGGTTCGCCCGGTTCGCCCGTTCGTGAACATTTGCGGAAGTTCGCGTTCGCCGTTCGCGAATGGAAAATTTTATGTTCGCGACATCACTAATCTTGGCCATTTATGTATGTCTAAATCTCCAATGTTTTACATATATAGTACTTAGTTATGTCTCCTCTTGTTTTGCCTATTATATCTTGTCTTGTTTTTTTTTTTGTATTCCCAGTCCATGTACTGTCCTGTCCTGTCCTGCCCCTGTTCTGTTAATGTTTCCCTTATGTATTGTGTACATGTTCTGGGTTTAGCTTCCTGTCCTTCTCTGGTTCTGGGTTCTTCTAGTTTTGTCTTGTTTTCTTGTTTGGTGTCTATTCTAGCCTTGCCTTGTTTCTGTACTGGATACATTCCTGCTGCAGAGCCTCCCTATTCATCTCCTGGGAGGTCTGCTTATTTCCAAGCTTCTAGTTCCCTGGGATCCGCTGAAGCTGCATCAGGGTCCTGGTATGTGGGCGCACAAATGCTGGTGCTCAACACCAGGGGGCGTGCGGTTACCCTGCACCAGACCCTGCTTATCCACTTCCACTCAGTGACTCGTAATAACAAGATCAGGCATACTGGGTCCCGGTCGTCTGACCGCCGCCCAGACAGTGTCTGGGTCCCGGTCACCGGACCGCTTCCCTGACAATGTTCTGCTACTTTTTTAGTTCCTTGATGATATTTTCAGTTTTATCTCTTTTCTATACCTGCTATTTTTATTTTATTTTTTAATTCTTTATTTTATGCGAGTGATCGCTTAATGGTAACATGGCATATGAAACATTTCAAAATATGACAGTTAAACATGGTACAATTTCGATTCGTTAGGTCTCATTTTTGTAGTCCACTCTTTTTTAAGTATTAGTAATTGGGATTCTCTATTGTGGGCAGGGTGTGCATGGCTAGCTATGATTATAGAGGCGACTGGCCTTAGATCTCGTAGTGCCTCTTAGGTCTGGTCGTGATATGGCTGTGAGAAATCAGCTTCGCTGAGGCCGTCAGTGTGGTATATGTTTTAGCCTGATAGCCTTCCTTTGTTGTGGGTTCGTGCTCGGTATACAGACGCTAGGGTGGAAGGTCTGAGGAGTGGCTCGCACGAGCATGGTGTGCTTAGCTTAAAATGGTAAAAACAGCAGGCCATCGCTCGTTGTGTAGGGGGGGGGAGTGTGTCGTATTACAGGGCTAGACCGTCAACTTACGGAGCCAGTGTAGAACTTAGGGGGGGGGATAAGGGGATAAATTCTGCAGTATAGGTGATAGGTAGACTAACGGTCCACCAACATTGTGAACAGTCAACATGGGTGTCTGAAAGTCCTCTCTCAGGTGGGAGAAGAATCCCTCTCGCGTCTCCCCTTTCCTGGAACAAAGGGGGTGATTTCAGCTACTGTCCATGTTGGTCGCTCTGCTTGCGGTGCTTTCTCCGCTGGAATGCCCAGGCGTTGGAGGAAAGAGGGTGCTTCTGTGAGGCATGACAGTGCGTGCATCTTGCCTGCTTTATCCGCTATAATGCGGCGTGGGCCCCATCTGTAGGGGATAGAATGTTCCTGAAGGGCCTGGGTGACTTGCTTGAGGGACCTCCTCCAGGTAAGTGTGTGCCTTGAGAAATCTCGGAAGAAAGTTAGTTGTGCCCCTTCAAACGATACTGTGGTGGAGCCTCTTACCGCCCCCATGATCGCTCCGCGGTCGGAGTCTCGGGTGAGCTTCAGCAGGATGTCTCTGGGTGCTTCTGGAGCAGCGTTGTTGGCCTTATTGAGGCGGAAACAGGAGTCCACCACCACCTGCTTTGCCTGTTTGGGCATGAGCAGCGAGGTGAACAGCCTCCGGCAGTAGTGGGGGAGTTCCGCCCCTACAATCGACTCCGGGGCCCCCCGGATTCTTATGTTGCGGGCTCTGGCTCTGTCCTCCATGGAGGCTATTTGCGCTTGTTGGTCTGCGCATTGTTTTTGGAGCGCGGCTATAGCTGCGTCAGTGGCTGATTGCGCCAGTTTTGTGCCCTCCATTCCCCCCTCCAGTGCTTGTACCTTATCAGTCAGCTTTGTGACGGCTTCTCTGATCGGGGCCATGTCAGCATTAAACATTGCTTTGATTTCCGCCATTAGTGCTCTGATGTCTGCTTTGGTCGATGGTGCAGACTCTGCTAGCATGGTAGCTGTTTGTGGACCTGAGCGTGGTCGGGAGGAAGGTAGAATATCTGCAGCAGCACTGTCATCATCAGACGACGTTGGTGTGTAGGCCTCAGCCGGCGCCATCTTGGCAGTGTCAGTCCTCGAGGGTGTGCGGAGGAAATCACTAATATCGCGGTTGCCCGAGCCCGGGTCCGCTCGCTGCTTTTTAGCTTTCTTCCCCATGGCTTCAGCAGTTGATCCGGTGCCTTTTGGGGTGGTAGTGTATGGTGTGGGACCGCAAATTTCGCCGTTTTACGAGCGCGATGCACGGAGCGATTGCAGTGTGCGTCCGGCTCGTACAGGCGCTGGCTCCGCCCCCATACCTGCTATTTTTTATAAATCCAATAGAAGGTTCCTGAGCCTCTGACCCATCAAATTAAGCTGGGATACAATCCCAGTCCATGAAGCTGGTTGGTCTTAGTGACTAGTGGTCTCTGTGTTCCTTTTTTAGCTCCTAATATCTGGTGTTCATCAGCCATTGTTCAAGGTTTCTGCATCAGTTAGTGAATACTATTGGTTTTCAGTGATGACTTCCTATACTGGTGTTTTTTCATTGCCTACTGCATGGCTACATCTCCAGTCAGAAGTCCAAAACTCACACTGAAAAAAACAAAAGGGTTTGCTTCTGAAGTATACTGACCACTGAAATAGAATAATTAACTCACATAAATCCATTTGGACAACACACAAGCACTAAGACTTTATATCTCTCTAGCTCGCTCTCTCTCTCTCGCTCTTATTCTGAGCAGCAGAGTTTTGGACAAAAACCCATCTCAGTGTGTACATAAGACACATGGCTTTCTCATGACTCTGCATGGCAGTTTTTTATTGTCTGCCAGCTCTCGTGGTTCGGTCAATAGGACACTACTTCTTGAGCAGGTGAAGATGCACATATTGCTATAACTTGGTTCCTTCACATTTGGTTTGAGGTTGGTTAAGGAGAGATGGGGAGGGGCTTTTTTTGCACATTGACACATTCTTTTTTTAGGAGTATTGTTTCTAATGTTAAAGTGACAAGAGCAGTGGGATCAAATAGACAAACTGGAAACAATTTCTAAGACAGCTATGCTTGCAGTTAAACTACTTTGGCCTTAAGTTTGACATTTCACTGCCATCTAGGTTTGTCAGTGTTAGGAACACTGGTGTGGCAAAACTAGCCACTTCATTATACAAAAGACTTGGGCCATTCGTTTATTTCTACCTGAAGAGACTATGGGTATTCGAATGCTAGTTTCACGAACAGAATTGGAATATACTGTTCGTGAAACGAATAAACTACCGAACGGCAGACTACACAGGGGAGTCGTGTGTCTCCAATTAACAACTGGCAACATCAGGGAAACCACAGAACGCTAATGGTTTAATTGGTGGTCACCGTTCGTATAACCAAACACGTGGCGGTGGCCATCTTTGCTCACAAACGCCCAGCGGTGTTTGGTCGTCAAGTGCATGGAACCAAAATTGGCTACTCGACCTCACCGCTGGACTTCCATGCCATTCGTATGGATATATCCATTCGTCGAAATAGAGTGGTGTTCAGTTGATTATACAGCACAAACTTCCCATACCCAACTAGCCAGGGCATTCATGTGTATGGTCGGCTGTTCATTCACAGGAACTCCCGAAAGAAGACCGGTAAAAGCCTACTATTGCCTGGAACTATTTTGGGGGCTCGCACCTCATGGCTGACCGGTCCATAACTTAATTTGAACGGCTTTTCTATTCCAATGAACGGATCTGAGCGGTATTTCGCCAGATTGTGCGCTCAGATCCAAGCTATTCAATGAAGGGGAGTTCAGATGCATATTTCTTAAGTTATATATTTTTGTGTTATATTGTATGATTTTCTGTACAGAGAGATAATGTAATTAAAGGTGTACTCTTATGCAATTATCTCTCCAGTACCGAAAAACATGATGGGAGATATCCTTGTACACAAAGTTTTCCACACAGTCCACCAAGGGAAAACCCTTGGAATGTAATTATGGAAACCCCTTGCACGGGGATTTGTATAAAACTGGCTGTGGTGCAATAAAAGTTCAGTTGACTCCCAAACTGTGTGTCGTCCAGTTCTTGGGAATAAGGGATAGTACTTATCACGCTACTTGTATTTTGTATGCTGACTACGACTACCAGTGAAGATAGCGTGGATTATACCTCTACTCTGCTACAGCTGGTATTTCGGATACCCGTGTGTTCGTTTTATTCTGAACCGCTAGAGGCTGAGTAATTCGCAGTTCGGGAGTTGATTCGAACATTCTCCAGACGAAAATACAGCATACGAGTAAATCCACCACGTAATCAGACGCATACACAAACATCAGCCTGAACTAGATGAAGATTGCAACAGGAATGAATTTATTCAGGCCAACAAGCCAGTTTATATGCAACTCCCCATGCCAGGGTTTTTCCAACTCCCATTCCAGGGGCATTACCTGCTGGACTTGAGATTAGACTATGGCAAAGTACACACTGTAATTACATTGGCTCTGAGGTCCAGGAAACTTCCACACAAAACAGGGCAATCCCTCCCCTGTAACTGAGAGATAATTGAGTCAGGAACTGTACTAAATGTAATTATCTCCAGGCACAGAAAACATTTTTTTTTTTAATTCTTTATTTTTTGCAGTGCATATAGATATCACAACGCACATGTGGTACCCCAACGGCAATCCGCATGCTGTTCAATAACAGTTATAACAGTGAGGTACATGGAAGTACTTGCACAATTTTATATTATTACAAGAGATTGGTCCTATTTCGAGGAGCTTATGTGTAGGTTTCGTACGTGAAACAAGAAGATGTTAATTAAGGTTATGAAAAACATTAAAATGGTTGACATAAAAGAAACATTAGTTGGTATCGCAATAATAATCAAAATAAAGATAAAGATCATGCTTAAACATCACATTGTGAGACTCAACCGGGCACACTCAGCTTGGTACCTGATAGTATGAGGTTAAGGCACTTGGTTTCACGTTACCTAGGGTATCTCTATGCTGGTACTTATAGTGTAGGTTGCGGACATTTAACTAAACATGTGTTGCTCTGGATATACAGTTAAAAACCATCGTTAAATGCAGCATGGCTGCGTCTAGCTATTTGCATGAAAAAATAAGTGCTGTAACTAATAACTTAATTTGGCCAACCAGATATATGGGGCTCTCTGCTATGTCAATTAAGAGGGCAGCTTAAAGAACATTGGTAAGGTCCGTAGGCGAGTGAGTCTCAACTTGTAGATGGTTGGTCTTCCCTGGTATGTGAGTATTTCGCCAACCCACTCCCAGTGCCGGGAAGCACAAGTCCAGTGCGTGTAAGGTCCCAACACCCATGCTGACTGTCAGAGTGTCAAGAAAACATTTTAACACCCTGAAAGTACCCCCAAAATACTTGGAAACCCCACAAAAGTCACATCCCCTGATAACCCCAAACTGGGGGACCAACATATCCAAAAATCACCCAGATCCCTCCCTCTCCTGTATTACCCTCCTAGGCTCCTGTATGAGGTCCAGGGGTCCCTGTACTTTTCTCCCGTATAGGAGTTTGAAGGGGGAGAACTCGGTGGAACTCCACAGGACTCTGTGAATGCCTTGAGCATCTGAGTGTGCCGTTAAAACGCTCACAGAGTCCATTGGTCTGGGGATGGTAGGGAGAACTGAACAGGGGCTTGTCTCCACAGCTCTGCCATAATTGTTGGGTCATCCCTCCTCTGTACCTGAGAGATAATTGAGTCAGGAACTGTACTAAACTCAATTATCTCCAGGCACAGAATACATACATTTTAACAACACCCCAAAAGTACCCCTAAACACATGGAAACCCCACAAAAACACATGGTTGGTTCAGGGGTTCGGGATACCCATGGAAGTCATAATTTGCCCGACCGCACACAAGGTCTTATGCCCAAAACAGTTCCACAGTTTCAGAGGTAGCGGTCAGTCCATTTCGGGGAGTTCTAAAACCGAACAAATCCACAAACTGTTCCCCTGGCTCATGGGTAGAGTTTGTTCCCCTAGTTTGTGGTAACAAACCTACCGAACAGCGCTCTCCTGGCTGGTCGGTGAAAATAAGCAGGCGTACGCAAAGATGACCGGCGTTCAGGATGTCGCGTGTGCGATTTTAGTTCCAGACACTCAAGGACCAAGTTCCGCTGCCTCTTTTTGTGCGACAAGATGGCCACACAGAGGAAGCACTTAATCTGCAGTTTTCTTTGAAGCTAATGAGCCAGGTGGTGGTCGGTGTTTGGTAGTTTTATCTACCGAACTAGGAAAAATCAAAGTTAACGGAAAAAAAGTGTTGTTTCTTCACAGTCAGATCCATCCGCTTTCTACACATATACAAGTAGCATTAATACGTTGAATGACGTAATTTGTTCAAGGCAGTCCCCTTGGGATTAAAGGGAATCTCCAGTGCCAGGAAAACAATCCATTTTCCTGGCAATGGAGGTTCCCTCTCTCTCCCACCCCCCCAATCCCTGGTTACTGAAGGGGTGAAAACCCCTTCAGTCACTTACCTGAGGCAGCGACGATGTCTCTCGTTGCTGTCTCCTCCTCCGTGCTGCTCCTCCTACTGTCCGTCGGCCGGTGGGCGAGACTGATCAAACCCACTGGCCGGGGAGACCTAATGCGCATGAGCGGCAATTTCAATGCTTTCCTATGGGGAAATGAGCGACGCTGGAGGTCCTCACACAGCGTGAGGACGTCCAGCAATGCTCTAGCAAAGGAAATCTTTGCTATAATCCAGGAAGTTCCCTCTAGTGGCTGTCTAGTAGACAGCCATTAGAGGTGGAGTTAACCCTTCAAGGCAATTATTGCAGTTTATAGAAAACTGCAATAATTACACTTGCAGGTTTAAGGGTAGTGGGAGATGGCACCCAGACCACTCCAATGGGCAGAAGTGGTCTGGGTGCCTGTAGTGTCCCTTTAACTTATTTACTTAGATTTACTTATTGCAGCATATTAATTTTACAAAGTGCAGGGAAGTCATTTTATCCACAACTTTATGAAGAGGTGACACTCTTCATAAAAAAAAATTGTGGATCTCGATTCTGAAATATTATTAAGTTCTCTGCTTAGGGTTGATACTTAGGTGGTCGCAAACTTTGTTTATACATTTAAATCGCTGGTAAAGCCTTTAACACTGAATGAGCCTTCCCATTTAATGCACAATAAATTCAGAAACTATATATATCTGCAATGGTCATCGTTTATACGTCAATCCAGTAGATTTGGGAAACACCATAACTAAGATTACTAAGATTTTGTCATGAGGAATTGCACCAATGCACAAAGTCTAGGATAAAAGTAACAGACTGGACTGAAGCGGACTTATTACTGGTCCTTAGAGAGGTTGGATTTAATGTTTAATAGAGAGAAAATATAGTCAAATATTAGCCTTGGCCAGGATGACAGAGAGAAAGCGAAACCGAGAACTAGCCGGAGTCAGGTACACAGTATATCAAAAGAACGGGTAAAGAAGTCAGATAAGAGTTATAAAGAAGAAAGCCAAGGTCAATAACAGAAATATCACAATGTAACAAGGAACGCACTAAAGGGTACTGAGAAAAGAAACCCCGATACCCATAGTAAATGGGGCCATAGGAGTTTAAATACTGCTTTGTGAGATTTGATTGATCCATGTCCTGCGGGGGGCACAAGGCTGACATGGACTAATCCGGGCCCTCTGCGTCTTTAAGAACGCGTTGTGAATCCAAGCAGTGTCCTTAATGCTGGGATTCGGGTTGCATGAGCAGTTATTTTTGCTCAGAGGTTCCCTATCGGCTCGAGGACCGGATAAGTATCATTACAGATTTGAAGCTTTTTTCTGAATTACTTTTAATCTGTTGAGTGGTGTGTGGGTGGTGAGGTGGGGGCTGTGTAGTAATGAAATGAGCTGAGCAGCAATTTAGCTCTTCCAAGACTAAAAGGAGTAAAATGCATTCAGGATTTATGTTTTTCTTTGAAATCTTCACAGTCAGTAGAAATATTACTCAAAAGGTACATGTGGGCCACGTGCCATCCAATTAGATATGAGTTAGAGTAGTAATACAAGCGCTGCATTCTTCATGGCTTGTAATTTCTTCTGTAAGCAAAAATAATAGTAAGATAAATAGGATATAGACAGAAATACCAAAGACACAGACATAAATCTACATTTAATCAACAGATCACTCACACAATAGCAAAGCTGTCTTACCGTGTGGCTCCCTCGGTAATTTAAAACAACATGATGGGCCTGTGGCAACCACTGCTAGGGTCTGAGTGTTAGTTGAAGAGACACACAGTGTGTTCTCCTGCACTAGACCACCAAGGTGATCGAGTCAGAGATATAGTTTCTGTATTATAGAAACTTACATTCAGGTTTTTCCAATAAACATAGAGGTTTAGAGATAAGAGAATGACAAAAAGGTGAATTGAATAATTTGTCCTACTCTCTCATGTTGTTTACTCTCAAAATGCCCAAATAACCTTTACGGTGACGTAACCTGTCCTATGTTAAAGGGACACTATAGTCACCAGAGCCACTGCAGCTTAATGTAGCAGTTCGGGAGTCTATACCCTGTCCCTGTAGGCTTTTAAATGTAAATGCTGCCTCTTCAGAGAAAACACCACCAGTGACTCAGACAGCCACTAGAGGTGCCTCCTAGTTCAGTGATGAACTGTATGCAGCACTGGCGCTCCGCATCTCCACGCACTGCATAAAACGCTGAACGCATGCGCACAGTGCTTTCCTATTTTTTTGTTTTGTTTTTACTTTTCTAAGTAATGGTTTTTAACGTTTTTATTTTTAAGGATGCCTATATCAAAGAGTAGAAGATTTCAAAAACATTGGTGTGTATAATATACTTTTTTCCTTAACAGCTGGTCTTACCAAAAGGTTTAACCTTAGCTGTTATGGAAGGTTTCCTCATTGCTATCCAAGAATGAATACCCATAACTGGTGTAGAAAGTATACCATCAGCTGTTGTAAAATATAAATACAAAGCGGTCATTGAAGGTATCTTCATAGCTGTTATTGAACTTTTGAAGAAGGAACCCCGTAGCTGTTGTCGAAGATATACTCATAGTTATCATAGAAGGTGTACCCAAACTGTTGTTGAAGGTATATCCTTACCAGTCATGAAAGGTATACCTGTAGTTCTTGTAGAAAGTATACCCATAGTTGTTGTAGACGGTAAAACAAAAGCTGTCGTAGAACTTTTGAGGGATGTACATCGTTAGCTGTTGTAGATGGTATATCAATAATTATCATAGAATGTTTAACCATATCTGTAAACTTATGTTTTATCACATGTGATAGAGACAATGGGGATCAGTACTGGTTAATATATTCCCCAAAAAGATGTGTATGAATATCACGTACATCTAAATATGTCTTATACCACTTGTAGAACACATATATGTTTACATGATTTAATACAAATAAATATATATTATATGAAAGAATAAATTAAACACATAATACAATATGAATCATAAAGCATCTTTTACATTTTTAAGTTCTAACAATTTTTTTATCCTGTAAAATCTGCACACGTTAGATTCAGTTTTCAAAATACAAAGTCCATTTTTGCTTGGTTAGTATTCTCACCTCTAGAAAACCCACAATATAACGCTTTATGGACTATCAGTTTGATTTCATATGGAACACGAGGACATACCTGGAAGCCACGTTACATATATTTTTAGAAGTAATTGCCTTAAAACTCGAGCTGAGGCTTCCCAAGGTCAGTGGCATTTAGTTTCGGAATCTCTAAAATATTTAAGTACTTTAGGATTTAAAGTTTCAGCATCTGAAATGTTAATGTTGTTATAAAATTTCATGTAGATGGCATTTCATGATATTTAAGATGAGTGTTTGATGACACCCAATTTATTCATGGAAGGGCTGTAACATATTGACATGGTACTTTAGTGCAAATGGCCATAAATAACACATAGCCTCTTACAGATTTAGTATCTTTATACCTGGGGTGGAAATGGACATAATGACTGCTCTTCAAACTAGTTTAAACAGGGAGTTACCTGTACTTAGCACAGAGCAAAATAATTGAATTCTAAGTGTTAGCGACATTGTAAGTGTTAACAGTGAGAAATTAGCATTGCACTCTCTGGTTATAACTGTGCCTAATTTGGATATATATGCAGCTTTTTTTTTTCTTTAAAACAGGTAAAGTACAGTTTATATAATGGACACGTTTAAAGACACAAAGTAGGCACCTTATACAGTTGGTATGTATTTCACAGCTTTGGTCTACATCATTACCTCCATTTCATGTTCTGAGTTGTGAATTATGATAATTAATTTTTACTACCATGAGCGATTTCTATTATTCTATAATGTTATCATATTTTCCTCCGTTCTTCTACACTCTTAGATACTTCTATCTTTCTGGCTTCTGCAGTTAGTTAGTGAAGTCACAGAACCCTTTTTGTACCTTCCAACCTGCAATGTTTCTCCTATAACAGAGTTGGTCAAAGTCTATATAATATAGACTATGTAATATAAAGGATACACAACAGCAAAGTATATATTCGCGAAAATATTGCCATCTCGGGACCTGAAATAATTTATTTTCGCTATTTTTGTGGCTTATTTTCATGTCACCAAGACCACTTGATGTCATCATTTTCCCATAATACACAGTTCTGTTTTGTGCGTGTATCTATATATATTAGTGGTGGAACTAATGTAGAGAGAGCCCTGGTGCAAAAAAAAAAGGTTTGTCCGCCCCCCCCCCACCTAGCGCAAGGGTCTCTAAAAGTTAGATTCCCATCCTTCATACATCTCGTACGATGCATTGCCAGCTGAGCATCTACCATTTGCCCATCCTTGTATAAATATATAGCATTTTTTTATTTCAATTTTTTTTATTTCTTTATGGGAACAGAAAAGATTAAAAAAAATGTATGTGTAAAACTGCTTATTATTTTATGGCAGGAATGTATATACTGTGTTTTTAACTCATAATACAAATGAAAACGCTTAGCACAATACAATATTTTGAAGTGAAATTACATTATTATATATCATATTTTATCGTGTTGACACAAAATGCTGGAGTAACTCCTATAGCTATAATTTGCTATTACATTATTATATGATATATTGCATCTTGTAATGCCCTGACCTGGCCCACTATTCATATTTTGTCTGGTTGTTTTTAGTAATACGTAATCTTCCTGACTATTCTAAACCAGTAGATAGTTCTAGCTATAACACGTCTTAATGTTAAATCTCATTATTACAGCTGAGATTTATGTTAGGACAGCACAGTCACGTTATTTTAAATAGTTGTATTTTACTTCCACAAATTAGTGCCCCGGGGTCCCAATTAATCACATTTTTTTAATTAAAGTTTTGTAGCTGAAATACGTTACATTCTCGCTGATAATTAGACATAAGCAGCTTTGTCTTTTGTAGGTGAATTATTTATAAAGAACGGCTAAACGGAACTGGAGTTTGGTTTATCAAATAACAAAATACTCAGGGGTGTAAAGTATAAAACAAACAAAAAAAAGTGCTATAATTAATAGAGGAGGCAGTTTAACAAAATGTCACTAAAAGTGAGTTACTTGGTGATATGCAGAGATATTTCCTTGTATGTTTGTGTGGGGATATGTATATAAATACATAGTAAAGTGAGAAGATATGTAGACATTAAGACCACATGTAGGACTGCAAACTTGGGGGACAGGGGCATTAATAAAATTAACAAAACAAAAGCAGTATATGGGGCAATGTGCCAACGTGATGGCAGTGTGACAATATAGGGATTTTACAATACGGGGCAGCATAGAATTATTGTATTCTTCTTGGATTTCTATATATGATTATGAACATGTCACATGAAAAGGACATATATTATGATCCCGGAGAAATGGTAAACTATTACATATGAATGTAATTTTGTTTACATTTAGTGTTCTAATATGTTGCCTCATTATTCTGTAACTATTTTTTTTTGTTTTGTTTGTGTATGTTAAAAGAACCTAATAGGGGGCGTGGTTTGCAGCCGAGCGAGCTGGACGTGTCCATGTAGAGCTCTGCTGCGACCGCGGTGCCAACAGCCTATGAAAGCGGAGATAAATCGATTAAATTGCTCATCTAGGTCGGGGAGGCACTATGGATAGAAGGGCCCCGAGAAAACAAACTAAAAAAGCGGCTGAACCGGGAGTTACCTTGTCCGACATGTTCGCGGCCTCTCGTACGGCGCGATCGAGCGCTCAAGATGGCGGACGGGATGGCCGAGGTACTCCCCACTCTCCCTCAAGCCCAGCGAACAGCGGAGCCACGGGCTCTCCGGTCTCAGATGCCAGCCAGATCCTGGCTAAATTGGCAGAGGTCCGCACCTACCTGGCCACAGAGATCGCCCGCAACACCGCAGAAGTGAAGGCGGAAATCCAGGCCCTGGGGGTAAGGACGGCGGCGTTGGAGCAGCGGGTGGAGTCCACGGTCGTGGCCCACAATGAAGCAGCCGCCCAAATCAACCACCTTACCACTCAACTAACAACAGCGGAGTTGGCGATTGACGATCTGGGAAACAGGTCGAGGCGCAATAATGTTCGCCTCCGGGGCTTTCCTGAACAGGAGGGGGAGGGGTCCCTGAGCGAAGCAGTCCTTGGGATTTTTAAACCTTTGCTCCCCGACATCCCCGACCACTTGTGGCATATAGAAAGGGCACATAGGGCACTCCGGGCGAGAAGGGCGGACGACCGACGGCCCAGGGATGTTATAATAAAATTCCTTTCCTTCCAAACTAAGGAGGCCCTGATGAGACGGGGCAGAGAGCGCCCGATCACCCACAACGGGGTCGAACTCGCTCTATATCAAGACTTGACCCCACTAACTTTGCAGAGAAGGCGAGAATGGCGCCCCATCACGGAGCTCCTGCAACATCATTCCATCAAATATGCATGGGGGCACCCTTTTCGGCTGATGGCCTTCAAAGAGGGCCGCACAAGGCTTCTTTTCCCGGACGGCGATCCGGTGCAATTCTTGAACGCGCTGGGGATTCAACCGCCAGCTGATTTTGCTGTATCGGTGGCCCAGGTGGAGGTCCTCCCTGCTCTCCCCCGCGAATGGTATGCTGCGGACGAATGAGGATGGCGATCCCCAGTTGCAGCCCCAGGTCGGGAGGCTGCTGTCCCGGTGGGTAAGGCCTCACGGGGGGGGTTAACGTTGTTTGGGAGGGGGGTGCCGGTGCCTCGCTCCCGGGGTTTTTTCTGTTTTTTTTTTTCTGCCATTTTGAGGCCCTGGCCATGGGGATCCGCTGTGAGGCCTCCATGAGATAGCGGGTTCCCCCCTCGTGGGTGGGCTCCCTCTTGTTTGGGGTGGGCTAGGGCTGCTCACTGTCCTTTGCCACAGAGTCACCCCTGTGCGGCTTCTCGGCGGCCCCCCTTCCCCGCAGAAGCACCTGGTTATGGGGTCTGGCGACAGGCGCTGCATATAGGCTCGACGGTACCCATTATCCTCCAACATCATTTGTCTATCATTGTTACCGGTTCTCTCAGGTTTAGCGGGTCCCTTGAGACCGGGACTGGGGTAATGTGTGATATGCTTATGTTATTCCAGGGGTTCGGGTCTGTGAGGGGCGGCGGGCGGCGGGCTTGATTATTCCATTACGCCCGGCATCTTTCTGCGGCATGTATGTATAGTTATGTACCGGGGTGTTGTATTTTTCTCCTTTTGTCCATTTTTTGTATTTTGTATTTTATTATTTCAATTTTCTGTGCCCCCTACCCGCAGCCCTACCTTGCGTTTTGGGGTCTTATGACGGGCGCCGTGTACCGGCCCCTTGCCCCCCAACCCCCATTTTTTCCACGAACCATCAGGCCCTTTGGGAGAGGGAGTTATTATGCATTTTTATGTACATGTATGCTCGGGTGGGGGCTCGGGTCCGGTGTGGGGCGGCGGGCGGCGGTCTCTGTAACATACCCTTCACATGTATACAGTGGGTTTATATGTGCGAGACTGTGGGGTTTGATATTTCCTGCTTCTTGTCAGGCGGGGGGTAGTTGGCCTATGGGGATTGGGACACACTGTAGGCGCTCATACTACATGGGGGATGTGTTCCCCCCACCGTTAGGCTCCTGTATAGTTGGCCGTGGGCGTGAGTTATGTACGCTCCCCCAACCCCTGGTGGGCCGCATTCCGAATGGTAGGTTCCCACATAGATGGACACGATAGGTAGCTATCAGACTCCGTGGGGCTCCGAGTTAGCTTCATGCTTACAGTCCCCGTACTAAACGCCTTGAGACGCATATACCATTGCCCATAAATACACAGTGTGTATAGAGGTCCTCGTTCCCTGTATTGAGGCGAGCGAGGGGGATGTTTACTTCAGGGCGTGGTATACTGATATTACTGGGCGCCCTGCTTCCCACCAGCCCTCCTCTTGCACTCATTGATCATATGTGACCCCCCCAACCCTGGTTAATTCTGAGTTACGACCCTTATATACAGTTTGCATTCAGTCTCCCGCCATTGGCCTCGCGCAGTTGCCCGCCAGCGTGTTATGGGGGGGACAGGTTGAGAATTGCTCGTTGTTTCCACTGACGCCCGCTCCGACACCTTCCTAAGGGGGTCCGCAGGCCAGGGCCCGAGCTATATGCAGCCCAATTGCTTCCCCTACCTTTGTACACTCTAGATGTTTATTTTTTATCTCTTTTATCTCCAATAAGGTTCAGTTTGGCACCCTTGGGGTGCTTCCAGTGGTTGGTCTATGTTCATGACTCTCTGGAGCCCTTTCAGTGCTCTGGGGAGGCTTCGACATATACCCCAGTTAGTCCTGGCAATAGGTAAGACCAGGCACTTATTTTTCTTATCTTTTTTTTCACAATCTTTTCTTTCAATTTCTCTACTCTGCTCCCCTGTCTCTCCGTTCCCCCCCTCCTTCCCATCTTCTCCCGCCTTATCCCCCTTGGGAGGGGAGGGCCTTGTGTCCACCTTGAGTAAGAGTCATAACCCTGGTTTGCTGAGGTTGGGCAGGGGCTTTAGGCCTGCGCAAGCGACGATGCCGTATTTGCGCCGCTCCCCGGGTGCTCAAGTTATCAGGACAAGCTTCACCTTTCACCCACTGCCATGCCGTTAAAAATATTATCCCTGAATGTTAAGGGCCTAAACGCCCCAAGCAAAAGACGCCTTATGTTTAGGGAACTTAAACGCTTGAGTCCAGACATAGCGTTCCTACAGGAGACGCATATCTCCACGCATGCGAAGTTCACTTTGAAGGACCACACATTCAGAGTCGTACGTGAGGCTAGAGCTTTAAACAAAAGGAACGGCGTCGCTATACTCGTACACCATAGATGCCCTTTTCGGATTGGGAATGTGATAACAGACCCGGCGGGACGCTATGTATTGATGTCGGGGAGTTTGTATTCCCATACGATCCACTTCCTTAATATTTACGCCCCTAATGTCCCGTCCGCTGAGTTCTGGGACCACATGACCCAAACAGTGAATGCTTTGCCACATGGCATGATTGTTGTAGGTGGGGATCTCAATGCTGCCCCATGCCCAGCCGTGGATAGGAGCCACGGTGGCGGGTTGCCGAGATCTCATGGACGGGGGAGCCAGGACAGGCTACTCCGCATGTTTATCCAGCATACAGGTCTCTTGGACATCTGGAGGGCTCACCATCCAGAGGACCGAGACTATACGTTTTACTCTGCACCCCATGGAACTTATTCCAGAATCGACATGTTTCTGGTAAACTCACAATCCGCGTCAAGGACCTCGACTTCCACGATCGGTTCTATAACTTGGTCGGATCACGCGGAAGTCACGTTGACTTTAGACAACTTGTGTACAGCGTCCCCGTGGTCCTGGAAATTGAATACCTCCCTGCTACAAGATCCGGTCGTGGTGGAGTCAGTCCGTCGGGAATTATCCGACTATTTCCTTCGAAACACGGCGCCTGATCTTAGCCCGGCCACAGTATGGGCCGCTCATAAGGCGGTTATACGTGGCATATTTATCCGTGAAGCCACCCTAAAAAAGAAACGCAAAACACGATTACTGTCGTCCCTCCTGGAGGCCCTAGGGAAAGCGGAAGAGAAACACAAAGCTGCTCCGTCCCCCACCACATTGGTGAACGTACAAACGCAACGCGCGTCGGTACGCGAGGCGCTCCTGGATGACACAGCTAGGGCCGTGGTGTGGTCCAAACGGACGTACTACGAAAAGTCCAACAAAATGGATACGCTGTTGGCTAGATCTCTCCGCCCGAGACAAGGCCACTCTCACATCACGAGAATTAAGAATGCCGAGGGCAACTATTGCACGGATCCCACCGAAATAGCGAAAGTTTTTACTGATTACTACACTAAATTATATAATCATTCCGGGAGGGGGGACAGCGATCACCAACAGTGTGAGATAGACAAAACGAGGGATTTTTTGGCTCCACTGTCTCTGCCAAAACTGAGCGGAGGGGACGCAGCCATCTTGGGAGCACATATCACGGCTGACGAAATAGACGCTGCGATCTCGACATTGAAAGGTAATAAGGCCCCGGGCCCGGACGGTTTCGAGGGCGGGTATTACAAGATCTTCCGCGAAGAACTCGCTCCACATCTGGAAGCGTTATTTAACGATCTTATGGAGGGGGGTACACCTGACAGGGACATGTCGCTGGCCGACGTGATTCTCTTGCCAAAACCGGGCAGGGACGATACGGTCCCTGAAAATTTTCGCCCGATATCGCTAATAAATCACGACTCCAAGATTTTTGCTAAAATTTTGGCGGCCCGCCTGAACCCCTTCTTATCGAGATTGATACACCCTGACCAGGTGGGTTTTATACCCGGCAGACAACTCTACGAGAATACCCGGCGCAATATTGACCTGATTTGGAGGCAGGCGACTAGGGGGATACCAACAATGATCCTGTCGCTTGACGCAGAAAAGGCTTTCGATAGGGTTAAGTGGCCCTATCTGTTCGAAGTTCTCCGACACTTTGGCCTACCTAATGCTTACACCACCGCTATCAGGGCAATGTATACGGATGTACGGGCGCGGGTTCGAATAGCGGGATCACGGGCTTTACCCTTTACCCTGGGCAACGGGACTAGACAGGGCTGCCCTTTGTCACCTCTGCTTTTCGCCTTGTCGCTTGAACCCCTGTTACAGAAAATACGCTGTACCCAGGAGATTCAGGGGATAATAGTGGGAGACCGGAGATATGTTGTGTCAGCATTCGCGGATGATATACTGCTGACTCTGACGGACCCGTTCAGGTCCATGGAGGCCCTGGCAACGGTGCTGGAATCTTATGGCGACTTAGCTGGCTATAAGGTGAACCTTCCTAAATCGAGCGCGCTCCCTGTTTGTATGCGAGACTCTGACATCATTTGCGTTGGGTCCGCGCACAATATTCGCATTGCAAGACACCAAATAAAGTATTTGGGGGTCCTACTGACGGCGGACCCCGCCCAGCTCTTCCAACAAAACTACTCCCCCTTGATTCGCACTCTGATTACGGATATGGAAAAATGGCAGGATAAACCGATCTCGTGGATCGGAAGGATCCACTCAGTCAAAATGAATGTGCTACCCAGAATTTTATTCTTATTTCAAGCTCTCCCGGTTCGACTGACTAGGTCGGATCTGGGAACACTCCAGCAGGCAGTAGGGAAATTCATATGGCAGAATAAGAGACAAAGGGTCTCCCGCAATATCTTGTACAGGGCGAAATCGAGGGGGGGCCTGGGTTTACCCAATTTCTACTTCTATTATTTGGCAGCCCAGCTATCACAAATAGCGCATTGGCACTCTCCCCCGGACGAAAGGAGATGGGTGGATTTAGAGTCGTCCCTTATGGGACCTGACATCCCCCAGTTCGCCATGTGGGTCCCCCGGGACCACAGGCCGGCTGCACGTGTCGAATGTCCAGCCATAGCAAACTCGATCAAAATATGGGACGTAGCGTCAATCAAATATGGGCTATCCTCCAAACTGTCTCCGTTAACTCCTTATTTGAGGAACAAAACGTTCACACCGGGATTAGACGTAAAGGATTTCAAGGGCATAGAAAGCACGGGTGTCCAACGCTTATGCCACTTGTATGAAGGCGGCTCAATCCTTCAATTTGAAGAATTAAAAACTAGGGCTGCTCTACGCCCTTCGGATTTCTTTAGATATCTCCAGCTCAGAGATTACGCACTAGCCCCGGGGATTAGAACCAGCGCGACTCAGCCGCTCACTTTTTTCGAAAATATGTGCCTTAATGAACAATTTCCAAGGGGCCTCATAACGGCTTTATATGCACACATCTCTAACTCCACCTCCGAATGGGGAGAGCTCACCTACACAGCTCAATGGGAAGCCGATCTAGGTGAGGAGCTGGAAGGGGTCGAATGGCAGGAGATATGGGAGGCTGCCGCGACCTCTTCCATATGTGTATCCATGCAGGAACAAGCGTATAAGACCATGTTCCGGTGGTACACCACCCCGGTGAAACTTTTTAGGATGCATAGAACGACTACTGACTTGTGCTGGAGAGGGTGCGGACATAAAGGGACTTATTTGCATATGTGGTGGGAATGTCCTGAGGCCCAAAAGTACTGGAGACTAGTGTCGGACTTGCTGAAGGATATCTTTGGTAGGGAGATTGGGCTGGACCCGTGGGTGTTCCTTCTGGCCAGAGCTCTAGAGGACTGGACCAGAACCGAACAGCAGCTGGTGCACAAGGTGAATCTCGCAGCAAGGAGGGCTCTAGCACAGGTATGGCTTCAGCCTTCCACACCCCCGCTTGGCATAGTGATACAAAAAATTAAAGACACTTTCCTTATGGACAAACTCACAGCAAAGGTCAGAGGCACGACCTCGAAGTTCGATAAAGTATGGGCGCCGTGGATAGATAGTGGCGTTGGAGACTAAAGACGCAGGGTTCGCGCGCTCCCTACCTGGTACTCTCTGAAGATGAGCCCCTCCTTGACTTGTCCCCTTGCAAAGGTTAGCCGGGGTTTTTAATGAGAGGCATCAAGAATGAGGCTGGCCGGTTGGGGACTGCGCTAATCTTCACTAGATACTATCTCGAGAAGCCTCCCGTCAGTAGGTTGTCTTATAGGGCACTGAGGGGCGACACAAGCGAAATCCCCCCCCTCCCTCATCCCCCCCCCCATGACTCCTTTTTCTCTACCCTTATTCCAGTTCTTTTTCTTTCCTCTGAACCCCTCTTTCTTGCCTATATTTCTTATCTAACCCTTTTTCTCTCTTGGCTACTAATATTTTGAATGGCTCCATATTCCTGTCCGTTTTTACGTTGGCCATGCCCGCGCCCTGATGGGTGAGGGGCGCTAACGCCTGGAGGCCTCGATTGAACGTATGCTCTCACAATACTGGGTGCCCCCACCATGGGATTATGACTAGGTTCTTATTACACAAGTAAGCTATGTGAATATGTAGCCCTAGTTACGGACACAATGTATTTTAAGTGCTATGGCCGTTCTTTATTGTTTGGCTTCGATTTTATTATCTTAAAAAATCGGGTGGACACCATGCATCATTATGGACATTTCATGGACAGCACGCTTTAGATATCAGCAAAGGGGCCACGGCGATTGAACTCCTCATCTGCACGGTTCGAGACACATGTATTTGTTCATGATTCTGTCCATGTTGTTATACGTATGCCACGGTATTTTATGTCATTGGTGTTTAACCTTGTTATAAATAAAGAATTTAAAAAAAAAAAAAAAGAACCTAATAATCGGGTGCAATAAGTGCTGCCCAGGCATTAGGCATGGACCATAGGAAAGCATTTACTCAGTGCTTTCCTATGGGTTCTCGTAAGATGCTCGACGTTCTCATGCAAAGCAATATGTTCCCTACCTTGGTCTGGTAGGGAACAGATTTCTGTTGGTTGGAAGGACTACAGTTTGACAGAATGTTCTGATGGTCTTAATCACTTATGCAGAGCATTGCTAGAAAAGAGAGCACCAAACACCGGGACAATAGGGACTGCATCACCACCAGAATAGGTGTTAACATTGGGAGGGTTATTGGTGAATTCAAACTGAATTTAAAATTTTAAATCAAAGTAATTAAACAGGACACAAATTTGAAATTTATTTAGAATTCTCAGAAATCCTCACTTTAGTAATAGCCCTGTCTATGTTGTTTTTGTTTTGATAAATTTGGAAATATGTAATTTTCACTTATTGGTCTTTAATAGTTGCTCATTCTGTTAGCTTCAGAAAGCAAAGCATGAGGATGTCCAATGTCATTTCACAGAGTTAAGTTTTAAGCGCCTCTAGGTTAAAAAAAGAGACTAAAATCCAAGTTCCACATAATTCAACCTTTATCTAGTTCAACCTTTATCTAGTTCATAGTTCATTTCACATATGAAAATAGCTACAGAGAGCTCCTTCCAATTATCAAGGTCAGTTTGAATAGGATTTCAATGTTCATCAGCCACAACATTAAAACCACCTGCCTAATATTGTGTATGTGCTGCCAAAATAGATGTGGTGCATAGAGGGATGGACTCCACAAGACCTCTGAACGCATGGTATCCGGCTTCAAGACATTAGAAAGCAGATTGTTTAATTCCTGGACCGGATTTGTTGTTCCAGCACATCCCACAGATGCTCAATCGGATTAAGATCTGGGGAATTCTGGGGCCAAGGCAACACCTTAAACTTTTTGTGTGACAGGGTACATTAGCTGAAAGAGGCCACTGACACCAGAAAGCACTATTGCCATGATGGGATGTGCATGGTCTGCAACAATTTTTAGATAGTTGATACGCGTCAAAGTAGCATCCATATGAATGCCAGGACCCAAGGCTTACCAGCAGAACATTGCCCAAAGCATAACACTGCCACTTTCTGCCTGACTTCTGTCGAATGTGCATCCTGCTGTCACCTCCTTCCCAGGTAAACAATGCACCCTCACTCAGCCACCCACCTAATCTAAAAGGAAACATGATTCAAGACACCAGGCAAACTTCCTCCATTGCTCCATGGTCCAGTTCTGATGATCATGTCCCAATAAAGATACTTTTGGCGGTGGACAGTGGTCATCATGGGCACTCTGACTGGTCTGCAGCTACACAGCCCCATACGCAGCAAACTGTGATTCACTGAGTGCTATGACAGCTTCCAATCATGACCAGCAATACGTTTTCTGCAATTTGAGCTATGGTAGCTCTTCTTTGTAATCATACTTGACGGGCTAGTCTTCACTCCCCTTGTGACCATAATTATGACATCAGTTCATTGGTTGTCCTTCCTTGCATCACTTTTTGTAGGTACTAACCACTGCATACTGGGAACACCCTACAAGACTTGCCGTTTTGAAGATCCTCTGTCCCAGTCATCTAGCTATCACTATCTGGCCCTTGTCCTAGTCACTTAGATTTATTTGCTTGCCCATTTTTCCTGCTTCCAACACATGAAATTTAAGAACGGAATGTTTACTTACCGCCTAATTTATCCCACCCTTTACAGTTGCCATTGTAATTACATCATCAATGTTATTAACTTCACTTGTCAGTGGTTATTATATCTATATTCCCTTTTAATAAAATTGTAGTGCTATATCTACAATTATTTTCAATTAAAAGGAATTGTGAATTAAAAAATGAACCTCTTGCTTTTATGAAAAAAAATGTAATGGGTCCCAGACTTGATGGTTAAAGGGACACTATAGTCACCTGAACAACTTTAGCTTAATGAAGCAGTTTTGGTGTATAGAACATGCCCCTGCAGCCTCACTGCTCAATCCTCTGCCATTTAGAAGTTAAATGCCTTTGTTTATGAACCCTAGTCACACCTCCCTGCATGTGACTTGCACAGCCTTCCATAAACACTTCCTGTAAAGAGAGCCCTATTTAGGCTTTCTTTATTGCAAGTTCTGTTTAATTAAGATCTTCTTATCCCCTGCTATGTTAATAGCTTGCTAGACCCTGCAAGAGCCTCCTGTATGTGATTAAAGTTCAATTTAGAGATTGAGATACAATTGTAGATTATACTAGCTTTAGTGTAACTATAATCTTAATTTTATTAATGAAGGGAGGCGAATATTTGCTTAAGTCTCTCTTTACTAGAACTCCACAGCAGCACATTAACATAGAGAGATAAACACCAAAGACAAAAACATAAGGTATCTATATAAGGCTCCTCCTAAGCCACCATTTCCTCTTTCACGCTGCGACAACGTAACGTACACAACAATGACAATAACTAAATAAAGAAAAATTCACAACATAACGATCAATGTCATCTGGAAAAACTTTGGATAATGGATGAACTTGATCTTTATCCCGCCAAACGGCCGATCCTATGAACTGAAGTCGAACCATTAAACTGAAACGAAATAAACAGAATCGAAAACACTGATTAGTGAACGAAATGTACTGATAAAACATAAATCCCACGATCCAGTACTGATAGAATAAAGACACGAAATCCATACTAATGACCGTCAATACAGTATAACATGCACTTCCCACAACATCACCCCAGACTAACCAACCTAGCCCAGATAATCAGACAAATCAACAGAAATACAATCAATGCAATCCATCCAAAACAAGGGGGGGAAGAAATCAAATTGGGTGGGAAATATTCGCCTCCTGTCATTAATAAAATTAAGATTATAGTTACACTAAAGCTAGTATAATCTACAATTTTATAGCATGACAGGAGGCTTCATATTTGCTGTTTTAATGCTCCGACAGCAAAGCAAAAGAAGCATGTTCCGACGGTCTAAAGTAAAATAGGCGAAAAAACTCTACACGGGACCCGTCCGCCGGACGCAAAATGTCCTGAAGGGAAGCGCTCGCCAAAAAAGCTCCGGAAGCTGCGGCGCTCCTAACCAAAAGCGCTCTGAAGGTCGCATCCACGCCCGCCAGAGCCAAAAGACATCTTATCCATCGCGCCAGTGCCTTCGCTACACGAAACTTAGGCGAGTCCTAGAAGTAAGGGCATGATACAACCATCAATTCACACTTGGTACGTCTAAGCACCTTGACGGAGATCCCCTCTGGAGAAAAACGAGAAAGCGCCGACATCGAAGGCCCGGACATCCGAAACACGTCTGAGCGAGACCAGACACAACAAGAGGGCAAATTTCACTGAAAGCTGGCGAAGAGAATGGTCCTGGTTATCAGGCCAATTCCGAAAGAACGCCAAAACCAAACGCACGTCCCAGAGGGAAGAATACTTGGGCGCCGGAGGGCGCACCAGTCTCATTCCACGCAGGAGCCTGCAGACTAGCGGATCCTGGCCGATGGGGAAAAACTCGAAGCAGGACATGTGCCGTCGAGATAGCTGATCTAACCACGATAACCGAGCGATATGACCGACCCAGGTCAAAGAGATGAGACAAGAAATTCAGCACGCTAGATACAGGACCCGTAAAGGGATCGGACACCAGGAGCTCCATGTTGAGAGATAACACCTCCTCATCCCAGGGGCCCAGGAATCCCAGAGAAGGCCACTAGCCGACTGCGATAACGCCTCGACATTCAAGGCACCCCTGAAAGAGTCCAGGGTCATCCCGAATATCGCCTTGCTGTTCCAGGCGGATATATGCAGGAGGCACCAGCTCAATCCGGCCTGCACGTCCGAGGCCAGGGAGATCTGGTCCTAAGAGGGTCTCTTGCGTAGAGAGTGCGCCTTCAGCCGCTGCATGGCCCTGTAATGTAGTGGGCCCGGGTAGAACGCCTGTATCGAGGCCAAGAGGAGACCCACCACGCGAGCCAACCTCCGGAGGGGAGTCCGGTCTTGTCGAAAACACGTCTGATCTCCTTCCGAATGGCCGTTATCTTCGCCACAGGCAGGCGGAGAATGCTGTCTTGCGCAACGACTACGAAACCCAAGAATTCCACCGTCTGCGCAGGCTCCAAGGCCGATTTCTTCAGAATGACCACGAACCCCAGGCATTCCAACGAGGAAAACGCAGAGCGCGTCCGAAATCTGAGCCCGGCAGGGTCCTCGCAAAGATAAGCAAGTCGTCCAGATAGATGATGCAGCGTACGGCCTCTGATCTGAATTGGGTGACCACCGGTTTCAGGAGCTTGGTAAAGCACCAAGAGGCCAAGCTGAGGCCGAAGGGGAGGCATGGGAATTGGTACGGACTGCGACAGGCCCCGTCCACCGGGACGGAGAGGTAAGCGTCTTCTAAGTCTCATGACCCAGTCTACTGGCTAGAGAAGGCATCGAAGAAGGTGAATGCCCTCCATCTCGAAGTGGTTGTATACCACGAAGGCGTTCATTTCTCCTAAATTGATCACTGAACGGAATACTACAGACTTCTCCCTTACCAGGAGAAAATCGAGCTGACGAAACCCCCCAAATCCGGGGCCTGTAGAACCTTTGGCTAGCGGAGCTCGAACTTCCACCTCCAACAAGGGCTGTTGGCCTCTTGTGATGACGGGGATCCTCGGGCGTCCAACCTGTGTAGGGGAAGAGTGGAAGTCTGTGACATAACTCCGCACTGTCCCAAGGACCCATACGTCTGAAGGTAACCGTGGGCGGAAGACCTTCCCGATCGAAGACTTCGCTTTATCCCGGGAGGTAAACAGAATAACCTGTTTCTGCAGTTCCTCAACGAAAGGCTCCCTGAACAGCAGACCTTTAGCCAGGGGACCCACATCTTCGGCTCCCAAATCCGACAGCTTGTTGTCCATATGGAAGAGTGCCGTCTTCCTGGGTTCCGTGCAAAGGGCCACAGTGGCATTGCCCAGCAGGCAAATGGAACGAAGTGCCCAGTCCCTCATGGTGGCTGGGTCCAGAGCCCTACCTTCTGTGAAGGCCTCATCTGTTAGGGCCAACATCCGGGGTAACCGCCACCCTGTCCGGCAGTACCGGTCTGGGGCATTCCGCCCACAGCTTCTTGCAGGCCTCACTTCCAAGGGGTCTACGGACCCAGCAGCGCACAAATTGTGCCAAGTGGTTGGGCAGTGACTAGTCCGAGGACCTTGGGCGTCTGATAGATTGAGGCTCTAACAGAGGTTCTCCAGTAGTGCCCAAAAGGGTATCGTCCCCCAACATTGTCGTGGGGGCCCTAGTCGGTGGCGCGTCTTCCTCTTCCCAGCGTCCACCGGGACCCTCGCCAAGGTCCTCAACCCAAACATCTTCTCCATCTGAGGGAGGCTGGCCTGCCCGCCACACATCCAGCGAGGCCAAGGTGGGGGGGGTAAGGAGGCCTCCTCCCCTGCGCCCGATAGGCGGTGGCGCCTGGCCGGTGAGGTTGTCAACCTCAAACCACGTCACTTTGCCGGAGTCTTGCCCGTCCGGGAGCGTGGTTCAGGGTCTTCACCCTTTCAATAGCGCATTCGCGCACTTGCCTGCTCTCGCACCTGAGAGTCTGACTCATCTGAGTCTTCTGCCAAATGAGGGGTTCCACACACACCCCTGTCTGTATGTGGTTGAGGGAGGGCTCTAGCCAGGGCTTTTTCAACAGATGCGGTCACAGCCGCATTAAGTAAAGCCTGCAAATTCTGCTCCTGTGCAGAGGCGTCCATAAAGTCTGAATCTATGATACTTGATACCTACGAAGCTAGAAAACGGGTATCATTAGCAGGCAAAAGGGGCAGCACCCCTAGTGTTGGCAGAGGCAAGTAATAATGCATGCAGGCTCAACAAACCATTATCCAGGGTATGGAGCCACCAGTCCAATAGCATGCATAGTATGGCACAGACAAAGCAGGCCAATCATGGGGCACAGACAAAGCAGGCCAATCATGGGGCACAGACAAAGCAGGCCAATCATGGGGCACAGACAAAGCAGGCCAATCATGGGGCACAGACAAAGCAGGCCAATCAAGGGGCACAGACAAAGCAGGCCAATCAAGGGGCACAGACAAAGCAGGCCAATCAAGGGGCACAGACAAAGCAGGCCAATTATAAAGGCACAGACAAGGCAGGCCAGTATAAGGGTACGGGCGGTACCGACCCAGAGGTATAATGCAGGCGGAAACCTAGATCCTTTTAGACAAGAAGTAGAATCTTGACTATTAGGGTGCAGGGTAGAGACGAAGCTGGATCCTTATAGGCAAGGTACTTCAAGATAGCGAAACACTTTAGTTTTTATATGGTTGTGCCTAATCCATTAGGCCACAAAATACGAGTGCCATGCTCAACCACCCAGATGGGGCCTGAACCCACAATCCCTGGCTTTGGACGCCAGTGCGACCTCCATCAGGCAACCGAGGCTTGATTAGAGCAGTCCTAGTTCAATAAGTGGGTAAGGACACCAGGCAGGGACACCTGCAGGAGGCACGCAGTGCCATGTGGAAGTCAGGAAAACCAGTAAACCGTAAAACCATGTCCATAGAAAAACATGCAGGGCAAGCACACATGCAAAGAATCGAAAACTAAAGTCTATTGCTTAGTTACTTGGGGAGGTGAGGGGGATTGAATCTGCGACCCTCATATATGGGGCATAATTTATGATGCAAGGGCTCACAGAGCTGCCTCACATGGACAGAAAAGAAAGCTGTCACCAAAAAATACGCACCCCCAAACAGCCCAGAAAATGGGGAAACACACCGGACCAGCTAGTCACTGTACCTTTAATAAGGCAATGACGCGCGCGGCTAACACAGTGGAGAGCCGCGCACCCACTGCCCGACCACGCGGTCGCGGGGAAGGTGACCGGGAGCGGAGGCTCCTGCGGCAAATGAGTAGATCCCTGCTCCGTCCCCACTCTGATAACAGTGTTAGCGAGTGAGCGGGGACGCGGGCAGGGTAAAGAACAAAACGGGGATTCCCGCTCGGGGGACGAATCAAAGGCAACACACGAGGGACCACAGGAGTCTTTCTCCGCGGTCCCGGCGGTCGGCACGGGGAGCGGTCGGAAGACCGCTTCTCGGCGACCACCACGGCCAATAAGCCAGAGGAAACAGAACAAACAATAAAGCCAACAGGGTAAAACAAAACTCCCAAGGAGAAAACAGGCACAAAGAAATAAACACATGGCAAACTACCAGTAATCTGTATAACTAAACACAAGGCAAACTACCAGTAATCTGTATAACTAAACACAAGGCAAACTACCAGTAATCTGTATAACTAAACACAAGGCAAACTACCAGTAATCTGTATAACTAAACACATGGCAAACTGTCAGTAATCTGTATAACTAAACACATGGCAAACTGTCAGTAATCTGTATAACTAAACACATGGCAAACTGTCAGTAATCTGTATAACTAAACACATGGCAAACTGTCAGTAATCTGTATAACTAAACACATGGCAAACTGTCAGTAATCTGTATAACTAAACACATGGCAAACTGTCAGTAATCTGTATAACTAAACACATGGCAAACTGTCAGTAATCTGTATAACTAAACACATGGCAAACTGTCAGTAATCTGTATAACTAAACACATGGCAAACTGTCAGTAATCTGTATAACTAAACACATGGCAAACTGTCAGTAATCTGTATAACTAAACACATGAAAAAAACTATCAGTATTGTAAAGGAAACATTCACCAAAGAAAATAAAAGAGCCAGAAAGGCACATAAATCTCACAACCAAGCATAGTTCATAACAATCATAAATAAATCACACTAAATCCCAAAGCCACCCACAAGAAGCAGGAGGCAGAGGTACTCTGACCTGTACTGATGCAGAGCAGCAAAGAAAGAGGAAATGGTGGCTTAGGAGGAGCCTTATATAGATACCTTATGTTTTTGTCTTTGGTGCTTATCTCTCTGTTAATGTGCTGCTGTGGAGTTCTAGTAAAGAGAGACTTAAGCAAATATGAAGCCTCCTGTCATGCTATAAAATTATTTAAAGGACCACTCTAGTGCCAGGAAAGCATACTCGTTTTCCTGGCACTAGAGTGCCCTGAGGGTGCCCCCACCCTCAGGGACCGCCTCCCGCCCGGCTCTGGAAAGGGGAAAAGGGGTAAAACTTACCTTTTTCCAGCGCTGGGTGGGGAGCTCTCCTCCTCCTCTCCGCCTCCGTTCCTCCCCGTCGGCTGAATGCGCACGCGCGGCAAGAGCTGCGCGCGCATTCAGCCGGTCACATAGGAAAGCATTCATAATGCTTTCCTATGGACGCTTGCGTGCTCTCACTGTGATTTTCACAGTGAGAATCACGCAAGCGCCTCTAGCGGCTGTCAGTGAGACAGCCACTAGAGGAAATAGGGGAAGGCTTAACTAATTGATAAACATAGCAGTTTCTCTGAAACTGCTATGTTTATAAAACAATTAGTTAACCCTAGCTGGACCTGGCACCCAGACCACTTCATTACGCTGAAGTGGTCTGGGTGCCTAGAGTGGTCCTTTAAGGTAAATTACATCTGTTTGAAAGTGAAACCAGTTTTTTTTCATGCAGGCTCTGTCAATCATAGCCAGGGGAGGTGTGGTTAGGGCTGCATAAACAGAAACAAAGTGATTTAACTCCTAAATGACAGTGAATTGAGCAGTGAAATTGCAGGGGAATGATCTATACAGTAAAACTGCTTTATTTAGCTAAAGTAATTTAGGTGACTATAGTGTCACTTTAACTCGTCTCTACTTACAGAATATTGTCTGTTAAATGTACCATAATGAAAGTAATCACTATGGACATTTTTACTTTTACCAAAGCTCAAATCAAAGGCATTTAATTATTTCCCTGTCTTGAACTCACACTACAAAAGCTGGAGTTGGTTCAAAATATAGAATCATATCACAATAGGTAGAAAGCTTCATATGACAGCATTCACTCATTCACTAAATAAATAAGTAAATAAATATTCACTTGACTGAGCCTGTAGGAATTGGAGAATGAAAGAACATCCATACATTTTGAACTGGAGGAACCTGTCGCCAATTATGACATATTTCAAAATCTGAAACTGTTAATATGAATCCTTATTGAAGTCAATGTGATCTCGTTACAGGCAAATTCGGGCGTGCTCAGTAAATGCTATACAGAACAGAATGAGAACTCTCTCTCTGTCTGACGGAACATAAGAGTGAAGAGAACTCCAAGGCTGCCAGCAAACAGAGTATGTAACTTAACAAGTATGAATAATGCAGAGACTGTGGCAAGCGGTTTAGTTTGTTGCTATATTTGGGAGATAAATTAAATGGACTTCTAATACATATATATTCCTTGGAGTTGGTACTTGTATAGTTTTAGTAGGTTTGTTGCACTAAGACAGAAAGGTTTTGAAACAATGATAGGATAGCCGAGTTAGTGATAAATCTACAGAACCCTTGAAATAAAACGAGGCTGAATGTGAAAGAAATCCTTAACTGATATTTTATGCATGATCAACGTTATAAGGAAGAGGAGACTAGCTCGGGTCTATGTGCAGATGGTACGATGACCTTTCCACTTGACATTATCATGGTCTTTGTAGATTAACTCCTGATTAGTAAGCATAGGAATTCTGAAGGAGCCAAGAGGCTGGTGCCTTGGGAGGCTAAATAATGAGGATGCTAAATGAAATATTTTTAACCTGCTTCAAGCTTGTTCCACGTTTAGAAGGAAAAGCAACCCTCGGGGAAACTTGTTACATCAATTAGTTTCCATTTGCAGCTCAGGAGGAAGCATCTCTCCTGGCGTTTGTTAACTGTAAAAGTGATAAGAAGCCTTGGTTATAAAAATATCATGCACTGCCAATGTTTACTGAACTAAAAAATAGTATTTATTTGAAGGGGTTATTTTATGATTCTTATTTGAACTCAATATAATGAAGAAATATGATTGTTATAAGGTATTAGGTAGCAAATATTAGCAACGTGCCATAGCCACTGATTAACTGCAACTGTTGAGAAAAGGAAAGACGGCGCTTTGCAATCATTAGGCTTTAAACAATAATTAATTAATTGGATCATTAATTGGAACACATATTACTTTATTAATTGGTTGATGCAATAAACTTTTTTTTACTTATCAAAGATTAATGTTCTCTTTTAAGTATTTATGTGATGTGTTTTTTTTTCTGGATGGTCTATTAACTGCTTACCTCAATGTTTTGATTAGGTAATGTTGGTGAATTTCCTAAATACTATGAAGCTGGCAGTATAGCCTCCTCTCTACCTTGTTCTGGTAGGGGAAAGATTTGGAAGCACTACAGTACAGTTTGACAGCATAGTCTGAGGATCTTAATCACTTATGCAGAGGAGCATTGCTAGAAAAGAGGGCACCAAACACACTGACACCAGAATAGGTGTTAACATTGTGAGGGTTATTGGTGAATTCAAAGTGAATGGGCAAAAGAGACAAATCAGGGCTTGGGCTGGAAGGATACAAAGAGACACAGAGGTGCTGGGAAAGGGGCAAAATAGACAGATAGAGGCTTTAACTAAACCCATTAGATTTTAGTCGTGTCGACTAAAATCTACTAGAGATTTAGTTGACTAAAACAAGACTAAAACTATAACAATTCATATGACAAAAAAGACTAAAACTAACATGTGGTCTTTGTGGTCAAAAGAGTATGACTAAAACTAAATAGAAATTTGCCGCCAATATTAACACTTCCCCCCCTTCTCTCCCTTATTATTCTCTACTTCTACCCCTGACCTAGATTTTGCCATTTTTTCCATTTATGCTCATATTCTTAAAGCTACTCCAGGGAAGAATTAATATATACTCCTTAGTTTTACAATTTTGTAATATATCAACTATTCTATAGAGTATTGGGCCCATCCATTCACGTGTAAATATAATTTCTGATTTGTGATTTGGATCTAAGTAAAATCCCAATTATCCTTCTGCCATAGCTTTTCACCATATTCCTGTTTTTTTTGTTTTTTGTTTTTATTAAATATATTTATTCAAATGTGTTTTTCCAAACAACAAAGAAATTGGAAACATAACCTTATTCAATGAATAATAATATATATTTATATAGCACTTCTCCCATCAGAGCTTCTCCGAATCAAAATCTTACTACTGCTGAAACGTATGAGATTGCCCTTGAAAGACTGGCATTGTATTTTTTTCATCAAATACTTAAAAAAAAAAAAATATTGCAAATAACAATAAATTATATAGCAATAATAACATAAACAGAAACTAAGGAATAAAAACGTACAATAGCCACCCAATAATGTACAATATATATATATACAATTAAACAAAACATAACACACAGTGAATACAATGAGGAAAAAATTAAATGTTGTATAATAATATCAGTGATCAAGTGATGATAGTGGTTATAAGCAATAGTCCGATGTCATCCTCCCACATTTCCCATTCATGTCTCAGAATATTAGTGTTTTACCATGGTGGTCTAAACGCCAGTTCACACCTTTTACTTTCTAACACAAAGTTTAAGGCCTTCCTTATAAATGGTACAGTAGCAGTTTTCGAAAAGTGAGCAATAGTGGAAGTAGCTGCTATCAGAAGGTGTCCTAGCATTATTTTTCTGTATCTAGTTAAATTAACAGGCAGGTCGTTTTTTTGAGTAAAGTTCAGGGGGATAAAGTGATTGTGGATTAAAAGTTTAATTTTAGGGCATGTCCAAAATATATGAAATTGGGAACCTACTTGTCCGCAATCCCTATAGCATGTGTTAGTGTTTGAAAACTGTAATTTAAAAAGCCCAGAAGAAGTAAGGCACCAACTATATAGGATCTGATAATGATTTTCTAAATAAGTTATGCATTGGGTGACATACCTTTTAATGATAGTAAAAAGCCAAACTAATCTTTTATTTCAAATGTTTTGTTTAATTCCCTTTCCTAAGACAACGTCGAATGACATTTTTGGCCTGGTTCTCTGGCAAAATAAGAGTAGCATGTGGAGATGGTGTGTTTCCGGCCAGGATCCACTAGATGTTTTTGATTTTCATTGATATGTAGCAATACAGTTAAATTACTTATGAGCTGTACCTCACCAATGTCCAATGTTTGCGCATATTTATCTTTGTATATTTAGATTGCATATTTATCTGTGTATATTTAGCTCCCCAAGCAACATTGTAATAAATGTGCAAGGTTCCCTGTCACCGTCTCCTTGAATATCATTGCCTATAACTAAAGTTCCTTTTCTCTCTGTATCAGAGGAGGAAGATTGCTTAGTTACACACACTAAAACTGTAGCTCTTAGAAGAGAGGAATATTAGAAAAGGAGGTTCAGCTGTACCATTGGCACAAAACAGGAACCGTCCCTACTTGGGAGGTAGCTAAACACTGGATAGATAATCTAAATTATTGAACGAACAATTAGAACAAAAGACAGGCTTCATATTTGCATATCTCTCTTTATTGAACAAAGAGTTAAGTTATAAAGAAATAATCAAACAATTAACCGACCCCTCCTACATCCTCTTTCTTTTCTGCTACATCCCAGGTGAGTCTGATCCAATACTTTAGCCATTTGACTTACACATTCTTTGTGACAATATGTGACATTTCTTTTTTTTTTTAATTCTTTATTTTTGCACACGACAGGAAAGGCAAGAGTAATACGACTTGTAAGCTTGCGCAGAAGCCAAAATATACAGGAACATACATTCGAATACAAATATATCACCTTTGGCACCCATAACAATTCACTGTATGCAGTCTGTAATACCTGCCCCCTGTCGAGGGTTTTTTTTTTTTTTTTTTTTTAGCAACATCAATTAAGTTCCTTACTGTTATACAGGAGAGGCATAGCGAGAAATAGCGTTAAGGTAAACCCCTACCAGAGCTCATATTGGATCATATACCAGTCCTATAGATAATCCACCTCCGGAATTCCAGGCTACCCGCCTCTCTGCAAGTATATTGTACTACTAGACAGGTCCTGTACCTCGAGCAATAGCCCAGAGACCACCCAAAGTAGGATGAGCCCTAGGGATCCCCGTCTCTCCATCATGACCCATGTCTGTGCTAGGAAGGAACCATATCCAAGTGAACTGAGACAATACTAATAAAAGAACAACAGAATATAAGAGAAACCCTTATATATATCAAGGGTTTTGTAGGAATATAAAAAGAAGAGAAGAAGAGAGAAGAAAGAATAGAAACAAGGATTAAGAAATAAAGAGGGGGGGGAGGGCGAACGAGCTAGGGACCCCCCAAATAGTGATCGTGATCCCATCCCATTAAGTATCCCCAGTGCCCGGGGCGCTATTGTCCCACGGTTCCCAAACTTTTTGGAAGGCCGCTACGGTCCCTCGCATCCTGGCAGTAAGATCCTCCATGATCCTGCTTTCCCTTATTCTAGAGATCACCCCCCCGAACTCCGGTCCTCCAGGTGTTAACCATGCCGCTGCTATAGTTCTACGCGCACTCAAGGTGATTGTTCGCACCAATCTCTGTTCTTTCCTCGACCATCCCTCTATAGTTCTATGTAAAAGATAGATCCATGGGTCTAGGGGGAGGGGTCTGCCAAATGTCTGTCTCAGTAGGTTTATGTGACATTTCTTCATTATTGATCTGCACATTTATTTTAGTCTTACTTTGTTTTTTGTTTTTTGCCTTAAACTTCCTGTTTGCCCCTATTTTAGGTTCCTTTATTCCTTCCTCTCCTTTTTACCTGTTCCTTTTATCCAGGATCGGGTACACGAATGGGGTTGTTTCCTTTCTTCTACCTTCCTGACATTTCCTTTGGGTTTGCCGCACTGGCAATGCCCTCACTGTCACCCTCTCACTTGAGGGTACCTAATCACTTGACTAGGTACACATGTGCATCGCGGGGTTATTCAGGGTTCAAAGTTGCTGCATACGCTGCTATCAGTCACGAGGACATCAGTAACGGTTGTTGCAATGCCCTAGTGAACCTCTATGCAAGAGTCTGGAGGATTTGTAAGTCAAGAGTGATTTATTCCCCATCATCCATCAGAGGAAGCAAGAAAGCTAAAGCTGCAGGAAAAAGGAAGAAGAAATCATGTCAGGTCGCTGAAATGGAGCCAGTACTGGTCATTGAAGTCGGTGAACAAGCTGGCACCTCGCATACTGCGCCTTCGGATGGAACGGACAATTTGACTGGTGACTCCTGCTCTGGGGTTTCTCTTGAAGCTAAGCTGGGAGAGGCCCTGGGGATTTTATTACCGGCTAATCAAGGTAAAGCTGGTAGTCCAGCTATGGCTTGGCTGCAAGATAGTTTGAATTTGTCAAAATCACCTGCATCGGTTAATTTGATTAATCGTCCTGACAAGAACAGTACGCCTGTTAATGAGTCTTGTTTAAAGGAAGCTTTGGTGTGCAAAGCTTCATCTCTTGGTTTTCATTTGGCAAATTGCATTAAAGTTAAAATATGGAATGATGAATATATAGATATTCTTTCTTCGTTGACAGCCTCTAAGGAATTTTTGTTAAGGCAAGAAAGAGATGAAGACAGGAAATGGCCGGTACCCCAGTAGTTTATTAATTGGCTTCAGGCGTTTTGCATTTTTGCTAGTGTTTATTGTGAGCATCATGCAGATAAGGTTAGTGGTCTTTTTCATCATCATATAGAAGCTATATTAGAGATTCTGAAACATTTTGGTAGATTGCCTTGGTACAATTATGATGAAATATTTTGTCAGAAATTATTGCTGCCTAAGAATTTGAGATGGGGTATGAAGGATGTTGGTTCTTGGGTAAGCATTATGCTACCGAGCAGGATTCCACAGAATCAACATAGGCCACAGACGTCCTAAAGGTGTTTGTTGGTCTTTTAATGAGTCACAGTGTAAATGGACGAATTCTTGCAGGTTCAGACATGATTACCCGCAAGGTGCATCATTGAATGATGAAGTGGATACCTCTAGTATTTCTGTGTCTTACACTTCCTTTGAAGATGCGCTGAAATGGGTAAGGAAGTGTGGTCAGAATGCTCTTATGTCAAAAAGTTGACATTGAGTCAGCATTTAGGCTACTTCCTATACATCCCGACTGCTTTGGCTCATTGGGTTGTTCTGCTTCTTGTTTTTATTTTGAAAGTTTTTCGAGTTTTTTTGCATGGGTTCTTAAACGGGTTTCGGTTTTACATTCAGTTATTCATTATTTGGATGATTTTGTTTTTATTGGGAAAGCTGAATCTTCTGATTGCTTTCATTTATTGCAAATTTTCATGTCCATTGCTCAACAATTTGGCATTCCGTTGGCAAAAGAAAAGACAGTTTGGCCTGGAACATGTTTGCAAGTTTAGGTATAATTATTGATTCTGAAAGAATGGAGTTTCGTTTGCCTGAAGATAATATTGTCAGAATGAGGCGCGAAATTTCCCATTTATTAGATGTTAATAAAACAGTTAATAAATTGCAGTCTTAGATTTACTAAATTTTGCTTCAAGAGTAATGCCAATGGCTAGGACTTTTTCCAGACATATGTCCAGAGCTATAGTTGGTTTTAAAAATCTGCATCACCATGTTAGAAATTCTAGACAGATTAAAGAAGATTTACATGTTTGAAATGCTTTTTTTATGCAGATTTAATGGTTCCACGATTTGGCAAAGTGATTTTGTATCCAATTGGGATTTGGATATTTTCACGGATTCAGCTGGTTCTCAAGGCTTTGGTATATACTTTCATAGTAGTTGGGCAGCAGCTAATTGGCACCGGACGTGGGATGAGAATGGTTGGACAAGAATTATTACACTTTTCTAACTATTTCTGATAGTCGTAGCCCTGGAGGTTTGGGGCTCTAAATTAGCAAACAAGAGGATTACTTTTCATTGTGACAATCTAGGGGTTGTTTGGGTAATCAATTCTCTTAGGGCAAAATGTTAAAAAAAGGCGTCTGAAGCTTATAGGGGAAGAGGTAAGGCAACGACAGGAGTATGTGTTCCCAAGGTTGTCAAATGAATTTAACAGATCTCCCACCCAGTCACCCTATGCCTACAATTGGCAGAAGAAAGTCCACGTCCATACAAGTTTGCTTCAGGCTCCGAGAACCATCCAAAAGCCAGTAGATTGAATTACTGACCAGGAACAGGGGTCTCTGCCCAAGTTTAGGCTTAGTCAGTGTAGGTGAGTTCCTCCATCTCTGCCATTTTGGGGCCTTCACCACCAGTAGCATAGAGGATTTCCAATGAGGCTCTGGAGCCCGAAAAGTGTGTGGGGGTTCCTGCGGGTGCTGTGGTTCATGGTGAAGTTGTCTGCCCTCCAACTGCTGCCAAAACTTGTAGAAGAGACAAGTCCAGACTGTAGATCACTAATGGTAGTCGGACACACCGTTTCCATTATTTTGCATGGGTCAAAGTGGTATTATCAGCATGACTGCATTCCACCTGTGTGTCAGCTGGTATTGGGATGCCTCCCAGGATTGGATCAGTATAACCCACGGGGAGGGGAAATAGGGCTCTCGCCCGCAAGCAGTTTCCTCTGAGCACCTCCAGGTTGGGAGATCGGCCATCTCCCTGGCCCAGTGAGCACAAGTCCATATCAGCAACATGGATGTTGGAAAGCTTCCTGCAACTCTATGACCAGTGCAAAACGTGACCGGTAGGTTGGGAAGCAATAGACATCACAAGCTTGCTTTTTCTATTTTGGTGGCTCGATGGATCCACTGCCTCCACACTTTGATGAGTGATCATGGATCATGTTATGGACCGTGTATTTTTGTTTGCATCCTCATGGTTCCTTTGCTCTGGTTCCTCAGCATTAAAAAAGCAAGAATGAAGCCCCCTGTCTTAGAAATTAGCCTATACTTGGCGAATGTATAGTGTAAATTTTAATAAAAACCCCGGAGGGGAATATTTTGCCACCTGTTACCCTTCCCTGTTTTTTCTCTGGGATGATATTTGTTTTTCTTGTAGAATATTGATCATATGTTGTGTTTTATTCTATGGACTGTATATTTTGCCTCATCACTGTTGCTGATTATGGTTGCTAAAATAATAATTTTTTTGTGTATTTCTATGTCTGTGTGCTTGTTTCTCTCTGTTTTCTTGTAGTTGAATGGACCCTGCTGCTTCATTCTTTGGCTGTGGATGTTCATTTGGGATTTGACATTTTCTCGCGTTTGGATTTGTTTTGTTCGGCTTTTCTCTACCTATTAGTCAACATCCAAGAAAGAGGATGTGGGAGGTCCCTGTTATGGTTGTAATGCATACCTCTTGTTCCTGATTGGTTTCTTTACATTTTAACTGTTTGTTTGCTTCTGTGAGGTTTCAGTAAAGAGATTAGCATATATAAAGGCTCCTGTCTTTGTTAAAACATGTACACTAGATACAACACAATGTGCAACATAGTAGAAAGGGCCCTCTTGTGAAACAACTAACTAAGTTACGTATTGTGTTGTATCTAGTCTACTTATCTTATGTTTCTGCAGACTGAACCCTAGCAGCAGAGCTGGACTGGCCAACCGGTACACTGAGAGATTGTTGGGGGCTGGTGTAACTGACTTGACACTGCCAGTGGTTAATACACCGGCAAAGTTACTAGCTAGCACTGTAAGTCTCTCTCACACATGCCCTTTTGCTGTTTCACAGCGTACCCATGATTTTGACCTGATATGTGGCTCTAGCTGAGAGGAATGATAAAAGACAGACACTGTAGAATGCAGAGCTGAAGGCTGGAGGTTCATGACATCACATTGCGGGAGTCGAGGACCAACATGATACTGCGGCACTGGTAAGGGAGGGAGGAACATGACTAGTATGATATGACGCCAGCTTGTGGTAATGGAGATGTGCAGTATGTGCTTGTATGGGCCATGGTGTGTGTGTGGATCAGTGTGTGTGTTAGCTTGGATCAATGTGTGTCAGTTTGTATTAATGAGTTTATGTGAGTGTGTTTGTTCAGGTCTCTGTTGTGTGTTTGTCAGTATGTGTTAAAGAGTGTATGTGAGTGTGTGTGCCAGTGTCTTTGTATGGGTAAATGTGTGTGTATGTGTACCAGTGTATGTCAGTGAGTGTGTGTGCATTGTTGATTGTGTGTCAGTGTTTGTATGTTTGCGCATGTATATGTGGGCATCGGTAATTGCGTGCCAGTGTGTAGGCCAGTTAGCATCCATTCATCAAAACTATCCTTTGATGTGTGTGTTTCTATCTGTTTTTCTTTACATTATAAACTGAATTAAAGAAGTAGTAAAATATAGTTTGCCGTAATTTATGTAATTTGTGAGAGTCTTGTGCAGTAATATACATATTCATATATATATATCACTATATATGTCTATTCATATGTAATTATCACAAGCATAACTTGTTATGTTTATTATATACATACAAACAGGAATACAATACACTTATGTTAATAGAAATGTTTATGTGCATAATACACTTGAAATTACATTAAAATATATAACATGCAACAAGGGTTTTACATTTATCACAGGTTTAGTTACTGCGTTTTTAAGATCAGGTAATTAATCTTGGCTGAAAGCTGAATTGCATAATTTAGGCCAACACAGCAGATTTGGAAAAATTCTCCAAATCAGCTATATAGAAAGCTTGATTATTTTAACCTAAATTTTCTACACTAAATCTTATTGCACTGAAAAACCCTGGCTGTCTCCTATTCTTACATGCCATGTTTTCAACCTATAGTCAACGCAGAGTGGACTGATAGGATTTAAGACTAAACAAAATAACTTCTTTGTTTAAATCAGACATGTAACTGCGTTCAGTGGATGTTCCACTCTCGTTACTGGACTTTTCACATGACAGCAAGGTTATGAGGCTGAAGCGGTGACTGTAAGACGTTACGCGTCTGATTAGAATACGGCAGCTCTTTTGTTTATTTGAAGTCCTGTGAGTGTCAAAGGGCCGGAGTAAAAATATTCCAGGGCTGCTTTTAAGTCCCAGTTCAGCCCTAACAATTTTTACACATATACTGCACAATATTTTCTCATTATCGATCCCTCCCTCAATATGTCACAGATTGAACATGATAGACTTGATATGAAACTTTATTGTATCACAGGCCGATCTGACGAACATATGGTGCAGCTCTTAAGTTTGCTGAGGAAACTATTGCTAAATACGGCCTAGATTTAATAAGCTTTCTGGTTGATAATGATTATGGTTCAATAATGTTAAAAAGACTTTCCAAATTATGTATCTGCAGAAGTCACCATTAAAGTGTATGGGAATGTTTATAGACAGGTTATTTGAAACTTTTATCTAACAGTAGTAGATCATTTGGGAGGCCCATTATGTTCAACTGTAAGATTCCAGAAAATAAAAATGGAAATACTTAGAGCAATGTATCTCAAAAACTTTAGGCAAATTTACTCAGGATTGATATCTAATGGTGGATGAGCGCACTTGAAGGGGCACTGCAATAGACTGTAAGCTTACAGTCCTATAGACTCTAAGCTCGTTTGAGCAGGGTCCTCTTAAACCTATCAGTCCTGTAAGTTTTCTTGTAACTGTCCTATTTATGGCTAAATCCCCCCTCTTATAATATTGTAAAGCGCTACGAAATCTGTTGGCGCTATTTAAATGGTAGTAATAATAATAATAATAATACAAAAATCTCCAAAACAACTGCAGTCTGACTGCTCATTTCTTTGTAATTTAGGAGCTAATTCACTTTGTTTATACAGCTTTAGCCACATCTCCATTCCATATGATCTTCTACACAGTCTCCCTATATGTGACAGAAGCTCACATGCCATGGCCTTTTGGAGAGGCTTGAAGGCCAGCCTCTTGTCCACCAACTATGGACCTGGTCCCAAGAGCCACTGAAAGGGGCTTGTAATGGTTGCAATTGAAAAAACAAACTGTTCTTTGTTACTTGATAACTCTGCAGCACCCACTACTGGCAACCAAATAAATAGTGAAATGTATATATGATTGCTTTTTAGTGGGTTTGGAAATGTTATTTGTATTATATCGTTCATGTATTTATTATAATAGCTTAAAAGCATTCTCCAATGTTCTATATATGTGCATTTTTTATGGTTGTCACCACATATGTAAGAGCTAGTCCCCACAGGCTAGCCCTAGTTCAAAATAAAGTTTTGTATGTTAGTCCATTTTTGAAACTGTATGTCCTGTGTGGATTTTTAGATGTCGCAATAACAGAGTCTTCAGACTTGTTGGCTGGCTGCACAATCCCTCTAGCCCGGGGGCAAATCAAGTCTTTATAAAGACAGGAGCTATTACATAGCAGGCAGAAGTGTATATATGCCTGGAAAGTAAGCTGCAGAGGGGACAATACCTGCCTGGAATGAAAGAGCTCCAGAGAGACTCCAGTCAAGCTTTGGCAACTAGGGCTGAAGCGTTCCAGGTTCCCGGCAAGCAGATAGGAAGCAGACAATGGGCGGAGGTGATCAGTTGGACTACAGAAGCTCCATCACACTACACATTTCCTGTAAAGAGAGATACAATGTTTGAACTTCATTTTGCACATTGCACATTCTGTTTAATTTAGAATTTCTTATCTGCTGCTCTGCTAATAGTTTTCTAGAGCCTGCGGGAGCCTTCTGTGTGTGATTAAAGTTAAATCAACATATCAGGAGATAAAATCTCCTAAAGTATATAGAATGAAACCATTTTTTCATGTAAAATGTTTGTGTGAGTCCCAGGTGTGGCTAGGGCAGCATAAACAGAAACAACAGTCATTTAACTGCTTTATGGTAGAGAATTGAGTAGTAAGACTTCAGTGACATGATCTATACACTAAAACTGCATCTTGAAGCTAAAGTTGTCTAGGTGCTTCGATTGCCCATTTAAGAATGTAACAATATATGTTTGTACAAGAGCAGATACAACATTATACATTCCTTGTCTTGGGCGGCAGTTACCAGGTGATGTACAGGTAACCAGAATGAAATCTTCTACTAAATCTCTCCAGTGCGTAATCATTAAATGTCAAATGAACTTGCGTCGGTGCTGCAATACCTCTAAAAAATTATTGAGATTGAAAAGCTAATGTATTATACATTTCACTAGGTCCGGAATACATTACAGGCTGGGAAACACTAGCCACTTCAAAACACTGAAGAAAGATCATGCTACATAACAGAGGTTGCTCTAAAATATGATACTTGTCAGAACATCCACGAGGTGAGTACGCAGGAATGTATCAGGTGGAATCCTGCTGTGTGCACTTGAGAATCAGATATTGCTGCGATAACAATCAGCCCTGACAGTCATTTAATTTCAAGAATCTTAAAAAAAAAAAAAAAAAAAACTTGAATGTTCATATGTCTAGACTTTTCAACTTGTTCCTTGTACCTTTGGTATATAAGAGACATTGGGATATTTTTACTCCAGAAATATGAATTGTTGTCTGAAAGCTAGCAGACAATTGGCAACCTTCTTGTATTCAGACACTGGGATTGTTCCTCTAAAACTCATATATTTATGAAACAATGTCTGATATCATTGTGATGCTGTCAAGCATCCAAAAATGTTGAGACTTTAACCGACTTTTTAATAATAATTTAAGTTGTACAACATTAAGATCTGCTTGTATCATATCGCTTTTCCAATTCAGTCATTTTGGTGTTAAAGTTAAAGGTGTACTATAGGTATCAAAACAACTTTAGCTTAACCCCTTAAGGAAACATGACATGTGTGACATGTCATGATTCCCTTTTATTCCAGAAGTTTGGTCCTTAATTAAAGGAGCACTATAGGGTCAGGAACACAAACATGTGTTTCTGACCCTATAGTGTTAAAACCATCATCTAGCCCCCCTGGGCCCCTCATGCCTCCAAAAATATAGCAAAATCTTACTTGTATTCAAGCCTGAAGCTGTAGCTCTGAATGCTGTTTGCCTCAGAATAGCAAGCTGTCTGCTGACATCATCAGAAGTGGTGACCTGATCCAATCACAGTGCTTCCCCATAGGATTGGCTGAGACTGACAAAGAGGCAGATCAAGGGCAGAGCCAGAACAATGCAAACACAGCCCTGGCCAATCAGCATCTCCTCATAGAGATGAATTGAATCAATGAATCTCTATGAGGAAAGTTCAGTGTCTGCATGCAGAAGGAGGAGACACTGAATGTTTGGATGCATTTTAGGCAGCCATGACCCAGGAAGGATCTATAACAGCTATCTGAGGAGTGACCAGTGAAGTTTTTACTGGGCTGTAATGTAAACACTGCATTTTCTCTGTGTTTACAGCAAAAAGCAGTGTTTGAAGCAAAAGGCCTAAAGGTAATGATTCTACTCACCAGAACAAATTCAATAAGCTGTAGTTGTTCTGGTGACTATAGTGTCCATTTAATGAAACAGTTATAATGTATACATCATACCCCTGTTGTCTCACGGCCCAATTTACTGACATTTAGTAGTTACATCACTTTTGTTTCTCCCCTAGCTTTGACTGACACAGCCTGCATGAAAATACATGGTTTCATTTTCAATTAGATTTCAACTTTTAGATCTCAATTAGATTCTCAACTATTTTTGTTTAGGAAGGCTGTGCAAGTCACATGCAAGCGTGGTGTGACCAGGGTCACACAAACAAAGTCATTTAACTCCCTTATGGCAGATAATTGAGCAGTGAGACTGCAGGGGCATAAACTATACACTAATATTGCTTCATTAAGCTAAAGTTGTTTTGGTGCATCACCACAAGTTATTTGGAAAGGTTTTAAGAAAAAATACCCTACTTTCATCCAAAAACTCATGTGTCTTCAATTTGCCAGATATTACTGGAACTTTAACCCCTTAAGTCCGGAGGACGTATGTAACGGATCGCCTGGCACCCCGACTTGGTACCTCCGTTAATGGATGCTCCTAGTGCTTCCTGAGGACTCCAAGCACTCTGGCAGACACCACAATCACCGAATCCGAGAAACCTTTAAATTCTCCCAAGCATATGAATGCTGTAGACCATTGAATAGGAACCATACGAATAGGCTTGTACTCCTAGCAGTCAACTGGAACAGCATGCAATAAATCCTTCCGCCAATAATGAGACGACACATCACTTTGAGGGTAAAACAGGAACTCTGGACTGGCTCATCCAGCCTGGCTTTTATTACACTAATCCACATACAGGCCACACCCAGGGGGAGGCATAAAATAACCAATCACATACATGGTTCAGCCCACACATCCCCTCCCCTCAGATAACATTAAACTCAATTATCCGGTACACTTTTTCAGCCAAGTTCTGGATGTACCCCAAAACCCGGGGGTACACCTTTAAATCCAGCATCGCTGGATAGCCCTTATTCAGGGGGACAACATATCCAAAATTCAAGTAATTCGGATGAATGGTTCGGGAGATATGGGGTTCCAAAGATTTGACCGACCGCATGGGTAAAGTATCCGAAAACAGTTCCATGCATTTTGGCCCTGCGGTCGGTCACAAACAAGGGAATGAAAACAGACGAATTGCCTGTGTAATAGAGCCTGGAGAGGGTTTGAATGAATTCCCTTGTTTGTGGGGTTCTTTCTACCGAACGGCGGTCATTCGGTAGTTTCCATACGAATTTCTGGAAGTATGGAGGTCTCAGCGGTGTTTGCCTAGTCAAGTGTCCGATTTTAGTTCCAGACACTCGACGGCAAAACACCGCTGTTCGGTAGTTTAAGATGGCCGCCGCCACGTGTTTGTTTCCCGAATGGCGGCCACCCAGAGGACAAAGAATACATTACACGGATTGCCAATTACCCGTTTGCAACATTGTTGCAAACTGTAATTGGAGGCACACTTATTCCTGGGTGGTCTGGTTGTTCGTTAGTTTCACTCAATATAATAAATGGAGTGATTCTACCGAACAATCAGATGAATGCTGCATACATATCCCAGGTTAAACTTAATACACATATAATATTACAGGCAGTACACTAGAATATGTATCACAGTCTTAAAGGGACAGTAGTCCCAAAAGTCCCAATATGTCCATAGATGCTGTTAAAAGGGCCAGTAGCAGCAATATACAGTACAATGTGCCCCAAATAACCCAGGGGCCATAGTCAGTAGGTAGGAGGCTAGCAAACAGGCTTCTCCAGGGCCCAGTGGCGAGGTTGGTTTCGCCACATTTCTCCCCTTTTCCAAACAGACTAACAGGGTACCTGACCTCTTGCCGGTCAGTGCCCTTGTTAGTCCAGCAGCCCACCCACAAAACAGAAACAGCAGTACAGTCCACCCACAATGAATGGTTACTACACCTGAGTAATGGAAAAACTTGTCCAGGTCCAGGTGCCTCACCCCGGCTGTGTGGGGGACTGGTAGGCTGTTTTGGTGGGTTGCTGAGTGGGCAGACTGGTGCCAGCACTACTACGGGAGTAGTCTGGTTGGAGCCTTGCTGAAGACCGACTGCCTCCCCTTTAGCTGCGCAGCTCTGCTGCTGGAGACCGACTGTCTCCCCTTGAGTTACACAGCTCTGCTGCTGGAGACCGACTGTCTCCCCTTTAGTTACACAGCTCTGCTGCTGGAGACAGACTGTCTCCCCTTTGGCTAAACAGCCCTGTTGTGGGGGGGCAGGACCGACCGTCCCTACCCCCTGTGCTGGAAGTGCAGAGACCACGGTCCCATCTGCACAGGTGTGGGGCTTACAGTCTCCCCCTGGTACATTAAGCTGCCGCTGGGGAGAGGTGGTAACCAGCTCCTCTCCCATTAGAACACTCTGCCCATTGATGATCCGCCGCTGGGGAGAGGTGGTAACAATCTCCTCTCCCATGCCTACTTTCAGTCTTTGTGGAGGGAGACCGACTGTCTCTCCTCCCAATTCAGTGTCCTGCTGCTGGGGAATAGAGACTGGGCTCTCTTTTCCCAAAAAATCACGCTGCTGCTGGGGGGTAGGACCAACTACCTCTGCCCCCTGTAACTCAGCCTTCCGCTGGGGAGGGAGGACGCTGCTCTCCTCTCCCTGCACTTCACACTGCCTTCCCGGCATATCACTCTGCTGCTGGGGGGTAGGACCAACTACCTCTGCCCCCTGTAACTCAGCCTGCCGCTGGGGAATGGGGACTGGGCTCCCAATTCCCTGCAATTCACACTGCCGCTGGGGAATGGAGACTGGGCTCCCAATTCCCAACAAATCACACTGCCGCTGGGGAGTGGAGACTGGGCTCCCAATTCCCAATAAATCACGCTGCTGCTGGGGGGTTGGACCCACTACCTCTGCCCCCTGTAACTCGGGCGCAGAGACCACGGTCCCATCTGCACTGGTGTGGGGCTTACTGTCTCCCCTTGGTGTGCTAAGCTGCCGCTGGGGAGAGGGGGTAACAAACTCCTCTCCCTTACACACTTTCAGCAGCTGGGGAGCAGGGCTGACCCTCTGTACTCCCTGTAGGCAGGGCGCAGAGACCCCGGTCCCATCTGCGCTGGTGAGGGGCTTACTGTCTCCCCTTGGTGAGCTGCGCTGCCGCTGGGGAGAGGGAATAACAAACTCCTCTCCCTTACACACCTTCAGCCACTGGGGAGAGGGGATAACAGGCTCCTCTCCCTGCACCGTAGACTGCCGCTGGGGAGCAAGAACGGCACCTTCAGCTCCCTGTAACGCACACTGCCGCTGGGGATCTGGGCCGACTGCCCAGCATCCCTGTAGGGCCGGTAGAGAGACCGCAGTCCCATCTCCACCTGCCATCTGTGGGTCTTCCCAGGACCAATCCGGGAGGCCCCTCAACATTTGTGAGTAAGGGCCACCTGCTTCCCCACCTGGCAACTCTGGCTGCTGCTGGGGATCTGGGCCGGCTGCCCAGCATCCCAGTGGGCCCGGTGGAGAGACCTTGGTCCCATCTCTACCTGCCTGTTGTGGTTCCTCACAGGACCAGTCTATGAGGACCCCCACTTCGGGTTCCTCCCGCCGCCTCAGGGAAAGACGGCTAACCTCCTCGGATGCAGCCTCTACTCGGCTGCTGTAACGCTCCTGCTGCTGAGCATACTTCCTCTCTTTCGCCAACCGGAATTCTCGGTCCAGCCTTGTGTTTCGCTCGGCCATGACCTGGTTCCAGATCACCCGGCGTGTCTCCATGGGTATATCATCCCCATACTCGGCCACTCGCTGCCTCACCTCGGCCAGCCAATCATCTCCAGAGCCAGAACCTTCCATACTAGTCTGCTCCCAGGGGCGCTGCACGACTGCTAGCGTTGCCCTCAATTTGTAAATCCAAACGTACTGTGTCTCCGAGCTGCTTTACCTCGCACTAGGACGCCATCCCACCGCTGCCACCAATGTAACGGATCGCCTGGCACCCCGACTTGGTACCTCCGTTAATGGATGCTCCTAGTGCTTCCTGAGGACTCCAAGCACTCTGGCAGACACCACAATCACCGAATCCGAGAAACCTTTAAATTCTCCCAAGCATATGAATGCTGTAGACCATTGAATAGGAACCATACGAATAGGCTTGTACTCCTAGCAGTCAACTGGAACAGCATGCAATAAATCCTTCCCCCAATAATGAGACGACACATCACTTTGAGGGTAAAACAGGAACTCTGGACTGGCTCATCCAGCCTGGCTTTTATTACACTAATCCACATACAGGCCACACCCAGGGGGAGGCATAAAATAACCAATCACATACATGGTTCAGCCCACACATCCCCTCCCCTCAGATAACATTAAACTCAATTATCCGGTACACTTTTTCAGCCAAGTTCTGGATGTACCCCAAAACCCGGGGGTACACCTTTAAATCCAGCATCGCTGGATAGCCCTTATTCAGGGGGACAACATATCCAAAATTCAAGTAATTCGGATGAATGGTTCGGGAGATATGGGGTTCCAAAGATTTGACCGACCGCATGGGTAAAGTATCCGAAAACAGTTCCATGCATTTTGGCCCTGCGGTCGGTCACAAACAAGGGAATGAAAACAGACGAATTGCCTGTGTAATAGAGCCTGGAGAGGGTTTGAATGAATTCCCTTGTTTGTGGGGTTCTTTCTACCGAACGGCGGTCATTCGGTAGTTTCCATACGAATTTCTGGAAGTATGGAGGTCTCAGCGGTGTTTGCCTAGTCAAGTGTCCGATTTTAGTTCCAGACACTCGACGGCAAAACACCGCTGTTCGGTAGTTTAAGATGGCCGCCGCCACGTGTTTGTTTCCCGAATGGCGGCCACCCAGAGGACAAAGAATACATTACACGGATTGCCAATTACCCGTTTGCAACATTGTTGCAAACTGTAATTGGAGGCACACTTATTCCTGGGTGGTCTGGTTGTTCGTTAGTTTCACTCAATATAATAAATGGAGTGATTCTACCGAACAATCAGATGAATGCTGCATACATATCCCAGGTTAAACTTAATACACATATAATATTACAGGCAGTACACTAGAATATGTATCACAGTCTTAAAGGGACAGTAGTCCCAAAAGTCCCAATATGTCCATAGATGCTGTTAAAAGGGCCAGTAGCAGCAATATACAGTACAATGTGCCCCAAATAACCCAGGGGCCATAGTCAGTAGGTAGGAGGCTAGCAAACAGGCTTCTCCAGGGCCCAGTGGCGAGGTTGGTTTCGCCACAACGTAATATTACGTCCTGCAGGAACCGGCTCTAAACGCCGGCGGGCGTAATATTACGTCCTCGCCATAATGGCCGCCCACATGGCCGGCGCTAATCGCCCGCTGCAGATCGCGGTCGGGGGGGATGCCTGTGGCCGGTGACCGCGATCTGCAGTCTCTGATCGCAGTGACAGGCTGTCACTGCGACCAGTATTAAGCATGTGTCAGCCAATTTCAAATCGGCTGACACATGCGGCCGGCGGCTTTCCCCTTCTGCAGATCGCGGTCGGGGGACTTACCTGGCCCCCCAGGCAGTCCCCCTGGGTTCAGTGACCGCGATCTGCGAAGTCTGATCGCAGTGACAGGCTGTCACTGCGATCTCAAAGCGCTCTGATCGCAGTGACAGCCTGTCACAGCGATCAGTGTTACATGTGTCAGCCTATTGGCTGACACATGTAACTGGCACAATGATCCCCCTGCAGATTGGAAGGGGGGAGTGCTTGTACCACCCAGGCACTCCCCCCTGTGGTCAATTACCCAATCTGCAGGAGGTGATCACAGTGACAGGCAGTCACTGTGATCACTGATCCTGTGTGTCAGCCAGTGATGTGAAATCACTGGCTGACACTGTCTCTGACCCCTGTCCTAAAATAAAATAAAATATTAGTTCAAAAAATAAATTAAAAAAATTACAGTTACAAATAAAATATACTTAGATCATATATATTATATATATATGATCTAAGTATATATATATACACATACACACACACACACATTTACACATACACGACGTGTATTTAAATATTAATAAATATATATATATATATATATATTAATATCAAATTACACGTAGACTGATACTGATTAAATATATATATAATTATTGTTATATATATATTTATATATAATATAAAAAAATATATATGTAAATACGTAAAAAAATAAAATTAAAAAAATATTTAAAAATAAATAATTAAAAAATATATAGATGTGTTATTTCGTTCTAACTGTATTGTGATATTAATATATATATTTATATCAAAATACACGTAGAACAAAATAATATATATATCATAATATATATATATCTATATACATAAATATATACGTATATATCACTATATATATACCTATATATAAATAAATTGTAGTGAGTGAAACGTGTGTATAGTGAATGTAGTGTGTGTGTGTGTGTGTAGTGCAAAGTGTGTTTAGTGAATGTACTGTGTGTGTAGTACAAAGTGTGTTTAGTGAGTGTAGTACAAAGTGTGTTTAGTGAATGTAGTGCGTGTGTAGTGCAGAGTGTGTTTAGTGAATGTAGTGTTTGTAGTGAGTGAAGAGAGTGTATAGTGAATGTAGTGCGGAGTGTGTTTAGTGAATGTAGTGTGTGTGTAGTGCAAAATGTGTATAGTGAAAGTAGTGTGTGTGTGTGCGTGTAGAGCAAAATGTGTATAGTGAATGTAGTGTATCTGTAGCGCAAAGTGTGTTTAGTGAATGTAGTGTGTGTGTGTGTAGTGCAGAGTGTGTTTAGTAAATGTAGTGTTTGTAGTGAGTTCAGAGTGTGTTTAGTGAATGTAGTGTATGTGTAGTGCAGAGTGTGTTTAGTGAATGTAGTGTGTGTGTGTAGTGCAGAGTGTGTTGAGTGAATGTAGTGTGTGTGTGTGTAGTGCAGAGTGTGCTTGTAAGGATTCAGTGTGTGTGTAAAATAGGGGGGAAGGGGAGTATTATTATTTTTATATATTTGTGTATATTTAAATTTTATTCCCCCCTCCCTGGTTCTTACCGTGCCAGGGAGGGGGGAGATCGCATTTCCTGTTGATCCAGTGGCATGGTGGAGGGAGCCAGCCGCGGTACATTGAAAAGGGGGCCCAGCAGCACACATTGTCTTCCTTTCCAGCTCCTCTCTGACTAAATCTCACGAGACAGGCCTGCGTGCTGTGCGGAGCGTTGCCATAGTAACCCTGGCAATGCTCTGGCGGCCGCAGGGTGCAGGAAAGTTAGACAGAGCAGCTGGAAAGGAGGACAGAGTGTGCCTCTGGGCCCCCTCTTCATCGTACAGGTAGCAGGGGGCCCTCTGTGCACATATATATATATAGCGAAAATCGCGATAGAGATATATATGTGCTTCTCTATGACAAGCGTTCAGAGTCGACATGCAGAGCATGGAGATGTTGAATGTCAGTGCTGCACATTTTGCGACACTGACACAGGAAGCGCCTAGGTGTTCCTAGGCAGCAATGTAAACACTGCATTTTCTCAAAAACCCTGCAGTGGTAGACTATACTCACCAGAACAACTACATTAAGCTGTATAATATAAATTAAGCTGTAGTTGTTCTGGTAACTATAGTGTCCCTTTATGTTTGTGCGTGCAAAGGGGTAGGGACTGCAGAGGGTGCCGAAAGGAAGGGGCTGTAAAGGGTGTGAGTGGAAGGGGCTGCAGAGGGTTCAGGGGGAATAGAGGCTGTAGTGGGTGCAGAAGAGGGACAGGATGTAGTGGGTGCAAAGGGTAATAGGAGCTGCAGTGGGAGCAGTTGGGTAGCACACTAGCCACTACCAAAAGCGAAACCCTACCATTGCGCACAGTGCAGAGGGCAGGAGCTGCAGTGGGAGCAGAGAGGTAGGGAATTCAGTGGGAGCAGGGAGGAAGGGGCTGCAGAGGGAGCAGGGAGGAAGGGGCTGCAGTGGGAGCAGGGAGGTAGGGGCTGCAGTGGGAGCAGGGAGGTAGGGGCTGCAGTGGGAGCAGGGAGGTAGGGGCTGAATGAGGTAGGGGTTGCAGAGGGAGCAGGGAAGTAGGAGCTGTAGGGGGTATGGGCTAGGGGCTGCAGAGGGAGCAGGGGGTAGGGGCTGCAGAGGGAGCAGGGAGTTTGGGGCTGCAGAGGGAGCAGGGAGGTTGGGGCTGCAGAGGGAGCAGGGAGGTTGGGGCTGCAGAGGGAGCAGGGAGGTTGGGGCTGCAGAGGGAGCAGGGAGGTTGGGGCTGCAGAGGGAGCAGGGAGGTTGGGGCTGCAGTGGTTGCAGGGGTTAGGAGCTGCAGAGGGAGGTGGGAGGTAGGGACTGTAGGGGGTATGGGCTGCAGTGGGTAGGAGCTGCAAGGGTTATGGGCTGCAGTGGGATGTAGGGGATGCAGTGGGAGCAGGGGTGGTGGGGGCTGCAGAGGGAGCAGTGGGGTTGGGGCTGCAGAGGGAGCAGGGGATGCAGGGGGGTAGGGGCTGCAGAGGGAGCAGGGGGTAGGGGCTGCAGAGGGAGCAGGGGGTAGGGGCTGCAGAGGGAGCAGAGGGGTAGGGGCTGCAGAGGGAGCAGGGGATGCAGTGGGAGCCGGGGGGGGTAGGGGATGCAGTGGGGGTAGGGGCTGCAGAGGGAGTAGGGAATGCAGTGGGTGCAGGGGCTGCAGAGGAGGTAAGGGCTGCAAAGGGAGCAGGGGGTAGGGGCTGCAGATGGAGCAGGGGATGCAGTGGGGTAGGGGATGCAGTGGGAGCAGGGGGGTAGGGGCTGCAGATGGAGCAGGGGGGTAGGGGCTGCAGAGGGAGCAGGGGGTAGGGGCTGCAGAGAGAGCAGGGAATGCAGTGGGAGCAGGGGGGGTAGGGGCTGCAGTGGGGGGGGGGAAGGGGATGCAGTGGGAGCGGGGGGGTAGGGGATGCAGTGGGAGCAAGAGGGGGTAGGGGATGCAGTGGGAGCAAGGGGGGGGGGGTAGGGGATGCAGTGGGAGCAAGGGGGGGGGTAGGGGATGCAGTGGGAGCAAGGGAGGGGCAGGGGCTCCCAAAACCCTCCCAAACCTTACCTCTCTGGTGGTCCTCTTCTGAAGGAACCTCACAATGCTGACATGCTGCCTGTAAGTCTGCTCAGGGCAGCTCCGCATAGCTCACTGTGACTGGTGATGTCACTTCCTGCAAAACAAGCCGCACGGAGCTGCCCTGAGCAGTGTTACAGGCAACTCAGTGAGGCTGTGTTTGGAGACAGGCACACTGAGGGGCAGCCTAGTGGGGTCTTTGGGAGGGCCCTATAGCTGTCCCTCAGTGTGCCCTGCACGGAGGACATGATTAGTAGCAGCAGGGGCCCGCGGACGGCTGTGCGGGCCCCTTGCTGAGTGCAGGCTGGCTGGGGAGATTGTTTAACTCCCCAGCTCAGCCATTACTTACTGCAGCAGTATGTGGGGCTCGGGGCCCCCCAGGACCGCCGGGCCCATGACAACTGTTATGGTTGTCATGCCCTGATGGCGGCCCTGTGGGCCAATATTAGTGGAGGACATTGCAGTTTGACATGCTATCTCCTGCCAAACTAAAGAGTCCTTACATGCAACATCATTTAAATGGACACACCACTGCCCAAATAAAAGAAAATACATGTTTAGTAAATATACCCCCAATGAAAACATGTGTGCATTTAATTATGATTTTTTTTTTATTGGGGTATATTTAAAAACAGCTTGCAAAAGCTGTAGATCCCTTGTTTGTGCAAGCTCTCCCCTTTTTCCTTCCAAACCTACCGATGGCTGTCCAATCACAGACTTCCCAATGCAGCTTAATGAGAAGTCTTTGCAAGGCAGGTGCTGTGGACATTTGCTGTCTCTTGAGTATAGCGCAACTGAGCTAAACAAACCAGGAAGTAACAGGATTGGTTATCTGATTGACATCCATGGGGGTGTAACACGGTTAATTTATAAAGGAGCGAATTTCTAGTAAAATTTTCTAATTTTTGTAAAATAAAAAAGAGGCCCCATTCTTCACGAAGAAAACGTGCTCTAGTTGTTTGGAGTGTTCCTTTAAACACACACTAAAAAATATTTTTTTTAAATGGTACAGTGGCAAACTAATCAATAATTAGCAGATTTTAAGCCAATATAATTGAGTCTGAAAAACAGTTTTAAAAAATAAATAAATGCTGGCCTAGATTTCAGTTGTTAATTTGCAACATCTCATCTTACTACTTAGTGAATAGACCCTTTGGTTTTGTAAGTAGAAAACCACAATAAACAATACCAGTCACTGAAAAACACTATTTAAATATTCAGTAGAAATCAAGAAATATATATCTGCTCAAACAGAAAGAATAATGCTTGTAGATAGTCCATGGGCCACCAAAAAAAACACACTGTGTGATATGAAAGATTCTGACAGATTAAGACAGGGGGGCAGTATCCATAAACATACATCTATGGGCTTTCTTTGTGATAAAGGACAAAGAAAAAGATTTTCAGCTAAAATAAACAAGAGCTGAGCTCAACCAGCTCAGCATGATCTTTCTTCCAGAGATTGCCGGAAGCCCAAAATGTTACCTGCTTCCCCGTGAGACAATACCTTCAAGTATGACTTATCATACACCATGTCAATGTCATGTGAAGGAGGAATATTTTTGTCTTCCTCCTTATACCGTTGTAGAGATTCATTTGTTAGTTGTAAGTCTTGTTTATATAACTTTGTGGTTAAAAAAAATATTACGGAAAAAACATGATTGTTTCTATATATGCTAAAGAGAACATTGAAATGGGGCACGGCTGGGTGGCAGATCGAACGGAAGCGAGTAGCACGCAAAAAAAATTCACATGCAATAAAACAAAAAGATGTAGCCGCACATTTTATACATACTGTATCCTTGCTTAGCTATTATAGGTATATGTTGTAACATATAGTGATATAGGCTTAACCAAGACTCAATTCTATCAAATTCAGCCTTTCACATATCTGTACTGCTGCTACTGATCCAAAAAAAAGTGGAAACCGTAAGAAACCTAAATAACTGTCATTTTCAATTTTAAAACATTCTATACTCCAAACTAGACATGTGATATCTCCCTTGAGCAACAAGCTGTTATATAACATACTAATGATGTATTATATAGTTGAATAAGCTGTTTTTAAAAAAAAAAAACATGCAGATAAATCCATAAAACAACCTCCTTAGGCAGATAGTTCTGTATCTTTATTTTTCTTACTGTAAATAAACTTTTCCTTTGCTGTAAGTGAAATCTTCTATCTTCAAATCTAAATGGGCGATTGTCATTTAGATAGTCCCATTAATTTCAACTGAAAACCATAGAGCTGCAAAACACATACGCAATAGACTGAGAAGCAGGGATTTATTTAATAAAAAAAAAAAAAATAGATGACATTTCTTGCGTAACTTCAATGGAACCACAGACTGTGAAGAGATTTGTGGGATGCAAACAACACCTGCACTGAAAGCAATGATAGGGTAATGAGTGGCTGGGTGGTCGCAGTCATCTCCTGGTTGAAAAGGACCTCAGCAAAGATAAGAGCCAAAACGTTTGCTGCCCAAAAAGGATACTAAGTGTTTATTTCTTAATTTCTTGAACTTTGACTAGATCTACATACTTTAGAGTCCTTTAAATAGCTATCGCATGTGCGGAGTTATTGACTTTGTTGGTGCTGAATAAATAAACATGTAGCAATTTTACCGTGCTGTATAACATGTACAGTTCTTCTCTTGATTATAAAAAACATTTACACAACTGGGATAATACTGATCGTTTCTCTGAGACATTTCATTTGCAGATTGAAATTCCATGTACACTAAAAACATTCATGTGTGAAGCTGGCAAATTACCTTGATATAAAAAAAAAAAAAAGAGAAGAGAAGAGAAGCAAGATTTCTATCCTGATGTTCAGACTTCTACGATAATGCATTTTCTCTGCGAGAATCGAGGTTTAGCTGTGAATGTGGGCAGCTCATTAAGTCCCCAGAGAGATTTTCAGTTTCCAAAAACTAACAGAGCGGTATGAAATTGGAATGTGTATGTTTATATGGCTTTAGCAGACATCGGACAATGCAGATAAAGGAACAGCGCACACATACAAATACAGTTTTACATTCTATAAGGCTACTTTAAATCACCTATCTCAGCAAACAAGTTCCACCATACGGCCATATTGTGTTAAGCCCTTCACTACTGTTATAAGAGCAATGTAAATATATATAATGCAATTCTGTTGTCATTTTTTGAATACATTTTTTTATTGAGGTAAGGAGAAAGACATTGCATGCATGACAATATGCAAGACACAATGTGCGTTAATTCCATACTAGGTCACAGTCATTTGACAATACCTAATTTTTTGTATAATATGAGCCAGTAAAAGAAACATGTAAGAGTAAAACAATAAAACGAGTAGTCTAGTAGCGGCAAATATAAGAATAGCAGTTCCGGTCAGTAGCAGAATGGACCCTCACAAACTACTTTTATTCCCCCTATTGGCTGTCTCTATTACAGTAATGTGTTCTTATCCTTGTTTTTTCATGTGGTTTATGTGGTGCTCTGAAACGGGAGGACGACACATGCTCCACGTGAGGGTGCAGGGATTTTTGTATAGTGGCAGGGTTTTTTGTGAATTGGGGCAGGGGTTTTGTACAGGGGTCTTGTAGAGGTTGGCAGGGGTTCTTGTAGAGGAGGGACAGGGGTTTTTGTAGTGGGTGAACAGGGGATTTTGTAGAGGGAGGCAGGGTTTTTTGTATAGGGGTAGGGCTTTTTTGTGTGCCCACCGCTATGTGTTTTTCACCCCGAAAAACAGGGGCTGCAATTCAGGGGCCCATCGGATGGCCCATGCTGTTAGGCCCCCTGTGATGACATCAGAGCTGGGAGGAAGTGACTTCCCCTGTCACTCATACCAACTTACACAGAGCACCACGCGGGAGGAAGGAGAGGAGGGAGTAAGAGTAGGAACTCTGACTCCCATTAGCCTGAGTCACCACTGGACCCCAGGGAGGTCACCCTCCTGCTTCTAAAAGGTAGGAAACAGGAGGGTGAAAAAAGTGTTAGTTTGTGTGTCTGCATTTGTTTGCCCGTGTGCGTTTGTGTGTTTGTGTATCAGCATGTTTTTCCGTGTATGTATCTGAATGTGTTTTATGGTGTGTACCTGCATGTATGTCAGTGTATACATGGGTGTGTCTGTGTAACTGTCACCCCACCACACACACTGTCAGCCTCCTTCACCCTGCCACACTCACCCCCACTCCACAGATATATCTCAAAGAACTAAAACTTCCTTGAAGAAAGTTTTGCATCCATCCTTTCCTGACTGCTCGTATGCACTGTCACATGCCTGCAAACATATGAACTTCACATTTCTTCACTACGGAACCCATCAAAACACAAACTGTCCTTCTAGAAACCGCATTTACTGGTGTCTACTAATACCCTGACTTGTTGGGTCAAATGGATTATGCTTCTGGCTGGTATTGATACTTCACTATTTTCACCTCACTTGGTTCGAGGGGCAGTGGCCTCTAAGGCCTCCTCGATTGGTTGCCGCCTAGAGGACATTTTGAAAGTGGCCAATTGGTCTTCTGAGTCGACCTTCCATTACTTTTATTTTAGACCTATTCAACACTTTGCAGGGACTGTAGTTTCCCAGCTTTAAACCAGCATAATAGGAGCCTCCGTGTCTTGTTAAGATTCACAGATTTTACTATTAACATGAGGTAAAGTCATGATTTTATTAACGACACGGAGGCGAATATTATCCCTCCCTCCCACTCGAGGATTGAGTGGCTTTGGGTAAGTTGACTTCACGGTAAGTCTTAGAGTATAGTATTATCCAATTTCTAAGTGTGTACAGTTCAGTTGAGACTACTCCTAATTAATATCATACATTTATACTTGATGACCGATAGTATGATTTATGCATTCATCCCGTTTTATACTCAGATATTACCATATTTCTCCTGTCTATTCCAGCTCGATTTGACATTGCACCTTTACTGGCATACTCTTCTTGTTCGTGTTCCCCTGTTCTGTGAGACGTTTGTCCTTGTTCGGGATCGCAAGAAAGAGGAAGTAGATTACGCATCATTCCCTATTATGCTAGAGAGCAGAAGCTGATTGGTTGTTGCTGTTGCTGGGAAGATATACCTCTCATGCTATTATTGTTATCATACCATTGGAATGTTATATTTTTCTTTGCTGCTGAAGGAAATAAAGAAAGAGTGCAGCTCAATAGGAGCCTCTGTGTCTTAATAAAATTCAGAATTTCTTATTCCTGCTCTATTAATAGCCTGCCAGACCTTGCGAGAGCCTCCTGTTTGTGATTCAAACTGAATTTACAACAGAAGATAAACACTTCTAAAATAAGTTAACATCTGATTGAACATTATACCCATTTTATTCATGCAGGCTGTGTCAGTCTTCCCACCCCACCCTTCCTCCCTGCCCCGCCTTCTAAATACACACACACACATTCACTGACAGATACGCCTACACTAGCTAACAGACATACACACTCACTAACAGACACACACTAACAGACACACACACTCACTAACATACACACACTAACAGACACACACAGTCACACTAACAGACACACACACACACACACACACTCACACACTAACAGACACACACACTCATTAACAGACACACTCACTAAAAGACACACTCACTAACAGACACACACACTAACAGACACACACACTCACACTAACAGACACACACACACTCACTCACTCACAGACACACACACACTCACTCACTAACAGACACACATACACATACACACACTAACAGACACACACTCACTAACAGACACACACTCACTCACTAACAGACACACACATTCACTCACATTAACACACTCACTTTTTTTTTAATTTAACCCCCCCAGCCTCCTTACCTTTGGGAATGCTGGGGGTGGGTTCTCCCTCTCCCTGGGGTCTAGTGGGGCTGCTGGGCGGTCGGTTGGGTGGTGCTGGCGGGGGAGCACTTTCCCCAAGTGCTTTGCTCAGCTCCTGAGCGCGCCGCAGAGTGATGCCGGGAGCCGCAATATGACGTCATATTCCGGCTCCCGGCATCACTCTGCGGTGCGCGAGGGAGCTGAGCAGACAGCTCAGGGGAAAGTGCTCCCTCGCCAGCGCCGCCCGCCCGGCTTGTCAGTTAGCCGCAAGGCTAACAAGAAATTTGCCCTGGGCATTTGGGAACGGGTTTTTTTGCCGCCCCCTGGAAAGTGCCGCCCAAGGCAAATGCCTTGTTTGCCTCGCGGCTAATACATCCCTGAGCTTGGGCTGCATTATTAGAAACAAAAGTGATTTATCTCTAAAATGGCATATAATTGAGCAGTGAGACATTAAAGACATGATCTATACCAGGGATAGGCATCCTTCGGCCCTCCAGATGTTGTGGACTACACCTCCCTTGATGTAGTCCTCGAAGGTTGCCTACCCCTAATCTATACACTAAAACTTCTTCATTTTGCTAAAGGTTTTATTGTTGCCTATAGTGTTCCTTTAATAAAGGAAACTATCCATGCGATGTGCATTGACTACATTTTGCGATTGTCACGGTGTAGTTCCTTTCTTAGTGGTTTCTGTGCTGGATATGCACAAAAACGATGTCAAAAGAAACAATTATCGCACTTACATGCATCGGGTCACATAGACAGCAATAAGCTGGTGATTATAGCATTTGATATAGCACTTTTAAGTTGGTTCTATTTTTTTTTTGAGAACCTGTAAAAGGGAGAGTGGGGGGTAACTGATCCTAATGTCAAGTTGTAAGGTCACAGAATTGCTCATTTATATATATATAGTTGCAGAATTACAGAAACCACAGTTATACATTTTATGTTGGGTTGTGGTGGTGGAGTTTGCTTCACTATGTTTCCTGCGAAGCTCCATCAAGTGTCTCCGCAAATGTTCCGACCCTCCATTTTTATTCCTTAATTTCTATTGATTGTTTCTCCTGTTATTGTCACAGCCACAAAATATTGTGCTGGTCAGCGTTGTCTGAAAGGAATTACATCAAAGTGATTCCTTGTGGGGCTTGGGAAGTTTTGGCCTGTTGGCGGCTGATGGCACTGACCTAACCATAGAGCTAGCTTGGATTAAATGACTGGTGGTACCCTGCCTGCAGGCCATCAGACTTGCAAATGGAGACCTTGATATGGTAGGATTCACAAGCTAACCTGTTAAAATCTGTAGAGATTATCAGACCCAAAAGGTGATACAACCATCTCTACTTGAGTAGTTTAATGATCCTATATGTGGCATGGTGATTACAAGCATTTTAGGATGATTTTGAAACATCAGTTTCAAGTCCTTTAATAACTGTTGTGAGTTATCAATGGGTTAATACTTTGAAGAGTCTCTGGATCAACTCATTTAGACCAATTTATCCTGATTTATTATACATATGCATGCAGTCTTGGCTATATCCCAGGATAAGAAACGCAATGATAAATCTATTGTAATATTGTATGCATGAGAGCATTTTATTATTTTGTTTAATGCCCATCTACTAAATGGGAAAGGAATATAATTAAAAGTTTTTTACTTTTTTTATTGTCAACATAGGCTTAATTAATTATTTCGGGTGAAGTATATCATATCTAAGAGACGTTGCTTCTAGTATATGTTGTAAGTAAATGATAATACACCTAAAAGTTGGAAAATCAAGGGACACAGCTGGAAAAGGAAAAAGAATCTTTAAAGCCAACATGAAGGTTACCGCAGACAAAGGATGAAAAGAAAGGGCACAATTAACATAGTGTGCTACAATAACGTGGACTTGATATCCTGGAACATTAGTCATAAATGACATATCCGGGAAAAAAAATGACGTAAGACTTATCTTTAAAAAAAAAAAAATCACTAGAACTTTTAATATTTATAACGTGCTAGAATATTCTGCAGCTCAGAACAGTAAGTAAATTATGATTTTCATTCCATTTCCTAAAAAGACAGGAGACTAGTAGACTTACAAGGAAAAGTGTGTATAAGAATAGATCGGAGAGAAGTACTGTACCGAGTGTTAATGGCTTGAGTTTCAATGGAGGACAGACCGAGGTCTATGTAACAATTTTTGTTTGTAGTTTTTTTCTAGGTTGTTAAGTAGAATTATGAAGATTAAAGGAATACTTCAGGCACCATAACAACTTCATCATAGTGAAATTGATATGGTGCCAGGTTGTCCCTGAGATTGACTTACCTTCAGGGGTTAAACTGTTGACCCCAGAATCTTCTGCCCACCCTAGCCAGATATGCCCCCAAACTTCCATTTGAGTCTGAGGCTTCAGTCAGGAAGCATTGTGCATGGGTGGAGTCTGAGAGTGTCAAATGAAATCTTTCTCACTTGGTATTGTGATCTTTCTCACTTGGTTTTGTGAATTGGAAGCTTTTGGCAGTGTCCTTCATGGTTCAAGCCTTAAACTCAAATGGAAATTCAGGGGTAGAGCTTACCACCACTGGACTAAAGACTTGGGGTTAAGACGTTAGTTATTGGCTTAACCCCTAAATTGGCTTACCCCCCTAAACCCTGACAGGCATAAGTTTATCCTAGCTATCAGATAGGGCCAGGGACTAATGAAAGTATTTAGAAAATTGGGCAGACTAGATGGGCCGAATGGTTCTTATCACATTCTATGTTTCTATAGGTACGCCAGCGTCAGGAACCTCATTGCACCATAACAACTTTTACATTTATCAAGAGATTAAGAATTAAGAGTGAGAATTGAACAATGAGTGATGTGTGAGGAAAGCAGAGTGCAAAGAAGATAATCAAACGCAGCAAATCACAGATTGTAGAAAACAAAACATGGTATTAGTATCAGAAAGCCATGTTGACAGACTAGTGGTTTTAAGGGTGAAATACAAGCTGCCACTTAAAGATGAAAGTGACAGGATTTTGACTGAATGTAAAGAGTGAGTCAGTGAGTCTGTAGGCAGAGTTGACGATAGAGACAATGGACAAACAGGGTTTTTGTTTGAAGGAGGAAAAGAAAAAACTCTGAGTGGGAGAGATTGAGCATCTAGACATTGGTAACAGAGTCGAGGAGGGAAGGCTAGAGATGAAGAAAGAGAAGTAGATTGAAGTGCAATCAGTATATTTTACTGTGTATACTGTGTACTTGAAATCAAAGGAAGAAATGATTGTGAAGATAATTTGTAGAGTGAAAACCTAAAGGAAAATCAATCAATAGGGGCTACCTCAACTGGAACACTGCGAACACCTGAAGCATTTTACCTTGTGTTAGTGTTTATGTGTGGAGAGGGTGTCCTCTCTTTTTTCATTTTACAAAAAGTGCAGATTTCAATAGAAATTGGCCATTTTATTAATTAACATTGTTACACCCCTGGCTGTCAATCAGAAACTGAACTTGTTACTTCCTGGTTTGTTTAGCTCAATGGAGTTCCTAGAGGAAGAGTGGAGTCAGCTCTGGCGAGAAACAGGGGACACTAATGGAGATGTGCTGTTAACACAGACAGACCCAAAGTTGAGCAATAGAGATGTCCCGAATAGTTCGCTGGCCAATAGTTCCTGGCGAACATAGCTTGTTCGCGTTCGCCACGGCGGGCGAACATATGCGATGTTCGGTCCGCCCCCTATTCGTCATCATTGAGTAAACTTTGACCCTGTACCTCACAGTCAGCAGACACATTCCAGCCAATCAGCAGCAGACCCTCCCACCTCCTGGACAGCATCCATTTTAGATTCATTCGGAAGCTGCATTCTTTTTTTTTTTGTATTTTTTTTTTAGACAGAAGTGTGTTTCATTTGAGCATGCTAGGCTGAAAGTGCGTATATCATGGCTAGTTGCACTTAGGGTATGAGTATATAGCAGTACATTGTTGTGAAAGATGGCTGTCATGTTTAGGGTGTAGCTTGCACGTTATCAACTGTGTATTTATATCAGCAGCTCCACCACTAGTTATAAATCAAGTGTGAGTCGCCCCATGAGATGAGACTAGTGAATAACATAATACTTGAACGGTTAAGGTAAAGGCATGTAAGGAACTACGACAATAAACTCTTTAGGAGGTGAAATAATGACATGTTTAAACGCTTGCTACTTTACGATTAGTTAATGTGTAGTGATATCCCGAACGGTTCGCTGGCGAATAGTTCTTGGCAAACATAGCATGTTTGCGTTCGCCACGGATGGTGAACATATGCGATGTTCGGTCCGCCCCCTATTCGTTATCATTGAGTAAACTTTGACCCTGGACCTCACAGTCAGCAGACACATTCCAGCCAATCAGCAGCAGACCCTTCCTCCCAGACCGTCCCACCTCCTAGACAGCATACAATTTAGATTAATTCTGAAGCTGCATTAATTTTTTTTTGTGTGTTTATTGTACATTATCCTACATAGCCAGTAACCTGTGTTTATTATACATTATCCCCCATAGCCAGTAACCTGTGTTTATTATACATTATCCCCCCATAGCCAGTAACCTGTATTTGGGGGGGGGACCTAATGTCCTCGCCCCTGAGCGGTGGGTGGGGGCCCTAAACAAAAGTAAAGGGGGAGGACCTAATGTCCTCCCCCCTGGCCCCCACCCCTGAGCGGTGGGTGGGGGCCGTAAACACAAATTGAGGGGGGGACCTAATGTCCTCCACCCTGTCCCTGACTCCTGAGCGGTGGGTGGGGGCCCTAAACACAAATTGAGGGGGGGACCTAATGTCCTCCCCCCTGGCCCCCACCCCTGAGCGGTGGGTGGGGGCCCTAAACACAAATTGGGGGGAACATAATGTCCTCCCCCTGGCCCCCACCCCTGAGCAGTGGGTGGGTGCCCTAAACAAAAGTAAGGGGGGGAGGACCTAATTTCCTCCCCCCGGCCCCCACCCCTGAGCGGTGGGTGGGGGCCCTAAACACAAATTGGGGGGGATCTAATGTCTTTCCCCCTGGCCCCCACCCCTGAGCGGCAGGTGGGGGCCCTAAATACCAAAAAGGGGGGTCTATTGTCCTCCCCCCAGCCCCCACCCCTGAGTGGCGGGTGGGGGCCCTAAACAAAATGTCCCCCCAGGTGACTAGGGGTCCCCAAACCCCTAGTCACCCCCTACCCCCCCAAAAAAAAGTATCCCCCTACCTACCCCCCTCACCCTAAAAATAATGAGAGGGGGACCTTTAACTAAGAACCTGTAAAGAAAAAGAACTTACCATTCAATGTTTTCTTTCTTCTAAAATCTTCTTTTTTCAGGCCCAAAAAATGGCAAATAAAAAACCATAATAACCGACGCAATAAAAAAAAAAAAAAATGAGCGCACAAAAAAATAATCCATCTTCACCCATGGAGGGCTCCGTACAGACTGAGCTCTGCAGGGCGGGGGAAGGCTTATAAAGCCTTCCCCGGTCCTGCAATTAGGCTCAGAGCACTCTGATTGGTGGATTTAAGCCATCCAATCAGAGTGCTCTGACAGGTAAATGAAGAGACTGACAGGTAAGTCTCTACATTTACCTGTCACAGCACTCTGATTGGTTGGTTTGAAATCCACCAATCAGAGTGCTCTGTGTCATTGTACACAGCGTGGGAAAGTTCTGTGGAATTTTCCCATGCTGTGGAATTTGACTCATAACTCTCTGATTAGTTACTTAATCCACCAGAGTGTTACATTAGGTCCCCCCACTCCCCTTATTCTTGTTTAGGGCCCCCACCCACCGTTCAGGTGGGTGGGGGCCCATCACTGTTGTGGCCAGAAAGAGTCCCTGTGGGTTTTAAAATTTGCCTGCCTATTGAAGTCCATGGCGGTTCGCCGGGTTCGCCCGTTCGCGAACATTTGCGGAAGTTCGCGTTCGCTGTTTGCGAACGGAAAATTTCATGTTCGCGACATCACTATTAATGTGCAGAGAGCAGTTCATGTGATCAAAGGCATGGTGTGGAGGATCGGCTATAGTGGGACATGCTTGGCAGGCTGCTGTTTACTGCTTGTGCTCATCCGATCCCTTCTGTGCACCAGGTGCAGACCCTGGGAGTCCCTGATACCTGGAACAACAAATGGCAAGTCTCTGGCTGAGTGCCGGGTTCGCGGCTTGAGGTGGTGGAAGCTTGTTTTGTCGGGTGGTCGGATCTGTCCCGGTGGTGCTTCACGTCTGGTGCGGGGTTGTGGTGGCTTAAGGTGGAGGCGAGTGCTTGACGTGGGGCAGGCTCTGCATTTCTGTTTGTGCCTCCGGTCCCGTCTTCGACGTCTTTTGCGTTGGTGGATTTTAATGGGGACTGCTTCGCTTAGCTGTGGTGGAGCTTGTTGGGGCTGTGGTGGAGCTTGTTGGGGCTTCCTGCTTGTCATTTGCTTCCAAAATTGATTAAAGAGTCTGTCCAGCTTAGACTCAATATCCTGCCATGCTTTGCTGGTACCAGGAGGACACGCGGCTGCTGCCATATTGGGAGAGTCGCAGATGAGTATGTCAGCCTGGGCGGCTGTGCTCTGTGCGTCCATTAGCTCCAGACAGCCTCTCAGGGGTGGACCGGGATAACACCCACCGGTCCGAGGGGGGGGTAACGGAGCTCCTGCCGGGAAGTAGCTGTTCCTGGGCATCCCAGGATCGGGAGATCGACCACCTCTCCCGCCCGGTGAGCACCAGGCCACACTTGCCACGCGGAGGTAAGTAAGACTCTGTCGAGTTGCTGACCACTATTAAGCATGTCGGGTCGGTCAGGTAGGAGCAACATTGCTGGGTCATCCCCTTCTGGGGTGAAATTTGCTTGCTGATAGCTGCTTAAAGTGAGATATTGAGGGAGCTCACACGAAGTGCGTCTTTCCTCCATGACAGCTAGGCCCCGCCCCCCGGAAGCTGCATTCTTAGTGAGAGGAGGGACAGTGTAGCTGCTGCTGATTTAATAGGGAAATCGATAGCTAGGCTAGTGTATTCAATGTCCACTACAGTCCTGAAGGACTCATCTGATCTCTGCTGTAAGGACAGCACCCCAAAAAGCCCTTATTAGGGCTAGAACATCAGTCTGCTTTTTTTTTCCTGTGTAATCTAATTGCAGTTGCCTGCCTGCCAGCATGTGTGTCAGGCTCACAGCGTATACTGTGCCCACTTGCTCAGTGCCACCACTCATATCTGGTGTCACAATAGCTTGCATTTAAAAAACAACAACACTTTTTTGACTGTAATATAATAGAAGTCAGTTTCTTTCAAACGTGTGCGTTTCAGGGCCTGCCAGGGCACAGTGTTACCAGTGCAACTCATATCTGGTGTAACAGTAGTGTACATTTAAAAATAAAATAAAAAATTTTGACTGTAATAGATTGAATAGCAGTTAGTTGTCTGCAAGCGTGTGTGTCAGGCCTACAGCGTCTACTCTGCCAACTTCTGCCAATGCACAGTGCCACTCATATCTGTTGTCACAGTAGCTTGCACGCATAGTACCACTAATCGAAAAAAAAATGACAGGCAGAAGCAGGCCACCCCGCAGGGGCCGTCGTGGTCGTGGTGCTGTGATTCCCTTTGGCCCTAGAATAATGCCCAGTGTTCAGCGGCCACGTACCCTGAACTCGAAAAGTTCTGAGGACATAGTTGACTGGCTAACACAGGACACCCAATCTTCTACAGCTTCCGCTCGGAACCTTGACGCACCATCCTCCTCCAGCTTAGCTTCGGGCACCTCTCAAGTTACCACTCGCCCGGTTGCCGCCACCACCAACACTAGCACCAAAGCCAATTCACTTGATCTGTCAGAGGAGTTATTTACACATCAGTTGGAAGAAATGAGTGATGCGCAACCATTATTGCCAGAGGATGTAGATAACAGGGATATGTCTCAGTCAGGCAGCATTACACACATGGACATACGGTGTGATGATGATGATGTTGTACCCACTGCTGCTTCCTTTGCTGAGTTGTCAGATGCAAGTGAAGCGGTTCATGATGACGATGCGTCCGTGGATGTCACGTGGGTGTCTGCTAGAAGAAGAAGAACAGGGGGGAAAGTTCAGATGGGGAGACAGAGAGGAGGAGGAGACGAGTTGGGAACAGGGGGAGGTCGTCGCAAGGAGCTAGTGGCACAGTCAGACAGCATGCATCGGCACCTGGGGTCAGCTAGACAGCACCCCAATCAACGCATGCTGTTGCCACCACCAGAATGCTGTCATTGCAGTGTGGCATTTTTTTGTGTGTCTGCCTCTGACAACAGCGATGCCATTTGCAACCTGTGCCAAAAGAAACTGAGTCATGGGAAGTCCAACACACACCTAGGTGCATCTGCTTTGCGAAGGCACATGATCACACATCACAAACACCTATGGGATTAACACATGAGTACAAGCAGCACACAAACTCAAAGCCGCCATCCTCCTCCTGGTCCAGCATCTTCAGCCACGTCAACCACTGCTGTCCTCCTTGCCCCCTCTCAACCATCCGCCACTTCGTCTCTCGCCTTGAGCAGTTCCTGCTCATCTGCCCACAGTCAGGTGTCTGTCAAGGACATGTTTGAGCGTAAGAAGCCAATGATACAAAGTCACCCCCTTTCCCGGCATCTGACAGCTGGCTTGTCTGAACTCTTAGCCCGCCAGCTTTTACCATACAAGCTGGTGGAGTCTGAGGCGTTCCACAAATTTGTAGCTATTGGGACACCGCAGTGGAAGGTACCCGGCCGAAATTTCTTTGCACAAAAGGCAATCCCCAACTGGTACTTGATTGTGCAAAAGGAAGTAATGGCATGTCTGGCACACAGTGTTGGGGCAAGGGTCCATCTGACCACTGATACCTGGTCTGCAAAGCATGGTCAGGGCAGGTATATCACCTACACTGCGCATTGGGTAAACCTGCTGATGGCTGCCAAGCATGGAATGCATGGCTCTGCAGAGGAGTTGGTGACACCACCACGACTTGCAGGCAGGCCTGCTGTCACCTCCTCTACTCCTCCTACTCCATCCTCTTCCATAACCTCCTCGGCTGAGTCCTCTTCTACTGCTGCGTCTTGCTCCACATCAACGGCACCCCCCCCCCAGCTCCCCAGGTACTATTCCACATCCTGGATACGGCCGTGTCACGCCTTCTTGGGCTTGACTTGCCTAAAAGCAAGAGTCACACTGGACCAGCACTCCTGTCCGCCCTGAACGCACAGGTGGATCAGTGGCTGACTCCACACCAACTGGAGATCGGCAAAGTGGTTTGTGACAACGGAAGAAATTTGTTGGCGGCATTGAATTTGGGCAAGTTGACACATGTGCCGTGCATGGCACATGTGTGTAATCTGATCGTACAACGCTTTGTGCATAAGTACCCAGTGTGGCTTTGAGGAGGAGGAGGAAGACCAACCACAACAGGCATCCCAGGGTACTCGTTGTCACCTATCTGGTACCTGTGGTGTTGTACATGGCTGGGGGGAAGAACATACCTTTAGTGAGATCACTGAAGACGAGGAATGGGACATGAGTAGCTCGGCATCCAACTTTGTGCAAATTGGGTCTTTCATGCAGTCGTGCCTATTGAGGGACCCTCGTATAAAAAGGCTGAAGGAGAACGACCTGTACTGGGTGTCCATGCTACTAGACCCCCGGTATAAGCAGAAAGTGCCTGAAATGTTACCGAATTACCACAAGTCGGAAATGATGCAGCAGTTCCAAACAAAATTAAAAAGTATGCTTTACACAGCGTATAAGGGTGATGTCACAGCACAATGGGAATCTAACAGGGGAAGAGGTGAGAGTAATCCTCCTCCCACGACCACACCGGCAAGGACAGGACGCTCTACAGACGTATTGTTGATGGAGGACATGCGGAGCTTTTTAAGTCCTATGCATCGCCACAGCCCTTCGTGGTCCACCCTCAGAGAACGACTCAACCGACAGGTAGCAGACTACCTCGCCTTAACTGCAGATATCGACACTCTGAGGAGCGATGAACCCCTTGACTACTGGGTGTGCAGGCTTGACTTGTGGCCTGAGCTATACCAATTTGCGATAGAACTTCTGGCCTGCCCCGCTTCAAGTGTCCTGTCAGAAAGAACCTTCAGTGCAGCAGGAGGTATTGTCACTGAGAAGAGAAGTCGCCTAGGTCAAAAAAGTCTAGATTACCTCACCTTTATTAAGATGAATGAGGGATGGATCCCGAAGGGACTGACAGCGGGCGATACATTCGACTAAAAAAGGCCTAATGAGGGGGTCGTAACAGGGAGGCAACGCAGAGAGAGGAGTCTGAAGAAGAGGAGTCAGAGGAGGAAGGCGGCTTTGAGGAGGTGGAAGACCAAACACAGCAGGCGTCCCAGGGGGCTTGTTGTCACCTTTCGGGGACCCTTTGTACGTGGCTGGGTGGAGGAAGAGACCTTCAATGACATCAGTGAGGACAAGGAACGGGACATGGCTAGCTTGGTATCCAACCTTGTGCAAATGGGGAGTTTGCGGTTGTGCAAATGGACTGTTTGCGGTTGTTTGCGGTGCGTTAAACGGTGCGTTAAACGGGGAGTTTGGTCTGTCACTGTGAAGCGGGCGTAACCCTTACACTACCTGATCGATACAACATCATACCTGATGTTTTAAAGCACATTATTCCAATTAATTTAGGAATGTTAGGTGATTTATACCCTTTATCGATTAAAATCAGACTCTGCATCAACTATGTGATTTTCCATGGGAGTTTTCACAACTCACAGCCTCGAGAATGGTAGCGCAGAATGGGAGTGGTATTTCTACAGCACGTGGGGACTCTACCTTTTAGAAATCAATGACCTCAGTGAATTGCCTCATTAGACCCCAGTAGGCCTCCTAAAGTAACATTCTAGGTGGAATTACATTTCCATTTTACTTCTCTTAGCCCAAAACATACAGCTAGGTTACTAACTGACCAAAATGTTCAATGAAGTTCTCCTGACAAGCATGATAGGAATTACAGTCCATTGCATTGTTCCTGGACGTAGAATGCAACATCTGAATGGCTTCATTAGTCTGACAAATAGCTCGAAATAAAGGCATTCAAATGATTGCATCAGAGCTATTGTCTCGATTTCATAGCTTTTGGTGATTTAGAACATTTCTGATTGTTGACAATAATTTAAGAAGAAATACATTACTTTATAAAATATTAAACTGCGACTTTTCCCGAAGTCTAGCTCCCTTTTATTCTCGATGAAATTGTTCTGCTAATTATTTTCCTGTGATTCTTTTTACGATCTCAGTAATAGAATTTTTAAGAACTACTCAAGAGGTTTGCTGTGAGAGATCATACTTTCCTTCAATAAAGACATTCCATTTTATATTGTTATACAGTTTTCTTACAAATTACTTGTACTGTGCCACAAATCAGTTGCTGGGAGTGTGAAGAGAATAATTGTTCTGTTTCAGTATTAACTCTTCGAGTTTCAGAATGCTGTACATACGACTGCTTTGTTTGAAGCTCAGCGCTCACGATGGTAAACAATGATATCATGATTATATGCGTGGCTGCTTAGAAGCCCCACAGGCAGAATAGTCCAGTGGACAATAATCTGCATTGGCACTATTTTTCCTAACAGTGCTACCGTTTGCTCATTACTCTCAGAAGTAGGGTAAGGGAGTTTTGTAAGACTCTCTAAGTACCCCAGTTCCATGTCATCGTCTTCTTACTTCTCTACTCGAACTCTAGACTATTAACTATGATGCTTAGTCAGCTGACGGAAGCATTCTAAATGACCATTTGGAGAGGTGACATGACATGATGCTTTAAGAACCTTTTTTGAAGAGCTACTGTACAGAATTTCATGTTCAGCAAAATGACTCAGTTAACACACTCGCACATATTTTTGGGGAGGAGCAGAAATGCACAATAAAGTCTGAAACTTGATGCCTACGTGTGCTCATTTGCATGTTGAGTTAAGCATTCTGGAAGAATTGTGGAAACGTGATTTCTTGGAATGGCAGTGCTGAAAGTGGACAAATTGATATATGAAGATGATTTTTAACAGTAAATTTAGAATTTTCATGAGTTTGTTGGGAATTTTATTTTATATTGGGACCACTCTATATGAGTCAGGGATAAACTTCTGGGTGGCAGCTGTCGACATTTTAATTCACCTTCATTGAAATAGAAGTGACACCCAAAACCGCTGCCAACCAAGATTGCAACTCTTGCGTTAACCCATTAACGCCATCGGGTGTACTATACCATCCTGAAACATGTGGGCTTTAACGCTGCAGAATTTGTGCCTGGGTACCTGTATGTGTGTAAGTGTTTGTATCCATGTGTCATTCTGTGTGTCTGTGTATATGTATGTGTGTTAATGTATGTCTCTATATCTGCATGTGTGTCAGTGCATTTGTATGTATGCCCATGTTTGTATCTGTTTGAGAATCATTGTGTGTATCTGTGTGTCTGTGCATCTTATTGTGTGTGTGTGTGTATCTGTATGTTTGTTATAGTGTGTTTATCTGTGTTCCTATGTGTCAGTATGTGTGTGTCTGCTTATCTGTATGTGTGTTAGTATGTGTCTATGTATCTGCATTTGTGAATCTATGCATCTGTGTATCTGTATGTATGTCAGTGTGTATCTGTATGTGTGTCAGTCTGTGCACCCATGTGTCTGTTTATCTGTGTACGTATTTGTGTGTCTGTGTATCTACATGTCTGTACCTGTGTATGTGTGTATCTAGATTTGTCTCAGTGCTTGCATCTGTATGTGTGTCTTTTTTTCCATCCTTGCAATAGATGGGGCCCAAGAAAACGATTTTACCAGGGCCCTCTCTAATCTAGTTCCGCCACTAGCTCTGTCATCTATTCTATTGAGTTATGCTGTACATCAAGCATGTCAAACTCAAAGGCTAGCACGGGCCACATAAATAAGGTTTAAGTTTATGTGGGCCGCAAAAAAATCAAAACCATACATTTTTATAGAAACATAGGTTTGTTTTAAAAAGTACAGTATTAAAAAAAAAACATCATCCCCCTCTGCTAAACCCAGAGCCCCCATCTTCTAAACCCCAGTCCCCCCCCCTCTGTACTAAATCCCATTCCCCCCTCTATACTAATTCCCAGTCCCCCCCCCTTTGGGAGCTGGTGTCCAGTGGGGATCTTCTTGGCGGCAGCGAGGGAGATCAGTCTTCCTGCTCCTCAGTGCTCCCTCACACGCGCAGTTTAGTGATGCCAGGCATTACTACAGAGGGCGCACACGAGAGAGCAGTGAGGAGCAGGAAGACTGAGCTGCCTCGCTGCAGCGAGGCACCTCCAATGTAAACAGAACAGGTGCCTACTCTGCATTAGTAAGCATGTCTTAAACTCACAGCTTGCCAGGTCGCAAAAATATTCATTGTGGGCCTGCCTGTTTAACATGCTTGCTGTACATTCTCATGTGGAAATAAAGAAAGAAAAACTCCAAGCACCATAACCACTAGAATGTGCACTAATCAAGCTGTTTAGTAACAGTTTGACTTTTTACCTCGGGTCAGCTGGTTGCTCTTCACCTCATCTCTACCTTCAAGAGGGCCATACATTCCTGATAGGAGCTTCCGTTAGCTCACCTGAACAAATCCCTACAGTGCAGGGCTTGCTCATTGGCTTAGACCAGGCATAGGCAACCTTCGGCACTCCAGATGTTTTGAACTACACGTCCCATGATGCTTTGCCAGCATTATGGGTGTAAGAGCATTATGGGGGATGTAGTCCACTACATTGGGGGTGCCGAAGGTTGCCTATCTCTGGCTTAGACCATCAGCTGATTGCTTGCAGCTGGGCTTAGCTCAGATAGAAAGTTTCCTGTTGAAAGAAGGCTGTAGTGGAGGCATGGAACAGCACCTGGTGGCCCCCATGTAAGAAGTCACTGAACAGTTGGATGACATACATTGCATGGGGCACCAGGCTAGTTCAGGCACAATAACCACTTAAGCACACTGAAAAGAAATGAATATGCACAATAGTTCATTTGTATTTATGTTTAGGCACTAGCTACATAAACATATATATATATATATATAAGAAACACCAATTTTAAGCTACAAAAGAAATAAAAATCTGAAGGACCTCTTGGTGAAAAATTACCCTATAGCATGTTACCGCAAAACCACACCGATTTCCAAGAAGGGATGTTATAAATGCAGCGGATGTATGACTTGTGGTCACGTGATCAGTGGCACGACCTTTGCACATCCTCAGAGTGGCCAAGAAATCTAAATACCACAATATATTACTTGTACCACTGACCATGTCATATACATGATCACATATCCCTGTGGTCTCTCATACGTGGGTAAAACCGATTTGACAGTACGCGATCGATTACGAGGACATCGATCCACTATTATGACTGCATTTAGGGACCAATATAGCGATAAACCTGTCGCTAAACATTTTTTGAACATGGAACATAGGCTCCCTACCTTACGGTTTGTTGCCATTGACCATATCCCTCCGATGCCGAGAGGTGATAGATCTAAATTGTTGTTACAACGTGAGGCTCAATGGATACATCGATTGAATAGTACTCTCCATGTTCCTGTGATATATTGATTCATTTTTTGTACATAGTTCCTTTTTTCTTTTATGTATATATAACTATATTTTTTAAGTGTATATAGTCTTTTCTGGACAGATATTGGCTCCTTGATGGACGATGTAACAGTCCTACATAAGTTAGTATTGTCAAAAATGTAAGGCATTTACACTTATTGCTTACCTCTCTAACATAAATTCCTTCTCTTAAATGGTTGCTTTAGGCTTACAAGACAATATATGTCCGTTGTCTATGAGGAATCATTGTAAATTGTCTAGTTACTTCTTTGATAATCTTATAATACACCACTAGCATTAATAGACTTGGATCTGGAGATATATCCATAGGTATATCCATAGATATGTGGTTATCTATATTCATATTTTCTTTCGGCACAAGTTAAACTTTAGAAGCTCCCTTACCAGTCTGGTATATTGCATTTATCTATTACCCTTTTCAATATTCTTTTGAATACTAATTTTTGCTCCATATGATAATGAAATACGTATATTCATTTTTGTCTGCATCATGCTTGGTAACATATTATGGGCAACAATAATGTTTTTCCATTTTCTTCCTTGTATTATTTGATATGTTTAAATAAGTTAATGTTTTTAATAGAGAAACATCTTATATTAGGGATGATGTTTAAAATTGAGAATCATTCACGTTTGATTAGCACCAGGTTTTTTTATCACTTTTGTTTTTTGCACATTATTTAGTTCACTCTATCATCACTATATATAGCTGTGGGAGCACACCACTGGCTATTCTTACTCTGTATATACATATCACAGATTCACATATATTATTGTGACTTCGGAGATAGACACTCGCAATCTAATTATTTGTTCCACTGGTATCCTAGCAACTGATAGCACGTCATCACGTTTGAATCACGGCACATCACGTGACCGCGGGTTCACTTCCGGGTACACACGGAGGGATTGAGGGAGCTTGTTCACTATTGGTGAGTACACTATTTGATTTACTATATATTGGCTGTACATATTTGGGTACATTGATCTTGAGGAAGACCCTGTAGGGTCGAAACGTCGGTCAGATGATGTAACTTTTTTTGAATAAATACCAACGGATTTTTTATAAAGACCTGAGAGTGCATCTCTTATTTCTTCATATATTCCATAACGTGGGATTGCACCAAGGCATCAAAACATCTAACTAATGGGAGATAGGGTGAGTGTCAAGCTATCTATTTTTGTATATATATATATATATATATATATATATATATATATATATATATATATAATATATATATATATTTATTATTTATTATTATTTTAACAAAATGATCTTTACAGTGAAAAAATCAAAGTGCACATTATTTTTATATTAAATATAGTTCAAATTTATCTATATATATATTTAGATTTGTAGATTCTCAGAGCCAGACAGGAGTAATAAGGGCCATATGGCCATGTTATACAAAATAGTTAGAAACATTAAAAATGTAGTTGTGTAAATGCATATAAAACTGATTAATTGGCCGTTATAATATTATTTTTATTTCTCTAACTCTTTATACTTTGATTGTATTTAGGAAAAATATTGATTTACTATTGGATTGGATTGGATTGGAAAAAAGTTAATTGTATAGGTTTATGAAAACATGTTCAATAAATAATTCTGTTATAGTAGCAAATATAATGCCCAATCTATGAAAACTCCACATTATAAACTTTCAAATGGAATCTCTTCATGAATAGCAAGTCACTTACCAATTTACAAATTAGAGGCTAGATTAACTAGAAAAAAATTGGAGGGTTTTTATTTTATTTTATTCATTATTTACCTTAAATTTTTAAAATAACTAGTCAACTAACAAACTCATTATTAAAAAAAAATGCATGACCCTTAAAAAAATCCTAATGAGACATCTTTGCAGTTATACAATCTAGCCATATTTTTTATTTTTAATGTATTTTTTATTTTACATTATAAAATAAAATTCATTTTTTTTTTTTTAAAAAGTCATGACATTTCAGAGTTGTGTGATTTTGTGAAGTCATTATTGTTCATTAACAATTCACTATTTGTGTAATTTTATTTTAAACAAATACACATCATGCCGGATTTTGAAGAAATACAAAGATTTATTAAAAAAATATGCTTGGGTTAATAATTTAAAAGTCCGTACAATGTATAAACAAATGTAAGAAAAAAAAAATCCCTAAACATTTTAGAAAAATTAAGAAATATATATTAACACATGATGGGCATTTAACATTTTATAAATACAACAAATAAATTAAAATTTAATCATGAGTAAATAAATGTAATATTTAACCAGAGAATACAATTTACATGTCCTGTGTCAATTTTCCAGTTTTCACATTTTAGTTAATAAACCTCATGATCAAAATTTAATGAAGAGGATTAGAAAAATGTTGCTCAGTGCCATGATCCTTTAAAGTTACGAGTGCACCAACACAGTTTTACTTTTCCTGCATCTTCAGTCAAGTACATTTCCCGTGGCCTATAGGAGTCAAAGCAAGTGTGATGTCAAGTCATAGTTCTCTCTTATGGTTACAAACAGAGTTTCCTCTGTCATGTGACAGATAGATTCATGCAACGGTCAAACTACCAGCCTTCTTCTAAAGAAAACAGAGGACCGAGAGTTGCTTTCTGACAATCACATGTTAAGTAAAGATATATATAGTGATGTTTAAAAATGTATGCATTATTGATTGGCTACCACACAGGTGCCAAGAGAGCAGAAGGTAGAGGTTGAAGAGTCTTTTACATCCTAACATTGGAGTCTTGTAAAGTGGGATTCTGGTGGTTAGGGTAAACGTGGATGGAACAGTGACACAAACCGTGCTACAACACCAACCAAAGAAGGAGGACCTGTCCAGAAAGAGGGCTGGCCCGCTTGAAGGATAGGCAGGACAGCCTGGAATTGGCCTGCCACTCATACACGCCTGCCCATTAAGGGTGGACCATGTGGAGCGCTGTTATAGTGCTCTCTGCATGGTCCTAGTGTCTTAATCATTGCACCAGCACATCGTAAGACCCTAAAATAGGGACTATCCTACCAAAATTGGACAGTTTTTGATGCTGGCAGTCTAGATTTTAGATATGTATTGGCTCCTAGATTTGACACGGCAGTCCTGCACTTATCAACATGTTTTTGAAGCAAATAAAAATAGGCATTATCTCACACAAACTATATAACTACATAAAATATTTCTCCCAAATTCATAGACATGTTTTTGAATCAAACACACTAGATCATCATTTTTACAATTTGCATTGACTGACATTTTGGAAAAAAATCTTTTAGGCCTGCATATATTATACAATAAGACATGTAAGATTTGTTTTTTTATAAATATAGGTTGAGATAACAGAAAATAAAGAACCAAGGGGCTTTTTGATTTAACAATTGAGGACTGAGAATAATCCATCAAGGCATCACAATCTGGTCTATAAAGACTATATTCCAGCATGATATCATTGTTTTTCTTCTCAACCACAACCTTTTTAATCCTAATTTTTGTGGATTTTTAATTTTTAAATTTTTATTCGAACCCTAAACACATAATAAATTACAAATATGATAATCAGGGTGAGTGTCCGTAGACTGGGCCATGAGAAATGTGAAGACCTAGACCAATTTTAGAGCTAATTCTAATTAGTATAAAAGCAGAAATGGAAACATATTCTAAGACAGCTATGCTTTCAGCTCAGCTACTCTGACTTTAAATTGAAAATTCACCTTAAAATTCACATTGAATTCTCACTTTAGTAAATATCTGGGCAGATGATTCTGAAGCTTTCTTCTTCTTATTGTAACTAACCCTTTCCTTTTCACTAGGTGAAATCTTCTTTCTCAAATTCTTCATGACTTCTTGTTCTTTGTATAGAAACATAGAAACAAAGTGCTGTGAAAGAAGTGATTCACTGTTTTTTTGTTGTGTGGTAATATATTAGTTTAAATATTGGTGAGTGGGTTTGTTTTTAAGTTCAGCTTCCATGCCTTGAAAATGTGCCATTCATTAAAATATATCATCTCAATGCTATCATATCTAGACTGGTAGCATTAATAAAAAATAAATACAAAAGCTTGTTTCTTGTGATATGTAAACATTCCATACCAATTGAAATCAATTCTCCCCTAGAATTGAAATCCAATTTTTTTGAGTTTGTTCATATTTGAAAAATAACGTGTTGAGTAAATATTGGTTCATGATGTATGGATGGGTATCTTTTCTTCATTTTAGTCACAATATTTCTGAATGAGGACATTTAGACAAGTGTTAAATGTCGTATCTTTCTGCTTTGTGTATCCGAATCCCCACTTACAGAAACCTGTATAACATAGAAAATAAAATTGTAAGTATATTGAAGATAATAAGCTATCATGTTTACGTTTATATTTAGATATTAAAACATGGTCTAAATATAATTTTTGTTAAATGTTTTTATTCCTAAGACCCTTTTGATTTAGGACAATATGAGATTTCATACAACATACAAGTCATAGATTAGTTGCTCAAATAATTAGCAACTCTTTTATTGAGTTATTAAATCGATTCCAAACTTGAATTCTTCTCCATTTATCTACGATTATGGCATGTTAAACAAAATCAGTCAATTTTCAAAAGACACCTTTTGAGCATCCGTTCTGTGTTTATTTGCAATATAAATGAACACTATAGGGTCAGGAAAATAAACATTCCTGAGTTTTAAAACTGCTGTCCAGCCCCCCTGGCCTCCCTCTGTTCCCCTAAATATAGTAAAATCTTACCAGTCTGCTGGAGCTAGCTCTGCCCCTGATCTGCCTCCTTATCTGACATCATCGGAAGTGATGATCTCAGCCAATCACAATGCTTTGCCATCGGAAGACCATTGGATTGACTGAGATTGTCAATTCTAATTATCTCAGTCAAGGAGGCGGTCTGGAAGGCAGAGCCAAATACCTCCCTGGCCAATCTGTATCTCCTCACAGAGCTGCATTGAATCAATGCAGAGGGTGGAGACACTGGATGTCAGTCACAATGTGCAGCACTGTCCCAAGAAGCACCTCTAGTAGCCATATGAGGAGTGGCCAGTGGAGGTGTCCCTAGGCTGCAATGTAAACACTGCATTTTCTCTGAAAAAAACAGTGTTTACTGCAAAAAGCCTGAAAGAAATGATTGTACTCATCATAACAAATACATTAAGCTGTAGTTGTTCTGGGGACTATAGTGTCCTTTTAATGTATAGTCTTCTTCTAGCGGTATGCTAATTTTGCATTATCTTTGACTCATGGAGGTGTGAATAAATTCCAGCAGGCTGTCTGAGGCTTTTTCAGAAAAGGCAGTGTTTGCATTGCTGAGGCAGAAGGACACATTCTTTGCACCAGAACCACTACATTAAAGAGATATTTGAAGCACCCAAAAAATTTGATTTAATAAACCGGTTTTAGTATACAGATCTCACTGCTCAATTTAGGATTTGATTGACTTTTTTTTCTGTTTATGCAGGTCAGACTACACCTCCCCTGGCTGTGACTAGCATTGCCTGCCTGAGAAAATGGAAACATAGAAACATAGAATGTGACGGCAGATAACAACCATTCGGCCCATCTAGTCTGCCCAATTTTCTAAATACTTTCATTAGTCCCTTGCCTTATCTTATAGTTAGGATAGCCTTATGCCTATCCCATGCATGCTTAAACTCCCTCACTGTGTTAACCTCTACCACTTCAGCTGGAAGGCTATTCCATGCATCCACTACCCTCTCAGTAAAGTAGTACTTCCTGATATTATTTTTAAACCTTTGCCCCTCTAATTTAAGACTAGGTCCTCTTGTTGTGGTAGTTTTTCTTCTATTAAACATAGTCTCCTCCTTTACTGTGTTGATTCCCTTTATGTCTTTAAATGTTTCTATCATATCCCCGCTGTCTCATCTTTCCTCCAAGCTATACATGTTAATATGGTTTCATTTTCAATCACATGTAACAGGACTGTGTGCTTATTTTAAACATTTGTATCTCCTGGTCTGTTAATTGAACCTTAATCACACATAAGTGGCTCTTGCAGACTATTAACAGAGCAGGAGATAAGAAATTCTAAATTAAACAACATGTGCAATAAAGGTAGTTTAAACATTAGATTTTTCATATAATTGAGTAGTGAGAATGGAAGGGCATGAGCTATACACCAAAACCACTCCATTAAACTACAGTTGTTTTGGTGCTTATAGTGTCCCTTTACGCTGTGGTGGCTCTGGGGCTTTAAGGTAGTAATGATGAGTTAAGCAAGTTGCATGGAGTTATATGTCTGCAGTTACTTTTAGAATCTTGCAATTTACATGTTATGCTGCTAGGTTTATAAATAGACTATGGTCGGTAATTTAAGATTTATTCACTTTGTATTAATTCAAAATTACCTGTGATTGAGGAATTCTGTTAGAAATGATCTCAGAGTAACCATTAGATTCAATAAACGAATTGTCTGTCAAAGAATAAAAGCACACAAACAGTTTAGAAAATAAAATAAAACCAATATAAATGATGAGAATTTTTCAACATATAATGTCAAATCAAGTCGTGGTTATCCGCTAAAAGAGTTTCCTAAACAACCGTAAATTGCTCATCCAATTAATTGTTTGCAAAGTTGAGGCAGCACTTTGTAATTTGCATCCCGGGAAGGACAAATTCAGAAAGAAAACACCATAAAAGCGATAAGATAATCAAGTCCGCATGATTGGGTTCAAGTCAATTTCTTGTGTATAGTAAAAACAGTAAAAAAAAATGCTTACAAATTAATTTCTGCCTTCTGTGGCCTGTTAAACAATGCTTACTAACTTATAATCAGCAATGATCTGAAATTGCAAGTACGCAATATTATCCGAAGCTGGAGGAAAGGCTGGCTGGCAATGACAGACCAGAGTTTTCAAATTTCTTCTAATTAACATGCAGTTAATGGATTAACTTTCTTATGTGTACTATTAAACCATAATTACTTATCAATGCACAGCTGATTAATCCATTCATTTATTAACTGAATTAATTATTTAGTTACCGTATATAATCGAGTATAAGCCGACCCGAATATAAGCCGAGGCCCCTAATTTTACTCCAAAAAACTGGGAAAACTTATCGACTCGAGTATAAGACTAGGGTGGGAAATGCAGCAGCTACTGGTAAATGTCTAAATAAAATAAGATCCTAAAAAAATTATATTAATGGAATATTTATTTACAGAGTGTGTATAATGAATGCAGTGTGTGTATATAATGAATGCAGTGTGTGTGTGTATGAGCGCAGTGTGTGTGTATGAGTGCAGTGTGTGTGTATATGAGTGCAGTGTGTGTGTATGAATGCAGTGTGTGTATGAGTGCAGAGTGTCTATGAGTGCAGTGTGTGTGTATGAGTGCGCAGTGTGTGTATGAGTGCGCAGTGTGTGTATGAGTGCGCAGTGTGTGTATGAGTGTGCAGTGTGTGTGTATGAGTGCAGTGTGTGTGTATGAGTGCAGTGTGTGTGTATGAGTGCGCAGTGTGTGTATGAGTGCAGTGTGTGTGCATGAGTGCAGTGTGTGTGCATGAGTGCAGTGTGTGTGCATGAGTGCAGTGTGTGTGTGTGTGTGTGTGTGTGATGCAGTGTGTGTTTGTGTGATGCAATGTGTGTTTGTGTGATGTAGTGTGTGTTTGTGTTGTAGAGCCTTGGTGGGGGGTGGGCATTTTTATTATTTTTTTTTAAAATATTATTTTAAATATTTTTGTTATATTACTATTATTTTTTTATTATTATTATTTTAATTTTATTTAATTTTTTTCGTCCCCCCTCTCTGCTTGATACATGGCAGGGAGGGCGGCTCTCACTCCCTGGTGGTCCAGTGGCATTGGCAGTTCAGTGGAGGGGGGCTGGCAGAGAGCATTTACTTACCTCTACTGCAGGTCCTGTCAGCTCCCTTCTCCTCGGCGCCGGTCCGGTCAGCATCTCTGTCAGCTCACACTGTAAGTCTCGCGAGAGCCGCACTATGACCCCGCGGCTCTCGCGAGACTTACAGTGGGAGCTGACAGAGGTGCTGAACGGACCGGCGAGGAGGTGGAGGGAGCTGACAGGAGCTGCAGGAGAGGTAAGTGCTTCCTGCCAGCCCCCACAGCCCCCAGTCTGTATTATGGCAATGTAAGTTGCCATAATACAGACAGTGACTCGAGTATAAGTCGAGTTGGGGTTTTTCAGCACAAAATATGTGCTGAAAAACTCGGCTTATACTCGAGTATATACGGTAATCAATTTTGAAGCAGCTTTTATTTAAATTCATTTATTTTGGATGGTTTTACACACATAAAACATAATATCAAAAAGTGTCAAATCTGAGAGCTATAGAATGGCCTTTTTAATATAATGAGATGCTTAAAGGAACACTATAGGGTCAAGAACACAAACATGTATTCCTGACCCTGTAGTGTTAAAACCACCATGTAGGTGGCTTCACTCCCCTTCCCCCTTAACTTCCTTAAAATATAATATAACTTTCCTTACTTCCGCCTGCGATGGTCCCACCCTCGTTCCGCCTCTTTGCACACATCATCAGAATTTATGTTTTTTTAGCCAATTAAAATGCTTTCCCGCAGGGAAAGTATTGGGTTGGCTGAAATCAGCAAGGAGGCAGGATAGGGGTGGTGCCAAACACCAGCTTGGCCAATCAGCACCTCCTCATAGAGATTAATTGAATAAATGGATCTCTATGAGAAAAAATCAGCGTCTCCATGCAGAGCGTGGGGACACTGAACGGAAGTGCTGCCTACTGTGCAGCACTGCCCCATGAACCACCTCCAGTGGCCATCTGAGGAGTGGCCACTGGAGGTGTTCCTATGGAGCAATGTCTCTGAAAAGAGAATGTTTGCATGAATATACCTGCAGGAAATTATTATACTCACTAAAACAACTACAATAAGCTGTAGTTGTTCTGGTGACGATAGTGTCCCTTTAAAAAGTAGTCCAACTGGAAGAAAAAGTAAATAAACAAAAATGAAAGGAAAGAAAATAAGAAATAGAGTGATAAACACGGGGCAAGGCTGGCAAATCCATATTGGCAAATACTTTGTAAGTCAAGCATACTCTTGCTGCAAAAATTCAGTTTAATAATTCAGTTTAAATCTATTGATACCTGACAATCCCCAGTTTAGTAAATCCCCACTTTAATTTGCCTAAACTAGATTTTACATTTGATTTACCATGTGTAATCCTCACCTGGTAACGGTGAAGGTTCTGGTGTATAGGCAGAATTGTTTTCACCAAAACCTCTGTCCTCCATTCTTCTCAAATATTCACTATTTTGCTGTGAGGTCTTCCTAAGAATTTAGAGTTTGAAACATGAGAACAACGAATGCAGGATTGTTACATATAGACACAATCAGTTCCCCATTTTTCAGCATAACCACATCTTACTGCCAAGGCACACCTCATTGTAGGCATCAAACCCTTTTCATTACTGGCTGCTGCTCTGCAAGGTTTAGTTTCTACTATGGAACTTCTGACTCTATGGTATTAGTCGTGGAGGCTGAGAGCGTCAAACAGCAGAACACAGGTAAGAAATCAAAGTATCTAAAAGTAGTTTGACTACTTACAATGAGGGGGGGGGTGGTCAGGGCACTCCTGGTACCATAACCACTGCAATTGTAGTGGTTATGGTGCCTGAAGTGTTTCTTTACTGCTGTAGATAGATTTATATGTTTATTTACTAATAATTTACAGAATTGTTAGTCGTTAACAACTGAAATACTATATCAAGACAAAAAAGCTGTGATATAAAAATCCAAAATCTTCATTTTTCTATTTAGGTTTACATTATTTACGCTTGCTTTAAAATCCCCATTTTTTTTTATCCCTCTAATTTAAGTCTATGTCCTTAAGGTCTGATTGAATCATTTGGAGGACAGACACAGGCGGACATCCGTCCAAGGGAGAGGTATTCCAATTTGGAATACTCTCCTGATAGTATGACTTGTTATATAACAAGTTGGGCCTCCCTGGGTCTGCACAGGCAGAGTCTTCAGGAGAGTAAAGAAAGATGCAATCCTTAGGATATCTCCAACGTTCTACTTCTCACCTCCTTACTGTCTCAGCCAGAGGACTATCATATATTTCTTGCTTCTCTATTGGCTCAACCAGTGAAAAATGCTTAAAGGACAACTGTCATAACATTTTCATTTATATATATATTTTTTTATTATATATTTATGTATTTATTTATTTTTAGAGAATTTCACTTTTGATCTGTCTGAGCAGTCATGTTGGGTCAGCTTCTACTGTTACCTGGCTAACTGCAACGCTACCTAACAGAGCAATCCTAGCAGCAAGTGAGTTGGGTTCAGCAGCAGTTAGTCAGATAATAGTAGAGTTTCACCCAACAAAACTGGTTGGCTCAGCAAGATAAAAAGTGAAATTGTCTCTAAAAAAGAATTCAATACACAAACGTATAAATGATTAGGTTTCATTTAATATGAGCTTTCATTAAATGTAATAAATGTGTCATTTGAGTTATAGCCCTCTTTTTTTATTTGAATGTGGCAATCTGTATGTATTACCTAATATTTGCAGATAAATGCAGGCAGTATGAAATGTATCATCACTTTTGGTTACTACTGGATTTTGTTGAGCTTGTTTTTGCAAAACTGCACTACTCATCCAGCCTGTTTGCTATATTTGCAACACACTAGCTTCATATTTTGAGGTGTGTTTTTATAACCATTACTCCTCATCACACATATTTGTCTATCCATGTACTGCAGCTATACCCTAGAGTTATACGTTGTATTTCATATGTTTAGAGCAGAGCTGGTGATAGTTTATAGAATATACACCAGAGCCAGTCACTGTATGTATACATTTCACTACAGCATTGGCTTGCATATGTGATTTTGGGTTTATTAGAAGTAATTTGAAAATACAATGCTGATGTCTTTATTCATTAAGTGATAATAATGGTGGTTTCACCCCCTTGTAACACAGTTGTATCCTTATAAATGAATGGGCAAATTGAACAAACCAAACCCCCCAAGTGTTCCTATTTAGGAGGGACAGTCCCTCTTTTGAGCACAAATCCCTCCATCTCTCTCTCTTTAATGCCAATGTCCCTCTGTTCTAGGAGCTCTACGTGTGTATAACAGAGCTCCACAGCAATAATACTCCCAGTAATGAGTCTGAGTGTACAACAGAGCTCCACAGTAATAATACTCCCAGTAATGTGTCTGAGTGTATAACAGAGCTCCACAGTAATAATACTCCCAGTAATGTGTCTGAGTGTATAACAGAGCTCCACAGCAATAATACTCCCAGTAATGTGTCTGAGTGTATAACAGAGCTCCACAGCAATAATACTCCCAGCAATGTGTCTGAGTGTATAACAGAGCTCCACAGCAATAATACTCCCAGTAATGTGTCTCAGTGTATAACAGAGCTCCACAGCAATAAAACTCCCAGTAATGTGTCTGCGTGTATAACAGAGCTCCACAGCAATAATACTCCCAGTAATGTGTCTCAGTGTATAACAGAGCTCCACAGTAATAATACTCCCAGTAATGTGTCTGAGTGTATAACAGAGCTCCACAGTAATAATACTCCCAGTAATGTGTCTTAGTGTATCACAGAGCTCCACAGCAATAATACTCCCAGTAATGTGTCTGAGTGTATAACAGAGCTCCACTGCAATAATACTCCCAGTAATGTGACTGAGTGTATAACAGAGCTCCACAGCAATAATACTCCCTGTAATGTGTCTGAGTTTATAACAGAGTTCCACAGCAATAATACTCCCAGTAATGTGTCTGAGTGTATAATAGAGCTCCACAGCAATAATAGTCCCAGTAATGTGTCTGAGTGTATCACAGAGCTCCACAGTAATAATACTCCCAGTAATGTGTCTGAGTTTATAACAGAGTTCCACAGCAATAATAGTCCCAGTAATGTGTCTGAGTGTATAACAGAGCTCCACAGTAATAATACTCCCAGTAGTGTGCCTGAGTGTATAACAGAGCTCCACAGCAATAATACTCCCAGTAATGTGTCTGAGTGTATCACAGAGCTCCACAGTAATAATACTCCCAGTAATGTGTCTGAGTGTATAACAGAGCTCCACAGCAATAATACTCCCAGTAATGTGTCTGAGTGTATCACAGAGCTCCACAGTAATAATACTCCCAGTAATGTGTCTGAGTGTATCACAGAGCTCCGCAGCAATAATACTCCCAGTAATGTGTCTGAGTGTATCACAGAGCTCCACAGCAATAATACTCCCAGTAATGTGTCAGTGTATAACAGAGCTCCACAGCAATAATACTCCCAGTAATGTGTCTGAGTGTATCACAGAGCTCCACAGCAATAATACTCCCAGTAATGTGTCTGAGTGTATAACAGAGTTCCACAGCAATAATACTCCCAGTAATGTGTCTGAGTGTATAACAGAGCTCCACAGCAATAATACTCCCAGTAATATGTCTGAGTGTATAACAGAGCTCCACGGCAATAATACTCCCAGTAATGTGTCTGAGTGTATAACAGAGCTCCACAGCAATAATAGTCCCAGTAATGTGTCTGAGTTTATAACAGAGTTCCACAGCAATAATACTCCCAGTAATGTGTCTGAGTGTATAATAGAGCTCCACAGCAATAATAGTCCCAGTAATGTGTCTGAGTGTATCACAGAGCTCCACAGTAATAATACTCCCAGTAATGTGTCTGAGTTTATAACAGAGTTCCACAGCAATAATAGTCCCAGTAATGTGTCTGAGTGTATAACAGAGCTCCACAGTAATAATACTCCCAGTAATGTGCCTGAGTGTATAACAGAGCTCAACAGCAATAATACTCCCAGTAATGTGTCTGAGTGTATCACAGAGCTCCACAGTAATAATACTCCCAGTAATGTGTCTGAGTGTATAACAGAGCTCCACAGCAATAATACTCCCAGTAATGTGTCTGAGTGTATCACAGAGCTCCACAGTAATAATACTCCCAGTAATGTGTCTGAGTGTATCACAGAGCTCCGCAGCAATAATACTCCCAGTAATGTGTCTGAGTGTATCACAGAGCTCCACAGCAATAATACTCCCAGTAATGTGTCTGAGTGTATAACAGAGCTCCACAGCAATAATACTCCCAGTAATGTGTCTGAGTGTATAACAGAGCTCCACAGCAATAATACTCCCAGTAATGTGTCTGAGTGTATAACAGGCTTCACAGCAATAATAATCCCAGTAATGTGTCTGAGTGTATAACGGAGCTCCACAGCAATAATACTCCCAGTAATGTGTCTGAGTGTATAACAGAGCTCCACAGCAATAATACTCCCAGTAATGTGTCTAAGTGTATAACAGAGCTCCACAGCAATAATAGTCCCAGTAATGTGCCTGAGTGTATCACAGAGCTCCACAGCAATAATACTCCCAGTAATGTGTCTGAGTGTATAACAGAGCTCCACAGCAATAATACTCCCAGTAATGTGTCTGAGTGTATAACAGGCTTCACAGCAATAATAATCCCAGTAATGTGTCTGAGTGTATAACAGAGCTCCACAGCAATAATACTCCCAGTAATGTGTCTGAGTGTATCACAGAGCTCCACAGCAATAATACTCCCAGTAATGTGTCAGTGTATAACAGAGCTCCACAGCAATAATAATCCCAGTAATGTGTCTGAGTGTATCACAGAGCTCCACAGCAATAATACTCCCAGTAATGTGTCTGAGTGTATAACAGAGCTCCACAGCAATAATACTCCCAGTAATATGTCTGAGTGTATAACAGAGCTCCACAGCAATAATACTCCCAGTAATGTGTCTGAGTGTATAACAGAGCTCCACAGCAATAATACTCCCAGTAATGTGTCTGAGTGTATAACAGAGCTCCACAGCAATAATAATCCCAGTAATATGTCTGAGTGTATAACAGAGTTCCACAGCAATAATACTCCCAGTAATGTGTCTGTGTGTATAACAGAGCTCCACAGCAATAATACTCCCAGTAATGTGTCAGTGTATAACAGAGCTCCACAGCAATAATACTCCCAGTAATGTGTCTGAGTGTATAACAGAGCTCCACAGCAATAATACTCCCAGTAATGTGTCTGAGTGTATAACAGAGCTCCACAGCAATAATACTCCCAGTAATGTGTCTCAGTGTATAACAGAGCTCCACAGCAATAAAACTCCCAGTAATGTGTCTGCGTGTATAACAGAGCTCCACAGCAATAATACTCCCAGTAATGTGTCTCAGTGTATAACAGAGCTCCACAGTAATAATACTCCCAGTAATGTGTCTGAGTGTATAACAGAGCTCCACAGTAATAATACTCCCAGTAATGTGTCTTAGTGTATCACAGAGCTCCACAGCAATAATACTCCCAGTAATGTGTCTGAGTGTATAACAGAGCTCCACTGCAATAATACTCCCAGTAATGTGACTGAGTGTATAACAGAGCTCCACAGCAATAATACTCCCTGTAATGTGTCTGAGTTTATAACAGAGTTCCACAGCAATAATACTCCCAGTAATGTGTCTGAGTGTATAATAGAGCTCCACAGCAATAATAGTCCCAGTAATGTGTCTGAGTGTATCACAGAGCTCCACAGTAATAATACTCCCAGTAATGTGTCTGAGTTTATAACAGAGTTCCACAGCAATAATAGTCCCAGTAATGTGTCTGAGTGTATAACAGAGCTCCACAGTAATAATACTCCCAGTAGTGTGCCTGAGTGTATAACAGAGCTCCACAGCAATAATACTCCTAGTAATGTGTCTGAGTGTATCACAGAGCTCCACAGTAATAATACTCCCAGTAATGTGTCTGAGTGTATAACAGAGCTCCACAGCAATAATACTCCCAGTAATGTGTCTGAGTGTATCACAGAGCTCCACAGTAATAATACTCCCAGTAATGTGTCTGAGTGTATCACAGAGCTCCGCAGCAATAATACTCCCAGTAATGTGTCTGAGTGTATCACAGAGCTCCACAGCAATAATACTCCCAGTAATGTGTCAGTGTATAACAGAGCTCCACAGCAATAATACTCCCAGTAATGTGTCTGAGTGTATCACAGAGCTCCACAGCAATAATAGTCCCAGTAATGTGTCTGAGTGTATAACAGAGTTCCACAGCAATAATACTCCCAGTAATGTGTCTGAGTGTATAACAGAGCTCCACAGCAATAATACTCCCAGTAATATGTCTGAGTGTATAACAGAGCTCCACGGCAATAATACTCCCAGTAATGTGTCTGAGTGTATAACAGAGCTCCACAGCAATAATAGTCCCAGTAATGTGTCTGAGTTTATAACAGAGTTCCACAGCAATAATACTCCCAGTAATGTGTCTGAGTGTATAATAGAGCTCCACAGCAATAATAGTCCCAGTAATGTGTCTGAGTGTATCACAGAGCTCCACAGTAATAATACTCCCAGTAATGTGTCTGAGTTTATAACAGAGTTCCACAGCAATAATAGTCCCAGTAATGTGTCTGAGTGTATAACAGAGCTCCACAGTAATAATACTCCCAGTAATGTGCCTGAGTGTATAACAGAGCTCAACAGCAATAATACTCCCAGTAATGTGTCTGAGTGTATCACAGAGCTCCACAGTAATAATACTCCCAGTAATGTGTCTGAGTGTATAACAGAGCTCCACAGCAATAATACTCCCAGTAATGTGTCTGAGTGTATCACAGAGCTCCACAGTAATAATACTCCCAGTAATGTGTCTGAGTGTATCACAGAGCTCCGCAGCAATAATACTCCCAGTAATGTGTCTGAGTGTATCACAGAGCTCCACAGCAATAATACTCCCAGTAATGTGTCAGTGTATAACAGAGCTCCACAGCAATAATACTCCCAGTAATGTGTCTGAGTGTATCACAGAGCTCCACAGCAATAATACTCCCAGTAATGTGTCTGAGTGTATAACAGAGCTCCACAGCAATAATACTCCCAGTAATGTGTCTGAGTGTATAACAGAGCTCCACAGCAATAATACTCCCAGTAATGTGTCTGAGTGTATAACAGGCTTCACAGCAATAATAATCCCAGTAATGTGTCTGAGTGTATAACGGAGCTCCACAGCAATAATACTCCCAGTAATGTGTCTGAGTGTATAACAGAGCTCCACAGCAATAATACTCCCAGTAATGTGTCTAAGTGTATAACAGAGCTCCACAGCAATAATAGTCCCAGTAATGTGCCTGAGTGTATCACAGAGCTCCACAGCAATAATACTCCCAGTAATGTGTCTGAGTGTATAACAGAGCTCCACAGCAATAATACTCCCAGTAATGTGTCTGAGTGTATAACAGGCTTCACAGCAATAATAATCCCAGTAATGTGTCTGAGTGTATAACAGAGCTCCACAGCAATAATACTCCCAGTAATGTGTCTGAGTGTATCACAGAGCTCCACAGCAATAATACTCCCAGTAATGTGTCAGTGTATAACAGAGCTCCACAGCAATAATACTCCCAGTAATGTGTCTGAGTGTATCACAGAGCTCCACAGCAATAATACTCCCAGTAATGTGTCTGAGTGTATAACAGAGCTCCACAGCAATAATACTCCCAGTAATATGTCTGAGTGTATAACAGAGCTCCACAGCAATAATACTCCCAGTAATGTGTCTGAGTGTATAACAGAGCTCCACAGCAATAATACTCCCAGTAATGTGTCTGAGTGTATAACAGAGCTCCACAGCAATAATAATCCCAGTAATATGTCTGAGTGTATAACAGAGCTCCACAGCTATAATATTCCCAGTAATGTGTCTGAGTGTATAACAGAGTTCCACAGCAATAATACTCCCAGTAATGTGTCTGTGTGTATAACAGAGCTCCACAGCAGTAATACTCCCAGTAATATGTCTGAGTGTATAACAGAGTTCCACAGCAATAATAGTCCCAGTAATGTGTCTTTAAACTACAATAACTGTGTTTGGAAACTAAAATAAGATACATTGTTCTGATTTTGAATTACATTTTAACTGCAATAATTATTATTAGGAAGTCCTCTAAGAAAAATCTAAGAACACCCCTGAAATGTTGGGAGATATGTAATCACCTTTATTTTAATCAAATGTTTATTGCATCTGCTCTCACCCACAGCAGGTTAACCATAAGGCAACACTTGCTGCCTAGGGTGCAGGGGTTACACTGGAACACTGGGACCATGAACTTCTTGGCCTCATTGTCCATCCCTATGTGAGGAATAAAGAGAGGTCCTCCTTGGCCCCCTTGGGGCCCTCTGCTCTTACCACTTTCTAAAGTTGTTTGTGGATAAATAGTAACAGTGTCATGAAGGCACAAGAACTGCACATTTGTAAGCAGCACCATTAACAAGTGAAATATGAATTAATATAATGATTAACTGAAAAAAATACTTACCACCTGTCACCATAGCTTGGTTCTAAAACAAAAAATGCAAACAGAAATATATTTAGAAAATATGTCAGAAATTAACGGCAAAAAAAAATTATAAAAAAATTGTTAGTTTGTAGAAAAATACAAATATTCAATAAATACGGGTGCTAACTACAATATCCTGTGTTAGCTAGCTATAACTAGACTGTCTTGGGTGGACAAAAACAAAAGATATATAAAAGTAGTAATAAAGGGGGGTCAAAAGCCAACCCGCTTTTGGATGGACTCCAGCCTTTTTTAGATACACCTGTATCAAGTATACAACGGAAAAAGTATGCTTATTTAGTTCAGAATATATAATGTTACAAGTATTTCAGATCGAAGATCCTTCACAAAATATTTCTTTTTTTTAAGCTTTTTTTTTTCGTGAATTAGACTAGAAAAATTTGATATTGTAAGTTTTAACCTGTTGTTAAAATGTATGCAGATCTGATGTAAAGTGTACACATTACTGATTTATTTTTACCCTCGACAAAAAAGGAATGATCCCTCTCTCTTCTTTTCTTCTTACCAAGGGAGGGGAGGGGGCGGGGGAGGGGAGGGGGGGGGGGGAGGGCCGTTACTTTTTTTTTTCTTAAATGTACTATTTGCATCACTTGGTTGTTTTTAAAAAAAATATATAGTGTTCTGTTTTGTTAATAAAAAAAATAGCGATAAAAACTATTTGAAAAGAAAAATGTGAATATTGTTAAAATCATTTTCTCACCTGCGATTTTGACTTGCAGAGATATATCAGTGGATACAAGCAAAGGTATAGAAAGTCTTATGACTAAGTGACAAATAAGTGGAAAATAGATTATGCTGCCAATTTAATTATTACAACAATGACAGAGCTGTTTAATAACCGTGCTGCAATGGTTATGGTGCTACTTTAAGTAGGGGGTGTAAAAAGTCATGATTTCTTCCCTTAAAAAATATGATAAGCAACTCGAACTCATTTAAAAAAGTACCCAAAGAGACCTAAATTGGTAACAGGGAGGACAATTTGGCCCAACCTTTATCTGGGCACAGCTGACACTCCTTGTACATGCCCATATTAGTCAATAAATCTGCTAATTTATAAAGACAGTGTCATCGAGTATACTGTTTAATTAAGCTTTATTTCATTAAACACTCAGCCACTACACAGATCCTAAGACAACTAGACTCAGACTCATTAATAACCATATTAAAACTGCCAGCCAGAGGTTCCACTTCTTACAACATTAAAAAAATGTACTGCCTTATTTTATGAGATGTCTTGTAAAATGCTATGTAATGGGAGACCTCTGTTATAAGTCTATTTTATTATGTTAATATTTCTCAGGCAGTTCATTTCACATCAGTGCTGCTGTTAAATTTTAGAAGTGAAGCGAGGTGTCTTTGAGTATTCATATCACGAGATAAAGACAATCTATCCAGAAGAAGCTAAAGGGACAACAATGGACAAAGGAGGTGGTGGGACTAGAAGAAAGTGCGAGATAGTGTGACACGAATATTTGGGAAAGGACTGTGAAATAGAATACAAAGGAGATAACAATCAGAGATTAAATAGATAAATGGTATTAAAAGGTGGAAATCTCAGATTGTTTTCCGCATGAACATACAAGAAAATTACTGATTTAAGTCTGGAAAAGCATCACAGAAGTCAGTATTCACCAACTACTAGGAATCAACTATTTGTAGTAGAGTTTAGGATTACTAGACTTGGGCATTCGTTTTTGCAAGAATCACAAATGGGATGAAAATTGTCTCATTCGTCCATTCGTCCGAATTCCAAATGGCACAATGGAAGATTGAAGTAATTAATGAATCCCTTGAAAATGTAAATTGTCAATCCATTTGTTATTTAGTTAATTTCTGTAAAATTAGTACCCTTATGTGGGATTACCAATCCATTTTTAAGGGTATCGCTTTTAATTTATTCGATAGCTCCCCAGTTTGGTATCCTTAAATATGGCAATCCCATTTAACATACCAAATTAGGGAGCAATCTACTAAACAAATTAAACGCAAAAATAAAGAAAAGCCAATTTCTTCATTTTGTTCTTTACTTGCTTAATATGTTGCTCTAATTTGGTATTCTTATGTGGGTACCAAATAACGGAGCTAAATCTAGTAAACAACTCCCTATTTTGGCATTCTTAAATACGGCAATCCCACCCAAGGGTACCATTTTTATTCACATAGTTATTTACTAAACAGCTAAAAGATCACAATTAAGAAAATACCTTTAATTCTGATCTTCCAGCTTTTTAGTAGATAGCTCCCTAATTTGGTACCCTTGTGTGGGATTGACATATTTAAGGACACCAAAATAGTACTGTTTAGTACATATAACTTCATTATTTGGTATTCTTAAATATCCCACAAAAGAATATTGAGCTTTCTACTAATCACACATCCCTCCATACTTTAATACTCTTAAAACTGGCACTCACGGTACCAAAATAGGGATTTATCTATTTTCAAAACCAAATAAAGATTTGCCAGCAATTGCTGCATTCCATTCGTCTGAATGGAAATTTGCAATCGAACATATCGGACAAATTTAGTCCGAAACGGCTTGACCAACGGGCGACATTAGTTTTGAACAATTCAAAATGTATTTTCCTTCGCATTTATTGGGACAAACCGAAAATGTCTGCCAAGGCTCAAGTCTAGTAATTACATATGAAAATTCAGGGTTATTCATCAAAGTGTGAATTGTTGAGGTTCAACTTGAATTTCAAATTTAAAGCCACAATAGCTGAACTTTAAATAGTCTTCATGTTGGCAATTCACTCTGAGTTCCTGGCAACGAACATTGTAGAGTCAGGAGAACCCATAAGGCTAAAGCAACGAGAGCACACCATATATTTATCATGTGATGTGAAGAGTTTTAAAAATGGGCCAGAGACCCCCATCTTTCCAAATCTGCAACACTTTCATATCACAAACCTTCTTCCTGATTGTGTAGCAGGAGTTAGTGGCAAACTACAAATAAAGTAAATCAATAGGATCAAGTTTGATATATTTTCCAAGAGAAGTTGCTATGGAAAGGGTTTTAAGAATGGGATCTCCAAATTTAACTTCTAAATGCAAGATCTGGAAGTGCGATTAAGAGCAGAGGAAAAAGACTAAGGTCGTTAGCAATGCAGATGGAAAACAATGGGTTGACCTTGCTAATTAGAGTTGAGTTGATACGGACTTTGGGATGTTTTATGCAATGACCTTGTTTAAAAGATTACTTCTATGTGTTATGAAAGTGCTTCTTTATGTGGCTCCTTAGTTCATGCACAGCAGAGAGCTTGAGTGTATGAATTTTGCATGAAAATCACTATTCTATTACAGCTAATGGCTTTCCTAAAATTATTCTCAGACTTCATGAAGATGTTGAACTCCCAATGCAGTATATTGTGTCCCTCTAATATTTAAAGGACCACTCTAGGCACCCAGACCACTTCAGCTTAATGAAGTGGTCTGGGTGCCAGGTCCAGCTAGGGTTAACTAATTTTTTTATAAACATAGCAGTTTCAGAGAAACTGCTATGTTTATCAATTAGTTAAGCCTTCCCCCTAATTCTCTAGTGGCTGTCTCACTGACAGCCGCTAGAGGCGCTTGCGTGATTCTCACTGTGAAAATCACAGTGAGAGCACGCAAGCGTCCATAGGAAAGCATTATGAATGCTTTCCTATGCGACCGGCTGAATGCGCGCGCAGCTCTTGCCGCGCGTGCGCATTCAGCCGACGGGGAGGAACGGAGGCGGAGAGGAGGAGGAGAGCTCTCCGCCCAGCGCTGGAAAAAGGTAAGTTTTAACCCTTTTCCCCTTTCCAGAGCCGGGCGGGAGGGGGTCCCTGAGGGTGGGGGCACCCTCAGGGCACTCTAGTGCCAGGAAAACGAGTATGCTTTCCTGGCACTAGAGTGGTCCTTTAAGAAACATCTGATAAATTAACTGGCCCAGTACCTCTTTTTTTCTTTTTGCGGCAGCATACAATGGTCACAATGATGATAATCAAAATGAGCAAACAACCGAGTGACACGGTGACTGCGATAATTATAATTGTCGTTTTATCCATTGATCCACCTAATGGAAAGAAGATAAATACGGTTTTATGAAGTGAGTCTATCACAGAGATATCATTGTGTAACACTTCCACATGCTATACAGAGTTACATATTACAAAGTTCTTATTCAATAAAACCAATGAAAATATTCCCATTCAGCTGAACTGGCTTTTTCTGGTACTACAAGTAGCAAATCTGATAAACCAATAAAACGATAAAAGCAGGGGTAAATGAAGTGCAGCGGTGTGCATTCATTGAATTGCGTAAAATGTGACCATCACACATTGTGTTTCGTTTGTTGTGTTTCACACCTTTGCTTCCTGTTCTTTTTGTCAGTATTTTATTCTCCCTACTCTGTTTCATTTATGGTTTTGCTTTAACGGTACATATTTAGTTTACTGATGTTCCTCTAGAGCAGGGGTTCCCAACCCAGTCCTCAAGTACCCCCTACCAGTCCAGGATTTAAGGATTACTCAGTTGTGTCTAAAGTGTTTTTGGGAAAACAAAAAACACTTTAGACACAACAAGGTAATCCCTAAATCCTGGACTGGTAGGGGGTACTTGAGGACTGGGTTGGGAACCCCTGCTATAGAGGGTGCTGATGATTACAATCTACATTGATTCTAAAATAACACTTGGAGTACCTGTTCTCTCTTTTCATAGCATATTAAATATTATTGTCATGTATTTCATCAGTGTTCAGGCATTCTGATTGTTTTGTCTACATTGCCTAATTTTTTACTGTAGCCTCTTTCTATGCCACCACCCTACCTTAAATGGGCCACCATTGAGACATGTTCCTAAATCAAAGATGTATGACCTAATCTGTTTCATAAACTGAACCTGTCTTCCATACCTGTTGTTGCCTGGATATCTTGGTACCTTGCTGCTATGATGTTCCTGGATTCACCCTCTTACTTTGTTCTGGAGTGATCTTTCATTGCACTCATGACAAAGGCGTATTGAAACGCCGAAACGCGCGTCGAGCGGTCTATTTTGCCGATGCAATTTATTTCTTTACTTTGATTTGGTTCCTTTTATCTTTTGGGTCCTCACTTTCTATTTATTATGCTGCTCGTATAGTAGGTGCTATATGTCTTTACATAGCACTATGATTTAAGGTCTATATGGGGAGATAGGGATATGTTTGAGGCTGCCTTGAAGTAGCAGTTAGTTTTTATTTTCACATCGTGTGAGCTAGACAGTTAGTCCAGGGCAACTTTAGGGTACCGATGTAGTGTCTCTTTGAGGGGCTCTTTACTGGCTTTTTTTCAAGCAGCAGCACCCCCATTTTTTGAGAGATACTCTCCTATCTGTGTACACTATATGCCCTAATAGGCAATATACAATACTTGAGGAATCTCTAGATATCTCCAATATCTGTGCACTTAAGGGACCTGTGGATGTACTCTGCATCACTCCACTATAGGACTCTCTCTACTCTGTGTATACCCCTTTGATATAGTTGCCTGTATTAGTGACAACAGTCTTTCTGCTCCCTGTGCTACCATAACCACTGCCAGGCACCCTATATCACTGTCTACTTATATATACACTGCTTTTGACCTTATGCCAATGTCTTGGCTTTATCCTTCTATACTATACATATAAGCAGTCCCCATTTTACCGACTATAAGTTATCCAGGTATTTCTATCCTGGACATACTCCCTACATTAGAGCATTTAATTTTACTCTACTCACCCACTATCTAGGTATGTCTATTTATTGGTAACTTGTTTACCAATTTTTACTATATTTCTTTTTTTTCTTTCTAATAAAGGTCTATATGTGACCTTTACACTAAGAGGTATATTTTTGAGAAATAATTTGGACTACACCCACTATATGTGAGTGTTTCTCCATTCTATAAGCCCCTTATACCTCTTGTAACCTGCTTTAGAGTTTGTGGAGTTGGCTAGTCCAACACCATATATGCTCTTTATCTCTATCCGACAATGCACTGTATCATTTGAAATAGTCCCAGCCCAGCTTGGAGATAATGATTCCAACGGTTATGGCAATTCAATTATCTCCAAGTGCCCAGAGTCCCACGTGCATTTCCAACATGTAAAAACTGCGTAAAATCTATATTTATAACAGTTTACTAAATACCCCTTACATTCTACCATTCATTAGATAGCTCGGGTCTGAGCGCATCATATAGACGAATCGCGCTCAGACCTCACGTAACCTAGGTAACAATAATACCGAAAGAACCGACTTCGGTAACTTAGCATAGTGTAATCCAATACGGGTCTGTGGAGTGTCCGTAACAGGTACATAGAATGACTAAGTTTAGTGACTCCAAGTTTCCCTTTTAAACTAGCAGCAATGATAAACCCAACCACCGAAGGTCTTTCCCTTCTGCTCCTTTTCATAGCAAGTGGCCAAGGGTGCAAGGATTTTACGTCATCTCTCATTGGCTGTACAGTTTTTGTTTTTTTAAACAGTTAAATGCTGTCATGTGCCGCTTGAAACATTGCATGTATTGCTGTACAACCTACCATTTTAATGATGGTGGGCAAGGATATGATGAGAAACTTTGCTAATATTTTAAAGCATCACTAAAGTTATCCAAACTACTTTGTCTCAATGAAGTGGTCTAGGTGCAGTTTGAAATTTTAAGCTTGGAATTTTATTACGTTTATGGTGAACAGGATGGGGGGGAGGGGAGGAGGACTAAACTAAATAGGGAAGGGACTCTATAGCCTTAGGAATACAGGTTCATAGTTCTAACACTAGAGTGTTCCATTAACATGCTTCAGAAAATCACAAAACCTAGAGAAATATTGTTAGAACATCTCAAAGGTTGACTGTGCTTTATTAACTCATTTGCATATTTGTAAAAGCTTTCTGTGTGTGTTGTGGAATCACAATCATTGAGCATTATGAAGAACAAACTGCAGCATTTGTGTTGTGATGGCCATTACACTTCAGTACATTTACAAATGTTTACATAGATATTGTGCCAACATTTAATTCAGAGATATTTACACATGTATTAGAAATGATAATAACATTTTGAGAAGCGAACACAATAACGTATACATTCTGTACTCACCGGAGGTGCTTTCCTTTATTGTAAGATCCACGGATGTAGACTTGGGTGCGGGGAGTTTGTCTATGTTGGCTAAGCAAGTCACAATAACATTGTCTTGAGCAGTTATCCTCAACATGCTTGTTCCACTGACCAGATTATCGCTTCCCCTAACAAAGTCAGTGATATATTGTGAATTGCTAACGTCCGTATTGTTTAATTGCCATGTAATAAGAGGAACTGGGAACCAGTTTAAGAATTCGCAAGCAAGGTATACAGTAGAGTTTGGTGTTGTGGTAATACTGCCATTGGTTATTTTCAACGAACCATCGACTGGAAAAAGAAGAGCAATTATTACATCAACCGACTTGATTTTGATACATTTTCTTCTGTACAAATATTCCTATTCACTAGAAACAGTTAAGCATATTAGTGATATATAAAAATAGCAAAATGATGCTCAGAAAAGGTTAATATTTAGTTATGCCCGGATACTCATGTCTACACAGCTTTGTGGATGGAGTTAAGAGGAAGGTATTTTTCACCGGTCACTTCGCTGGAAACATGTTTTTTTTTTTTTTAACAGAGCCGAACAATAATCTTTTGTCAGTATGGTGAGAATTTGAAAACCTGGAGGAATGTTTGTGCAACTTTAAAGAGTTGTCCCATAAAGCACTTCAGCTTAGTGCTTCAGATATTACTTTATACAAGTGCTGATTTCACCATAATCTGACCTTTTTATTAATACCTTTAGGAACAGAAACTCAAGGAGACAGCTTGTGGTGGGTTCCTGGCTTACTCACTGTAGTTCAAAGCAGAAGATATTGCTTCTCAAAGAAAAAAAGTGGTTTCAATGTTTCTCTGAGAGAAGCATTGTTGGTGTGTCCCAATGCTTCTCTTGCAGAGCTTCCGTAAGATTTTTTTTTCATGTAGTAACAGGATTATTGAGCATCTGTGATTCATTGTTCTGCTTTTTGTGATTATTAAACAATTTACATGTACGATTCTGTAACCAAGGTTTCAGTTGGTGCGAGGTGAGATTACAAGCTGTAACTTTGTACTCTCAGAGGGAGAGTGCTGTTTGCCATAAATCTGACAATTAACCCTTTCATGATCCCACACCACTATCATGACCCTGTACCTGACACTGCCATTAGCAGATTGTTCTGAGTGAAATAAAAATCCACAAAATCATCTAAATTTAAAGAACCTCCAAAGTCATCCAGGCCACTTCACCTGCATGTTGCTGTCTGGGTGTGTATCCCTGTCATTTTAACCCTCCAATGAAAAACATTTTAGTAGAAACTGTAATGTTTACATTACAGGGTTAATATACGCCTGGTGGCTGTCTTTGTGATACCACTGGAGGTGCTTTGTCTTCCAGCATTTGAGTGGAGGGGAGCAGCATTTGGCCGCCCATGCTTACTCTATCCAATGCTATTAGTAGAAATGGATTGTAGAAGATCGCGGGTGATGTCAGCTTGGATTCTGACATCACCAGAGGAGGATCTGCAGGCTCCATTGGAGGAGTCCCAGCGCTGGAAACCAGGTGGGAAAATCTTTATTAAATTTACATTTTATAGTGGAAAGTGTGGTAGACAGTTCTCACAAAGCTATAAGAGAATCTATTGTCCTAAAATAACAATTGTTTTCTGTATGTAATTAGAGTTCAATTTACAGAGCAGGAGATACACACGTTTAAAGTAAAAAACAACTGATTGAAAATTAAACTATTTTTTTTTCATGCAGATTGTGTCAATCACAGTCAGGGCAGCTATGGCTAGGGCTGCAGAAACAAAAGCGATTTAGCTTCTAAATGGCAGAGAATTAAGCAGTGAGACTTTAGAGACATGATCTATACACAAAAACTGCTTTATAAGCTAAAGTTGTGTTGGTGACTATAGTGTCCCTTTAAGCCATGAGCCATATTTCCAAATATATATATATATATATATATATATATATATATATATATATATATATATATATATATATATATATATATATATATATATATATATACTGGAGTCTATATTAACACTGACTAAAACAACTCAAATGTAAAATATCAGCATTTAAAACCAGAGATAGGATAAACTAATTCACCAATTCTAAATCCTAGTACTTTGGGGCCGCATGTTGGCTTACTAAATGATCTATTGCTAGGGCTGAGCTCAGTATAACTATGGTTTTGAGCAGAAGTTTTACGTTTGATGTTTAAAGAAACAATTATATTAAATTACAAGAATGATTACATTCAGTAGTGTAATTCACACGCAGAATTTTCACTAGGACTCCTATTGAACATAAAGATATTTATAGTTTATTCACTTACGATAGAGCTGTAGTGAATTAAAACTGAAAAACTGAAAAATGTCTACTAAAATAGCCTAGCAGTGACTATGACAGAGTTGAATAAATGTTTTTCTTTTTCCAAATCAGGACTTTCTGCCATATATTTTGACCGTTCCTGTGGAACTCACTTCCCTCCTCCGTTAGATGCTCAACCCAGTCTCCACTCCTTCAAAAAAATTGTTAAAAACCCACTTCGTCATAAAAGCGTATCAATTAAACTGTTAATAGCTCCCGATCAGGGCCGCCATCAGGGGGCGACAACCACAACGGTTGTCAGGGGCCCGGCGACCCTGGGGGGCCCAGCCGCCCGGGCCCCACGTGTAGCGGCAGAACTGCCGCCGGTGCAGTTGCACCGGGGCCCACAGGCTGTTTGTGCCTATCGGGTGGCCCACACACTTAGGGCGATCCGATGGGAACTGTATCTTCAGGGGCCCGGTCAGTGCTGCGGCCGTGCAATAGAGCGACCGGGCCCCTTTAAAAAAAAAAACTAAAAAAAACGCAGCAGCAGCAAGTGATGCTGGGAGGAAGTGGTCACTTCCTCCCAGCTCACTCCACGTGGGAGGAGCGCGCGCCAGTGAAGAGGGAGAGCAACAGCCGTGCCGACTCCCATCATGCCCAGCCACCCTCCTGCAAAGGAAAGGTAAGGAACAGGAGGGTGGCTGGAAAATGAGCTGTGTGTGTGTGTGTGTATGTATGCATGTATGTCAGTATGTGTGTATATATGTCAGTATGTATGTGTATATGTCTGTGTGTCTGTCAGTATGTATGTATATATGTATGGCTGTACGCACGTATGTATGTATGTATGCATGTATGCCAGTTTGAATGTATGTCTGTATGTCTGTATGCCATTATGAATGTATGTCTGTGTATGTATGGATATGTGTATGGATGTCAGTGTCTGTATGTATGTATATGTCTGTCAGTATGTATGTATACAGGGAGTGCAGAATTATTAGGCAAGTTGTATTTTTGAGGATTAATTTTATTATTGAACAACAACCATGTTCTCAATGAACCCAAAAAACTCATTAATATCAAAGCTGAATATTTTTGGAAGTAGTTTTTAGTTTGTTTTTAGTTATAGCTATTTTAGGGGGATATCTGTGTGTGCAGGTGACTATTACTGTGCATAATTATTAGGCAACTTAACAAAAAACAAATATATACCCATTTCAATTATTTATTTTTACCAGTGAAACCAATATAACATCTCAACATTCACAAATATACATTTCTGACATTCAAAAACATAACAAAAACAAATCAGTGACCAATATAGCCACCTTTCTTTGCAAGGACACTCAAAAGCCTGCCATCCATGGATTCTGTCAGTGTTTTGATCTGTTCACCATCAACATTGCGTGCAGAAGCAACCACAGCCTCCCAGACACTGTTCAGAGAGGTGTACTGTTTTCCCTCCTTGTAAATCTCACATTTGATGATGGACCACAGGTTCTCAATGGGGTTCAGATCAGGTGAACAAGGAGGCCATGTCATTAGATTTTCTTCTTTTATACCCTTTCTTGCCAGCCACGCTGTGGACTACTTGGACGCGTGTGATGGAGCATTGTCCTGCATGAAAATCACGTTTTTCTTGAAGAATGCAGACTTCTTCCTGTACCACTGCTTGAAGAAGGTGTCTTCCAGAAACTGGGAGTTGAGCTTGACTCCATCCTCAACCCGAAAAGGCCCCACCATCTTTGATGATACCAGCCCAAACCAGTACTCCACCTCCACCTTGCTGGCGTCTGAGTCAGACTGGAGCTCTCTGCCCTTTACCAATCCATCCATCTGGCCCATCAAGACTCACTCTCATTTCATCAGTCCATAAAACCTTAGAAAAATCAGTCTTGAGATATTTCTTGGCCCAGTCTTGACGTTTCAGCTTGTGTGTCTTGTTCAGTGGTGGTCGTCTTTCAGCCTTTCTTACCTTGACCATGTCTCTGAGTATTGCACACCTTGTGCTTTCGGGCACTCTAGTGATGTTGCAGACTGGTGGCAAGTGGCATCTTGGCAGCTGCACGCTTGACTTTTCTCAGTTCATGGGCAGTTATTTTGCGCCTTGGTTTCTCCACACGCTTCTTGCGACCCTGTTGACTATTTTGAATGAAACGCTTGATTGTTCGATGATCACGCTTCAGAAGCTTTGCAATTTTAAGAGTGCTGCATCCCTCTGCAAGATATCTCACCATTTTTAACTTTTCTGAGCCTGTCAAGTCCTTCTTTTGACCCATTTTGCCAAAGGAAAGGAGGTTGCCTAATAATTATGCACAAGTGATATAGGGTGTTGATGTCATTAGACCACACCCCTTCTCATTACAGAGATGCACATCACCTAATATGCTTAATTGGTAGTAGGCTTTCGAGCCTATACAGCTTGGAGTAAGACAACATGCATAAAGAGGATGATGTGGTCAAAATACTCATTTGCCTAATAATTCTGCACGCAGTGTATATGTATGTCTGTGTGTCTGTATGCATGTATGTCAGTATGTATGTATGCATGTCTGTATGTATGTATATATGTATGTATGTATATATGTATGCATGTCTGTATGTATGTACATATGTATGTCATTATGAACGTATGTCTGTGTGTATGTGTGTATATATGCATGTATGCCAGTATGAATGTATGTCTGTATGCCATTATGAATGTATGTCTGTGTATGTATGGATGTGTGTATGGATGTCAGTGTCTCTATACATTTATGTCTGTCTGTATGAATATATGTATGTATATATGTATATATGCCAGTATGAATGTATGTATGTATGTATGTATGTATGTCATTATGAATGTATGTCTGTGTGTATGTATGTCGGTGTGTATGTATGTATGTGTCTTTATGTCCTCATGCATGTGTGTCGGTGTGTATGTTAGTATGTATCTGGCTGTCACTATGTATGCCTGTGTGTATGTCTCAGTATGTGTGTGTCAGTATGTATGCTTATATGTGTGTATGTCTGTTTCAGTATGTGTGTCTGTTAGTATGTATCTGTGTATGTGTATCTGTGTCCTTTTGTATCAGTGTGTGTGTTTGTGTCTGTGTGTGTATTCCTGTGGGCGGGATTTGGAGGCGGACCCTGTGGGTGGGATTGGAGGCGGGCCCCAGTGGGCCCAGACCCTGAGCTAAGTTAGGGGCCCCAAAATTTCTGGTGGCGGCCCTGCTCCCGACTGATTCCTCTCTTGCAACTGTCACTAGTCCTTACCTTTTTGTGTCATTTTACCCCACTCCCTCTAGCATGGAAGCTCATTGAGCAGGGCCCTCAACCCTTCTGTTCCTGTGTGTCCAACTTGTCTGGTTACAACTATATGTCTATTCGTTCACCCACTGTAAAGCGCTGCAGAATTTGATGGCGCTATATAAATAATATAATAATAATATTCAGAACCACCATATAGATTAATCACCTAACAAACAACGTGGCAATGAACAAGCAAGTCTATTTTGACTCATGATTTGGAGTTCCACCCACAGCACCAAAAAACATAAAATATTGATGGGGTAAAAAGATGGATGACTAGGAGACAGACACTAGATGCTGATTTTACTCACAGATCAAGTGAGAAGTGATCAACTGAGGGAAAAAATGAGGAACAGTAAAAAATAAAATCTATATTTACATATTATATATTTAATAAATACAAATAAAAACATTTTCATCTTTTTTTACTGCACCACTTTTTGTTTTTTCAATTGGTTACTTTTTTTTAAAATAGATCTGTGAACCAAGAGGTAGGAAAATGCAGCTGTGGACTGCTGCAATATTTGATATTTTTTAATACGTTGGTATATATTTACGTACTTGTTTTTATATATATATATATATATATTTTAAAAGTTTGAAAAGAATCATGTTAAAAGTTTGTACAAAAATCTAAAATTATTTGAAAAGCTTATGCAAATCGAGGTCCAAGTTGGGTATTTTTCTGCCATTTATATATTTTGACCTACAAGTCACTTGTCACCTGAATACTATTCCTTGCTTTGATGCTGTTAGTAATTCCAGTGTAAAGTTATAAATAAAAGCGTACATACCTTGCACTGTAAGATATGCATCTTTTGGAACAACCTCTAAAACGTTGCACTGGATCATTCCTGAGTTAGAATAGGAAACATTGATAATTGTAATTTGAGAGGTGAAGGCTTCATTCCCAGTGTTTGTGCTGTTGGTCACTGTGATTTGTGGGTTTTGCACGACAGTCCCCGAAGTCGGCGTTATACTGACAGAGAAAATGCCATTAATAAACCAGGTTAGACTTTGCCACCCTTTGTCAACAGTGCACACAAAGCTGGCGTTGGAACCAGCAAGCACGGTGACATTACTGGGGCCTTGTAGAATGTCTGCATGTGAGTTGTAACCTATGAAAAAAAAAAAAAAAGAAAAGAAGACAGACAATATAATATGACAGAATTGATCACACACCTGGCAACCTGGAAAACAAACTAAAAATATCCACCATATTGATTTCCTTGTCCTGTATACAATGCCCTGATACCCAAGTGTCCTGCATTTGATATGAATTATGCAATGGAACCTGGTTATATTTGCCAAATAATGGACTTAGCTATGCCTCCAAAATGCTAACTATTCAGGCAAGGGGTGCACACATGTAATAGCACCCATTCAGTGCTCTGGCCATGGTTAATGGGTGTTGCCAATTATCAGTAACGGTAGGAACAAAATAGCAGGCACGTCTGAGGTAAAGGTTCTAGAATGTGGCAGTTGCCATGGATACCAGTAGAATTTTCCTGGTGATTACTTAATTTTTACAACTTTGTACCAGAACCACTGCATTTACATAGCCATTCTGGGGCAAAGGTCTTACAGTGAAACTGGCTTTTTTATGTAATATTTTTGCTGTGTTAATTTCCTCAGTTGCCACATTATGGTTTTGAGACAGGAGAAGTCATTATAAGTTGCAATTTCAGTTGAATTTGAAGAAACCACTTGAGGCATTCGTTGCGTTGAGCTATTTCAATTGCTTTGGTTTGATTTGTTCATTGCAAACAGCTGAACGCCTGTAAAATTTGACAATAAACATGATTTTCAATGGTGGTGGCGTAATTGTGATTATGACTGCATGCCCCTGCTTACCATGAAATATAAACAAGAGAAGGAAGCCCGTTCCAGAACAAATGTCCTTTTATTTTCATAGTGACCTCTTTTACTCCTCGGATCAGCTCACGAAATGTGTTTTCCGTATCCTTTCCTAATCCCAAACTATCTGCCTTTATTCCCTACATCATCACTCGCTTATATCTCCTGAATTATCTGTTCTGCACATGTTTTAGAATGATTTCATCCATACGGTAAACCTTTCATTTCTTTTCCATAATGTGAAATAAAATATCACCATTCTACAGTCGCCTATCTTCAAATATTAATTCACAAGCGTAAGAAATCCGTCACCGGTAGAATTTTTCCAGTAATTGCCTAATACGTTCTAGAATAATTTCCAAAAATATTGCAAGCAAAGACATTTATAAAGTCTGCCGTGGAAATGTACCGCTTTCTGATTTATTTTTGCATTGATTTTTTTTTTTTTTTTAAATATCTACAAATGTACATTATTATTTGGTACAAAATGCTCATTTTGCTTTTTTTTTTTTTTTCTAGGTAGAAGTTATACTTTTATCACAATGTCACTTTTTTTCCTTTTTTACCTAGAGGCAGCATAATAGTATATGCAATGCATCCAGTACTAATCTATCAAAGTCGTGTTAAAATTCTAGATCAAATGGCCAAATCTTTTGTATTCAGTAAAACATTCTACACCGAGAAAGAAATATACTGCTAGATATTGTAGTGCTGTTTTCAAAACCACTGCTAAAAAATATGTTTGCATTCACTCTTTAATTTTTTTAAATATTTTTTAAACAGTAATTATTCATTTGGTTTGTATATTTTAAATTGTAATGTCTTGTAGACTTGTGAATCAAACATTATGAATACAGAAATTAATGTTCATAAATTGAAATTGTTTAAATGTTGTACTTTCTCATCATGATTTTTGATTGAAAAAAAAAAACATATATATTAAAATAATTTTACTAATATTCAGCAGTCACGTTAAAATTCCAGGCTTGCTGACGTCTAAAGTGACATACTATGTACCTAGTCCTGAGTGCAAAGCATCCTGGGAAAGATTATAGAGGAAGGCCTGGTGTGCACAGACATGCATAGAACGTCTAGGTGGTTATCATGTGTTTCAACGCTGGAGTCCAATATTGGGTAATATTTTAATTTTACAATATTTTCTAATCTATGTTTCTGCTAGCACAGATATATGAGCTGAAAGGGAATGGTAGTGTGTGCAAGAGAGGAAATTAGATTGAAATTATGATTTGAAGCAGTGTGAGGAATATTTGGATAAAAAAGGGAATTTTACCACATGACAGGAGGCTTCCTATTTTGCATTAAACTCTCTTTACTAACCCCACATAGCAGTAAAGAAAAGTGAAAACACTAACCAATCAAAATGCTATAGGAAGTATAGTATTCACAGTGATGAGACTCCTCCCCCTCTTTCTTTACTGCTCCATCAAACAGACAGGTCAGAGTATTACTCTTCTCCATTACTTTATGTTCTTATTGCCTCTTTGAGGTTGTTTCTATATTATATTTTTTGATATACTTTGCTGTATGTTCTTGCTGTGCTTCTGTACTATGTGCAGCTGTGTTTTTTCTATGTTATTTATTGTGTTTGTACCTTATTCATGGTTTCTGCCCTCTCCCCTCCTTGCTCTCACTTCTCTGGGGTTTGAGGTCTTACTGGGGTTACATGTTAATATTGAATTAAGCGATCCCTTTACTGCCTATAACGGCCATCCTGTATTGTCTTACCTATCTTTTCTCCGCGGGTCGCTCCTCCCGATCGCTCAACGTCGTGTGCTCCGAGATTTCGGCAGCCCACGTACCAGTCATAGGGATACCCGTAGGAAAGGACCCACTGGAATGCCGACTCCTGAGGGGCGTTCGATTATAGAGACCTCCGATACCCAAATCCTCTCGCATATGGGACGTCGAGGTTGTCTTACAATTCTTGAGAGACTGGCCGGATAACGGCAGACTCTCTCTCCGACAACTCTCAGCTAAACTGACGCTCCTGCTTTGCCTAGTCTCGTTCCATCGGGTTTCGGACATGCGGGCGTTTGACTTCAACGCTTTTTCGGTCTCCTCTGAGGGTTACCTTTCAAGTATCGCAGCGTACGATATCGGACTCGACATCGGTCTTCTACCCATTTTTCCCTACCGACCCACAACTTTACGTGGTGTCTACCCTACGTTGGTATGTGGAGGTCACATCCCCGCTTCGGGTCTCCACTTCAGGAGAATTTTTTGGTGTCTTATGTTAGACCACAAGTACCCGTCTCGACTACCACTCTCGCCAGATTCTATCACTGGCGGGGGTGGATGAGGTCTTCGGAACCCACTCCGTTCACGGGGTGGCGGCTTCTTCAGCTTTCACGGCGGGCGCTTCGCTGGCGGATATCCTATGTTCCGCGGACTGGTCGCGAGAATCTACCTTTCGGACATTCTACTTCCGCCCGGGGGCGGACACTTTTCTCCTCCATCAGCATTAAAAAAATGCAAAATAGGAAGCCTCCTGTCATGTGGTAAAATGAAAGATTATGCTAGCGTTAGTGTACTTATAATCTTAATTTTAGTAATGACAGGAGGTGAGTATTTCCCCACCCTTTCCCACCCTGGGAAGAGAGGTCTCACGTAAGTATATTTGTCTTCTGTCTACTTCTTCCCTGCATCGGTCTTTGATTTCTCCTCCTAAGTATGGGGTTTGTTCTGATTATGTATGTTTATAACTTTTCACTTGCCGTTTATAGTCTGTCGTTTATAGTCAATAATATAACATCCCTGCGAGTTTGTGTTAGGTTATTACCATTACTTCAAACAGTTTCCAGACCTGTACCTAACCTATTTCACGTTCTCTTTCAGTGTAAATTTGTGGTGTTACAGTTCGTTCTCAGGATGGACACCTTGGGACCTTCCTTCATCCCTTGAGGTTTCGTTTATTGGAGAGTCACCCGTTGGTGCATGTTACAAGACTTTGGACTTTTTGGAACTTTATCCGTTATGATGTCGCTTTCGAAAGAGGGGGAGGAGCCTCATCACTGTGAATACTATACTTCCTATTGCATTTTGATTGGTTAATGTTTTCACTTTTCTTTACTGCTATGTGGAGTTAGTAAAGAGAGTTTAATGCAAAATACTCGCCTCCTGTCATTACTAAAATTAAGATTATAAGAACACTAACGCTAGCATAATCTTCAATTATATGTTAGTGAAGGTGGACCTTATAGTATATAAAAACACTTGTTAAATTGTGTAGACATAAGGATTTACCCCATTTTACTCCCTTGCAGTTTGCATCATATATTCTAGCTCATCATTCTCTAATATAGCCCATTACTGTACTGGGCATTATATCTTTGAAATGTTAAAAATAATTACAATATATATTAAATCACTGTGTACATTTTTTCAAGTGGACAGGAAGTTCAAAGGTCTGTCTGTAAAAAGATGTAACAAAAACCAGAGACAGCATTGACAGAATACGTTAATCTTATACCACCTAATATTGGGCGGTATGCAATTGGGATGGGGGGATGGGCCCTGAGAGGGGAATCAGCATGATTTGCATCAACAGCAATGCCCATAATGGGCATATCTGCCCAGAACAGGGGCGGTATTGCAATTGGCTGGTGGCCTAGCAATTTAGCTCCAAAGGATCGCTGATCTCAAGGTCCTCCAGACATCATCCTGCTTCTGAATCTGAGTTACAGAAAGTACAGAGTGCCACCGGACAGGGTATCCACTGATTGGCTAGTTCTGCCCATCGGCACTCTGTGCTTACTGTAACTTAGATTTAAAAGCATGATGACATCTGAAGGCAACCTTTGTTATTAAACCATTCGAGAACTGTTTAACTCCTAAGTTAAGAACAAATCCGGGCACCATAACAACTTAATTTAGATGAAGTTTATGTGGTGACCTGAGTGTTCCTTTACTGTGTCTTTAAGCTACAGTAAATGTGTTTTAAAATCAGGCTCTGTGATTAAGCTAAGTTGATCTTGTTCTAAACTATGTTTTCTTTTATATTAGTGGATATCAGTAGATAATGTCATCTACAGTATCCATGAATTGACTTGACTGTGACCACATCCCTACCAAGGAAGTGTCCCTATTTGAAATGCTGGGACGTGTGCTGTGTAAAGCTGATGTGTTAACTACACCTTACCCTGTCTTGTCCTAAATTCACTGAGGTCGATTTACTATTTGTTATATGTGTCAGAATAAATAATTAACCTCTTAAGGACACAACTTCTGGAATAAAAGGGAATCATGACAGAATATTTCTGTCATGTGTCCTTAAGAGGTTAAATGAGTAACACTTGGAAGTGAGAAAAAAAAATGTTGTTTGAGTGTAACTCACCACTTGCTTTTTTCTTGGCAAAAGTATATGTTTAGCCCAGTCCTGGGAATAAACATTGCGGAAATGAAAAATTATAGCCAAAAACAACACGACATTAGTGCTGTTTATGACTTACAGAGTTATTCACGAAAGTGAGAATTTAAAGTAAAGCCATAGAGAATTTCAAATTTAAATCCAAAATAATCAAACTGGAGATATTGTCTAAGTCCGCTGGGCATTCAGTTTGGATACTATGGCCGTAAATTTGGAATCCGCTTTGAATTCACTTTGAATTCTCACTGTAGTAAATAACCCTGATAATGTCTTCCTTTTACCTCATTTACTTACATTGTGTCAAGCACAGCACCACTATATGTAAAACAAAGGATCGTCCGCCTCCGTCCATCAGCTTGCGTCTAGTCCAGCCTTTCTGAAATATGAAAATAGAAACGATTCTTTAAACATGATCACAGGGATGGCTCGTTGTTACCTGTGGTTCTTATTATAAATGAATCCTGTTATACCCCCTGGCTGTCAATCAGACAACCCTTCATGTTACATCCTGGCTGTTTAGCTCAGTGGAGCTAAACTGAATAGACAGGCAATTGCTCTGAGCACCTTCCTTGCAAAGACTTCTCATTGAGCTGCATTGGGAAGTCTGTGATTGGATAGCCAAAGAAAGTCTGGGCAGGGATAGAAGGGGAGGGCTTGCAAAGGCTGCAGACCAGAGCAATGCAGCTTTTTCAAACTGTTTTTAGGCATAATGTTTTCATTGGTGGTATATCTACTAAACTTTGATTTCTATTTGTTATGTATTTGGGAAGTGGAGTTTCCTTTTAAGACCTCTTGATACTTATAGGTCCTAAAGAATGTTTTCAGGGAATTAGCAAACTTAAGAAAAGGACCTCCAAGGTGGTATTCGCTGAGATATTACCTGTGCCACGCACTACAGTGGAAAGGCATCGGGAGATTATAGAAGTCAATGCGTGGCTGAAGTCTTGGAAGGAGGGTTTGGGGTTTTTACAACACTGGGCCGACTTTGCACTTGGGTTCAATCTTTATAGCAGTGATAAGTTGCACCTAAACGGAAGAGGATCTGCAGTGCTAGAGGATAGGATGGCTAGAAGGTTGGAGGAGGTTTTTAACTAGTAGTGGGGGGGGAATCATAGCAATCTATAAAATGGAGATAGGACAGAAGGGAGATGGGCTTTAGCTCAGTGTGAGGGGGGTGAAGACAGTGGGAGGGGCAAGCTCAGAACAGAGGAGGTATGTAATATTGATACAAATTCACAAAAAATACTAGTGACTCATGATATAAAATGTATGTTTACTAATGCAAGGAGCCTAAATAACAAAATGGGGGAACTAGAGGCAATAGCATACACTAAACAATATGACATAATAGGAATAACTGAAACGTGGTGGGATGAGACACATGACTGGACAGTTAAATTAAATGGGTAAACACGATTTAGGAAGGACAGAAAAAAACAGGAAAGGTGGTGGGGCATGTTTGTATGTCAACCATGAGTTAAAGATAAATCTTAAGCAAGTGGAATGTGATAAGGAAAATGTGAAAGTTGTATATGTAAATATATGCTTGGGGCAAAAGAAGGGAAATCAGTTATTGGTTGGGATATGTTATAAACCACCTAATGTTAATATTGATGAGGAAAAACAGCTGTTTGAGCAAATTGAGAAAGCTGCAAATCTGGGTAACATGTTAATTATTGGAGATTTGAATTACCTGGACATACATTGGGACAGAGGGACTAGTAGTTCAGAAAAGGGAATTAGGTTTTTGAACTTGTTAAATGACACCTTTATGTCACAACTTGTACAAGCACCAACTAGAAAGGACATTTGTCTGGACCTGGTTCTAACAAACAATGTTGATCTTTTGACCAACATTCAAGTAGGTGAGCACTTGGGAAATAGTGATCACAACATAGTGTTCTTTGAAATAAACTAAAGAAAAACAAAAGCACATGGGGTATACTAAAACATATAATTTTAAAAAGGCCAATTTCAATAAATTAAGGGCAGCTTTACAATATATTGACTGGCATAAACTCTTTAGTGATAAGAACACTGAGGATAAATGGAACATCTTCCAACAAATGCTAAAAAGGTACATTTCTCAGTATATACCATTGGGCAAATAGTGTAAAAGAAACAAATTGAAACCAATGTGGCTTAGTGGGAAAGTGAATCAAGAAATAAAAAATAAGAAAAGGGCAACCAAAGCCTTTAAATCTGACAAATCAGTGGCATCTTATAAAAGATATAAGGAAGCAAATAATGTGTTCAAAAAGGCGATTAGATTTGTTAAACTTCAAAATGAAAAAATGATAGCCAAAGAGTGCAAAGCCAACCCCACAGCATTTTTTAAGTACATAAATTCTAAAAAAGCAAAACATTGAAGTGTACACTAAAAAGTGGGATGGGGGTGTTAGTTAATGAAGGCCAGGAAAAGGCAGAAATTTGAAACAACTATTTCTCCTCCGTATATATTAAGGAAGAACCCATGGCAATAGATATGCAAATGATTTCTGCAAAATACATGCAGAACATTTTTAATTGTTTAACTCAAGACAAGGTGCTGCAGTAACTAAAGAAAGTTAATATAAACAAAGTTCCTGGCCCTGACGGTATTCATCCAAGAGTACTTAAGGAACTAAGTGTAGAAATAAGTGAAACTCTGTTTTTAATCTTTCAAGATTCTTTTCTTTCAGGAAGTGTTCCGGACGATTGGAGGAAGGCAAATGTGGTTCCTATATTCAAAAATGGTTCAAAATCCCTGCCTGGAAATTATAGACCTGCGAGCTTAACTTCTGTGGCTGGGGAAATATTTGAAATGTTATTAAGAGATAATATTCAAGAATTCCTTGAGAAGAACATGGTTATCAGCAAAAATCAGCACGGCTTTATGAAGCACAGGTCATGTCAAACTAGCTTGATTGCGTTCTACGAAGAAGTAAGTAGAAGTATAGATCAGGGTGTTGCAGTGGATGTGATTTATTTGCTTTTGCCAAGGCGTTTGGTACAGTTCCACACAATAGATTAGTGTTCAAACTCAAGGAAATCGGTCTAGATGAAAATTCTTGTTTTTGGGTAGAGCATTGGCTTAAACATAGTACAAGGAGTTGTCATTAATGGTAAATTTTCAAGCTTGACAGAGGTGGCAAGTGGTGTCCCTCAGGGTTCTGTTCTGGGACCCCTTCTATTTAATATGTTTAGAAATGATCTTAAAAAAAGCATTGAAAGTCATTTTTAAGTGTTCGCAGATGACAAAAATCTCTGAAAGTAATACAATGTGAGCAAGATATTACTTTGCTGCAGAGGGATTTAGATAGAATAGGGGACTGGGCACTCAAATGGCAGATGCAATTTAATGTAAAAAAATGCAAAGTTATGCACTTCGGCGTAAAGAATGCACAAGCAACTTATACCCTTAATAAAAGCAAATTAGGGATAACAACACACGAGAAGGACTTGGGAATTGTTATAGTCAACAAACTATGCAACAATGTGCAATGTCAATCAGCAGTGGCCAAGGCCAGTAAGGTATTGTCATGTATAAAAAAGGGCATTAATTCTCGGGATGAGAATATAATTTTGCCTCTTTATAAATCACTGGTAAGACCACATCTTCAATATGCTGTGCAATTTTGGGCACCTGTTCTAAAGAAGAATATTACGGCACTAGAAAAAGTACAGAGGCGGACTATAAAATTAATAAAAGGAATGGAACATATCAGCTATGAAGAAATAATAACAAATGTAAACCTCTTTATTTTAGAAAAATGTCACCTCAGAGGGGATATGATAGCATTATACAAATATATCCGGGGTTATTACAAACCATTGTGTGGAAATCTATTCACAAACTGGACTTTACATAGGACACATGATCATGCTTTTATACTGGAAGAAAGAAGATTTAGTCCAAGGCAAATAAATGTTTTTTTTTTTTACCGTAAGAACAATAAGGATGTCGAATTATCTGCCTGAAGAAGTGGTTTTATCAGAGTCCGGACAGATGTTTAAACAGCAACTAGATGCACACTTGCAAAATCTGAATATTCATTGATATAATGTTTCAACTGTAGGGTAATCGCTTCTTGATCCAAGGATAAATCTGACTGCCATTCTGGGGTCAAGAGGGAATTTTTTTTCCTAGTTTGTTGCAAAATTGGAAGTGCTTCAAACTGTTTTGTTTTTTGTTTTTGCATTCTTTTGAATCAACAGCAAAAAACAAATGTAGGCTGAACTTGATGGACACGTGTCACTTTTCAGCCTATGTAACTATGTAACAATATCGGGGTCATACATACCCACACAGGCTTTTAGTTTTTGCATTGAAGCTTAGAGGCTAGTTAGGAAGTGCTGACCAATCACCAGATATTTAACACTCTCATTCTTGGTGGTTTATTTAATTCAACATAACCAAGGTAGAACTATACCTGGGTAATTTTTCATCTTAACATTGTGCATAAAATATTGAGATGTATTTGCCAGTTTAGCCCAATTCACAATTATTATGTTAACCATGCGGATACATTTTAGCTACTAACTAAATGTTTTCAATGACCAAAGGCAGGGTTTCCCAAAGTGTGGGTCGCAATTTTTGTGTGGGTCGCGCTGACCCACGCAATGGACCCGGGAGACCATCAGGCCATCAGGCCCTCGGTCCATGTCACCTTCACCTCCCACACTGTCACCCACACCTGCCCACACACTGTCAACTTCACCCATCTCCCCCCACCACTGTCACTCTCACTGCCCTCCCACACTGTCATCCTAATTCTTCTCCCCCACACTGTCACCCACACCTCCCCGACACTGTCAACCTCACCCTTCTCCCTCCCACACTGTCACTCTCACCTTCCTCCCACACTGTCACCCTTCCCCCCACACTGTCATCTTTACCTCCCACATGCTGTCACCCTCTCCAACCCCCCACACTGTCACCCTCTCCTCCCCCACACTGTCACTCTCTCTTTCCCCCCACACTGTCACCTTGACCTCCCTCACACTGTCACCCTCAATTCCTCCCCCACTGTCACCCTCACCTCATACCTCCACTGTCACCCTTTCCTCTCCCCCATACTGTCACCCTCGCTTACCCCCCACACTGTCACCCTCTTCTCCCCCCCACACTGTCACACTCACCTACCTCACACTGTCACCCTCACCTTCCCCATACTGTTACCCTCACCAACCCCACACACACATGGTCACTCTCAGCTCCAATCTCTGTATATCTGTGTGTCCTTTTGTGTCAATGTGTGAGTGTCTGTGTATTTGTGTGTCCATGTGCGTATTATGTCAGTGTGTATCTGAGTGTTGGCATATCTGTGTCATTGTGTAACATTGGCATTATCTGTGTCAGTGTGTAACATTGTCATCGTCATCATTGTGTGTGTCTGTGTGTGCATTGGTGTTTCAGTCTGTGTATTTGTGTGTCTGTGTATCTGCATGTGTTTTTGTGTGTGTGTCTCTGTATGAGTGTGTGTATGTGTTTAAGTGTGTGTGTGGAAGTGTATACACTACAAATGCATACCTGCATTCAAACACCTACATTCACAAACATACTCCATGCAAAAACATGCTTACATTCAAACACACATTGTATATATTTTTATATACATAATATACACACACTGCATCCTCTACACATGCACTGCAGGCAAACGCAACAAACACACCCCTGTATTAAAACACAAAAATTATATACAAACACCCCTTCATTCAAAAGCATGTCTGTATTTAGAATTAATCACTACATACAAACACATCTGCATTCAGATGCAAACACTACACACAAGTACACCAATACATTCCAATGGCAACAGTACATACAAACACACCTATACATCCACACATATACTTCATACAAAAACATGCTTACACTCAAACACGCAAAAACTGCTCACAAATGAAACCCTGCAACGGTGGGCAAATGGTTGATCCAAAATAAAATGAGTATTCTTATGTGATTTAATTTTATTTTCTTCTCCCTAAAGTGACTTTACTGCATGCTTTTTATGTTTTATGTGTAGCAAATCTATTTTCATTACTGAAGTTTAGAACTGACCTTCCCTATACCTTCCCAATAACAGACACCTAATGCTGGGCTGTGATCCAGGGTCTTCTGCTGGAAGGGAAAGTTCACAGTAATTGGCTGTTTCCCTGTAAAGCCGCAGCAGTAATGCAGATGGAAGGTGGTCAGTAGTTTGCAGCGGAATTCATTGCCATTGAGAGATAACAAAGGTGAAAGCGAAGAAATACAGTTTCTTTCAAGTAACTGGAAACAGCTGGTGGCAGTGTATATCAGCAGGCAACTTGGCCATAATAAACCAGTTCCTTTACACCCTTCAATCAGTCTGGGCTAGTGTTTGGGTGGATAAGCTATACTCTCTGCAGGAGAGCTTAATCACTTGAAGCTGTACCCAGAACCCTGTTCGAGGGCAGGAAGCGATGGAAAGACCCCAGCCAAGCTGCGGCGGCTAGGGGCTGAAGCACTCCCGTGACCCGGTGGAGAGCTAGGAATCGAGCTTGACGGAGGTACCTAGTCGGTGTGCCAGGCAATTCATTGCAATATATATATATTCTTCTGTATTCCATTTAAGTAGTAGTCCAGTTTTGATAGGAGTTTCTTTTACAGGAGGTTTACTAGAAGTTGTAATTATATAAGTAAAGTAAAGTATGCATACATTGCCACTCAAAAAGTGGAACCCTCAACAGAGCCTCCGCCTGCATATTTGTCGGCGTGACCACCGTTGGGTACCTGGTAGCATGGACCACCACCTTAATATATGGTGGGACTACGATTAGAAAGGGGTCCTATTATGTCTAGTGGCACTCTGCTAAACGGTTCCTCTACTGTGGCAAAGAGTGTAGTAGAGCCTTGCTCCGCTGGCAGGTGTAACAGGTCTGGCAATACTGCCGGACGTCTCTAGAGATACTGGACCACAAGAAACATTGGGAAGCCCAATGAAAGCTTGAGTGGGGGGAGGGATGTCGTGCCCAATCCGCATAAGCTCCAGTTGGTACGTCCGTATGACTACCAACTGTGCCAACTCTTTCCATCAACCTGTACAGCAGTTCCTGGTTCAAGTTTAGACTTCACTGGCTAGTCTCTGCCCTAGATTGTCCTCTGTCACCTACTTCCCTAATTAACCAAGGTATCACAAGTTATTGGGGCTGTGATCACGGTCGAGGGGGGAATAGAGGTAGGGGCATACCTTCAGTATATTGTTTGAATGTTAAAGGTAATGCAGATACTCTTTCTTTTCTCACAATTCTGCTAGGATTCTAAGCCTAGCCTCGTATGCAAAATCATTCAATTTCCAATTTGTTCTTGAGCTACTCACATGCCACATCAGAAGTCCGATTTACAGTAACTGTTTCCTGTGTTCTATTATCTCATTCTGATAAGTGCGTTCTACTGTGCCTATATTGACTCAGCTACCATGTTTTGCTGACGTAATGAAACCAATTGCAAAAACAATCTTGATAAACATGCTAACAGTGTTGGGTGTTCAAAGTGCATCCAAATAAAATTTCAAATGTATGGCCTAAACATCCAAACTAAAAGTAGCAGATTTGGAGAACATTTCCAATGTAACTGTTCTGTCATATAATGTAAACTTCACATTGAATTCTGAATGTTTTAGTTAATAACCCAATAAGCCTTAATGAAATAACTATTTTACATTTGGTTTATTGCGTTTTGGAAACATTTTCATTATTTTTTGGGCTGTGCTTATGTTTTTTTTTTATTATTAAAGGGACACTGTAGTGTCAGGAATACAAACATGTTTTCCTAACACTATAGTGCTGGAATGGATGTTGAAGTGACCAGCCCCTCTCTCTGTGGATTTAAATGGTTAGTTTACATACCATTTCTCCCTCGCTGCACCAGTCTTGCCGTGGCTGGCCACGACTCCATGACTGCGATCATCAATCTTTATGATCTCAGCCAATTTATTGCATTGCCATAGGAAATCATTGGGATACTATTAGGCATGCATAGCAAAACGCATCTAAATGGGAAGCGCTAATCGTCTCCATGCAAATGCGGAGACGTTGAACATAAGTGCTGCGCGCTATGCACTAGGAAGTATCTGTAGTGGCCGTCTGAGTGACTGCCACTAGAGGTGCTCCTAGGCAGCAATGTAAACACTGCCTTTTCTTGGAAAAGGCAGTGTTTACAATGCTAAGACTGCAGGAACATGCTATAGACACCAGAACCACTACATTAAGCTGTAGTGGTTCTGGTGACTATAGTGTTCCTTTAAGTATTCATATTCAAGAAATACACCTCTTTTTTTTATAGTCCAGCATTTTTGATACTAATAAATCTTGTTTTAGGTAAATATTCTGTATTAAATCCATGCATTCTGGTTTGTAATTCACTAAAAGAAACACACAAAGTACTGCTTTATTACAGAGCCATCTGGTGGGTATTTCTGATACGAACAGTGATCTCATTTAACATTACCCAAACAATTATTCTGCCTATGATAAAAGATCATGGCGAGGTTTATTATATAAAATTATATTTCTCACTAACTTGTATCGTAAGATTTATAGGACACTCTGGACCCCTAAAGCTGCTCTGTGTGTGAAGACTGTGCCCTCTTTTCTTCTTTTTAGTGCAGATTTCAATGGAAATTGCCACTTTAATAAATTAACCTTGCTACCCCAAATCAGACAACTGTTACTTCCTGCTTTGGTTATCTCAGGGGAATTGCCCAAAGCACCTGCATTGCAAAGACTCATTGAACCAGTGGCGGATCCAGAGCCTGATCTCGGGAGGGGCACTTGTAGATTATTTAAATAAATAATCCAGACACAATAACCACTACAGCTCAGTGTAGTGGTTATAGTGCCAATAATGCCAAGACCCCCTCCCAGAGTAAGTAGTCAAACTGTTTAAGAACTGTTTGACAACTTACCTGAGGTCCTCTGGGAATGGGGCTGTAGTAGGGCAGAGGAGCAGTGGAATGTGTGAGTGGTGCAATGTGTGAGGGGTGCAGTGTGTGTGTGTGTGTGTGAGGGGGACAGTGTATTAGCAGTGTGTGTGTGTGAAGGTTGCAGTGTGTACGTGAGGGCGGCAGTATATGTCAGGGGTGCAGTGTGTGTGTGGGTCAGTATGTGTGTGTGACAGTTACAGTGTGTGTGTGGGGCAATGTATGTGTGTGGGGGCAGTGTGTTTATGGGGGGCAGTGTGTGTATGTGGGGGCAATGTGTTTATGGGGGGCAGGGGCAATGTGTGTGTATGGGGGGCAGGGGCAATGTGTGTATATGGGGGGCAGGGGCAATGTGTGTGTATATGGGGGGCAGGGGCAATGTGTGTGTATATGGGGGGCAGGGGCAATGTGTGTGTGTGTGTGTGTATGGGGGCAGGGGCAATGTGTGTGTGTGTATGGGGCAGGGGCAATGTGTGTGTGTGTGTATGGGGCAGGGGCAATGTGTGTGTGTGTGTGTATGGGGCAGGGGCAATGTGTGTGTGTATGGGGGGCTGGGGCAATGTGTGTGTATATGGGGGGCAGGGGCAATGTGTGTGTATATGGGGGGCAGGGGCAATGTGTGTGTGTATGGGGGGCAGGGGCAATGTGTGTGTATGGGGGGCAGGGGCAATGTGTGTGTATATGGGGGGCAGGGGCAATGTGTGTGTGTATGGGGGGCAGGGGCAATGTGTGTGTGTATGGGGGCAGGGGCAATGTGTGTGTGTGTATGGGGGGCAGGGGCTATGTCTGTGTGTGTATGGGGGGCAGGGGCTATGTGTGTGTGTGTATGGGGGCAGGGGTAATGTGTGTGTGTATGGGGGGCAGGGGCAATGTGTGTGTGTATGGGGGGCAGGGGCAATGTGTGTGTGTATGGGGGCAGGGGCAATGTGTGTGTGTGTGTGTATGGGGGCAGGGGCAATGTGTGTGTGTGTGTGTATGGGGGCAGGGGCAATGTGTGTGTGTGTGTGTGTATGGGGGGCAGGGGCAATGTGTGTGCATGTGTGTGTATGGGGGGCAGGGGCAATGTGTGTGTGTATGGGGGGCAGGGGCAATGTGAGTGTATATGGGGGCAGGGGCAATGTGTGTGTATATGGGGGGCAGGGGCAATGTGTGTGTATATGGGGGGCAGGGGCAATGTGTGTGTGTGTATGGGGGGCAGGGGCAATGTGTGTGTATGGGGGCAGGGGCAATGTGTGTGTATGGGGGGCAGGGGCAATGTGTGTGTATATCGGGGGCAGGGGCAATGTGTGTGTGTATGGGGGGCAGGGGCAATGTGTGTGTGTATGGGGGGCAGGGGCAATGTGTGTGTGTATGGGGGGCAGGGGCAATGTGTGTGTGTGTATGGGGGGCAGGGGTAATGTGTGTGTGTGTGGGGGCAGGGGCAATGTGTGTGTGTATGGGGGCAGGGGCAATGTGTGTGTGTGTATGGGGGGCAGGGGCAATGTGTGTGTGTGTGTATGGGGGGCAGGGGCAATGTGTGTGTGTGTGTGTATGGGGGGCAGGGGCAATGTGTGTGTATGTGTGTGTGTGTGTGTATGGGGGGCAGGGGCAATGTGTGTGTAGAAGAAGGATATGGGGGGGGGGGCTTTTTTTTTTTAATGTGTGTGTGTTGTTTTTTTTTTAACATTTAATTAAAATTAATATATAATTTATGTCCCCCCTCCCTTCTTACTTTTACTGGGAGGAGGGGGGACATCTTTCTTTCCCTGGTGGTCCCAGTGGTAGGAGTGAACTCTAGCCCGCGCTCCAGGGCTAGAGTTCACTCTCGCGAGATTTGGAGCGTTGCCGTGGTAACCGTGGCAACGCTCCAAATCTCGCGAGAGGAGGACCCGGAGGAGCTGCTGGTAACAGCTCCCGGGTCCTCTCTCCCTCCCCTGCCGGTCGGCTGTCAGTAATGTGCCTGCAGACCGGGGAGGGAGATCACTGATCTCCCTCCCCGGTCTGCAGGCACAATGCAGGGCTGGCACTTGGGCAATGTCAGCCCTGCATTAGCCGGCAGGGGAGAATCTCGGGGGGGGCAATTGCCCCGTTGCCCCCCCCCTGTATCCGCCACTGCATTGAACTGCATTGGAAAGTCTGTGATTGGACAGATACAGAAGGTATGGGTGGAGTTAGAAGGGGAGGGCTTGCACAGACTACAGACAAGAGATCTGCAGCTTTTGCAAGTTGTTTTTAGATATACACCCAATGAAAATATACAATAATAAAATACATGTTTTCATTGGGGTATTTTTGTAAAATTAATTTTTCCATTTGGTAAGTGTCAGTTTAATACAACTGTCACTTGAATATATGTTTTAATATCTTGGGCTTACATGCCTTTATATTTTTCACTTTGCCAAGCAGGCCATACTTCGCTTCTCTGGTTTTGTTGTCAGAACCACTGATGATAATGTGTTGTGTCTGTGATCTTGCACTGCTAATCCCAATTTATTGACACTGAGAACTCATAGAGAGATGAGTCAGCACCTTAATAGCCACCTTCCACACAAGTTGAACCCTTGGGTTATGTGTAGGTGTAACGGATCACCTGGCACCCCGACTGGGTATGTCCGTTGAAGGATGCTCCTAGCGCTTCCTGAGGACTCGAAGCACTCCAGCAGACACCTCCAGGCACTGGACGTTAGTCCTAGGAACTCTGGAACCGAATTGGGAATTAGCTCTAGTCCTTACAAAGACTTTCCCTGGTGAATCTCCTGTAAGCTGGAACAGCAGACACAGGAGCAAATCTTCCCTCCAATAACAGGACGACACACAGTTTTGGAGGATAAACAGGAACAGACTGAGCTGGAGTTTTATTGCTTCTTTTATACATATTTCTCCACAAGGTTACCACCCACATGGTCTTGTGGAGCAATCAATCAAACACATTACAATACAGCCAGACACTCCCAGCCAAGGCACACAAAGCCTCCCCTCTGCCTGTGATATAATCACTGCACACAATGGGTTAACTCAATTATCACAGGCAGGAAAATATTCAGTTTCATACAATATTCATAACTCCCAAAATATTCATACAGTCTCCATAAAGTTACATATTCTGAATCAGCATTCTCCATATACAAACATACTCAAAAATCATACAATTCCCTCCAGTGGTTTAAAAGTTAGGTGGAAGTCCTATTTGACCGACCGCAAGAATGGCTTTCCTGCCCAAAAGAGTTCCATATGTTTGGGCTGTGTGGTCGGTCTATTTTCTCCTGTATCTTGGAGATAATTGGCTTAAGTGGGTGTGGTAAGCCCATTATCTCCAGGTACAGAAAATATCTCTATTTACAACAACAGTAAAAATACATAAAAATACATAATTCATATTATACTGAACAGAACCCCCACATTCAACCTATCCCCAGATAGCTTGGATCTAAGCGCTCAATATATCCGAACAGCACTCAGATCCCACGAACAGAATAAAATTTCCATGGGGTTAAAGTTTAGCAAGGGCTGATGAGAGATTGAGGAGGGACAAAGCAACCAGTTTCAAGTGGTCTGGCAGTGTCCCTGGGACAACGCCCTGCTGGAGAACAATAGACAGGAAAAAGGGGGAGGGGAAGAGGCACATTCTCCCATCTCATCAAAGGGGCAGAAAAAGTGTTTCAAAATCCAATATGCCCAAATAATGTGCTTAAAGGGCCAGCACCAGTCCAATAGGAGTCCATATGCCTAATTACTGTTTTTAAAGGGCACAATCTCCCAGGGGCCATAGTCAGAAGGAAAGAGGCTGGCAAACAGGCCCCTGCAAAAACCAGGGGTGAGGTCACTTTCGTCACAGTAGGTTAGGTTAGATGATCTACCCTGGGTCAAATTACAGAAGAGGGTCTTTCCAGTCTGCATGGAGTTGAGGGAAGTGCTCTGTAAATGGACATTACACAGAAACATAGACATAGAAACAAAGAATGTGATAGCAGATAAGAACCATTCGGCCCATGTAGTCTGCCTAAATACATTCATTGTACTGTAGGAAGAGATCTGAAAACCAGGACATTCCTATGAGTTCATGATACCCGGTTTGGAAACTCCAGGGGTTGAATCCGAGAAGTATCCTTAGGGCTAAAAAGAACATAGTCTATAGATATTTGGACCTCAGAAATTAAGTTCTAGGAATACCTTAAATAAATGTATGAGAAAGGAGAGTTGAGATTCCTTTAAACAAACAATATTGTCACCGAAACAACTTTAGCTTAATGAAGCAGTTTTGGTATATAGATCATGCCCCTGCAGTCTTACTGCTCATTTCTCTGCATTGTAAGAGTTAAATCAATTTGTCTATGTAGCCCTAGTCACACCTCCTTGTATGTGACTTGCTCAGCCTTCCTAAACACTTCTTGTAAAGATTTATCTAATGTTTATACCTTAAAATGTCCTATCTCCAGTTCTATTAACAGCTTGTTAGACACTGCAGGAGACTCCTGTGTGTAATAAAGTTCAATTTACAGAGCTGGAGATAAAACAAAATTGAAATCTGATTGAAAGTGAAACATTTTTTTTTCATGCTGGCTGTGTCACTCACAGCCTGGGGAGGTGTGGCTAGGGCCGTATAAACAGAAACAACAAATATTTAACTCCTAAATGGCAGTGAATTGATTAGTGAAACGTCAGAGACATGATCTATACAAAAAAACTGCTTCATTAAGGTAACATTGATTTGGTGACTATAGTGTCCCTTTAAGGACTTGGCCTGATGGAGGCGTTTTGTGCTTTAATTCCCTCACTGAAACCATTATCAGCATGGTAATGTACCATTATATAACTTTAATTTGAACAAATAAACCAAATTTAGTAGAGAGCATTGTAGTCTACAAACGTTTTGTCACCATCCCCCCATAATTTTAACACCTGTATTCCAATGAATAAAAAATGTATAACCAAGTAAACATAGTTTCCTACTTCTAAACAGAAATGTATTCTTAAATTCTTGTTAACCCTTACATGGCAGATGATGTGCCAGGGCTGTCATGATATCACCATGCCATTTCTTAACTCTTGAAGAGGTTTAAATCATTTGTTCCCTAATTTTTTTACATTTTAATTTTTGTAAACTGAAAGCTAACACTTTTAAATCTACACCGTGGCAGAAATAGAATATGCGTCAGATGATTATTTTCGAGGAGGCACCCCATTTGATTCATTGCATCTAAGTCCTGGGATTCAGTAGTTCTTTTCACAGAATGTACTTACAGATTTTTCAAGCTTCTAAACCAATCAGAGACCTCCCTGTGATAGAGTTTTTATATTTTGTATTGGAAGCTGTTATTTATATTGGAAGAAAATCCTTTAATCTGTTTAGTAATCTGTGTTTTATTATATTATTTTGAAAATATTAACACGTTTTAGATAACATATTATATATATCAAAGTAAAATGTTTGAAACAATCTCAAAAATAACATAAAGTGATTTTATTTTTCCGTAAGGTGTTAAATCCTAACAAGGTGAAACGATATTATATGTGTAATAAAATCTAAGCTTTCCATTGCCAAGGTTAGAAAAATCTGTTATCTTGTCTACAGTACCGCAGGCTCATATTGTGCTAGAACAGAACTGGTCTATAAACAATTTAACTGCATGGTCAGAAGTTTTAAAATGTAAAGGTAAAATCTAAAAAACCAATTCAAAGCATTTATATTAAATAATATTGCACCTGCGGCAAATATTCACCCCACGGGTAGAATGTGGTTGAAACATTAAAAAATAGTTCTTTATCCTTTGTACTCAGAAAGAACAAGCAAAATCAGACACCAGTAAATGTGGATAATATAAATAAACAATTTACTTTTATTTACATTCTAGCCCTCTTTCTTTTTGCATTTAGTTTTTTAATTTTCTGCCTAGCAGGTTTATCTGAAAATGTTGGATAAAAAAATAGATTATTGCACTTACTAAATGTGGCAACAGGTACTTTGGAAAGTAGCGGCTGGTTAAAAGTAGTGACAGGTATAAAAATACGACAAAAATGTACAAAAACATGACATGATTATTTGCTCAGCATCTCAGAAGTAATAAAGAGAGGGGGTGGAAACTGTAGATGCAGTTATGACACACAAAATATTTTTCTTTCTCACACACATTTTCCACTACTCCTTACCCTGCCAATAGCCTTTTGTTTGGGTGGTAGGAGGTTGCTGCAAAAACTGGGGGGGGGGGGGGGGGATTGAGGGAGGGGGGGAGGGCAGAAGTGGGGGGGGGGGCAACGGCGAACTTCCACTGATGCCTATCAGGTGGCCCATACACTTAGAACCATCCGGTGGGCATGTTTTATCAGGGGTTGTGAGCTGCCGCTGCAGAGCTTTTAACAGTGTGACTGGGCCCTTCTCATTGGGCAGCCTGAGGGGATGTGATGAGCCTGTCACTGCCTCCTAGCTAACAGACCAAGCTGTGCAAGAGGAAGAGGAGAGCCAGACTCTGATTCCCAACAGCCTCAGCCAGAAGACTGAATCACGAGGAAGCCAACCTCCTGCACCCAAAGTGTAAATTGTGTGGCTGTGTGTTTAGTGAGTGTATGTCTGTATCTGTATGCCTGTTAGTGTTTGTATATATTTATGTCCATGTATCTGCAAGTGTGTCAGTGTGTGTATCTGTGTGTCTGTATCTGCATGTGTCTCAGTGTGTGTATCTGTATGTTTGTAAGTGTTAGTATCTATGTTATACTCTCAGACACATTACTGGGAGTATTATTGCCGTGGAGCTCTGTTATACACTCATTTAGAAATCAGTCTGTGTAAATAAGATACATTGTTCTTTTTCTAAACTACATTTTAGTTGCATTAATTGTTATTAGTTAATCACCTACAATTTCTCAGAACAGCACCGGTGCTGGCCACATCTCCATCACAATCCCAAAAATGAACGTGTCTCTCTTTGTCCATTTGAAATTTTGAGATGTTTATGCAAATGTATGTCTGTTTGAGAGGGTAAAGTATGAGTAAATCTGAGAAGGGGGCGAATAGGCTTGACTGGCCTAGGAGTGACAAAATCCTGAACGTCACTGATTACGACATGGACAAATTGGTAACTCCTCTCAACGAACCTCCTACTTTCTGTTTCCCTTATTACACTTATTAACTAATTACAAAGATTCTATATGATAAATCAGTCAATCATGAATTTGCATATCAAAAATATGTAATGATATGACTATTTTAATAGATTAAGTAATATATGCCCCAAATTATTCTAAGGCATTAACAAAATATCCATGTCTCCAGATTCCAATTAATATCTGCTTGTTTTACAGATCCTAGGTTTGTTGTAAATGAAGCAGGTGAGCCTGGGAATAAATTTTAAGTATTTTAAGATACAGATATATATGTTTACCATATTTCCCACATATGGAATTCCAACAGAATACCAGTGATTTCTCAAGTAGTGTTTATATCATTGGTATTTCCCATTCTGATAAAATTAAGTTTTATACAGTAACACCTAAATCATTGTTTTAAATACCATAAAACTCAACACAAAATATAAACTGTATAAACTGTATCAATGGTAAGGATTTTTTAGTAGGAAATTTAAAACAATAAAGTAAGTGTAAAGAAATAGAAGGGAGATAAAATATGTTTAAATATAAAACACAACTCAAATTCATAACAATTCTGAATTATGTACACTTTAATGTTCAATTTAATAAGTCTAAAATCTTACCTTATGTTAATAAAGTTTCAATTATAAATGAAAAATAAATACTTCTGCCGTTCATATCGTTCCCAAAAGCAGCTATCTTCTTCTCACACCCATCCTTAGGCAGGGCAATTTATCCAAAACAAAGCCTTTTATTATTTAAAATTATTTTAAAAAATGTTTTACAGAAATGATCTATTTTCCTATCATCTGTCATTGAACATGACTGAGCCGCGCTTTTCTGGTGTTACTGGATAAGGTTAGAGTCCAGTACTACATTCTCTTTATTAGTAATAATTAACTCAACGCTGTTTGTCAAGAGACCCACGTGTCTCAGGGTAAAGAGGTGCGTTACATATTATCAGTAAACTTTATTACCAGAAATTGTCCAGTAAAAGCACAAGACAGAATAGGAGTGGCTCGCTTTAGATTAAACAGCTGACATGTATGAATCATACCGTCGAAAGCTAGGTTTTACCTTACTGCAAGCAACCATTATAGTGTGCCCTGCTGGACACAATGTTTCACACAGGGTTTTACAGGGACACTATAGTCACCAAAACAACTTTAGCTTAATGAATCAGTTTTTGTGCATTTATCATGCCTTTAACGTTTCACTGCTCAATTTACTGCTATTTAGGAGTTAAATCACTTTTGTTTCTGTTTATGTAGCCCCAGCTACCCTTTATTGGCTATGATTGACACTGCCTGCAGGAAAACAAACTGTTTTAATTACATTTCAATCAAATGTAACTTACTTTAAATGTTTGTATCTATTTTAATATTTATAAGATTATATATTTTTATATGTATATACGAAACATAATTTAATATTAATAATCATAAAAAAGTGTGATGAATTAAAAAAATATATATTTTCCAAGTTCTGCATGACATTTTAACTGTATATGTCATGCTACTAGCTTTTACTGCAACCAAATACACATATTTGATTTCCGCAACGTGTCACGGAAACCCTGGCCAAAATTAGTGTTCATATTAGTTTTTTGCATTATTCACACAAACACTGCACTTTCATTGAAGATTTCATCATTACTCTGCATTTTATTGATCTAAAACACTCGTATTTGTGTTTAACAATGTCTCACAGGTACAACAGTACACACATGAATAGGAACGTTAAATGGTCAAATATATGGTTTTCCCCTTTTCAGTTTATACACATTGAAATTTGCCAAATATGTTTGCTGGGCCTGTGTTGTCTTGGCGACCATATGGCAGCCCAGGAATGAAAATTACCCCCAACATGGCATGCCATTTGCAAAAGTAGACAACCCGGGATATTCAAAACAGCAGAGCTCTTAGTAGCTCTGGAAAGTGTGAGTGTGTTCTCTTATGCACTTTATATGCACTTTATTATTGGTTATAGTGAATTATTATTTCTTTTTTGTTTACCTATTCCTGTGACTGATCTTCAACAAAAGACATTTTGTATATATATATATATATATATATATATATATATATTTTTAACTATATATATTGCACAGAGGGGCTATTAAGCTTATTTTATACACTGCAGTTTTCCCACATTTTTGGTTTAGTGGTATCTTATTTTATTTTAAGGTTTGGGAATCCTTGCTTTGCTTACTGCTTGCTGTCTCAGTTTTTTATTATAGTGAGCACCTAGCCATACTATTGTTTTTATTAAATAATTTGAAAGTTTTTTTTTTTAACAGATTGTGATTGAATAAAATTAAATGACTCAGTACTTTACTTCCTGCTCCGTGGATATTAATTTTAATATCATGCAAAATTACCGTATTTATCGGCGTATAACACGCACTTTTTCTCCCTGAAAATAGGGAGAAAAGCATGGGTGCGTGTTATACGCCGATATCCTACATTTACTTACCTGTCTTGAAGCGTGGGCCGGCTTCACAGCGCGCACCGCGGAACTGGAACTTAAATTTCAGGTTCCGGTTTCCAGGGGGACTGAAAGGAAGTGTGCACACTATTGTGTGCACACTTCCTTTCAGTCCCGCCGGTACTGGAACTTAAATTTCAGGTTCCGGTTTCCGGCGGGACTGAAAGGAAGTGTGCACACTATTGTGTGCACACTTCCTTTCAGTCCCGCCGGAAACCGGAACCTGAAATTTAAGTTCCAGTTCCGCGGTGCGCGCTGTGAAGCCGGCCCACGCTTCAAGACAGGTAAGTAAATATGGGACAGAGGGAAAGTGCACTAGGGGACACTATGGGAGGGGGGGGGGACACACTATGGGGGGTGGAGAATACTATGGGGGGGGAGAATACTATGGGAGGGGGGAGAGAATATTATGGGGGGGAATACTATGGGAGGGGGAAGAGAATACTATGGGAGGGGGGAGAGAATACTATGGGAGGGGGGGAGATTACTATGGAAAGGGGGGGGAACACTATGGGATGAGGGGGGGGAATACTATGGGAGAGGTGGAAATTTCCTGGAATTTCCTTCTGGAAATGAGGTGCGTGTTATACGCCGGGGCGTGTTATACGCCGATAAATACGGTACTTATTTGGCTTATTTAACATTGTGGTTCAACTTTTGTCTATGTGAGGCATGAATTACAGAACTCTGGACCTGAATATTTAGGAAATCTCAAAGCCAATCAACGTTATAGGTTTTCCGGTGATTTACAATGTCACTAAAAAAAAGTATTTTCTTAAGTCCTTTGTGTTTATTTTGTGGATTTTCTGTAATGAGTGGCTCTCATAAATAAGTTACCTTGTGCTTTTTTTATTGGCAATAACATTCTATATCTATAATCTATATAGAAAGCTAGTGATCTATTACTTTATTGAGTTTCTTTTGAACTGTTTATTTCAGCCACGTAACTGAAAATCCTAGAAAGACAGAGTGCATGTTAAAGCGGTAGTATCGCCCACATCTTAATGCTATGAATTGTGAGCCAAATTTCATTACGTCATGTCGACATGCCATCCACAATGCCTTTGAAAAAGCCAAGAGCCAAAAAAAAGCTAAAAGCCAAGAGCGTTTTGGAGAGCCCTACAACAACTACATTAACATTTCGTTAGGGCATGCTATGCCATCCTACAGTAGGAGGTCTTCAAAGCCGTTAGGGCTGCATAAAATGCCCTAACGATCTAGCCCGCCTGCCTTTCCAGAAATCTAATCGCCATCTCGAGATCCACCTGGCAATCCAGACAGCCCTCCGCCAGTCAATAATGGTGATCTGAGACATATGATCACTGTTACAATGTCTAAGCCAAAAATTTGTAATACTGGTTGAGACACTGTTCTTCTCCTCACATTGATCTGAGGTGGAAGTGGGGATTGGGGGGTGAGTGAGGTGCTGAATATTAGGCAGGTAGGCAAATTAATTAAATGAAATTAATTCCGCTAAGAAGGTACGCTATTATACTGTGGAGGAGACTCCGATAGTCGCACTCTCGCAGACACCGAGGGCCAAATATATTAGATGACCTTTTCAACTTGTAAATATGACAAATACATTTTCTAGAGATGTTGCTTTAGAGGGAATATAGCATCCTTAGAAGGAAAATTACCCCCTTGATGGAATGCCAGTTTAAAAAGTATTCTAAATGTAGTATTTTGAGTTGTTTGGTGTAGCTACTTTATAATAGCTTGGCTTAAAGTAAATAGGCACAGGTGAAGGTCAGCTGAATCCATAAGTCAAAGTAGTTGTACAAGCCAATAAATCAGTACAGTCAGCTAACAAAGAGTAATAAGGACAAGTTGAGGACAGGAATGCAGAATAACCAAAGAAAGTAACAAAATCAAAGTCCCCATAAAGGGTAAGGAATAAAAAAATGAAGGAAGCTATAAACTAATTATTAGAAATGTGTCCATTCACCAAAGAGCAAATACAAATCTCGCAGGTAATGCTAAAAGTCAGGTAAGGCATAGAGAGATAATGGGGAAGGAGGGTATTTTCAATAATAGATGTATTGGTATATAGTGATGTCGCGAACATAAAAATGTTCACAAATGTTCGCGAACGGGCGAACCGGGCGAACCGTCATAGACTTCAATAGGCAGGCGAATTTTAAAACCCACAGGGACTCTTTCTGGCCACAATAGTGATGGAAAAGTTGTTTCAAGGGGATTAACACTTGGACTGTGGCATGCCGGAGGGGGATCCATGGCAAAACTCCCATGGAAAATTACATAGTTGATGCAGAGTCTGGTTTTAATCCATAAAGGGCATAAATCACCTAACATTCCTAAATTGTTTGGAATAACGTGCTTTAAAATATCAGGTATGATGTTGAATCGATCAGGTAGTGTAAGGGTTACGCCCGCTTCACAGTGACAGACCAAACTCCCCGTTTAACGCACCACAAACAACCGCAAACAGTCTATTTGCACAACCGCAAATTCCCCATTTGCACAAGGTTGGATACCAAACTAGCCATGTCCCGTTCCTTGTCCTCACTGATGTCATTGAAGGTCTCTTCCTCCACCCAGCCACGTATAACACCAAGGGTCCCCGAAAGGTGAAAACAAGCCCCCTGTATTTTTATTTTTTTTTAAATGTACACTACTGTTACACCAGATATGAGTTGCACTGGTGTGACACTGTGCCCTGGCAGGCCCTGAAACGCACACGTGTGAATGAAACTGACTGCTTTTATTTCACAGTCAAATTTCTATTTTTTTTTTTTTTTAATGTACACTACTGTTACAACAGATATGAGTTGCACTGGTGTGACACTGTGCCCTGGCAGGCCCTGAAACGCACACGTGTGAAGGAAACTGACTGCTATTATATTACAGTCAAAAAAGTTTTTTGTTTTTTTTTAAATGCAAGCTATTGTGCCCTCAAAACGTTCGTGTGTGGGGGTGCTGGAATGACGTGGGCCAATGGGAGCCTGAATCAACTTTTGGCTCCCACTGCCCCTTTAAGAGTGAGCTCGTGACTTGAGCCGTGCACTAGTGCCAGGTAGGCCAGTGACCGATCACTGCGGTCAGTGCACGCGGCTAAGTCAGAAGAGGAGATCAAGCCGCATGAGGCTCGTGTGGAGGCAGGAGTGATCCAGCCACGCGCGGCTCAAGCTTAGGAGCCAGGTCGGTCCCAGGATAAGGTAAATACAGCCACAACCACTTATCCCAATCACACACCTTTCCTAACGTCCTATCCCATTAAAAGCATATCACCATGTATTTAATAAAACACATAGACCCCCTACTTCATCCAGGTTACCGATCGATGGTTCGATATTCTGAGCCCTCTCTGATTTACTGTACACGACTATTCGATATTCCCACAACTTTTATATAGCATTTTATGTTTGTTTGAGACCACCTTAAAAATATTGGATATCGCTAAAAATCATGATCACTATATACTTTCTCTACACACCTCTAAAACGAACCAAACTACTCATCCATCCGCTATACCACTTTATCCCACCTAGAACTAGTGCCCAGTTAAAATACTTGACTCTTACTTACCCACACTCAGTCATGCCACACACATTTCACCACTACTCTCACTGAATCCCTCTGACTACGGCTAAATTCATCTTCTACATCAGAACACTACTGATGCACATTGTACCTATTCTAGATTAGATTTGTTTTTGGGTTCTTTAGAGGTTTCATATAAGATTAAAAAGGTTTTGATTCAAGAAGTAACCTGGTCAGATCACAACCCATTAATACTTGATTTCACTATTTCACCAGATATTAAAATTAGGAATAGTTGGAGACTTAATGAATTCCTTCTGAGGGAGGCCCAAGACATAAATACCATAAAAGAATTAACAAACCGTTTTTTCGAGGAGAATAAAAATAAAGGTACTTCAGACGCTATAGTTTGGTGTACATATAAGGCAGTGTTGAGGGGACACTTTATTAAATTAGGTACAATTAAGAAAAAACAAAAAGAAGCTTCCCTGACAGAATTATATGTGTCTCATTATAAATTAACAAATCTTAATAAAAATAATCCAAATACAGAGATAAGCGAGAAAATAGGAATAATAAAAAATAAAATCAATAAAATTCTACTTTTACAAACCTCAAAAAAACTAGAATATCTAAAAATAAAATGGTACTATAAAGGAAACCGAGCAAATAAAATGCTCACAAACCGAGTTTAAGGTGCGAAATTGAATAAGTTAATACAAAAAATTATTACAGATGATGGTATTCAATTAACTCCTGAAAATATAGGTAAAGCATTTAATTCATTTTATCAAAAATTGTATAACTTACCTGATTATCCCTATAATCCAGAAACATATTTTCAAAATAAAACCCTAAAAAAATTATCAAGGGAACAATTGAATTCTATTAATGAACCCTTTTCAAAAATTTAAATAACAAATGCAATTGAGTCTTTAAAAAAAAAAAAAAACTCCGGGGCCGGACGGCTTCCCAAACATATTTTACCAACAGTTTCAGGACGTACTGGTAATACACCTTGAAGATCTTTTTAATAGTATAGTCAGAGAAAAAGATTAAACCAACGAATTATTATACGCCAATATAATTCCCATACAAAAGCCAGATAAATCTACGGAATTGGTAGGGAATTATCGTCCTATATATTTATTAAATTCTGATTTAAAAATATATGCAAGTATTTTGACAAAGAGACTACAAAGAGTCCTCCCGTCCATAATTCATGGAGATCAGGTTGGATTTTTGAAGGATAGACAATCAAACAATAGTGTAAGGACAATGATTGACATTTTGGAATACATTCATGAATCAGGCACTCCATTGCTGGCCCTGTCATTGGACGCGGAGAATGCCTTTGACAGGGTCAGATGGGACTTCTTTTGGGAGGCATTAAAGGCTTTTGGTTTTGAAGGTTGGATTCTGAGCGCTATCATGGCATTGTATAGCTCCCCAATGGCAAGAACAATCGGTAGGGGTATAACTTCTGAGTGGTTTAACATAAGAAATGGGACAAGACAGGGGTGCCCCCTGTCCCCATTGCTATATTTGATATATATAGAACCCCTGATCTGTGACATCAGATCTAATGAGAAAATAAAGGGAATAACAATAGGCCAAGAGGAATTTAAAACTTTACTTTATGCAGACAATGTGTTAATCACTATATCAGACCCTATAACATCAACAGATGAACTGTTAAGGGTGATTTATGAATTTGGGCACTATTCCAACTTTAAGTTAACTGTAGATAAGACAACTATTCTTGCCAAAAATATAAAGAAGGAAGAGAAAATACACATTAAAGCGAAATATAGTTTCGAATGGGAAAAAAAATGTATTATCTACCTAAGCATTAAGATCTCCAGTAATCCTTTTAGGATTTTGGAATACAACGTTTTACCTCTAATGATGCAAATTAATAAACAACTGAAGGACTTGAGAACAGCAGAGATATCATGGACAGGTAGAATTAACATCGTAAAGTCTTACCTGATCCCCAGATGGAGTTATATATTCCGTATGTTACCATTGAAAATGCCTAAACCATGGCTCATGATGATTCAATCTGCCTTAGATAAATATATATGGCTGGGGAAAAAACCCAGGGTTAATAAAAAAATTCTGAACCTAAAGCCTAAGTTGGGAGGGATGGGAGTCCCTGATATTATGGATATATATGAAGCTTGTTCATTGGCGAATGTTATATCCTCTATGAAAGAGAGCTCTAGGGGAGAATCATGGGAAAAAATTGAGGCTAGAAAAGCGGAAGTTCCGGATTTAATGGCTTTATTTTGGAGTATACATAAGTATGAGAGAGATGATATGGGTCTAATTCTAGATAATTTATTGGGTCAATGGAGAATCTGGAAAAAAAGACTCAAAATTGAAGATAAAATTATTATTGATTTACCCCTGCACATATTGACCACTAATATTGAGGATTTTAATCTTGATCCATGGTTAAGCAAAGGTATTAATAGAATAGATCAGTTATTCCAACATCAACAAATTAGACCTTTCGAGGAGATCAAACAAGCTTTTTCTCTTTCCTACAGAGAAAGTTTTGCGTACTTAAGGATAAAACATTTCTTAATGAGACACAGAATAACTGAGATTTCTGAGGAATTACAAACTTTCTTAAATTTAATAAACACCAGACATAATAAAAATGTAGTCTCCAAAAGCTCAAAAATCTGTAGTAAATATAAGTCAATCCCTGAATTTCCAGCCTTAAAAGTATGGGAAAGAGATTTACAAATTACTATTACGAGAAATGAATGGCTTAAGGCCAATAAAGCAAGGTTATCAATAGATGGCATTATGTTCCAGCTAAATTAGCAAAAATATACCCAGGAACACAATATCTTTGCTGGTGTTGCGCCTCATTGAGAGCAGATTATGTTCATATATGGTGGTCATGCCCGATCATATCCCTACTATGGCAAAAGGTAGCGAAATTCTGCAGGGAAGAAATAGAGGTAGATCTTGACTTTACTTGTAGTTCTATGATATTACATTTGGGTTGGCCTACAATTCCAAAGGATAAAAAAGAATTAATTGTCCATATTCTCATAGAAACTAAAGCCACTCTTGCAAGATTCTGGAAAACGTCAGACTCCCCGACTTGGGAGCTGATAAAACAGCAGGTTCTGAATAATTGCAAAATAGAAATAGGGATATTCAGACAGGACCACTACTTTAATCCGCGAATTGGACAAAGGCAGAAATGGATTGTAAAAATAGGTAGAAGAAATGAGTCTTGATTTACACTAGGGTTTATATGCAGTGGAATTGATGTTGGGTGGCGAATCCTGTGCATTCATTTTCAAGATATCCATGGTTATATGGAACTTGATTAGTAGATAGAATGACTGATGAGTGTTGCCTCTCAGGTTCTTAGGACTGACTCGGGATCAACCCTCGGCGAGAGTTTGTGTGTTTTTTTTTGTTTTTGTTTTCTTCTTTCTCTCTCTCTGCCTGGTTTTGTTACTGCAAGGCTAGGGTAAGTTGGTAAATTTACGGCAAGCAGAAATATATAAGGAAGGGACTTAAAACGAAGAGGAAAGAGAAAGGGGGAATTGAGGGATGAAGGGAGAAGAGGAAGAAGGAGGGAAAGAGAAAAGAAAAGGAAAGGGCCCTTAGAATTTATTACATATATTTAACTTCTTCCTCTGGTCTGAAAATTGCCAAATTATGATTGAAATGTAATAATTTTATACATACCCCATGTCATTTTATTCTTATTGTTTAAATGTTTAATGTTTAATCTATGTCTTCTTTTCTGTTTGTAATAATGCATGTAAAAAAGAAAGAAAAGAGAAAAAAGAAAGGGAAACTTTTCAATAAAGAATACCTTTTCACCCTCTTTGCATGAACCCGATTTACATATATTACTAATATGTTTCTCAACATATATATTATATTATTCACTCACTCACTCACTCACTCACTCTCTGGGCCATCCTAAGACATGGCCAACGATAGGTCCAACGATAAATGACTATGGGGGATAATGTATAATAAACACAGGTTACTGGCTATGGGAGGGATAATGTATAATAAACACAGGTTACTGGCTATGGGAGGGTAATGTATAATAAGCACAGGTTACTGGCTATGGGGGGATAATGTATAATAAACACAGGTTACTGGCTATGGGGGGGATAATGTATAATAAGCACAGGTTACTGGCTATGGGAGGGTAATGTATAATAAACACAGGTTACTGGCTATGGAGGGATAATGTATAATAAACACAGGTTACTGGCTATTGGGGATAATGTATAATAAACACAGGTTACTGGCTATGGGGGGATAATGTATAATAAACACAGGTTACTGGCTATGGGGGATAATGTATAATAAACACAGGTTACTGGCTATGGGAGGGTAATGTATAATAAGCACAGGTTACTGGCTATGGGGGGATAATGTATAATAAACACAGGTTACTGGCTATGGGGGGGATAATGTATAATAAACACAGGTTACTGGCTATGGGAGGGTAATGTATAATAAACACAGGTTACTGGCTATGGGAGGGATAATGTATAATAAACACAGGTTACTGGCTATGGGAGGGTAATGTATAATAAGCACAGGTTACTGGCTATGGGGGGATAATGTATAATAAGCACAGGTTACTGGCTATGGGAGGGTAATGTATAATAAACACAGGTTACTGGCTATGGGAGGGATAATGTATAATAAACACAGGTTACTGGCTATGGGGGGGATAATGTATAATAAGCACAGGTTACTGGCTATGGGAGGGTAATGTATAATAAACACAGGTTACTGGCTATGGGAGGGATAATGTATAATAAACACAGGTTACTGGCTATGGGAGGGATAATGTATAATAAACACAGGTTACTGGCTATGGGAGGGTAATGTATAATAAGCACAGGTTACTGGCTATGGGGGGATAATGTATAATAAACACAGGTTACTGGCTATGGGGGGGATAATGTATAATAAGCACAGGTTACTGGCTATGGGAGGATAATGTATAATAAACACAGGTTACTGGCTATGGGAGGGATAATGTATAATAAACACAGGTTACTGGCTATGGGAGGATAATGTATAATAAACACAGGTTACTGGCTATGGGAGGGTAATGTATAATAAGCACAGGTTACTGGCTATGGGGGGATAATGTATAATAAACACAGGTTACTGGCTATGGGGGGGATAATGTATAATAAGCACAGGTTACTGGCTATGGGAGGATAATGTATAATAAACACAGGTTACTGGCTATGGGAGGGATAATGTATAATAAACACAGGTTACTGGCTATGGAGGGATAATGTATAATAAACACAGGTTACTGGCTATGGGAGGATAATGTATAATAAACACAGGTTACTGGCTATGGGGGGGATAATGTATAATAAGCACAGGTTACTGGCTATGGGAGGATAATGTATAATAAACACAGGTTACTGGCTATGGGAGGGATAATGTATAATAAACACAGGTTACTGGCTATGGAGGGATAATGTATAATAAACACAGGTTACTGGCTATTGGGGATAATGTATAATAAACACAGATTACTGGCTATGGGGGGATAATGTATAATAAACACAGGTTACTGGCTATGGGAGGATAATGTATAATAAACACAGGTTACTGGCTATGGGGGATAATGTATAATAAACACAGGTTACTGGCTATGGGGGGATAATGTATAATAAACACAGGTTACTGGCTATGGGAGGATAATGTATAATAAACACAGGTTACTGGCTATGGGGGGATAATGTATAATAAACACAGGTTACTGGCTATGGGGAGGATAATGTAAAATAAACACAGGTTACTGGCTATGGGGGGATAATGTATAATAAACACAGGTTACTGGCTATGGGGGGATAATGTATAATAAACACAGGTTACTGGCTATGGGGAGGATAATGTATAATAAACACAGGTTACTGGCTATGGGGAGGATAATGTATAATAAACACAGGTTACTGGCTATGGGAGGGATAATGTATAATAAACACAGGTTACTGGCTATGGGGGGGATACTGTATAATAAACACAGGTTACTGGCTATGGGAGGGATAATGTATAATAAACACAGGTTACTGGCTATGGGAGGGTAATGTATAATAAGCACAGGTTACTGGCTATGGGGGGATAATGTATAATAAACACAGGTTACTGGCTATGGGAGGATAATGTATAATAAACACAGGTTACTGGCTATGGGGGGGATAATGTATAATAAGCACAGGTTACTGGCTATGGGAGGATAATGTATAATAAACACAGGTTACTGGCTATGGGAGGGATAATGTATAATAAACACAGGTTACTGGCTATGGAGGGATAATGTATAATAAACACAGGTTACTGGCTATTGGGGATAATGTATAATAAACACAGATTACTGGCTATGGGGGATAATGTATAATAAACACAGGTTACTGGCTATGGGAGGATAATGTATAATAAACACAGGTTACTGGCTATGGGGGGATAATGTATAATAAACACAGGTTACTGGCTATGGGGGGATAATGTATAATAAACACAGGTTACTGGCTATGGGAGGATAATGTATAATAAACACAGGTTACTGGCTATGGGGGGATAATGTATAATAAACACAGGTTACTGGCTATGGGGGGATAATGTATAATAAACACAGGTTACTGGCTATGGGGAGGATAATGTAAAATAAACACAAGTTACTGGCTATGGGGGGATAATGTATAATAAACACAGGTTACTGGCTATGGGGGGATAATGTATAATAAACACAGGTTACTGGCTATGGGGAGGATAATGTATAATAAACACAGGTTACTGGCTATGGGGAGGATAATGTATAATAAACACAGGATACTGGCTATGGGAGGGATAATGTATAATAAACACAGGTTACTGGCTATGGAGGGATAATGTATAATAAACACAGGTTACTGGCTATTGGGGATAATGTATAATAAACACAGATTACTGGCTATGGGGGGATAATGTATAATAAACACAGGTTACTGGCTATTGGGGATAATGTATAATAAACACAGATTACTGGCTATGGGAGGATAATGCATAATAAACACAGATTACTGGCTATGGGGGGATAATGTATAATAAACACAGGTTACTGGCTATGGGGGGGATAATGTATAATAAGCACAGGTTACTGACTATGGGAGGATAATGTATAATAAACACAGGTTACTGGCTATGGGAGGGATAATGTATAGTAAACACAGGTTACTGGCTATGGAGGGATAATGTATAATAAACACAGGTTACTGGCTATTGGGGATAATGTATAATGAACACAGGTTACTGGCTATGGGAGGGGTAATGTATAATAAACACAGGTTACTGGCTATGGGAGGGATAATGTATAATAAACACAGGTTACTGGCTATGGGGGGATAATGTATAATAAACACAGGTTACTGGCTATGGGGGAGATAATGTATAATAAGCACAGGTTACTGGCTATTGGGAGGATAATGTATAATAAACACAGGTTACTGGCTATGGGAGGATAATGTATAATAAACACAGGTTACTGGCTATGGGGAGGATAATGTATAATAAACACATGTTACTGGCTATGGGGGATAATGTATAATAAACACAGGTTACTGGCTATGGGGGGATAATGTATAATAAACACAGGTTACTGGCTATGGGAGGGATAATGTATACTAAACACAGGTTACTGGCTATGGAGGGATAATGTATAATAAACACAGGTTACTGGCTATGGGAGGATAATGTATAATAAACACAGGTTACTGGCTATGGGGGGATAATGTATAATAAACACAGGTTACTGGCTATGGAGGGGTAATGTATAATAAACACAGGTTACTGGTTGTGGGGGGATAATTTATAATAAACACAGGTTACAGTTTGTGGGGGGATAATGTATAATAAACACAGGTTACTGACTATGGGGGAGATAATGTATAATAAGCACAGGTTACTGGCTATTGGGAGGATAATGTATAATAAACACAGGTTACTGGCTATGGGAGGATAATGTATAATAAACACAGGTTACTGGCTATGGGGAGGATAATGTATAATAAACACAGGTTACTGGCTATGGGGGATAATGTATAATAAACACAGGTTACTGGCTATGGGAGGATAATGTATAATACACACAGGTTACTGGCTATGGGAGGATAATGTATAATAAACACAGGTTACTGGCTATGGGGGCATAATGTATAATAAACACAGGTTACTGGCTATGGGAGGATAATGTATAATAAACACAGGTTACTGGCTATTGGAGAATAATGTATAATAAACACAGGTTACTGGCTATGGGAGGATAATGTATAATAAACACAGGTTACTGGCTATGGGGGGATAATGTATAATAAACACAGGTTACTGGCTATGGGGGATAATGTATAATAAACACAGGTTACTGGCTATGGGGGGATAATGTATAATAAACACAGGTTACTGGCTATGGGGGATAATGTATAATAAACACAGGTTACTGGCTAGGGGAGGATAATGTATAATAAACACAGGTTACTGGCTATGGGAGGATAATGTATAATAAACACAGGTTACTGGCTATGGGAGGATAATGTATAATAAACAGAGGTTACTGGCTATGGGAGGATAATGTATAATAAACACAGGTTACCGGCTATGGAGGGATAATGTATAATAAACACAGGTTACTGGCTATGGGAGGATAATGTATAATAAACACAGGTTACTGGCTATGGGGAGGATAATGTATAATAAACACAGGTTACTGGCTATGGGGGATAATGTATAATAAACACAGGTTACTGGCTATGGGAGGATAATGTATAATACACACAGGTTACTGGCTATGGGAGGATAATGTATAATAAACACAGGTTACTGGCTATGGGAGGATAATGTATAATAAACACAGGTTACTGGCTATGGGAGGATAATGTATAATAAACACAGGTTACTGGCTATGGGGGGATAATGTATAATAAACACAGGTTACTGGCTATGGGGGATAATGTATAATAAACACAGGTTACTGGCTATGGGGGGATAATGTATAATAAACACAGGTTACTGGCTATGGGGGATAATGTATAATAAACACAGGTTACTGGCTATGGGAGGATAATGTATAATAAACACAGGTTACTGGCTATGGGAGGATAATGTATGATAAACACAGGTTACTGGCTATGGGAGGATAATGTATAATAAACACAGGTTACTGGCTATGGGAGGATAATGTATAATAAACACAGGTTACCGGCTATGGAGGGATAATGTATAATAAACACAGGTTACTGGCTATGGGAGGATAATGTATAATAAACACAGGTTACTGGCTATGGGGGGATAATGTATAATAAACACAGGTTACTGGCTATGGGAGATAATGTATAATAAACACAGGTTACTGGCTATGGGAGGATAACGTATAATAAACACAGGTTACTGGCTATGGGGGATAATGTATAATAAACACAGGTTAGTGGCTATGGGAGGATAATGTATATTAAACAAAGGTTACTGGCTATGGGGGATAATGTATAATACATAGTTACATAGTGTGGTGGAAGCTCGGTAGAAATTAAATTTAGTAGGCCGAGATTTCCACGTGGCATATGTGTAAATGTTGGTGTATCAGTTAGTCAGTTACACGTAGCTAAGATACAATCAACACCGTACTGAGCAAGTGCAGGAATGCAGAAACTGAAAACACTTCCCCTCCTCCATTGTTCTGGGTGAGCCATGTGGTCTAACAGGTAAGGGAAGTTAGGCTTTGTTCAGCTGATTGGGTAAAGAGTATATGTGGGTAGAGTTAACTATAGGAGGAGCTATATGTCTATATCATGCATTTACACAGTCAGTTCTGGGCTCAGATCTTGTTGTATTTTGGTGACATTAGTCCCTCTGAGCCCCGGTCGGTGAATCGAATAAAGAATCTCTTCCTTCCTGAAGAAACCTGTGTCCACTTCTCTGTGCTTGGCTTCCGTCATTTTCTCCGGTATCATTTGGTGCAATTGGCCGGGAAGCTCATCGTTAACGGTGGCTAAGAAGCAGAGGCGTGAGACGGTCTATCTTTGCCCACGCTCCCTACGGCTGCACCCCTGAACTTCTGCGTGGACCTCCTTTCGTCTCGGCGCCACTGGTCTGTTGTCCAGGAGATCATCGGCTTCTACGTAGTAAGTGCTGGGGTCGATGAGTGTGAACCCAGGTACAGGAACGAGGAGGTAAGACGACTATTGTTTTAGACGGTGGACCCACTAGGGGTATTGGATACCGATTGTGGGGTAGGCCCATAAGGGGTTATTTGTGTATGGAATCTGCCCCCTCAGTAGAGGGAAGGAGCGAAGGCGCACCGCTCAATTAAACGCCCTGTAGTCAGCCCGTTTAATTTTGGTTTGGAGTCAGGCTGGGTTCTGTGTAAATAGCCCAAGCCGGACACCGGTGTCTTGTCTAGACTAGCGTTCTAGGGTGTATATTACGTTCGCTAATACAAAAAGAGAAGTCCTGCGCTTAAGCAGCAAGGACTACAACACACATCAGCCCCAATATATAGTAAAAACCAAAGAAAAGAAAATATTACGTTTGCTAGGTCGGAGGGACCGGGAGACTAAGCGGCGTCTGTGTAAATTCGGTCCGCCAGATCTCAACCTATCTTGGCTAAGTGGGAAGGCGTGTAAATTTGGAACCCACTAGATTTTTGATAGAGTATATAGACTAAGAGGGTTCTGTGTAAATTCCGCCCTCTAGTTCGCTATATGTGGTGCTTGGGCAGCGTGGCTAACCAAAACGGATGTAAATTGTTTTAGGTAGTCCATCGAGGTACTGGCCAATAGATTCGTTGGGAATTGTAAATGTGTTAAAGATTGTTGTAGTAGCATGTATATCTTGCCAGATAGCGTGAGCTCTGCCGTCTAGCGAGAGTGTGAATAGTGTGTATTATAGCGCACGGTACCATAACCATGTATAATAACTACTGATATTGTAAATAACTACTAATAACTGTCGTCTATGTTGTATGTTTAACACCATAACCACTACTAATTGAACTGTGACTTTAAATTGTACTCTAACCAATGCTAACCGTACTATAACTACTGTTTGTAAAGACGATGTTACTAGGGTGTGTTATAGACAGGTAATTCAGATACTGAGAATTATAACGTGGGTGACTGTATAGTTTCGCCAAAGGGCACAGTATTAGTTACTTAGTGACTGGTGTAACAGCTGTGTGTGTATGGGAATTCCCTGTATGTTTTGTTGTATGAGTTTGACCTAGTAACTGTGCCACATGGTGCTGTTGCCAAGGAAACGAGTGTGACTGTTGGAGGTGTGTTTGTTGTGTTTCTTTGAATTAGACGCTCCGTTGCTATGTATGGGTGCGCTGTATTCAAAGATTGGTAATCCCTTAGAATGTATGCTAAATAACTTTAAAAAGGGATATAATGTGTGTGATTTTGGGGTTAAATTGGCTCCAAATCACCTGACTACCTTATGTTGTAGAGAATGACCTCTGTGGTAATCTGTCTTGATTTAAATCTAGTGCAGCGTGTACATGTGGCTGTATCTATTATGCTTGAATTCTATGACCAGTTTCCATATTTTGACTGTTTAAAACAGTTTGTGTTACTAGATGGTTACCAAAACTGGTTTGTCCATCCCCAATGGAATCTGACCCATCTGACCACCCCTCAACTAAATTCTTTAGCAAGAACTGCTGCAGCTGGTATGTCCACCTGTATGTCTACCTACCCACCCAACTGGTTATTTGTACCCCGAGGCCCTTTTGGTGGAAGGGTATTTTAGTGTTTTTTTTATTATTGTTCAGTTTTATTATTAGCAGTCAAAATTGTGAGGAGAATTCTTAATAACACTAACTGAGTCCACTGAATCAGATAATTCTCAGCAATTACACAATACCATAACCATTGACTATACCATAACCACTGATAATACCATAACCACTGAAAACACAATAACCATTGACAATACCATAATCACTGAAAACACCATAACCACTGACAATACCATAATCACTGAAAACACCATAACCACTGACAATACCATAATCACTGAAAACACCATAACCACTGACAATACTATAATCACTGAAAATACCATAATCACTGAACATACCATAACCACTGACAATACCATAATCATTGAAAACACCATAACCACTGACAATACCATAATCACTGAAAACACCATAACCACTGACAATACCATAATCACTGAATACACCATAACCACTGACAACACCATAATCACTGAAAACACCATAACCACTGACAATACCATAATCACTGAAAACACCATAACCACTGACAATACCATAATCACTGAAAATACCATAACCACTGACAATACAATAACCACTGAAAACACCATAACCACTGACAATACCATAATCACTGAAAACACCATAACCACTGACAATACCATAATCACTGAAAACACCATAACCACTGATAATACCATAACCACTGAAAACACCATAACCACTGATAATACCATAACCACTGAAAACACCATAACCACTGACAATACCATAATCACTGAAAACACCATAACCACTGACAATACCATAATCACTGAAAACACCATAACCACTGATAATACCATAACCACTGAAAACACATAACCACTGATAATACCATAACCACTGAAAACACCATAACCACTGACATAACACTATAATTACTGAGCCTTGTGTGCCTTTAGTAAACAGTAAATTAGTTTTGAAATACAACTGGATGAAATGGTCAATGGTATAGGACGCTGGAAAACACTTTTACCATTTTTGGTTACTGGTCAGGCTCCTCCTAGCCCTGTCCGAAACATTTTGTTAACCGAGTTACTGACCAGTAAAATTAATTTATCCATTTCCACCTACCTCACCACTCCCCGACCGGAACCTATGACTAAACAACCCTATCTAAGTCCCACCCTAACCTGACAAATGACCGGTTCCCTCCAACTTTGACATTTACAAATGCCACTGCAGCTTACCCCTGGTCCACCACACATTGATATTAATGGTCAATTACAGTTGGCAGACCCTGTATTTGTTTATGTCCCTTTCACCATGACTGATCTGTTTAATTGGAAGACCCATAATTCCTTTACGAAAGCCGACGAGTCACCTAGTGCTTTCTATGAGAGATTGCTGGAGTCATATAGATTATATACTCCTTTTAATCCAGAGGCCCCTGAGAACTCTCAAATGAACAACTCAGCATTTGTCAGCCATAGTGTTGTCGCGAACCCGAAATTTTCGGTTTCGCGAACGGCGAACACGAACTTCCGCAAATGTTCGCGAACCGGCGAACCGCGCGAACCGCCATTGACTTCAATGGGCAGGCGAATTTTAAAACCAACAGGGACTCTTTCTGGCCACAAAAGTGATGGAAAAGTTGTTTCAAGGGGACTAACACCTGGACTGTGGCATGCCGGAGGGGGATCCATGGCAAAACTCCCATGGAAAATTGCACAGTTGATGCAGAGTCTGCTTTTAATCCATAAAGGGCAGAAATCACCTAACATTGACACCTGTCCTCAAAGCCCTGCCCTGATACACACTGACACAGAGCAGAATAGAGACTGTTCCCCGTCCTCAGAGACCATGATACACACTGACACAGAGCAGAATAGAGACTGTTACCCCTACATAGGGTCACTTGGCAGATATGGCGGGGTCGTGGGAGGGGGAGGATGACTTTCACCTCTTCCCCTGTTACATTCCCGTTGTGCTGTGACATCACCCTTATACGCTGTGTAAAGCATACTATTTAATTTGATCAGCATGGCCACTTGAGTTTTTATAGTTTTCACGCTGCTTGTAGTTTATATATGGTTCACAAAAATCAAACAAACGATAAAGTAAACATGTAAGGATTCAGAATATTCTTTCAAACCCTTACACATTGTGTGTACGTATTTTTTGTCTTAAGTTTGTGGCTTTAAAGAGGTTTACGTTGTTTCTATGATGTTCATAACATCTTCTTGTAAATGTTTGTTAAATTTTTCCTGGAATTGTAATTTTTGAATCTGAAGAAAGATAGTCAAATCCCTGATACACACTGACACAGAGCAGAATAGGGACTGTTCACCCTACATAGGGTCACTTGGCAGATATGGATTGACACCTATCCTAATGATCCCTGATACACACTGACACAGAGCAGAATAGAGACTGTTCCCCCTACATAGGGTCACTTGGCAGATATGGATTGACACCTGTCCTCAAAACCCCTGATACACACTGACACAGAGCAGAATAGGGACTGTTCCTCCTACATAGGGTCACTTGGCAGATATGGATTGACACCTGTCCTCAAAACCCCTGATACACACTGACACAGAGCAGAATAGGGACTGTTCCCCCTACATAGGGTCACTTGGCAGATATGGATTGACACCTGTCCTCAAAACCCCTGATACACACTGACACAGAGCAGAATAGAGACTGTTCCCTGTCCACAGAGACCATGATACACACTGACACAGAGCAGAATAGAGACTGTCCCCCCTACATAGGGTCACTTGGCAGGTATGGATTGACACCTGTCCTCAAAGCCCCTGATACACACTGACACAGAGCAGAATAGAGACTGTTCCCTGTCCACAGAGACCATGATACACACTGACACAGAGCAGAATAGAGACTGTTCACCGTCCACAGAGACCATGATACACACTGACACAGAGCAGAATAGAGACTGTCCCCCCTACATAGGGTCACTTGGCAGGTATGGATTGACACCTGTCCTCAAAGCCCCTGATACACACTGACACAGAGCAGAATAGAGACTGTTCCCTCTCCACAGAGACCATGATACACACTGACACAGAGCAGAATAGAGACTGTTCACCGTCCACAGAGACCATGATACACACTGACACAGAGCAGAATAGAGACTGTTCCCCGTCCACAGAGACCATGATACACACTGACACAGAGCAGAATAGGGATTGTTCCCCCTACATAGGGTCACTTGGCAGGTATGGATTGACGCCTGTTTTCAAAGCCCCTGATACACACTGACACAGAGCAGAATAGAGACTGTTCCCTGTCCACAGAGTCCATGATACACACTGACACAGAGCAGAATAGAGACTGTTCCCCGTCCACAGAGACCATGATACACACTGACACAGAGCAGAATAGAGACTGTTCCCCGTCCACAGAGACCATGATACACACTGACACAGAGCAGAATAGGGACTGTTACCCCTACATAGGGTCACTTGGCAGGTATGGATTGACACCTGTCCTCAAAGCCCATGATACACACTGGGGGGAGCTACTGTCCTCCCCAACCCCTGCGCGGTGGGTGGGGGCCATAAATCACAATGGGGGGACCTACTGTCCTCCCCCCTCAGCCCCCACCCCTGTGCGGTGGGTGGGGGCCATAAATCACAATGGGGGGGGCCTACTTTCCTCCCCCCCGGCCCCCATCCCTGCGCGGTGGGTGGGGGTCATAAATCACAATGGGACGGACCTACTGATAGGAGTGGAGTATTGTTCATATCAGTTTAATTCCTTCCGCGTCTCCTATCAGTGGACGTGTATATGGCAGCCATTTTAGGAACCGCACACCTGGGACCCGAGCAAGGTCACCTCGTTCAAGCTGCTCTGGTTCCTTGATGAGCCAGCTGGCCGTGAGTTAACATGTCCCGTGGAGAAGCACTCTGTCCTGTAAAGCCTCACCACAAAAAAATTAAATAAATAACAGCACTCGGAGTGGTGAGTTTAGTAAATTTTCATATCAGTTTAATACCTTCCGCGTCTCCTATCAGTGGACGTGTATATGGCAGCCATTTTAGGAACCGCACACCTGGGACCCGAGCAAGGTCACCTCTTTCAACAGGCGACATGATTTGGCCCTGTAAAACTATCCTGGATATTCTCTACAATTTCTATGGATATGGCATTGATTTATGTAACAGGGAGATGGAAGAAGATGCTTGGTCGGTCCTCTTACTTGAAATTTGGGGCACTGCGTGGGCAAGCTAATGTGCCACCAGATAGGAGTGGTGAGTTTAGTAAATGTTCATATCAGTTTAATACCTTCCGCGTCTCCTATCAGTGGACGTGTATATGGCAGCCATTTTAGGAACCGCACACCTGGGACCCGAGCAAGGTCACCTCTTTCAACAGGCGACATGATTTGGCCCTGTAAAACTATCCTGGATATTCTCTACAATTTCTATGGATATGGCATTGATTTATGTAACAGGGAGATGGAAGAAGATGCTTGGTCGGTCCTCTTACTTGAAATTTGGGGCACTGCGCGGGCAAGCTAATGTGCCACCAGATAGGAGTGGTGAGTTTAGTATTGTTCATATCAGTTTAATACCTTCTGCGTCTCCTATCAGTGGACGTGTAAATGGTAGAGATTTTTAATTGTTGAATCACCTCCCCTTTTTAGGCCAAGGTGGGACGATGCTTAGACCACTGGTATATTGGTGCCATCTTGGAGGATTTTTTTTTGGTTTGGTTTTTGAAGCCACAGTGCTGCACCAGTGGGCCTAAAAATTAGGCATGTACACATGCCTGAAAAATGTGTTATTGTTGCAGCCGCTGCTATAGCAGCGGCCAGAAAAATTGATGTTTGTTTCACAGGCAGAAAGTGCCCTAAAACATGGCGGCTTGAACCCTAGTTGGTGGCGGATAAGTCACGCAAGTCAAACGTCATTCAGAGCTAAAATACAGCAGCGTGTGGACCATTTTTAGCCCAAGGCAGCTCATCTCATCAGGCCTTTTTTAATCGAATGTATCGCCCAGTGTCAGTCCCTTCGGGATCCATCCCTCATTCATCTTAATAAAGGTGAGGTAATCTAGACTTTTTTGACCTAGGCGACTTCTCTTCTCAGTGACAATACCTCCTGCTGCACTGAAGATCCTTTCTGACAGGACACTTGAAGCGGGGCAGGCCAGAAGTTCTATCGCAAATTGGGATAGCTCAGGCCACAGGTCAAGCCTGCACACCCAGTAGTCAAGGGGTTCATCGCTCCTCAGAGTGTCGATATCTGCAGTTAAGGCGAGGTAGTCTGCTACCTGTCGGTCGAGTCGCTCTCTGAGGGTGGATCCCGAAGGGCTGTGGCGATGCATAGGACTTAAAAAGGTCCGCATGTCCTCCATCAACAACACGTCTTTAAAGCGTCCTGTCCTTGCCGGCGTGGTCGTGGGAGGAGGAGGAGGATGACTTCCACCTCTCCCCCTGTTATATTCCCGTTGTGCTGTGACATCACCCTTATACGCTGTGTAAAGCATACTTTTTAATTTATTTTGCAAATGCTGCATTCTTTCCGACTTGTTGTAATTCGGTAACATTTCCGCCACTTTCTGCTCATACCGGGGGTCTAGTAGCGTGGACACCCAGTACAGGTCGTTCTCCTTCAGCCTTTTTATACGAGGGTCCCTCAACAGGCAGGACAGCATGAAAGACCCCATTTGCACAAGGTTGGATGCCGAGCTACTCATTTCCCGTTCCTCCTCCTCACTGATGTCATTGAAGGTATGTTCTTCCCCCCAGCCATGTACAACACCACGGGTACCAGATAGGTGACAACGAGCACCCTGGGATGCCTGTTGTGTTTGGTCTTGCTCCTCCTCCTCCTCCTCAAAGCTACAATCCTCCTCTGACTCCTCTTCCTCACAATCCTCTTCCAGCGTTGCCGCAGGTCCAGCAAGCGATGCTGATAAGGCTGTTTCTGGTGGTGATGGTGACCACAACTCTTCCTCTTCCTCTTCACGCTCATCTACAGCCTGATCCAGCACTCTTCGCAGGGCACGCTCCAGGAAGAAAACAAATGGTATGATGTCGCTGATGGTGCCTTCGTTGCGACTGACTAGGTTTGTCACCTCCTCAAAAGGACGCATGAGCCTACAGGCATTGCGCATGAGCGTCCAGTAACGTGGCAAAAAAATTCCCAGCTCCCCAGAGGCTGTCCTAGCACCCCGGTCATACAAATATTCATTAACAGCTTTTTCTTGTTGGAGCAGGCGGTCGAACATTAGGAGTGTTGAATTCCAACGTGTAGGGCTGTCGCAAATCAAGCGCCTCACTGGCATGTTGTTTCGCCGCTGGATATCGGCAAAGTGAGCCATGGCCGTGTAGGAACGCCTGAAATGGCCACACACCTTCCTGGCCTGCTTCAGGACGTCCTGTAAGCCTGTGTACTTATGCACAAAGCGTTGTACGATCAGATTACACACATGTGCCATGCACGGCACATGTGTCAACTTGCCCAACTTCAATGCCGCTATCAAATTTTTTCCGTTGTCACACACCACTTTGCCGATATCCAGTTGCTGCGGAGTCAGCCACTTTTCCACCTGTGCGTTCAGGGCGGACAGGAGTGCTTGTCTGGTGTGACTCTCTGCTTTCAAGCAAGTCAATCCCAAGACGGCGTGACACTGCCGTATCCGGGAAGTGGAATAGTACCTGGGGAGCTGGGGGGGTGCCGTTGATGTGGAGCAAGACGCAGCAGCACAAGAGGACTCAGCCGAGGAGGTTATGGAAGAGGATGGAGTAGGAGGAGTAGAGGAGGTGGCAGCAGGACTGCCTGCAATTCGTGGCGGTGTCACCAACTCCTCTGCAATGCCACGCATTCCTTGCTTGTCAGCCGTCAGCAGGTTTACCCAATGCGCAGTGTAGGTGATATACCTGCCCTGACCATGCTTTGCAGACCAGGTATCAGTGGTCAGATGGACCCTTGCCCCAACACTGTGTGCCAGACATGCCATGACTTCCTTTTGCACAATCGAGTACAAGTTGGGGATTGCCTTTTGTGAAAAGAAATTCCGGCCGGGTACCTTCCACTGCGGTGTCCCAATAGCTACAAATTTTTTGAACGCCTCAGACTCAACCAGATTGTATGGTAAAAGCTGGCGGGCTAATAGTTCGGACAAGCCAGCTGTCAGACGCTGGGCAAGGGGGTGACTTGGTGACATTGGCTTCTTACGCTCAAACATGTCCTTGACAGACACATGACTGTGGGCAGATGAGCGGGAACTGCTCAAGGCGGGAGACGGAGTGGCGGATGGTTGAGAGGGGGCAAGAAGGACAGCAGTGGTTGACGTGGCTGAAGATGCTGGACCAGGAGGAGGATGGCGGCTTAGAGTAGGCGTGCTGCTTGTACTCATGTGTTGATCCCATAGGCGTTTGTGATGTGAGATCATGTGCCTACGCAAAGCAGTTGTACCTAGGTGGGTGTTGGACCTCCCACGACTCAGTTTCCTTTGGCACAGGTTGCAAATGGCATCGCTGTTGTCAGAGGCAGACACACAAAAAAAAGCCACACTGCTGAGCTCTGCAATGACGGCATTCTGGTGGTGGACACAGCATGCGTTGATTGGCGTGCTGTCGTGCTGACCCCGGGTGCCGATGCATGCTGTCTGACTGTGCCACTAGCTCCTTGCGACGACCCCCCCCGCTTCCAACTCGTCTCCTCCTCCTCCTCTCTGTCTCCCCATCTGAACTTTCGCCCTGTTCTTCTTGCCGAGCGGGCACCCACGTGATATCCATGGACGCATCGTCATCATCAACCGCTTCGCTTGTATCTGACAACTCAGAAAAGGAAGCAGCAGCGGGTACAACATCATCATCATCACACCGTACCTCCATGTGTTTAATGCTGCCTGCCTGAGACATATCCCTGTTATCTACATCCTCTAGCAATAATGGTTGCGCATCACTCATTTCTTCAAACGGGTGTGTGAATAACTCCTCTGACATACCAAGTAAAGCGGCTGTGGTGCTAGTTTTGGTGGTGGCGGCAGGCGGGTGAGTGCTATCTTGAGAGGTGCCTGAAGCTAAGCTGGAGGAGGATGGTGCGTCAAGGTTCCGAGCGGAGGCTGTACAAGATTGGGTGTCCTGTGTTAGCCAGTCAACTAAGTCCTCAGAACTTTTCAAGTTCAGGGTACGTGGCTTCTGAAAACTGGGCATTATTCTAGGGCAAAAGGGAATCACAGCACCACGACCACGACGGCCCCTGCGGGGTGGCCTGCCTCTGCCTGTCATTTTTTGGGGGATTAGTGGTACCATGCGTGCAAGCTACTGTGAGACCAGATATGATTGGCAATGTGCACTGGAACAGTTCTGCAGAGCACACACTGTAGGCCTGACACACCCGCTTGAAGACAAGTAACTGCTATTCAATCTATAACAGTGAAAAACAAATTTTGGTTTTAAAAGCACGCTATAGAGACACCAGATATGATTGGCAATGTGCACTGGAACAGTTCTGCAGAGCACACACTGTAGGCCTGAGACACCCGCTTGAAGACAAGTAACTGCTATTCAATCTATAACAGTGAAAAACAAATTTTGGTTTTAAAAGCACGCTATAGAGACACCAGATATGATTGGCAATGTGCACTGGAACAGTTCTGCAGAGCACACACTGTAGGCCTGAGACACCCGCTTGAAGACAAGTAACTGCTATTCAATCTATAACAGTGAAAAACAAATTTTGGTTTTAAAAGCACGCTATAGAGACACCAGATATTATTGGCAACTGTCAAAGCACGCTGGAACAGGTCTGCAGAGCACACGCTGAAGTAGGCCTGACACCCAGACGCTTGCAGACAACTAACTGATCTTCTATCACAGTGAAAAAAAATGATTTCTTTAAAATCTAAAGCTTAAGCTATTGTTAAAACAGATATGAGTGGTGGCACTGACTGTGCAAATGGGCAAGGCATCCAACCTGACACAGAAGCTGGCAGGCAGGCAACTGCTCTTCTATTACAGTGAAAACAAATTATTTATTTTAAATGTAAAGCTTAACCAATTGTTAAAACAGATATGAGTGGTGGCACTGGGCAAGTAGGCACAGTATCCAATGTGAACCTCACACAGAAGCTGGCAGGCAGGCAACTGCTCTTCTATTACAGTGGAAACAAAATTTTGGTTGTAAAAGCACGCTAAAGAGACACCAGATATGATTGGCAACTGTCAAAGCACGCTGGCACAGGTCTGCAGAGCACACGCTGAAGTAGGCCTGAAACACAGACGCTGAAACACTAACTGCTCTTCTATTACAGTGAAAAAAAAATATTTCTTTTAAATCGAAAGCTTAACCAATTGTTAAAACAGATATGAGTGGTGGCACTGGGCAAATAGGCACAGTATCCAATGTGAACCTCACACAGAAGCTGGCAGGCAGGCAACTGCTCTTCTATTACAGTGGAAACAAAATTTTGGTTGTAAAAGCACGCTAAAGAGACACCAGATATGATTGGCAACTGTCAAAGCACGCTGGCACAGGTCTGCAGAGCACACGCTGAAGTAGGCCTGAAACACAGACGCTTGCAGACAACTAACTGCTCTTCTATTACAGTGAAAAAAAATTATTTCTTTTAAATCGAAAGCTTAACCAATTGTTAAAACAGATATGAGTGGTGGCACTGGGCAAATAGGCACAGTATCCAATGTGAACCTCACACAGAAGCTGGCAGGCAGGCAACTGCTCTTCTATTACAGTGGAAACAAAATTTTGGTTGTAAAAGCACGCTAAAGAGACACCAGATATGATTGGCAACTGTCAAAGCACGCTGGCACAGGTCTGCAGAGCACACGCTGAAGTAGGCCTGAAACACAGACGCTTGCAGACAACTAACTGCTCTTCTATTACAGTGAAAAAAAAATATTTCTTTTAAATCGAAAGCTTAACCAATTGTTAAAACAGATATGAGTGGTGGCACTGGGCAAGTAGGCACAGTATCCAATGTGAACCTCACACAGAAGTTGGCAGGCAGGCAACTGCTCTTCTATTACAGTGGAAACAAAATTTTGGTTGTAAAAGCACGCTATAGAGACACCAGATATGAGTGGCAACTGTCAAAGTACGCTGGCAGGGTTGTGCAGGGCACACGCTGAAGGAAGGCCTGACAGAGCCGCTTGAAGGACACTGACTGTCTGCTATTAGCTTACACTGGAAACCTTTTTTCTTTGTAAAAGCACGCTAAAGAGACACCAGATATGATTGGCAACTGTCAAAGCACGCTGGCACAGGTCTGCAGAGCACACGCTGAAGTAGGCCTGACACCCAGACGCTTGCAGACAACTAACTGATCTTCTATTACAGTGAAAAAAAAAGATTTCTTTAAAATCTAAAGCTTAAGCTATTGTTAAAACAGATATGAGTGGTGGCACTGACTGTGCAAATGGGCAAGGCATCCAACCTGACACAGAAGCTGGCAGGCAGGCAACTGCTCTTCTATTACAGTGAAAACAAATTATTTCTTTTAAATGTAAAGCTTAACCTATTGTTAAAACAGATATGAGTGGTGGCACTGACTGTGCAAATGGGCAAGGCATCCAACCTGACACAGAATCTGGCAGGCAGGCAACTGCTATTCTATTACAGTGAAAAAAAATTATTTCTTTTAAATGTAAAGCTTAACCTATTGTTAAACAGATATGAGTGGTGGCACTGACTGTGCAAATGGGCAAGGCATCCAACCTGACACAGAAACTGGCAGGCAGGCAACTGCTCTTCTATTACAGTGAAAAAAAAAAATTCTTTTAAATGTAAAGCTTAACCTATTGTTAAAACAGATATGAGTGGTGGCACTGACTGTGCAAATGGGCAAGGCATCCAACCTGACACAGAAGCTGGCAGGCAGGCAACTGCTCTTCTATTACAGTGAAAAAAAAGAATTTCTTTTAAATGTAAAGCTTAACCTATTGTAAAAACAGATATGAGTGGTGGCACTGGGCAAGTAGGCACAGTATCCAATGTGAACCTCACACAGAAGCTGGCAGGCAGGCACCTGCAATTATATTACACAGGAAAAAAAAAAAAAAAAAAGCAGCCTGATGTTATAGCCATAAAAAGGGCTTTTTGGGAGTCCTTCAGGATTGTAGTGGACACTGAATACCCTAGCCTAGCTATCAATTTCCCTATCTAATCAGCAGCAGCTAAACTTTCCCTCCTCTCACTAAGCATGCAGCTTCAGAATGAATCGAAAATGGATGCTGGGAGGGAGGTTGGAGGGTGTGGAAGGGAGGGAGTGCTGCTGATTGGCTGGAATGTGTCTGCTGACCGAGAGGCACAGGGTCAAAGTTTGCCCAATGATGACGAATAGGCTAAGTTCGCCAGGAACTGTTCGCCAGCGGACAGTTCGGTACATCACTAGTCAGCCAGACCCAAGGTGATATCAAAAAAAAAAAAAATTGCTAAAGTTAAAGGGATTTGTAGGAATGTCCATATCACAGTTAATGGAAATTGCAAGTCAGGTGTATATGAACAGGGAGATTGAAACAAAGGAGGAGGAAGAACGTAAAATGAGGATGAAGGCAGATATGCTAGCTGTAGCTATCATAAGTGTAGAGAGACAGGGAAGGGAGGTGAATAGAGGAGTTGAGAATAGCCTGAGTAAGGGAGGAAGTAGGAATCACTGTGCGTATTGTAGAGAGGAAGGATATTGGAAAAGTGACTGCCCACAGAGGGAATATAAAGCAAGTTATAGATAAGACAAGAGAGAAGGTTACGAGATGGTTACAGAGGTGGCTATAGAGAAAGTCTTGGAGGGAATGACAGTAGTAACAGAGGAGGTGTTCAGGGAAGTAGATACTATTCCCCTACCCAGAGATTAAGGGATAGAGAAGATAGAGATTTTGTCGGTCTGGCTGACACTGTCATGGAAGACTATTGATACCGACTGGGCTCCATCCCCCTTTAGCCGAGTGCAGTCTATGGTCGATGTATTGTGGTGGAATCTCGGTAAAAATAAATTTAGTAGGCCGAGATTACCACGTGGCATGTGTACGTGCATATGCTGACGTATCGATCAGTTGGTTGCACGAGGCAAGATACGATCAGTAGTGTACGGAGCATGTGCAAGAATACAGGATGTAGTATTCCCCTCCTCCATTGTGCTGGACAGGCCATGCGGTCAAACAGGAAGTTAATTCTTATTTGTGTTGATTGGTTAAGAGAATGTGCGGGTGGAGCTTAATATGGGAGGAGTTATGTGCCTATATAAGGAGCCTGCACTATTGTCCGGGGCTCAGAACTTGTTGTATTTTGGTGACGCTAGTCCCTCTGAGTCCCGATCGGTGATCCAATAAAGAATCTCTTCCTTCCTGAAGAAACCTGTGTCCATCTCTCTGTGCTTGGCTTCCGTCAGTTTCTCCGGTATCATTTGGTGCATTGGCCGGGAAGCTCATCGTTCAACGGTAGCTGAGAGGCAGAGGCGTGAGACGGTCTATCTTTGCCCACGTTCTCTACGGCTGCACCCCTGAACTTCTGCGTGGACCTCCCTTCGTCTCAGCGCCACTGGTCCGTTGTCCAGGAGATCATCGGCCTCTACGTGAGAAGTGCTGGGGTGTCCCCGTCGATGAGTGTGAACTCAGGTTCAGGAACGAGGAGGTAAGACAACTGCTGTTTTAGACGGCAGGACCCACTAGGGGTATACCGATTGTGCGGTAGGCCCAAAGGGGTTTAAATCTGTGTATCTGCCCCCTCTGTCGGAGGGAAGGAGCGAAGGCGCACCGCTCGATCGAACGCTCTTTAGTCAGACCGTTTGATTTTGTTAGTCAGGCGGGGTCCTGGTGTAAATAGCCCTAGCCGGACACCGGTGTCTTGTCTAGACTAGCGTTCTAGGGTGTATATTACGTTCGCTAGGTCGGAGGGACCGGGAGACTAAGCGGCGCCTGTGTAAATTCGGTTCGCTAGCTCTCAACCTATCTGGGCTAAGTGGGAAGGCGTGTAAATTTGGAACCCACTAGACTTTTGATAGTGCGACTAAGAGGCGCCTGTGTAAATTCGGTTCTCTAGCTCGCTATATGTGGTGATTGGGCAGTGTGGCTAACCAAAACGGGTGTATATAGTTTTAGGTAGTCCATTCAAGGTACTGGCCAATAGTTTAGTTGGGAATTGTAAATGTGATAAAGATTGTTTAGTAAAGTGTATATCTTGTTAGATAGCGCGAGCTCAGCCGTCTAGCGAGAGTGTTAATAGTGTGTTGCTGTATCATAGTGCACGGTACCATAACCCTGTATATTTACTGACACTGTATATAAGTACTAATCATTGTCGTCCATTGCATGTTTAACACCATAACCACTAATAATTGTATTGTGACCTTAACTTGTGCTTTGACCTATGCTAACCGTACTGTAACCGCTATTTGTAAAAGACGATGTTACTGGGGTGTGTTATAGACGGGTAATTCATATATAGAGAATTATAGCGTGGGTGACTGTATAGTTTCGCCAAAGGGCATAATATTGATTATATAGTGACTGGTGTAACAGCTGTGTGTGTACGGGAATTCCCTGAGTGTTTATTGTTATTGTGTACGTTTCACTTGGTAACCGTACCACGTGGTGCTGTTGCCAGAGGAAACGGGTGTGACTGTTGAATAGTACGCGTGTATAGTATTCGTTGTCGACGACGTTCCATTGTTAAGTATGGGTGCGTCGCAGTCAACGATTCCGGATCCCTTAGGTTGTATGATGAAGAATTTTAAAAAGGGATTCAAAACTTGTGATTTTGGGGTTAAAATGTCTCCTGTACGTTTGGTCACTTTGTGTACTAGGGAGTGGCCTACTTTGGTTGCGGCATGGCCGCCACGTGGCAGTTTGGATCCAACTCTGGTACAGCGCTTACACGTGGCTGTATCAGGTAGGCCTGAACTTTACGGCCAGTTTCCTTATATTGATTGTTGGAGACAGGTCGTAAATGACTCGCCAAAATGGATTCAGACATGCCACGAGGAGCAATGTCGCCTCATGGTGGCTAGGACTTGTTTGTCCACTAGGACTGGTGTTAGGCCCATTTTGGACACGCCCCCTGAGTCCGAGATCCCTTTACCACCCCCTTACTTTCCTTTAAGAGGAAGTGACGCAAATGCAGGAAGTCCTGCACCCCTCCCCTCATTGCCCTCATCCACTTCCGCTTCCTCCTCCAGTACAGAATCCACCCCCTCTCGTACTAAATCTCCCCTTCCGGAACCAGAGCCAACCTCCATTAGATCCGAATATCCTGATTTGGCGCCACTTCAGACTTCCGGTCAAGCTTCTTCTAGCTCGACCCGAAGTGTTTTATTCACTACTTTTTCCCAAAACCAAGCTCCCACATCCCCATGCCCTATCTCTCCCCGACTGGAACCCATGACTGACGCCCCTTTACGTAGCCCCATACAAACCCGACAACTGACCGGTACCCAACAATTAAAGCACTATCAGATGCCTCTTCGCTTGAATCCCGGGTCAGCCTATATCGATGCCGCAGGTCAAATGGCACATGCTGACCCAGTCTTCGTATATGTCCCATTCACTACAACCGATCTCTTAAACTGGAAGACCCACAATTCCTCGTATACCGAGAAACCACAAGCTATGACTGATCTGTTCACCTCAATAGTACAGACACATAACCCGACATGGGCTGATTGCCAGCAGTTATTAATGACTTTGTTTAACAATGAGGAAAGGACAAGAATAAATCAAGCGGCCATTAAAGCGTTAGAGGATAAAGCCCGTACTTTGAACCAAGCTAATCCAGCAGCATGGGCCGCAACACATTATCCCAATACCGACCCCGACTGGAATGTAAACGGTGCTGATATGGTCCAACTCAGAGCCTATAGAGACGCTATAATTGCTGGCATGAAAGCCGGAGGAAAGAAAGCCATTAATATGTCGAAGACAGTTGAGGTGATTCAGAAAAGCGATGAAGCGCCCAGTGTCTTTTATGACCGATTATTGGAGGCATACCGCTTGTATACCCCCTTTAATCCGGAAGACGCAGATAATTCCCGAATGGTGAACTCCGCCTTTGTCAGCCAAGCTTACGGAGATATTAAGCGCAAGCTACAAAAGTTAGAAGGGTTTGCAGGTATGTCAATCACCCAACTAATGGAGGTAGCGAATAAGGTTTATATGAATAGGGAAACAGAAAGTAAGAAAGAGGAAGAGCGCAAGATGCGTAAAAAGGCTGATATGCTAGCGGTAGCGATCGCAGGCGTAGATAGACGGGGTCCAGATAGAGGCGATAGTAGATGGAATAGGGAGCCTTTGAGTAGGAATCAATGCGCGTATTGCAAGGAAGAAGGGCATTGGAGGAACGAATGTCCACAAAGAGAGCAGTACGAGAGAGACCAACCCAGGGCAGGTTACGGAATCTTTAGAGGCAGAGCGAGAGGTAGAGGAGGCCCCGGAGGGAGTAATGGTAATAGAGGGAGTAATGGGAACAGAGGAAGTGTTAGGGAAGACAGGTATTTTCCAGCAGCGCAAAGGTCCCGCGATAGAGAAGGTAGGGACTTTGTAGGATTGGCTGACACGGTCATGGAGGACTATTGATACCGACCGGGCTCCATCCCCCTTGGTCGAGCGGAGCCTATGGTCGATGTATCAATAGGGGGAAAAAGGAGTGCGTTCATGATCGACACTGGTGCTGAACATTCAGTGGTGACTAATCTAGTTGCTCCTCCATCTGGAAGGACTATTACTGTGATAGGAGCAACTGGAAGAAGTGCTGAAAAACCGGTTCTTAAAAGTCGACTCTGTACATTGGGAGGCCACGTAGTAAAACATCAATTCCTTTATATGCCTGAATGTCCAGTCCAATTGCTGGGACGTGATATGCTATCTAAGTTACAAGCGCAGATTACGTTCCTACCAAATGGAACAACATCTTTAAAGTTTAATGGACCTTCAGGTATTATGACTTTATCCGTACCAAAGGAAGAAGAGTGGCGACTTTATACAGCGTTGACTATCCAAAACCCTAGGAGTGATGAATCCTTATTCAACATACCAGGAGTTTGGGCAGAGAACAACCCACCAGGACTGGCCCGCAATATTCCACCTATTAAAATCGAATTAAAACTTGGGGTTTATCCAGTGAGCCTAAGACAATATCACATCCCGCAGAAGGCTAAGAAGAACATCCAATCTTATCTGGATAAGTTCATACGGTATGGTATCCTAAAATTCTGTACTTCCCCCTGGAACACCCCATTGCTGCCTGTTCAAAAGCCCGGTACAGATGAGTATCGACCTGTGCAGGACTTGAGAGCAGTCAATGATGCGGTTGTTAGTATACATCCAGTTGTACCCAATCCATATAACCTGCTTGCTTTAATTCCGGGCGGGGCTACTTACTTCACAGTCTTAGATCTCAAAGATGCCTTCTTTTGCCTCCGAATTGCCGCAGAAAGTCAATGTATCTTCGCTTTCCAATGGGAAAACGCTGTAACGGGCTCAAAACGCCAAATGACCTGGACAAGACTGCCCCAAGGGTTTAAAAATTCACCTACCCTATTTGGTTCAGCTCTAAGCCAAGATCTACTGGATTTCGAGTCCATCCCAGGAGAGTGTGTATTGTTACAATATGTAGATGACTTGTTGATAGCAGCAGTTACAAAAGAAATATGTCAGCAAGCAACGCACGATCTACTACACATTCTCTGGAAGGCAGGATACAAGGTGTCTAGAAAGAAGGCTCAGTTGTGTTTGCCAACTGTCAAATATCTGGGATTCCATATCTCTGAAGGTCAAAGAATTATGGGGCCAGAGAGAAAAGAAGCTGTCTGCCAAATACCAATACCCAAGAATAGAAGACAAGTGCGAGAATTCTTGGGGGCAGCAGGCTTCTGTAGGATATGGATTCCCAGCTACGCGATACTGGCAAAACCTCTGTATGCAGCAATCAAAGGTACAGAGCACGACCCCTTCTTATGGACTCAAGAACAACAAACGGCATTTGAAGATGTGAAGAAGGCCTTGATGAGTGCCCCAGCATTAGGTCTACCTGATCACACACGACCATTCTACCTGTATGTACATGAGCAAAGAAGAATGGCTGTGGGAGTATTGACACAGTACTTGGGATCATGGCAAAGACCTGTTGCCTACATGTCTAAGCAATTGGATGCAGTGGCCAGCGGACTTCCACCTTGTCTAAGAGCCGTAGCTGCAGCCGCCCTGCTAGTAGCTGAAGCCGATAAACTCACTCTGGGTCAAGAACTTTATGTACGAGTCCCACATGCAGTACAGACGTTGTTGGATTACAAAGGAAATCATTGGTTTAGTAACAGCCGTATGACCAAGTATCAAGCAATGTTGTGTGAAAACCCAAGAGTGCATTTAGAGACTGTAAATACCTTAAATCCAGCTACCCTTTTGCCACAACCTACTGAAAGTCCACATGATTGTTTGGAAGTAATGGATGAAGTATTTTCAAGTAGACCAGATCTTCGTGATTTTCCCATCCAGAACCCTGATGTTCAATATTACACCGACGGCAGTAGTTATGTGAAAGAAGGGATCCGCTATGCAGGATATGCAGTAACAACAATAGACAAGGTGATAGAAGCTCGGCCACTGGCGAAAGGAACATCAGCACAAAAGGCAGAATTGATAGCACTAACACGAGCGTTACAATTGGCTGAAGGTTTAAGAGTGAACATCTATACGGACTCTAAGTATGCGTTTTTAACCACTCATGCCCACGGAGCTTTGTATAAAGAAAGAGGACTACTGAATTCAGAAGGCAAAGAAATCAAGTATGCAGCTGAAATCCTACAACTATTGGAAGCAGTGTGGGAGCCGAAAGAAGTCGGTATCATACATTGTCGAGCGCATCTGAGAGGAGATGGTGATGTGACCAAGGGAAATCGGATGGCAGACAGTACAGCTAAGCGTGCCGCTGAATCAGGAAGACAGGAATATGTGGGGCATATAGCTGCTCTTATACCAACTCCACTGTCTCAATGGACTCCAGTTTATACAGCTCAAGAAGAGGAGTGGTTAAAGACTGAACCGGGAAAGTATTTGGAGAACAAGTGGTATCAGCTAGAAGATGGAAGAATAGTCATACCAGCATCACTAGCGGTAGAAATTGTCCAAAATTATCATAACGGGACACATTCTGGGAGAGACAGTACAGAAGAATCTCTCAGGAAACATTTCTACATACCAAGATTGTCCAACTTGACTCAGGCCATTGTACGCAGATGTGTAACGTGTGCTAAAAATAATGCAAGACAAGGACCAGTAAAGCCACCAGGAGTCCAGTTTATGGGGGGACTCCCCATGTCCGATCTACAAATAGACTTTACAGTGATGCCTAAATCGGGTGGACATCGTTACCTGCTGGTAATTGTGTGCACCTATTCAGGCTGGGTAGAAGCATGTCCTACTCGTACAGAGAAAGCAGGAGAAGTTGTGAGATTCCTGCTACGAGAAATAATACCCCGATATGGACTACCCTGTTCTATAGGATCGGACAATGGTCCAGCTTTTGTTCATCAGTGCCTACAACAACTGACTCATATGCTTGGTATAAAGTGGAGGCTTCATACTGCATATAGACCCCAGAGCTCTGGTAAGGTAGAGAGAATGAATAGAACTATTAAGAACCAGTTGGCTAAAATGTGTCAGGAAACCCAACTTAAGTGGAACGTTCTCTTACCCATAGCTCTATTGCGAATCCGCAGTACCCCTACCAGAAGGATGGGCCTCTCTCGTTTTGAAATCATGTATGGGCGACCACCTCCCGTACTTGGTAACTTAAGGGGGGATTTGAGTCAGTTGGGAGAAGGAATTACCCGGCAGCAGGTTGTAGAGTTGGGTAAGACTATGGAGGAGGTACAGAAATGGGTACAAGATAGATTACCTGTGAATATTTATCCCCCTGTTCATAGTTATCATCCAGGAGATCAAGTGTGGATTAAAGAGTGGAATAATGTACCGTTAGGGCCCAAGTGGAGAGGTCCTTATGTTGTTCTTTTGTCTACCCCTACAGCGATAAAAGTAGCCGAAGTGACTCCGTGGATACATCACTCCAGGGTTAAACCAGCAGCAGTCGATTCTTGGCAAGTTACAGCAGATCCAGAGAATCCCTGCAAGATCCGGTTAAAACGCACTACTCAGTCGGAGTAACGAGGAATCGTGTGGATTACAAATTTTATTGTTACAGGGATTTGGTGAAGTGAGTGTTTTAGACGGCCATAATAAAGCCTGTCCGCTCACCAGCACATAGTATATAAGCCAGGAAAGTCTCGAAGGGACACCTGTGAAGACGAGCAGAACTCCATTCCCTGCAGCCCTTACATCCTGGAAGCTGAGGTGCCTTCGCACGGACGAAGACTGAGGATGACGGCGAAAGATGTGTTTTTGATAATGTTTATTTATGTGTGTTTTTATATTCAGGAAGGTAGAGGTACCGACACTCCTAGCTGTGAGGTATGCATTAAGACTACGAGAACAGGTAACCATATTTCCCAAACCCTAATTTGGCATTCACAATACGAGTGTAAAGGAGATATATCAAGATGTAGATACCTTAATATAGAATATAGTGTGTGCCATTTAGGAGTAGGAGAACCTAAGTGCTTCAGTCCAGAGTATCAACCTCGTACAATTTGGTTGACTCTCAGGAATGGAGAGCCTCAGGGGACCCTAATTAATAAGACGGTGTTAGAATCCGTACATTCTTCGGGTGTTCTGCTATTTGATGCATGTAAGGCGATATCAAGTGGTAGAAAGCCGTGGAATGTATGTGGGGATCTTAGATGGGAGAGGACGTATGGGTCTAACGATAAATATATTTGTCCCAGTAATAAAAATAAATATGTGAGTCCTAGATGCCCAAATAGAGAGTATAACTTTTGCCCATATTGGTCTTGTGTGGGGTGGGCAACTTGGGGACAGACAGTAGACAAGGACATGATAGTGACTAAGTTGCCGACTAGCCCATATTGTAAGTCTATGGAATGCAACCCAGTCCATATACTTATAAATAACCCCGACAAGTTCTTAGACAAGTATGGCAATTTATTTGGGTTTCAAATATACGGGACGGGTTTAGATCCTGGGACAGTATTATTTATAGGGATAGAGACTGATACGGTATCCTCCCAAACTCATCAAGTATATCATTCCTTTTACGAAGAGATGAGTATAGATAATAAGATCCCCCATAACGCTAAAAACCTGTTCATTGACTTAGCCGAAAGTATTGCCGGTAGTCTTAATGTTACCAACTGCTATGTGTGTGGAGGTACTAACATGGGAGACCAATGGCCTTGGGAAGCAAAGGAGGTAATGTCCGGTTCTGAGGCAGTTGAACAATTAATATCTTCACAAGCCGATTATCATATGAGTGTTAGAGGTAAATCTGAGTGGAGATTAAAGACCTCCATCATAGGTTATGTTTGCATAGCAAGGAAAGGAATAATGTATAATACTTCTGTAGGAGAATTAACTTGTCTAGGGCAAAAAGCTTATGATGATAATACAAAGAATACAACTTGGTGGTCGGCTTCAAATGTCTCAGAACCATCTAACCCGTTTGCTAGATACGCCAATTTAAAGGATGTGTGGTTTGACCTATCCATCACATCTACCTGGAGAGCCCCAGCAAATTTGTACTGGATTTGTGGTAAGAAAGCCTATTCGGAGTTGCCACAGGACTGGGAAGGGGCATGTGTGTTGGGTATGCTCAAACCATCCTTCTTCTTGTTACCTATTGAAACAGGTGAGACTTTAGGTGTTAAAGTGTATGATGTGAATCATAGGAAGAAAAGGGGACCCATAGAGATAGGCGCCTGGGAAGATAATGAATGGCCTCCCCAGCGTATTATAGATTATTATGGGCCAGCCACGTGGGCAGAAGATGGTACCTTTGGTTATAGAACCCCTATTTATATGCTCAACCGTATTATAAGATTACAGGCGGTGGTTGAGATTATCACTAACGAGACATCACAAGCGCTCAATCTTCTAGCGAAGCATAATACCAGGATGAGGACAGCAGTCTACCAGAATAGATTAGCCTTGGATTACCTTTTGGCAGTAGAGGGAGGTGTATGTGGGAAGTTTAACCTGAGCAATTGCTGTCTTCAAATAGATGACGAAGGGCAAGCAATAGCTGAGCTTACTAGCCATATGGTTAAACTAGCGCATGTGCCTACTCAGGTATGGAAAGGGTACAATCCAAGTAGTTGGTTTGGTAGCTGGTATGAGTGGTTTGGAGGGCTTAAGGCAGTGGTAGGTGGAGTCCTACTGATTTTAATGTTGTGTCTACTCCTACCGTGTCTTATACCCTTAGTAGTTAGGTCTGTGCAAAGCCTGATAGAAAATATAGCAGAGAGGAAGGCTGCTGCACAGATAATGGCAATATATAAATATAAGGCTTTAGATCAGGGAGAACCAATGCAGGAAGATGAATGTTGAAGATTCACATCATAAGATAAGTCTGGTCTGGTTCAAGGTAACTTGCGGTGTAAGCAAACTAAGGTTAAGTGATGCCTCAAGTAATTGTAAAATATCAAGAGGCATCAAAGGGGGGAATGTGGTGGAATCTCGGTAAAAATAAATTTAGTAGGCCGAGATTACCACGTGGCATGTGTACGTGCATATGCTGACGTATCGATCAGTTGGTTGCACGAGGCAAGATACGATCAGTAGTGTACGGAGCATGTGCAAGAATACAGGATGTAGTATTCCCCTCCTCCATTGTGCTGGACAGGCCATGCGGTCAAACAGGAAGTTAATTCTTATTTGTGTTGATTGGTTAAGAGAATGTGCGGGTGGAGCTTAATATGGGAGGAGTTATGTGCCTATATAAGGAGCCTGCACTATTGTCCGGGGCTCAGAACTTGTTGTATTTTGGTGACGCTAGTCCCTCTGAGTCCCGATCGGTGATCCAATAAAGAATCTCTTCCTTCCTGAAGAAACCTGTGTCCATCTCTCTGTGCTTGGCTTCCGTCAGTTTCTCCGGTATCAGTATCAATAGAGGGAAAGAGGAGCTCTTTCATGATTGACACTGGTGCTGAGTACTCTGTGGTAACTAACCTAGTTGCTCCTCCTTCAGGAAGACTATAACTATGATAGGAGCTACTGGGAAAAACGCTGCTAGACCAATTCTCAGGAGTCATACTTGTATTCTAGGAGGCCATTTTGTTAAGCACCAGTTCCTGGAGTGTCCACTGAATCAGATAATTCTCAGCAATTACACAATACCATAACCATTGACTATACCATAACCACTGATAATACCATAACCACTGAAAACACCATAACCATTGACAATACCATAATCACTGAAAACACCATAACCACTGACAATACCATAATCACTGAAAATACCATAATCACTGAACATACCATAACCACTGACAATATCATAACCACTGAAAACACCATAACCACTGACAATACCATAATCACTGAAAACACCATAACCACTGACACTACCATAATCACTGAAAACACCATAACCACTGACAATACCATAATCACTGAAAACACCATAACCACTGATAATACCATAACCACTGACAATACCATAATCACTGAAAATACCATAATCACTGAAAATACCATAACCACTGACAATACCATAACCACTGAAAACACCATAACCACTGACAATACCATAATTACTGAAAACACCATAACCACTGACAATACCATAATCACTGAAAACACCATAACCACTGACAATACCATAACCACTGAAAACACCATAACCACTGATAATACCATAACCACTGAAAACACCATAACCACTGACAATACCATAATCACTGAAAACACCATAACCACTGACAATGCCATAATCACTGAAAACACCATAACCACTGACAATACCATAATCACTGAAAACACCATAACCACTGATAATAACATAACCACTGAAAACACCATAACCACTGATAATACCATAACCACTGAAAACACCATAACCACTGACATAACACTATAATTACTGAGCCTTGTGTGCCTTTAGTAACAGTAAATTAGTTTTGAAATACAACTGGATGAAATGGTCAATGGTATAGGACGCTGGAAAACACTTTTACCATTTTTGGTTACTGGTCAGGCTCCTCCTAGCCCTGTCCGAAAAATTTTGTTAACCGAGTTACTGACCAGTAAAATTAATTTATCCATTTCCACCTACCTCACCACTCCCCGACCGGAACCTATGACTAAACAACCCTATCTAAGTCCCACCCTAACCTGACAAATGACCGGTTCCCTCCAACTTTGACATTTACAAATGCCACTGCAGCTTACCCCTGGTCCACCACACATTGATATTAATGGTCAATTACAGTTGGCAGACCCTGTATTTGTTTATGTCCCTTTCACCATGACTGATCTGTTTAATTGGAAGACCCATAATTCCTTTACGAAAGCCGACGAGTCACCTAGTGCTTTCTATGAGAGATTGCTGGAGTCATATAGATTATATACTCTTTTTAATCCAGAGGCCCCTGAGAACTCTCGAATGAACAACTCAGCATTTGTCAGCCAGACCCAAGGTGATATCAAAAGAAAATTGCTAAAGTTAAAGGGATTTGTAGGAATGTCCATATCACAGTTAATGGAAATTGCAAGTCAGGTGTATATGAACAGGGAGATTGAAACAAAGGAGGAGGAAGAACGTAAAATGAGGATGAAGGCAGATATGCTAGCTGTAGCTATCATAAGTGTAGAGAGACAGGGAAGGGAGGTGAATAGAGGAGTTGAGAATAGGCTGAGTAAGGGAGGAAGTAGGAATCACTGTGCGTATTGTAGAGAGGAAGGATATTGGAAAAGTGACTGCCCACAGAGGGAATATAAAGCAAGTTATAGATAAGACAAGAGAGACGGTTACGAGATGGTTACAGAGGTGGCTATAGAGAAAGTCTTGGAGGGAATGACAGTAGTAACAGAGGAGGTATTCAGGGAAGTAGATACTATTCCCCTACCCAGAGATTAAGGGATAGAGAAGATAGAGATTTTGTCGGTCTGGCTGACACTGTCATGGAAGACTATTGATACCGACTGGGCTCCATCCCCCTTTAGCCGAGTGCAGCCTATGGTCGATGTATCAATAGAGGGAAAGAGGAGCTCTTTCATGGATGACACTGGTGCTGAGTACTCTGTGGTAACTAACCTAGTTGCTCCTCCTTCAGGAAGACTATAACTATGATAGGAGCTACTGGGAAAAACGCTGCTAGACCAATTCTCAGGAGTCATACTTGTATTCTAGGAGGCCATTTTGTTAAGCACCAGTTCCTGGAGTGTCCAGTTCAGCTTCTAGGACGAGATCTATTATCAAAGCTTCAAGCCCAGATAACTTTTAAACCCAACGGATCAAGGTCTCTGAAGTTTAATAGATCACCAGGCATAATATCAGTATCGGTGCAAAGGGAAGAAGAATGGCACTTCTACTCTATAATAACAAATACAGACCCTAAAAGTGATGAATCCTTATTTGACATTTCAAGAATATGGACAGAGAATAATCCTCCAGGACTTGCTCGCAATATTCCACCAATACACATTGAATTAAAGCTTGGAGCGTATCCTGTTAGCCTTAGTTAGTACCATATATTATAGAGGGCTAAGAAAAATATACAAACCTATGTGGATAAGTGTGTAAAGTATGACATCCTAAAATTCTGTACCTCCCCTTGGAACACTCCATTATTACCTGTTCAGAAGCTGGGATCAGATGAGTATCATCCTGTACAAGATCTAAAAGCAGTTAATAATGCAGTAGTCAATATACACCCAGTGGTACCCATCCCCTATAATCTGCTTGCTTTAATACCAGGTGGGGCAACCTACTATACCTTCCTAGACCTCAAAGATGCTTTCTTTTGTTTCTGGGTTACTGCTGAAAAATTATGTATGGGCATCTACCTTCCATACTTGGTAGCTTAAGGGGTGATTTGAGTCAGTTGGGAGAAGGAATTACCCGGCAGCAGGTTGTAGAGTTGGGTAAAACTATGGAGGAGGTACAGAAATGGGTACAAGATAGATTACCTGTGAATATTTATCCACCTGTTCATTCTTACCATCCAGGGGATCAAGTGTGGATAAAATAATGGAACACTGTTCCATTAGGTTCCAAGTGGAGAGGTCCCTATGTTGTTCTTTTATCTACCCCAACAGTTGTAAAGGTTGTAGAAGTGACTCCGTGGATTCATCACTCTAGGGTAAAAAAAAAAAAAAAACAGAGGCAGATTCCTGACAAGCTACAATAGATCCAGAGAATCCTTGCAAGATCCGGTTGAAGCGTGTGACCCAGTTGGATTAAAAGTGTTTTTTGTGAAGAGAATATTGTTAAAAGGGAACATCAACAAAGATCTACAAGTAGGTTTTGACGGCCACAATAAAGCCTGACCTCCTACCAACGTTAAGCCAGAGGAAAAACCTCTGTGAAGAAAAGTGAGGATCAGGAAGGACTCCATTCCCTGCAGCCCTCAAATCCTGGAAGCTGAGGTGCCATCGCACGGTCGAAGAGTCAGGACAAAGATGTCAGGAGTGATGTGTTTGATAATGTGTATATTTGTGTTTTTTAATTATTCAGGAAGACTACGAAAACAGGCAATCATATTTCCCAGACCCTTATTTGGCATTCACAATATGAGTGTAAAGGACATGTATCTAAGTGTAGATACTTGAGTATAGATTATAGTGTATGCCATCTAAGAGCAGGAGAACCTAGGTGTTTTAGTCCACAGTATCAACCCCGTACAATTTGGTTGACGGAATGGAGACTCACAGGGGACCCTGATAAATAAGACCATACTAGAAACCGTACATTCTTCAGGTGTTCTGCTATTTGATGCATGTAAGGCAATATCAGGTGGTAGGAAACCGTGGAATGTATGTGGTGATCTTAAATGGAAAAGAACGTATGGGTCTAATGATAAATATATTTGCCCCAGTAGTAAGTACAAATATATGGATCCAAAGTGCCCAAATAAAGATATAATTATTGTCCGTATTGGTCCTGTGTAGGGTGGGCAACCTGGGGACAGACAGTAGATAAGGATATGATCGTCACTAAGTTGCCTACCAAGCCATATTGTAAGTCTAGGGAGTGTAACCCAGTCCATATACTTATCAATGACCCAGAACGATTCATAGATAGGTTTGGGAACTTATTTGGGTTCCAGATATATGGAACAGGTTTGGATCCTGGGACAATATTATTTATATGAATAGAGACCGATACTGTAGCAACCCAGACTCATCAGGTCTTTCATTCCTTCTATGAGGAGATGAGTGTGGAAAATAAGATCCCCCATAATGGGAAAAACTTATTTATAGATCTAGCCAAAAGCATTGCTGGTAGTCTTAATGTAACCAACTGCTATGTGTGTGGAGGTACTAACATGGGAGACCAATGGCCATGGGAAGCAAAGGAGGTAATGTATTCCGGTTCTGAGACAGTTGAACAGTTAATATCTTCTCAAACTGATTATCAAGTGAGTGTTAGAGGTAAATCTGAGTAGCGATTAAAGACCTCCATTATAGGTTATGTTTGCATAGCAAGGAAAAGAATAATGTTTAATACATCTGTAGGAGAATTGACTTGTCTAGGGCAAAAAGCTTATAATGATAGTACAAAAGATACAACTTGGTGGTCAGCTTCAAATGTCTCAGAACCACCTAATCCGTTTGCAATTTATACCAATTTAAAGGATGTGTGGTTTGACCATCTGCTACATCTAGTTGGAAAGCCCCAGCAAATTTGTACTGGATCTGTGGTAAGAAAGCCTATTCGGAGTTACCACAGGACTGGGAAGGGGCATGTGTATTAGGTATGCTCAGACCATCCTTCTTTTTGTTGCCAATTGAAACAGGAGAGACCTTGGGAGTTAAGGTTTATGATGTGAATCATAAAAAGAAGCTAGCATCCTTGAATGTAGGTAGCTGGGAAGATAATGAGTGGCACTGGCTACCTTAGCGCGCTTCATTGCCAATAGGAAGGATGTAATATGTGAGGGAACTGGTTAACAGCCAAACTGTATGCCCATGAAGTGTTATTGTATTCTAATACAGGGATTCAAGCCTCATTCTACCATTAGGCAATTATGGATTCCTCTGTAAAGCACATAGCCTTCTTACCAGGTAAACCAGTTGGGCTGTTGATAAAGTCCTCCATTCACTTCCAGTGCAAATAGAAGGAGGTGTATGTGGAAAGTTCAATCTCAGCAACTGTTGTCTGCACATAGATGATGAAGGGCAGGCAGTGGCTGATCTCACAAGCCACATGGCTAAACTGATGCATGTACCGACTTAAGCCTGGAACGGGTACAATTCTAGTAGTTGGTTTGGAAGTAGGTACGTGCAGCTTGGAGGGATCAAGACATTGGTAGGAGGAGTCATGTTGATTATAGTGTTGTGTCTCTTTCTACCATGTTTTGTTCCATTGGTAATTAGGTCCATACAGAGTGTCATAGAGAGCACGACAGAAAGGAAAACAGCTGTGCATGTAATGGCTGTTTGCAAGTATGAACCCTTAGCCCAGAGAGAATATATTCAGGATGCTGAAGGAATTTGTAATATATTCAGGATGCTGAAGGAATTTGTAATGATGCTAAGATGCTTACGAGGTCTGTTCTGATTCATGGCAACCTGAGGTGTAAGCAAACTATGGTTAAGTGATGCATCTGGAATTGTGAAATATCAGAAGCATCAAAGGGGGGAATGTGGTGGAAGCTCGGTAGAAATTAAATTTAGTAGGCCAAGATTTCCACGTGGCATATGTGTAAATGTTGGTGTATCAGTTAGTCAGTTACACGTAGCTAAGATACAATCAACACTGTACTGAGCAAGTGCAGGAATGCAGAAACTGAAAACACTTCCCCTCCTCCATTGTTCTGGGTGAGCCATGTGGTCTAATAGGTAAGGGAAGTTAGGCTTTGTTCAGCTGATTGGGTAAAGAGTATATGTGGGTAGAGTTAACTATAGGAGGAGCTATATGTCTATATCATGCATTTACACAGTCAGTTCTGGGTTCAGATCTTGTTGTATTTTGGTGACATTAGTCCCTCTGAGCCCCGGTCGGTGAATCGAATAAAGAATCTCTTCCTTCCTGAAGAAACCTGTGTCCACTTCTCTGTGCTTGGCTTCCGTCAGTTTCTCCGGTATCAATAGTTACATAGTTACATAGTTACATAGCTGAAAAGAGACATGCGTCCATCAAGTTCAGCCTTCCTCACATATGTTTTTTGCTGTTGATCCAAAAGATGGAGGGTAATGTATAATAAACACAAACACAAAAAAAAAAAAAATACAAAAAAAACTCTTTTTAAGTTGACCCACACGATCACCTTCTCTCCTTAATGGTGGCACATGGTCTATGACCTGAAAGCACAATTGTGATATTGTGATATTGTGTGATTTTGTTTCTAAAAAATGGGCAGGAATCAGCATTTCGACCAGTTTGGTCCAAATAGCAGATTTATGTTTATTCAGTCTCTCTCTGACTTTTGTTTATTTATTACAAAATATTTTACCAGGAAAGATACATTGAGATTTCTCTCGTTTTCGTTTTTGTCCTGGGTCCACAAAACATTGCATTGATACATTAGGGTACAGTAAAATACATAAACAATATTAATATACAATATATACAAATTTAACATAGAATAGGTAGGAAATATATACCGTATATACTCGAGTATAAGACGAGTTTTTCAGCACATTTTTTGTGCTGAAAAACACTCACTCGTCTTATACTCGAGTCAGTTGTCTGTATTATGGCAATTGTCATTGCCATAATACAGACAAGGACCGGGGGCTGTCAGGAAGCTGTAACTTACCTGCACCGCAGCTCCTGTCAGCTCCCTTCTCTCTCCTCCGTCCGTGCAGCTCCCAGGTCAGCTCCCTCTGCAACTCTCGCGAGAGCCGCGGGGTCAGAGCGTTGCCACGGGTTACCGTGGCAACGCTCCGCGCGGCCGCGAGAGTTGCAGAGGGAGCTGACCTGGGAGCTGCACGGACGGAGGAGAGAGAAGGGAGCTGACAGGAGCTGCGGTGCAGGTAAGTTACAGCTTCCTGACAGCCCCCCTCCTACAGCCCATCCACTGGACCACCAGGGAGTGAGAGCCCCCCTCCCTGGCCAGCTAACAAGCAGGGAGGGGGGACGAAAAAAAAATAAATAATAATAATAATAAAATAAAAAAATAATAATAAAAAAAATAATAACATAAAAAAATATATATTACAATAATAATTAAATAATAATAATAATGAATAAAATGCCCACCCCCACCAATGCTCTGCACTCACACACACACACACACACACACACACACACACACACACACACACACTGCACTCACACACACACACACACTGCATTCATACACACACTCATACACACACTGCACTGCATTCATTATATACACACACTGCATACACACTGCATTCATACATACACACTGCACTCATACATACACACTGCATTCACACTGCACTCATACACACACTGCACTGCATTCATTATATACACACTGCACTCACACACTGCACTCATACACACACTGCACTGCATTCATTATATACACACTGCACTCACACACTGCACTCATATACACACACTACACTGCATTCATTATATACACACTGCACTCATATACACACACTGCACTCATATACACACACTGCACTCCATTCATTATATACACACTGCATTCATACACACACTGCATTCATACATACACTGCATTCATACATACACACTGCACTCATACATACACACCGCACTCATACATACACACTGCACTGCATTCATTATATACACACTGCACTCATATACACACACTACACTGCATTCATTATATACACACTGCACTCATATACACACACTACACTGCATTCATTATATACACACTGCACTCATACAGACACACTGCACTCATATACACACACTGCACTCATATACACACACTGCACTCCATTCATTATATACACACTGCATTCATACACACACTGCATTCATACATACACACTGCACTCATACATACACACTGCATTCACACTGCACTGCATTCATTATATACACACTGCACTCACACACTGCATTCATTATATACACACTGCATACACACTGCACTCATACACACACTGCACTGCATTCATTATACACACACTGCACTCATATACACACACTGCACTCCATTCATTATATACACACTGCATTCATACACACACTGCATACACACACAGCATTCATATACACACTGCATTCATACACACACACTGCATTCATTATATACACACACTGTAAATAAATATTCAGTTAATAAAACTTTTTTAGGATCTAATTTTATTTAGAAATTTACCAGTAGCTGCTGCATTTTCCACCCTAGTCTTATACTCGAGTCAATAAGTTTTCCCAGTTTTTTGGGGTAAAATTAGGGGCCTCGGCTTATATTCGGGTCGGCTTATACTCGAGTATATACGGTAATCAACCATGACAGGTGCATTCTGTTTTGAGTTATGTAGAGAGGGATCTCTTAAAGTACTTTAGGCTTGGGGACGTTTTTAAAGTGTGCGGGAGGTCATTCCATAATTGCGATGCTCTGTATGAAAAGGAGGATCAGACCGCTTTCTTTTTGTATTGAGGTAGACTAAATAAAGTGCTGGTGCTGGATCGAAGGTTATAGGAGGTGGGAACAGCCGGGGAGAGCATTCTGCTCAGATAGACACTAGTCTGGAAAGATGAAGGGTGCGTCTGGATTCCAGCGACAGCCAGTTTAGTTTTCATTGTGGTCTCCCCAACGTAGAGAAGGCCACAAGGACGTGTAATATTTAATAGTATATACTACATAAGATGATTCACAAGCGTAGAATTCCCTTACATAGTAAGTGTGACCAGTGTGTGGATGAAAAACCGTATCACCTTTAATCACTGAATTACATGAACTTAATGCTTTGATTGAAAAACTGAATAGAGAAATTGAAGCATATAAAATGGAGATTGAGCAGAGAAAACACTCTAAATTCATAAGAGATGCAGATGATTATGCACAGAATAGAGTGTACAAATGGACACAAGGGACATATATGGAAAGACCTAAAATTAAATGGACAGTCACTAGATTACGACAAGCCACATATACAACAGGGGAAACATCCACTTCAGGCACCACAGATTATGATACCCCTGATGACTAACACACAATATTCAAATTCATTTTTTAGGATTGGGACATCGCAACAGTGAAGAAGGAGTAAACAGTGATCCAACCACGAGGATTAGAATCAGATTCAATACGAATCGAGAGAAGAAAGTATATCACTCGAGGATGTACAGTCCCAACAGAAGGACTTAATTGAGGTTAATATCTCTGACACCATATTGGGGAATGGGAACTCAAGGTATTATCAAGGGGATTATCCTTTAGTCCAACCTCAAAGGTTGATTTATTTGATTTGCAAATGAGTTTAGAAAGATTTCTTAGATCTTTTAATTTAAACGTTTTTTTTTTTTTCTAGAATGCAAACTAGGGAAACAATGGGAGAATCTAGCCAAATTGCCAAAAGATGCTTTGACCAAGGATTTCAGTCTCTGGAGTTGGAGCACCTTCAATCCTCCAAATTCACCAGAGGTGGAGGTTTTTTCAAAACGTATCCACCGACAGGTTAAAATGTTATGCTCTTCTGTTCATGACCACCATTGCCCCCTGAATCTGAGAAAAGAAGAGCGACAAGCATTATACTCTTTGAAAAATAGTCGCAGCCTTATTATTAAAGGTGCCATGGTAGGTGCCATGGTGGTCATGAACAGGACAGATTACATTTGAAAGATAGATAGACCTATGAGGTATGTACAGGGGATTTTACATCTACCCTAGTGAGTAAAATAGGTGGCCTGGTGGAGGAAGCATATTCGGAGGGTATTATTGAGAAGACGCTTAAAACATATTTGATAAAAGAGCATCCAGTTATACCAACATGTTATATATTACCGAAAATACACAAATGATTGATTGATCACCTGGGTAGACCCATCATGGCGAGTAATGACTCGGTTATGCAACCCCTATCCATTTTTTTAGACAGGGTTCTACAGCTCTTTGTCAGTAAATCTGAATCCTACATACAGGACAGTAGTGATGTGCTTCGTAAATTAGCCAATTTAAAAATTGTTGTACCGTGTATTCTGTTTACATGGAACATCGTGAGTTTAAACACTTTCATTCCGAATGAGGGAGACTTGCATGCTATCAGAGGTATTCTTAATCAGAGTGAATATACCCAAAAACAAACAATTTTTATGAGTATTTTGGATGTCTTGCTGCAAAACAATTATTTTCTATACGGAGACAGCTACTACAGGCAACTGAGAGGTGCGAGGATTGGGTCTAATTTGACTCCATCATACGTCAACCTATTCATGGATGGATTCGAAACCACACATGTGTATGTGCATGATTCATTCATTGCATATGAGCGTGTGTGGTGGAGATTCATCAATGATGTGTTTGGCATATAGTGTGGGACCAAGGAAGAACTTGAGACGTTCTTCACACACATGAATGCAGTGTGTGGCGAGATCCAATTCACTTTGGAGAGCAGTGAGAAACGCCTAGGAGAGATGGGTAAAATATTTCGGAGTCATTGCTATCCAGCTATCCAGCCAAGCTCCTTGATAAAGAAAAGGATAGGATACTTGACATAGAGAGAGACTCTCTCCTGGTACCCAAGAGAAAATTTTTTGAATAATTCATCCAGGAAATCTTTGTATCCCAATTTAATCCACAGAGTCACAGAATAGCAGACATCATTCGTAGACACTGGGGTGTTTTAAAGAAATCTTTTCCAGAAATCCCTGAATTTTAATCTCCTCCTTTGTTTTCCTAGAAAAGAGCAGACAATATAAAGGACCTTCTTGTCCGAGCAGACATTGGTCCATTAAAATAAAATAAAAGCGTTTTACTTTCCCATGCCACAACTGTAGTTCAGGTAATTCTGGAATTAAAGGTGAAAGTTTTTTCATCCACACACTGCTCACACTTACCACATAAGGGGATTCTACACGTGTGAATCCTCTTATGTAGTAGTAAATGTCCTTGTAGGTCTCCTCTACATTGGGGAGACCACAATGAAAGTTAGAGAGAGACTGAATGAACGTAAATCTACTATTAGGACCAAACTTGTCGAATTGCCAATTCCTCACCATTTTTTAGAGCAAAATCACGCTATATCACAATTGCGCTTTCAGGTCATAGACCAAGTGCCACCATTAACAAGAGGAGGTGATCGTGTGGGTCAACTTAAAAAGAGAGAAGCTTACTGGATCCACTCATTGGATAAATTGAGCCCAAAGGGTCTCAATAAAGAATTTGTTGTGAACCCCTATTTGTGAATTAATATGCTATCATAATGAGGTACTCTTTTGTTTTATACGTGTGGTCCTCATTTATACATATATGTATTTTATTTTTCAGTATATGACATCAGGGAACCTGCCTCAGTGTGCCCACCTGGATTGTGGCGGTGCCATACAAGCAGAATGGAAGCGAATGTGACTGTCATAGATTGATCCATAACAGTTTTCTATTTTGGATATAAGATAATGATCCATGAATTTAAACGAATGATCCTCGAGTTGTATATAAGATAATTATTCATGAATCAATAAAAAATATGAATGAATAAAAAAAATGAATCAAAAATAATTTTGGAATTGTAAAAAAGATTCTGAGCCATGAATTGTAGGGTATAATCTAGAAATTGATTAATTGTATATATATATATAGCGTTCATTACTGTGATCATATTTGAGACATATATTGTGACATTGCCAAAATTCAGATTGTTGTTATTCATACCGTCAGGTCCATAAATATTGGGACATCGACACAATTCTAATCTTTTTAACTCTATACACCAGCACAATGAATTTGAAATGAAATGAACAAGATGTGCTTTAACTGCAGACTTTCAGCTTTAATGTGAAGGTATTTACATCCAAATCAGGTGAACGGTGTAGGAATTACAACAGTTTGTATATGTGCCTCCCACTTTTTAAGGAACCAAAAGTAATGGGACAGATTAACAGTCATAAATCAAACTTTCACTTTTTAACACCCGGTTGCAAATCCTTTGCAGTCAATTACAGCCTGAAGTCTGGAACACATAGACATCACCAGACGCTGTGTTTCATCCCTGGTGATGCTCTGCCAGGCCTCTACTGCAACTGTCTTCAGTTCCTGCTTGTTCTTGGGACATTTTCCCTTCAGTTTTGTCTTCATCAAGTGAAATGTATGCTCAATCAGATTCAGGTCAGGTGATTGACTTGGCCATTGCATAACATTCCACTTCTTTCCCTAAAAAACAACTCTTTCGTTGCTTTTGCAGTATGCTTCGGGTCATTGTCCATCTGCACTGTGAAGCGCCGTCCAATGAGTTCTGAAGCATTTGGCTGAATATGAGCAGATAATATTGCCTGAAACACTTCAGAATTCATCCTGCTGCTTTTGTCAGCAGTCACATCATCACTAAATACAAGAGAACCAGTTCCATTGGCAGCCATACATGTCCACGCCATGACACTACCACCACAATGCTTCACTGATGAGGTGGTATGCTTTGGATCATGAGCAGTTCCTTTCCTTCTCCATACTCTTCTCTTCCCATCACTCTGGAACAAGTTGATCTTGGTATCATCTGTCCATAGGATGTTGTTCCAGAACTGTGAAGGCTTTTTTTAGATGTTTTTTGGCAAACTCTAATCTGGCCTTCCTGTTTTTGAGGCTCACCAATGGTTTACATCTTGTGGTGAACCCTCTGTATTCACTCTGGTGAAGTCTTCTCTTGATTGTTGCCTTTGACACACATACACCTACCTCCTGGAGAGTGTTCTTGATCTGGCCAACTGTTGTGAAGGGTGTTTTCTTCACCAGGGAAATAATGCTTTGTCATCCACCACAGTTTTTTTCCGTGGTCTTCCGGGTCTTTTGGTGTTGCTGAGCTCACCGGTGCATTCTTTCTTTTTAAGGATGTTCCAAACAGTTGATTTGGCCACACCCAATGTTTTTGATATCTCTCTAATGGGTTCGTTTTGTTTTTTTCAGCCTAATGATGGCTTGCTTCACTGATAGTGACAGCTCTTTGGATCTCATATTGAGAGTTGACAGCAACAGATTGCAAATGCAAATAGCACACTTGAAATGAACTCTGGACCTTTTATCTGCTCCTTGTAAATAGGATAATGAGGGAATAACACACACCTGGCCATGGAACAGCTGAGCAGCCAATTGTCCCATTACTTTTGGTCCCTTGAAAAGTGGGAGGCACATATACAAACTGTTGTAATTCCTACACCGTTCACCTGATTTGGATGTAAATACTCTCAAATTAAAGCTGAAAGTCTGCAGTTCAAGCACATCTTGTTCATTTCATTTCAAATCCATCGTGGTGGTGTATAGAGTTAAAAAGATTAGAATTGTGTCGATGTCCCAATATTTATGGACCTGACTGTATGTATTGACGTGTAATCGTATACGAATATAGCAATTATATCCAGTGTATATAGTAATTAAATCTTTTGAGTTATCCATGAATTTAGACATACAATTATGTATATAATGAAACTTTCTTGTGTTTATTTAGTGGTTAAAATGTCTTCTACACAACTTTTGTAAGTGGGCTAGCTCGCATCTCATCCGTACTCTGTCCTCTTCTCTTTCTCTACCTCTCACCAAAATTCTCAATCTCTCTTTTGGCATATTTCCATAGCTGTTTAACATAGAACTCTAACCCCAATGCTAAAGAAGCCCAACCTTGACCCTAACTCCCTGTCCAACTACCGTCCTATCTCGCTACTGCATTTTGCATCCAAGATCATTGAAAGAGTTGTGAATGCTAGATTGACAGACTTCCTTGAGTACAACTCTCTGCTAGACCCACTTCAGTCTGGTTTCCACGCTAAGCACTCTGTGGAAACGGCACTGACCAAAGTATCCAATGATTTACTCGCTACAAAATCTCATGGTCACGACTCTATCCTAATTTGCCTTGACCTTTCTGCGGCTTTTGACACTGTTGATCATCAACAACTTCTTCTCATCCTCTGCAATCTCGGTCTACAAGATATTGCTCTCTCCTGGTGCTCCTCCTACCTCTCCCAGCGCTCTTTCAGTGTTTCTTTCTCTGGCTCTGATTCTTCACTCCAACTCCTCTCTGTTGGTATCCCCCAAGGTCCAGTCCTTGGTCCCCTACTGTTCTCTATCTATACTGCCTCCCTTGGTAAACTCATTATCTCCTTTGGCTTCCAATACAATTTCTATGCGGATAAAACGCAAATCTTTCTGTCCTCTCCTGATCTCTCACTGGCCTTCTTGACTAGTGTCTCTGACTGCCTCTCTGCTATTTCAAACTGGATGGCTGCCCACATTCTTAAACTCAACTCTGACCAAAACTGAAATTCTTGTCTTTCCTTCCTCACATGTTGCTTTTCCTGTGTCTGTCTCCCTCCAAGTCAACGGTGCTACCATCAGCTCCATCACGCAGGCTCGCTGTCCAGGTGTTCTCTTTGACTCTGACCTCTCCTTTATGCCTCATGTTCCGTCTATTGCCAAATCCTGCCACTTCCATCTTAAAAACATTGCACGCATCCGACCCTACTTAAAGGGACACTCCAGGCACCCAGACCACTTCTGCCCATTGGAGTGGTCTGTGTGCCGACTCCCACTACCCTTAACCCTGCAAGGTAATTATTGCAGTTTTTTATAAACTGCAATAATTACCTTGCAGGGTTAACTCCACCTCTAGTGGCTGTCTACAAGAGATAGGGATCAGTCTCACCCACCAGCCGACATAATGACTGGGAGGAGCGGCAGCGACCAGAAACCACCACCGAGGGACATTGGCGGGGGTCTCAGGTAAGTGACTGAAGGAGTTTTCACCCCTTCAGGAACCGTAGATGGGGAGGTGGGAGGGAGCGGGGAACTGCAGTGCCAGGAAAACGGATTGTTTTCCTGGCACTGGAGAGTCCCTTTAACACCAGATGCGACTAAGGTGCTGGTCCATTCCACTGTCATTTCTCGCCTTGACTAATGTAATCTGCTTCTCAGTGGTCTTACGTGCTCCCAACTTGCGCTGTTACAGTCTATAATGAATGCGGCGGCGAGGCTCATCTTCCTGTCCGCCCGCACCTCCTACACCTCACCCTGTCAGTCCCTACATTGGCTTCCTGTAAGATATAGGGCTTAATTTAAAATTCTGGTTATTGCTTTCAAATCTCTACATAATGCTTCTCCCACATATCTTTCCTCCCTAATACACAAGTATGTCCCGTCTAGGCCCTTACGGTCTGCTGAAGACTTATGTCTATCTTCTGTCCGCACTCCCACCTCTGATGCTCGCCTTCATGACTTCTCGAGGGCTGCATTGTTCCTGTGGAACTCACTTCCCACCTCAGTTAGGTGCTCACCCAGTCTCCACTCCTTCAAAAAATCGTTAAAAACCCATTTCTTCATAAAGGGGATCAATTAAACTGTTAATAGCTCCTGACTGATTCCTCTCTTGCAACAGTCACTAGTCTAATACTATCATTACCTTTTGCGTCACTTTACCCGACTCCCTCTAGCATGTAAGCTCATTGAGCAGGCCCCTTAACCCCTCTGTTCCTGTGTGTCCAACTTGTCTGGTTACAACTACATGTCTGTTCGTCCACCCACTGTAAAGCACTGCAGAATTTGTTGGCGCTATATACCGTATTTTTCGCTCCATAAGACGCACTTTTTTTCCCCTCAAAAGTGAGGGGAAATGTCTGTGCGTCTTATGGAGCGAATATGAAGCTTTACTTACCTGTCTTGCAGCGTTGGCCGGCAGCACAGGGCGCACCGCGGTAGTGGAACTTGAATTTCATGTTCCGGTTTCCGGCGGGACTGAAAGGAAGTGTGCACAAGCTGAGTGCGCACTTCCTTTCAGTCCCGCCGGAAACCGGAACATGAAATTTAAGTTCCACTACCGCGGTGCGCCCTGTGCTGCCGGCCAACGCTACAAGACAGGTAAGTAATTATGGGACAAGGGGAGGGGGACAGTATGGGAGAGAAGAATATGGGGAGGGGGATGCAGTCTATGGGGAGGGAGGGGGATGAAGTCTATGGGGAGGGAGGGGGATGAAGTCTATGGGGAGGGAGGGGGATGAAGTCTATGGGGAGGGAGGGGGATGAAGTCTATGGGGAGGGGGGGGATGAAGTCTATGGGGAGGGGGGGGATGAAGTCTATGGGGAGGGGGGGATGAAGTCTATGGGGAGGGGGGGATGAAGTCTATGGGGAGGGGGGGATGAAGTCTATGGGGAGGGGGGGGAGGAAGTCTATGGGGAGGGGGGGGGATGAAGTCTATGGGAAGGGGGGGGATGAAGTCTATGGGGAGGGGGGGGGATGAAGTCTATGGGGAGGGGGGGGGATGAAGTCTATGGGGAGGGGGTGGATGAAGTCTATGGGGAGGGGGTGGATGAAGTCTATGGGGAGGGGGTGGATGAAGTCTATGGGGAGGGGGTGGATGAAGTCTATGGGGAGGGGGTGGATGAAGACTATGGGGAGGGGGTGAGTGAAGACTATGGGAGAGAGGAGAAGACTATGGGAGGGGGGGACACTATGGGACAGGGGAGAAAAAAAATATTCTGTACAAACTGTCCCATAGTAAGAAACACTATGGGACAGTTTGTTCAGAATATTTTTTTTCTGGGTTTCTTCCTCTAAAAACTAGGTGCGTCTTATGGTGAGGTGCGTCTTATGGAGCAAAAAATACGGTAAATAATAACATAATAATAACATATGCCTAGCTAATGATTGATAAATAATATGTGCCTTCACCATAAATAGACAATACTCCATGTCATGTTTTTATATCGATTTTCTGTGTTTACAGCTTATGATCTATGTGAGTAATCCATGCCAGGATTTAAGGAATTTATTGTTAATTGGATTGACCATGTGATCTACTAATTAACTAATTAAAAGGGTATGTATACCTAAGGAATGTTTGTACTTGTTATGCATGATTAAGACTGCATAGAGCTAAACCGTTGCACTTAATTTAGAGGAGCCTTACCCTCTAATGAACAGAACCATCTTGGACCTTTGGAGTGTTGCCTGTGTTCCTTGTTACTTCACTAGAAATAAGCTAGAAATAAGTCATTACGATATATCAACCACAAGATGGCGATATTATGCCAGTATGCAGAGTGATAAGGTGAAACCACCAGAGAAAATGTTTCAATGTATATGCTTACTTGATACAATTAGGTTTGCTAAATAGATACAATACAGCTTGTTGATAGCATGTTATCAATATCAGAAAGGCAAAGAGAGACAGATAGAACAGAGCAAACACCTCGGTTTACTCGGCGCCTACTGATTCCAAATATAAATGGCTGGATGGAGAATTGGTCAAAGGAAACGCAGAAACTAGACTTCGTAGAGTCTTCATACACTCATGGACCTTCACATAGGTATAGAGTCAACCAATCCCATATGTTCCAAGAGAAGCCTGCTGTCAATTTCTAACTACAGACAGTGGTAGCTAACACGTGCTATTGTTCACTGATTCAGCAGTACAGGTGAGATCACTCACATCCATGATAAGAACAAATAGACGCAAAGAGGACCCAAGGTAAACATCCAATGATCTAGTAAAATCACCCTGATGAAGGTACAGTGTATGCACTAAAATGCTTGTCTGAACATTTAGCCTTTTTTTTTTTTTTTTTTTTTTTTTTTTTTTTTTGGTTCCACGCTACTATGCACATTATCAGCACTTAAAAACATGCCAAATTTTTCAACAGATTCTCAGATCCATCTTTGGTCAGCCTTCTGAATAATAGTTTCTGTGGGGGTTTGTTTAAACTCAACTCGAAATTTGATGCGGATTTATTGCTGTACTCGCTCAGCCATTTTAAATGTGACGGCCGCACAGTACACATGCTCACTCCCACGCCTAATGTCCCTACTGACTACCACAGTAAATTTGTCATTGTTCACGCATGTGCACCCCGGTCACCTCTCCTTGGCTGCCAGCTTACATCAATGTCACACAAACTATTCCCATTATAATAACAAGGGATGGACTTTTTCTGGACACATGTAAAATGTCATGTAATTTTTTGTGTGTAGTTCTTTATCTTTTTTTTTGTAAATATTTGGTTTTATTAATTCTATGTTCAGAAAGCTGGCTGACATCCCAGGCAGTCCCACCGCAGACAATCTGTCAATCACCCCAATTTGATTAATCTAATTACGATGTCTCGGACAGCCGCCCCCCACCCCGATCGTGATTGCCAAGGTGGGCAATTATCCAGGTAGGGGGAAGGCACGATCTTTAGGCCATGCTGTGCCACCCTACGGCATTAAAGCCCTCCTACAGCACACCATAAAGATGTGCATGTGGTCATATACTTTTGGGGAGATCGCTAATGTATTAGTATTAATGGCTTCAATTTAATTTTGTCTGGATCAGCAAGAGAGATGATACAAATTTGTTAAAAATAAACATTTCAATTATTTTTTCTACGGATGTCACCATTAAAGACTATGGGATTTTTCTGTATATTAGTCATTAGAAAGGTTTTTCTAACAGATTGTGACTGAATACAATGATATGACTAAATACTTTCCCTTCTGCTCTGTGGATATTCATTTTAACATTGTGCAAAGTCATTTCTTTGGCTTACTCTTCATTGTGGTTCAAATTTTGTCTATGCGAGGCATGGCTTACAGAAGTATGGACCTCAATTTTTTGGTAATCTCACAGTCAACTAACATTATAGTTTTTATGGTTATTTATAATGTAAATACAGCAAGCATATCACTTTAAAAAAAAATATCTTCTTATGTCCTTGTGTTTACTTTGTGGATTATCTCTCACAAATAAGTTACCTGGTGCTTTTTTAATGACAATAACATCCTATAGCAAAACAAACAATAGCTGAAGATGCGAGACAGAATGTCTAGCCCTGATGCTCAGACGGGCTGGGTGAGTAATTAGGGCATAACCCAAACATTACATAAAACCGGGTTCTGGTACAAGAAAATTGCAATCTATTTAATGAAGTGCTGTAAAAAAGCAGCCTTCATTAAATGTTAAAACTTTTCTCCGATATTTGATTTACCCAGTACCCAAATCCTCCCTCTTTGGAATCAAAGGATGTCCAGAGACTTTGTGATAAGCACTTTCGTTCCCTAATCCCTCACACATGTAAATCAATCACCCCAGGGAAAGTGTCATGTTTGCCATAAGAAAGTTAATACTGTCCTATCTGTCCATCTCTACCTGTCCATTTTTCTTTCATCATTATCTATATTCGGACTTGGACTGATATTCCATATTAACTGAACCATTTGGGATATTGTTCTTATTTGACATAACCCAATGTTTTGTGGACCAATCAATCCCCTTTTTACTCCTTTGGATTTTTAGGCTCATTCACATTTATCTTTTTTATATATACCCACTCCTGTATGTTACAAGATGTATTACTCTTGTGTTTTACTTGGCCAGTTATACTGACTACTCTGACATCTGAGTTATCCTGACCTTGGTTTGTTCCTGCTTACATTAAGCACAGCCATTGTAAAGTGTCTACACCAAACAACTCAAAATACTGTATTTAGAATACTTGTAAAATGGTATGCCGTAATGGGAACAGTTGTTTTTCTAAGAGTGCCATATTCTCTGAAAGGTGATATAAGTCCATAAAATCACTTTAACAATTTTACAGGTTGAAAAGGGCATTTAATATATTTTGTTGTGTGACTAGCCACCCCAAAATTGAAAAAAATAAATACCAATACATGAGAGCACTGTTATATTTGATAGATAATGTTAAAAAAAAATAGTGAGGCTTTATTGCACTATTTATTTATCCAACACATATTGGAATAATACAATATCCTGTGAAAATGGAATTCATGTGTATGTAAAAATACAAAAGAGAATATGAACACTAAATGGGACCAGCATTTATGAAAAAGTGGCGAGGCCAAACAACTCAAATTATGCCATTTGGAATAGCCTGGTTGCCTACCTTTTAAAATACTATTCAATCATGGGGGTAATTTCACATGCTGTTGTGCAAATGGGATAGACAACAGGTGGAAATTATAGGCAATTAGCAAGACACCCCCAATAAAGGAGTGGTTCTGCAGGTGGTGACCACAGTCTACTTCTCAGTTCCTATGATTCCTGGCTGATGTTCTCGTCACTTTTGAATGCTGGCGGTGCTTTCACTCCAGTGGTAGCATGAGATGGAGTCTACAACCCACACAAGTGGCTCAGGTAGTGCAGCTCATCCAGGATGGTACATCAATGCAAGCTGTGAAGAAGGTTTGCTGTGTCTGTCAGCGTAGTGTCCAGAGCATGGAGGCGCTACCAGGAGACAGGCCAGTACATCAGGAGACGTGGAGGAGGCCGTAGGAGGGCATCAACCCAGCAGCAGGACCGCTACCTCGGCCTTTGTGCAAGGAGGAACAGGAGGAGCACTGCCAGAGGCCTCCAAAATGACCTCCAGCAGGCCACAAGTGTGCATGTGTCTGCTCAAACGGTCAGAAACAGACTCCATGAGGGTGGTATGAGGGCCCAACGTCCACAGGTGGGGGTTGTGCTTACAGCCCAACACCGTGCAAGACGTTTGGCATTTGCCAGAGAACACCAAGATTGGCAAATTCACCACTGGTGCCCTGTGCTCTTCACAGATGAAAGCAGGTTCACACTGAGCACATGTGACAGATGTGACAGAGTCTGGAGATGCCGTGGAGAACGTTCTGCTGCCTGCAACATCCTCCAGCATAACCGGTTTGGCAGTGGGTCAGTAATGGTGTGGGGTGGCATTTCTTTGGGGGGCCGCACAGCCCTCCATGTTTTCGCCAGAGGTAGCCTGACTGCCATTAGGTACCGAGATGAGATCCTCAGACCCCCTGTGACACCATATGCTGGTGCGGTTGGCCCTGGGTTCCTCCTAATGCAAGACAATGCTAGACCTCATGTGGCTGGAGTGTGTCAGCAGTTCCTGCAAGACGAAGGCATTGATGCTATGGACTGACCCGCCCGTTCCCCAGACCTGACTCCAATTGAGCACATCTGGGACATCATGTCTCGCTCCATCCACCACAGACTGTCCAGGAGTTGGCAGATGCTGTAATCCAGGTCTGGGAGGAGATCCCTCAGGAGACCATCTGCCACCTCATTAGGAGCATGCACAGGCGTTGTAGGGAGGTCATACAGGCACGTGGAGGCCACACACACTACTGAGCGTCATTTTGACTTGTTTTAAGGACATTACATAAAAAGTTGGATCAGCCTGTAGTGTGTTTTTCCACTTTAATTTGGAGTGTGACTCCAAATCCAGACCTCCATGGGTTGAAAAATTGGATTTCCATTTTTAAATTTGTTTGTGATTTTGTTGTCAGCACATTCAACTATGTAAAGAACAAAGTATTTCAGAAGAATATTTAATTCATTCAGATCTAGGATGTGTCATTTTTGTGTTCCCTTTATTTTTTTTTGAGCAGTGTATATTTGACCCTCTGACTTCCCCAATAAAATGTCTACCATAGGTACATGAGGGGAACTATTGGTTAAACAATGTTAAGTAAAACTACTGTGGCTTTATTACACTAACACACATCAGGATTATGAAATGTCCTGTAAAAATGGAATTTGTGTATGTGAAAAAACACAAATACAAGTATAACCACAACATCGGCCTGCATTTGTGATAAGTGGCTAGGCAAAAGATCTCAAAATACACCATTTTGAAAGAAAAGTGTATGTCATAATGGTGGGCATTATCCAGGCTGCCATACCCTCTCAAAGGTAACATAGGCCTAGAAAACCACATTGTCACATTTCCAAGTTTAAAATAGGGAATCTAATATATATATTTTTTTTTTTGTAATAAATTTTTATTGAAACATTTTCCTTTTTCACAATAAAAGACAATTATGTTGGGTCTTAAGAGATTCAATTCATGTACAGTGTTACAAACAAATAAATATTTGAATAAATTATTACACATTATTTGACATTGTACAGAAAGATAGTGTCACAATGATCCCATAGGAACCAGCATAAATAACAAAAATAAAATAAATAAGAAAAAAAAAAACCATCACCAAATTTTGGAGCAGATAATTTAGAGCATATAGTCATTTATTTAGATCCACATCTATTTTATATTCTATTTGATTTATCCCTTAGTAAGGCCAACAAATACTTCACAATAAAATACAAATATAATAAACTATCTAGCTAGAAGAGTGTCCAAATAAGCCCTTGTATTTTTTTAACCAATCTTTGTACCATTGTTGCTTCTTCGACATAAAAGTCGAATTGTTGATCAGCTCATATTCCATTGACATTTGGAACATGATCTGATCAATCAATAGTTGCTTGTCAAACGGCTTTGATGATTTCCAATGTCGCGCAATAATGATTTTAACAGCGACTAGGCAATGAATGGCAAAACAAACATCCTTCTGGGAATTGAAAGTCAGGTTTAAATGTAAGAGGGCCGCAGCGGCATTCTCCTCAATTCTATTTGTCGTCATGGCTGTAAAAATATTAAACGCCCATAACCATAAATATTTAACCGCAGGACAGGTCCACCATATATGTGTATAAGTACCTGGCTGACTTCCACATCTCCAACACGTTGGATCAGTAGAATCATATATTCTGGCCAGTCTGGCTGGAGTATAGTACCATCTATATAAAACTTTAAAATGGCACTCAGACAGGTTAAGGCAGTGTATATATTTATTTACCATAGTTAGAGAGGAGTTCCACTCCTCTACAGAAATCTGCAAATCTAATTCTAGTTCCCACCTTTTAATCAATCTGTGAGGGGATTCTTTAAGCAGCTCCAACAAGGACGCTGCCACAGACGAAATCTTTCTAATGGCTTGGCTTCGAAAAATAAATTCCAATTTCTTTGCAAATATATTAGATGATTTAATAACATTTTTGTGGATGAAATTTTTTAAGCGAAGATAAGTAAAGATTTCTCCGCCTGGAATATGACGAGTATCTATAATGCTTTGGAAAGGTACGATCTTATCTCCCTGCATAATGTCTGCAATCCTCAGTTTGTCAACATTATTCCAGTGCTTTAACGAGAAATCTTCTATCAGTATTTCCAATATGTCAAGCGTACATGTTTTCGGTATGGAATTATTTATGCTTAGTTTTTTCTTAATGTTTAGCCATTCTCCCAGCATCTAATATATTTAACCTATGACTTCCCCAAAAGCTGGTACGTGGGGGTACTGTTATATTCTTGAGACAATGCTAAATCACAATACTGAGACTTCATTGCACTAACTCATATCAGGTATATAAAATGTCCTGTGCGAATTGAATTCATGTGTGTGAAAAAACACTAAAAAAAGTAGTTATATATTTTTTGCATTTATTTAGCACAGCTCTTCACAATATTATAAAAGCGGGAAATGTAACAATAAATTTGTCAATTGCAAAATATAACAGTTTAAATATAAATATAAATTATACCTCTACAGTGTAGAGGAGGTGGGGTATAACAACGTAATAGGAATGGCATCGAGGGGGATGAAAACCAAACGACAAGTGGCAGAGCAAGAGACCGATAGTGAAATAGAAGAATAATCACTGAATTGGGCTTCCATATATGATAAAGTGACTAGACCAAATAACTCAAAATACGTCATTTGCAATACTCTGGGTTGCCTACATTTGTAAATAATGTACGCCATAATGATGGAAATTTTATTACCCAGGCTGACATACTGTTTCAATGGTGACCTAGGCCAAGAAAATCACTTTGGCATTTTTACCTGCGAATGTCATAATATTGTTAGCTTTTACTGTAATAAAATACACACATTTGTACTTAATTATGTCTCATGAGTGCAACACTTCCTCCCATGTACAGGTTTTATTGTGTTTTGGAAAGTTACAGCGTCAAATATAGCGCTGGATTGATATAGCATTGACATTTGCCAGATTGGTTATGTTGCCTTTAAGAGCGTATGGTAGCCCAGAAATGAGAATTACCCCCACGATGGCATACCATTTGCAAAAGTAGACAACCCAAGGTATTGCAAATGGGGAAAGTCCAGTCTTTTCTAGTAGCTTCAAAAACACTGGCCAAAGTAAGCATTCATTTTGTATATACTTAGAATGTATATATATATCGAAGAAACACTGACTTTTGGACTTCAAGCAGGACATATAGATTTGGAGCTGTTTCAATATTTACAGAAAAAACACCCACGTTCTCCCATAATCTATACACTCCCCAAAATACACAAAAATTTGACAAAACCTCCGGGACGCCCTATTGTCTCAGCAGTGCAAGGGCTATTAGAACCGATAGCCAAATATCTTGACTATTTATTCAAAGGCCCTGTTACTTCCTTGGATACGTGCATTAAAGATACTCCAGACCTCTTGAACCGGTTGAACCAGGTGGGAACTTTCAACGGTATCCTAATAACCATGGACGTTGGTAGTCTGTACACCATCATTCCACATGAAGAGGGGGTACAGGCTATGCGGGATCTTCTTACCCACTCATCGAGTTACCATGGGCCGACCATTGAATATGTCCTGGAATTGCTAGATATAGCTCTACAGAACAACTACTTCCACTTTGAAACTTCTTGGTATTTACAGATAGCGGGGACCTCTATGGGAGCAGCCATGGCCCCAATGTATGCAAACGCATACATGTACCAATATGAGTTGAAGTATATTTTACAACATTATGACGCACAAATCATCAGATACTTCAGATTTATTGACGATATTTTAATTTTATGGAATGGTTCTAAGGAAGATGCTGTACAATTCATACGAGATCTCAATGATTTACCTACACCGGTCAAGATGACCAGCAACATTGATGAATACAGTGTCCAATTTTTGGACGTGGAAATCATGGTCATCAATCAAAAATTGGAGTATAAACTTTTCACCAAACCAACGGACCGTAACACCATTTTACATTTTGAGAGCTTTCACCCCAGGCACTTAAAAACTTCATTACCTTTCTCCCATTTTTTGAGGGTGTTTCGTAATAATTCTCAGAGGAGTCAATGTGATCTTCAACTAGAAACCATGTACAAAAAATTCCAAACTAGAGGATACCCCCAGACTATACTTGAAGAAGCTCTTAAGAAAGCTAGAAGAACTCATCTGACCCTTGAAACTCGGGGTGAAAAAACGGCCAACTTGAGACCTATTTTTCTAATGCTCTTCAATACAGCCAGTACAGATCTAACTTCATCTGTTCAGAAGAATTGGAACATAATCACATTGGATCCCTCTCTCCCCAAAAGTCTCCGCCAGAAACCGTTGTTTTGTTTCCGAAGAAACAGGAACTTAAAGGATATGTTAGTTAAAACAGATCCAATACATTGTTATAAGCCGACATTAAAAGACACCAAGAATGTTGGATGCGTAAGGTGTTTGGGATGTGTCACGTGTGGACATATCATCCCTTCCAAAACCTTTAGTCATCCTCACACGGGCAAGATATATCGAACCCAACATCGAATTCACTGTCGGAGTGAGTTTGTTATCTACAAATTGACTTGCCCGTGTGGTCTCAATTATGTTGGTAAGACAGAGACGGCACTCTGTGAGAGAATTAGGGGCCACAGATCGAGTATCCGTCTAGCCTACCGAGATGGCAAGTCGGACAAACCTGTGGCCCGACATTTTCTTGAGTCAGTACATCCATTGGCTTCCTTAAGGTGTGTGGCAATTGATCACGTCCCGATCCCAGTTCGAGGGGGAGACCGGGGCAAACTTTTGTTACAGAGAGAGACTTATTGGATTACACAGCTGAATACCCTCTCACCCAGGGGCCTGAATGAAAAATGCTCCTTTACAATGTTCCTGTGATCTCCCACATCTAGTTCTCTATAGAAAGGAGTGACCCATGATGAGACTATATTTTGGGATTGGTTCACCATAATAGATGGACCCTGTCCGTAGATCTGCAATTTAGTACTGTTGTTTTCATTCTTAGCCTGTTTGCACATATGCTACATCCCCTTTACATACATTCTCTACAGCCCCTAGCCACATATGCATCACTTTACACCACAGGCACAACATGTCTAAAACTAACCTTATTACACAATACCACACCACAATCAGCTCACTCTACACACACGCAATACCACAAGCAGACTCCAAACACATGCACAATACTCTTTCCTGGCATTTTTGTCTCCTGGTATCCAGTTATAGAGACACCAGAGACAAGTTGCAAGGAAACACAGTGCAAGCATGTTATTAACTTTGCTTGCACTGTGCAGAACAAATACAGTTTTTTTTTCTCATGCTAGAGCTCTTCAGCAGAGCTCTGCGCATGGTCTGCCCTGGAAGAGCATTGAACCAACATGCTCACTTTGAGAGGGGGCGTGCTTGTCATTAGTGATGACAAAACACACCTCCTCTGACCCGCCCCCTTCTTAGTGGGCCGCTGGGATAAAAAAAATGCCCGGGCCGAATTTTTCTCCCAGTCCGGCCCTGGGCAGCACAATGCCTTCGGCCGACCCTGGAGCTGAGGTTGAACATCTGATGTTCCTATCACTTGTTCCACATGCTGTGGTTTTAAAACAATCACCTACTCTCCGATTTAGAGCAGCAGAGGGAGGAGAGGAGGAACAGGGAGCAAGGGAGAGTTGGGAGTGAGCTGCTGTTGGGCCCACACACTTTAGCCTCAGCCAGCAGCACCTCAAGCAAGCCACCCTCATGCAGACAAAAGGTATGCTAATATGAGGTGTGTATGTGTCAATGTGTGTATCTGTGTGTCTGATTGTACAGCAAATGCTGATGCTAATCATTGATTATGGGGATGTAGTATATGCACCTGCACCGCAGATCCACCTTAGTAAACTTAATACATTATATAACTTGTTCTGCTGCTTTGTGCTACAATGTAATTACAGGACCCACGATTGTGGCATGCTAAAAGAACTAAACTGGATGTCGCTGGAATCCAGATGCACCCTTTATCTTTCCAGCCTTGTGTTTTTAAGAGCTTTTAAGACAAAATATGTGTGTGTGTGTGTGTGTGCACTGAAAGGTCCTGTAAAGTGTGTGTGTGCATCTGGGGGCTGTATTATGAGTGTATGTGTATTGGGGTTGCATTGTGTGCTTATAAATATAGAGAAAAAAGTAGCGATGGCAGCACTCACGGTCTCCAATAAAATTCTTCTTTATTTGGCAAGGTTAAAACATAGGATCAACATTTCAGTCCTCACATGGGACTTTCATCAGGTATTTATCCTGATGAAAGTCCCATGTGGGGACTGAATCATTGATCCTATGTTTTAACCCCCCCCCCCCCCCCAAATAGGAACTCTTACTAGAAATAGTTGTGTTGTTTGTTTCCAAGTAACCACTAAAAAGCATGGGGTACATGCAAGTTGGTGACACAGTCAAGATGTTACCAGTACTGCCGCAGGAGTAAACTCGAGCCGACTTTCAGCGTACTTGTTCTGGATCAGTGGCGTCACTAGGGGGGGCCAGAGGGGGCCATGAGAGAATGATGCTGCTTCCACGTGCGACCACACAGGAGGTAGAACTTCAGGAGAATCAAAGGGCAAGCGTGCGCCGGAACAGAGCCTTTTAAAGGTACAGTAGGTGGAGATCAGGGAGGAACCTCAATAGACAGGACCACCCACTTTCCTTATTTAAGTCACACACACCCTTCACTCTTCGCTCAGCTATACTGTGCTCCTGTATATGTAAAGACCGTCAGTGACTATCCAATTGTATCCTGATTTTGACCCTTGCCTGTATCATTACTTCTGAACCTGTGCCGCCTGCCCTGACCTTTTAACTCTCTTCGTCTGATCCTTTTGTACTGTGAACTTGTTCTATTGCCTTCAGCATTCCTCTGCATCTTGGGCTCGTCCACTAAACTGTGAACCCGACATATTTGGACTTTCAGCTACACATGTGTGTAAAACAAACAAATACAAAGAGCGAGTTCTTGTGTTATTTAAATAAACAAACAAGAGTGCATTTTTGTCCAGTTAGAGATTGACAGAGCGAAGCTGACACAGACAGGCACAGAAAGATTGAATTGATGCTCAAACAGTACAGAGAGCGAGAGACATTGTGCAATTTATTCAAACTATCTTGACTGTGAACAGGGCTGCCATCAGGGCATGACAACCATAACGGTTGTCATGGGCCCGGCGGTCCTGGGGGGCCCGGACTGCTCTGGGAGTTCCGGCCCCACATTCTATTTGTGCACATATAGATAGCGATTATCGCTATCTATATGTTCACCTCGGGCCCCGGCTAATTGTACAATGTAGACGTGGACCAGCCAGCATATCTCAACTCTCCAGCTGCTCCTGCCTGTAAGTCTTGCGAGCTCAGCGGCCGGCAGAGCATTGTCACAGGTTACCATGGCAACGCTCCGCACGGCAAACAGGCACAGCTCGTGAGACTTACAGGCAGGAGCTGCTGGAGAGTTAAGATGTGCTGGCTGGTCCCTGTCTACATTGTACAGCGGCTGGCTCCCTCCACTATACCACTGGACCACCAGGGATGCGATCTCCCCCCTACCTGGCCAGGTAAGAAGCAGGGAGGGGGGAATAAAATGTAAATGCCACCAAAAAGGCTCCCATCCCACCCCCCCCACAGCCCCCTATTTTACATACAGCCCCCACATTTACATACACTAAAAACACAACACACACACACACACACTGCATACACATACTAAAACCAAAAAAAAAACACGCACTGCATTCACCATACACACACTAAAACCACAACACAAACAAACACTGCATTCACCATACACACACTAAAACCACAACACACAACTGCATTCACCATACACACACTAAAACCACAACAAAAACACACACTGCATACACACACTAAAACTACAACACACACACTGCATTCACCATACGCACACTAAAACTACAATACAAACACACACTGCATTCACTACACACACTAAAACCACAACACACACACTGCATTTACCATACACACACTAATACCACAACACACACACTGCATTCACCATACACACACTAAGACCACAACACAAACTGCATTCAACATACACACTCTAAAACTACAATACAAACACACACTGCATTCACTATACACACACTAAAACCACAACACACACACTGCATTCATCAAATACACACTAGAACCACAACACACACACACTGCATTCACCATACAAACACTAAAATCACAACACAAACACACACTGCATACACACACTGAAACTACAACACACACACTGCCTTCACCATACACACACTAAAACCACAACACAAACACACACTGCATTCACCATACACACACTAAAACTACAACACACACACACTGCATTCACCATACACACACTAAAACCACAACACACACTGCATTCACCATACGCACACTAAAACTACAACACAAACATACACTGCATTCACCACACGCACACTAAAACTACAATACAAACACACACTGCATTCACTATACACACACTAAAACAACAACACACACACACTGCATTCACCATACACACACTAAAACCACAACACAAACACACACTTCATTGACCATACACACACTAAAACCACAACACACACACACTGCATTCACCATAGACACACTAAAACCAAAACACAAACACTGCATTCACCATACACACACTAAAACCACAACACAAACACACACTGCATTCACCATACGAACAGTAAAACTACAATACAAACACACACTGCATTCACTATACACACACTAAAACCACAACACACACACTGCATTCACCATACACACACTAAAAGCACAACACAAACACACACTGCATTCCCCATTCACACACTAAAACTACAGCACAAACACACACTGCATTCACCATACACACACTAAAACCACAACACAAACATGCACTGTATTCACCATACACACACTAAAACCACAACACAAACTGCATTCAACATACACACTCTAAAACTACAATACAAACACACACTGCATTCACTATACACACACTAAAACAACAACACACACACTGCATTCACTATACAAACACTAAAACCACAACACAAACACACACTGCATACACACACTAAAACTACAACACACACACTGCATTCACCATACACACACTAAAACCACAACACAAACACACACTGCATTCACCATACGAACAGTAAAACTACAATACAAACACACACTGCATTCACTATACACACATTAAAACCACAACACACACACTGCATTCACCACACACACACTAAAACCACAGTAGAAGTATAGATCAGGGTGTTGCAGTGGATGTGATCTATTTGGATTTTGCCAAGGCATTTGATACAGTTCCACACAAAAGATTAGTGTTCAAACTCAAGGAAATCGGTCTAGATGAAAATGCTTGTTCTTGGGTAGAACATTGGCTTAAAAACAGAATACAAAGAGTTGTCGTTAATGGTAAATTTTCAAGCTGGACAGAGGTGGCAAGTGGTGTCCCTCAGGGGTCTGTTCTGGGACCCCTTCTATTTAACATTTTTATAAATGATCTTGAAGACAGCATTGAAAGTCATGTTTCAGTGTTTGCAGATGACACAAAACTTTGTAAAATAATACAATGTGAGCAAGATATTACTTTGCTGCAGAAGGATTTAGATAGACTGGACTAGAGTAGAAAAATTAATAGAAGGAAATAATACCTATACCACTCCAACTCAAATAGGAGAAAAATTTAACCAGTATTATACACAGTTGTACAACCTTAAGGATACCCCTCAACGCAGTGACGTTTTAAAATATCTGGGAAATATCCAGACTCCGACAGTCTCCCCGTCAGATTTAGCGTTACTTAACTTACCAGTTACACAAGCAGAAGTTCAGCAACAAATTGAAAAGCTAGCATGGAATAAAACGCCCGGCCCTGATGGCTTCACAAACGCTTTTTACAAGCATATGATGCCAGTAGTTGTTAGTCCACTAACTGATTTGTTTAATGAGATTATCGAAAGAAAAATGGCACCTAATGAACTTCTCCAATCTAATATAATCCCTATTTTAAAGCCTAAAAAAGACCCCAATGATCCAAAAAATTACAGACCCATTGCTCTAATAAATGTTGACATGAAGATCTACTCTGCAATTATTGCAGCTAGAATAAACACTGTTATCGATAAACTGATCCATCGAGACCAAATTGGGTTTGTATCTGGACGTATGTCCTTTAACAATACTAGAAGAATAATTGACATATTGGACATGGCAAATAGATCTGATACTCCCCTCCTGACCCTGTCTCTAGATGCTGAGAAAGCGTTTGACAGGGTCGGATGGGGATACCTTAGGGAGACACTGGCGTCGTTTGGTTTCCAGGGTAGAATCTGTAATGCAATAATGGCATTGTACACTAACCCCTCTGCTAGGACAGTTGGTCCTAACATATTAGCAGGATGGTTCCCACTTCGAAACGGTACCAGACAGGGATGTCCATTATCCCCACTTTTATATATCTTAACTCTGGAACCTTTGGCTATCGCTATAAGAAAAAACTATAACATCAAAGGATTCCCCATTGCACATACCGAACTAAAAATATCCCTATATGCGGATGATGCTCTGATATCGCTGACCGCCCCAGAACTTTCTTTGCCTTTTCTAATGCAAGAAATAGAATCTTATAGTATTGTTTCCAATTTTAAGCTTAATATCTCCAAATCCATCGCCATGTATACTAACCTATCACAGAAAGTGGTTAAGACACTATCTGATCAATATAATTTTATTTGGTCTAACAAGGAAATAGAATATCTTGGGATCATTATCCCAGTAAAAACTGAGGATATAATGGAGATCAATATCCTCAGACTGATCAAAGAAATGAATCACAAATTACAAAAATGGAAAAACCTGGAGACTACCTGGATCGGCAGAATTAATATCATAAACTCATACATACTGCCAAAATGGTCCTATTTATTCTCCATGGTACCCATGAAAATCCCTAAGCCTTGGTTAAATCTGATCCAATCGTATATTTCCAACTTCATATGGAAAAATAAAAAACCTAGAATCAGTTCTAAACTTCTGTCCAATAGAATAACGAAGGGGGGCTTAAACTTTCCTAATATTATCACAAGTTATTATGCAAACATGATAAGACATATATTTTGTCTTCAAGACCCACAATTCGTAGAGGAACCTTGGTACATTTTGGAGTCACTGGTAGTCAAGCCCAATAAAGCAGAATTGTTGATGTGGAAAGAACTACCGGATAAATCTCAATTTTTTACGCAGATTAAATCTCATATACTTAGCCAATTGTTAAACATATGGCAAGAAATTAAAATACTGTTGGGATATGTAAACAAGATACCGAAGACTTGTTCTTTGGCGGTAATTGAGCAGAACGTAACTGACTTATCTCTCAATACCTGGTTTGAACATGGTATAAATATTGTTTCGGATATCATGATAGACAATAGATTAACATCATTCCAACAGATTGTAGATACTTACAAATTACCATCTAGAGAAATCTTTACGTATTTAAGGATTAAACACTATTTACACTCTTCTCTTTTTTGTGATAAATCTACAACTTCTAATTTAATGGAAATTATATTTTGTAATAGTACTAAGAAAAAAGTAGTATCATTAGCGAATGTCTTGCTAAAAGAAATAGGTCAAAAACCTATAAAGATCATAGATTACTGGCAAAAAGAACTGGACATATCAATTTCAAACAATCAATGGTGCTCTTCTATTTCTTCCCTAACAAAATTTATACACGGAATTAATCTGGTAGAATGCCATTTTAAATTAATATACAAATGGTATTATACCCCATCCAGATTATCTAAAATGTATCCTCATTTACAGAATTTATGTTGGAGATGTGGGTCGTCTGTAGGGACATATATACACACGTGGTGGGAATGCCCGATTGTAAAAACATTATGGACATGGACTTTTGATATTCTGTATGAGTTGTCTCATAAACGACTGGAACAAAAGCCAGCTGTAGCGATTTTACATTATAATTGGAATTTGGACACACAAAAAACTAAATGCATAGCATCTCATTGCTTTGTGGCTGCCAAAATAATAATTGCCAGAAACTGGAAAATATCTATTCCCTTCCAAAAAAGACATCTTATAAGTCAAATTAAATTACAACTATTGATGGAAAATAACCTTATTAATAACACATTGAGCTCAACCCTTAAAAAAGGTATATACAAATTATGGCTGGACAAACTAATATCAATTTACGAATGAAAAAGGTCTGCTTCCTACTATTGCTTATCCATAATACCAATGGAGAAAATATGAGTATTTGTATTGAATCCCTCTGATCTAATCCTAGGTAAGACTTTTGATGTTCACCCTATGTAATATAGCCTCACCGTTTAATAAATCCCTGCCCATTTTGTAATAACAATAAGGTCAAATTATCTGTTTTCTTTTTTCTCTCTCCCATAATTGACGATAACCAATCAGGTGGGATCTACCCCTCAGTCTGATAGTATGAATGAATGTGTGTGCAAGATGTATTTATTTTTTAGTAATATAGTCATATGATGATCTTAGACCCCCATCTGCTGATATTTATATTACAATAAGACAACACATTTGAGATTTGAATACGATGTAAACTAAAAACATAATATACAAATGGTGTTGATATGGTTAAAGATCCCTATGTATTGTATTGTTTGACTGTATAAAAATAAAACTCTTAAATAAAGATGATTATAAAAAAAAAAAAAAAAAAGATAGACTGGAGGACTGGGCACTCAAATGGCAGATGAAATTTAATGTTGAAAAATGCAAAGTTATGCACTTCGGCGTAAAGAATACACAAGCGACGTATACCCTTAATGAATTAGGGATAACAACAGCACAAACACACACTGCATTCACCATACACACACTAAAACCACAACACAAACATGCACTGCATTCACCATACACACACTAAAACCACAACACACACTGCATTCACCATACGCACACTAAAACTACAACACAAACACACACTGCATTCACCACACGCACACTAAAACTACAATACAAACACACACTGCATTCACTATACACACACTAAAACAACAACACACACACGCTGCATTCACTATACAAACACTAAAACCACAACACAAACACACACTGCATACACACACTAAAACTACAACACACACACTGCATTCACCATACACACACTAAAACCACAACACACACTGCATTCACCATACACACACTAAAACAACAACACACACACTGCAATCACTATACAAACACTAAAACCAACACAAACACACACTGCATACACACACTAAAACTACAACACACACACTGCATTCACCATACACACACTAAAACTACAACACAAACAAACACTGCATTCACCATACACACACTAAAACCACAACACACAACTGCATTCACCATACACACACTAAAACCACAACAAAAACACACACTGCATACACACACTAAAACTACAACACACACACTGCATTCACCATACGCACACTAAAACTACAATACAAACACACACTGCATTCACTACACACACTAAAACCACAACACACACACTGCATTTACCATACACACACTAATACCACAACACACACACTGCATTCACCATACAAACACTAAAACCACAACACAAACACACACTGCATACACACACTAAAACTACAACACACACACACTGCATACACCATACACACACTAAATCCACAACACAAACATGCACTGCATTCACCATACACACACTAAAACCACAACACAAACACACACTGCATTCACCATACACACACAAAAACTACAACACACACACACTGCATTCACCATACACACACTAAAACCACAACACAAACACGCACTGCATTCACCATACAAACACTAAAACCACAACACAAACACACACTGGATTCACCATATGCACACTACAACTACAATACAAACACACACTGCATTCACCATACACACACTAAAACCACAACACACACACTGCATTCACCATACAAACACTAAAACCACAACACAAACACACACTGAATACACACACTAAAACTACAACACACACACTGCATTCACCATACACACACTAAAACCACAACACAAACATGCACTGACTTCACCATACACACACTAAAACCACAACACACACACTGCATTCACCATACACACACTAAAACCACAACACAAACACACACTGCATTCACCATGCACACACTAAAACTACAACACACACACTGCATTCACCATACGCACACTAAAACTACAATACAAACACACACTGCATTCACTATACACACTAAAACTACAACACACACTGCATTCACCATACACACACTAAAACCACAACACAAACACACACTGCATTCACCATACACACACTAAAACTACAACACACACACTGCATTCACCATACACACACTAACACCACAACACAAACACACACCGCATTCACCATACACACACTAAAACCACAACACACACACAGCATTCACCAGACACACACTAAAACCACAACACAAACACACACTGCATTCACCATACACACACTAAAACTACAACACAAACACACACCGCATTCACCATACATACACTATAACCACAACACAAACACGCACTGCATTCACCATACACACACTAAAACCACAACACAAACACACACTGCATTCACCATATGCACACTAAAACTACAATACAAACACACTGCATTCACCATACACACACTAAACCCACAACACAAACACACACAGTATTTACCATACACACACTATAACCACAACACAAACACACACTGCATTCACCTTACACACTAAAACCACAACACAAACACACACTGCATTCACCATACACACACTTCAACCACAACACAAACACACACAGCATTCACCATACACACACTAAAACCACAACACAAACACTCTGCATTCACTACACAAACACACACTTTATCTAAACCACACAAAACTACATTCATTATACAAATGTGCAATCTGTATCCATTTTACACACCACACAGGCCATCCTTGTGGGTGGACTCAGAATGGGCCCCAATGGGCCACCCTTTGAACTGTGTCAGGGGCCCCAAAATTTCTGATGGCAGCCCTGACTGTGAATGTAACTAAACAGTCATATTCCTAAAGGCATACCCGCAACTGTCTGCTCGCACAGTAGACTCCATGCAAAGTCAGCCTTAGTCCATGTCCCAGTTAATACATTAGGCCCATGTTACTTTTTCTTTGGGGGGGGGGGGGGGGGGGGAGGAGGAGATAATAGAAGGCAGTTTCTCCCCTGTTTGGATGTCTGGTTTTAAATATCTTCCGCATCGTAGGTGGCATCTAGCATTGGTAGTTGCTGAGGCTCAATGGCATAAATGGATAAAACTGAACCATATCTGACTGAATGGTAGAGCACTTGTTTTGTGAGCAGTTCTTTTCACTTTGCACAAATGCATTTGAATTTTAAAATATTTATCTACATTAAGCTAAATTTTCTTTGCAGAAAATAAGAAATGTATATATTCACAAGTTTTGGAGTGTTGTGAGTTGTGAATGGTGCCAGTTTGTTTGGTTCCGTTTCATTTAGAGGAAACACGTCTCTAGTGTCACCCTTTTCAGCTTTAGCATTTGTCTCTTTACTTTTTATTTCACTGTTTCTGATTTGCTTTTTTTTTTATTATTTTTATTTAATTTTTCTTTCCTTCACCTGTTTGTTTATTTGTTGTTGAAATAATACCGTTACAAGTCACAAATGTTTAAACCAGGCAAAATGTCTGGAGATTTAAAAAAGAAACAAGCACAAATAGTGAAGTATAAGTCAAGGTTGGGTTTACCCTCCTTGCTACCCTAAGCTAACAAATGGTGAATCCAGCCTTAAGCTCCACCCTTTGTCAGCATTGCTAGGTGTAGGAAAAATACGTAATACTGTACGTAACACAAATAGTCCCTACTTACGTAAGTTTTTAAAGAAAACTAGATCAGAAATGAAGAACATAAGAACAGATTCTGAAAGAGGATGAATAGGAGGTAAGGGACATTTTAAGTGTAGAATACCCATGTCACAATATTTCCATTATCTGTATTTAAGGGGTTAAGAACATATCATCACCAACTGGTTTTCTGTTAAGATGCAAGTAAACAGATAGGCAGATATTACATTTTATAGAGCAGCATTTCCCCCCCAAAAAACATCATTGGGGTCCCGCTGAGATCTGCCCATGCACTTAGGACCACCCGATGGGTATTCACTCTGAACAGGGGCCCGGTCGGATGCAGTGGCTTTTTAAGAGCACGATTGGGCCCAGTGGCGTCACTAGGGGGGGGGGGGGGGCAGAGGGGGCCATGCCCCCCCCCCCACATTATGCTGTGCCCCCCCAAATGCCAGCAACCTGCTGGTTATGTGTTTAAATTATATTCCCTCGGGCTGTAACAGCCTGTTACAGCCCGAGGGAATGCAGGGCAGAGCAGCTGTAACGCTGGGTCAGGTGCTGTCTGGGGCTGGAGGGAGCACTGACAGGCTCCAAGGCACAGGCCACGCCCCCAAACGAAGCCCCGCCTCCCGCACACAAGCCCTGCCCCCACCGTTAAGCAGCAGCCCATGCTGCTGCTGGAAAGGATGCAAGATGGCTGACCCCCAGCAACAGGCTCCAGTGACAGGTAGGCTTAGTGAGTGTGAGTGTCTGAGTGTCTGTACTCAGCCTCCCTACCACCCTCCCCACCACCCTCAGCCTCCCCACCAGCCTCAGCACCCCACACCACACTCAGCCTCCCCACCCTCCCCAATAACCTCAGCCCCACCACCCTCAGCCTCCCCACCCTCCCCAATAACCTCAGCCTCCCCACCCTCCCCAATAACCTCAGCCTCCCCACCCTCCCCACCACCCTCAGCCTCCCCACCCTCCCCAATAACCTCAGCCTCCCCACCCTCCCCAATAACCTCAGCCTCCCCACCCTCCCCAATACCCTCAGCCCCACCACCCTCCCCACCACCCTCAGCCTCAGCACCCCCCACCACCCTCAGCCTCCCCACCCTCCCCAATAACCTCAGCCTCCCCACCCTCCCCAATACCCTCAGCCCCACCACCCTCCCCACCACCCTCAGCCTCACCACCCTACACCACCCTCAGCCTCAGCACCCCACACCACCCTCAGCCTCAGCACCCCCACCACCCTCAGACTCCCCACCCTCCCCACCACCCTCAGCCTCAGCACCCCACACCACCCTCAGCCTCCCCACCACCCTCAGCCTCAGCACCCCCCACCATCCTCAGCCTCCCCACCCTCCCCAATAACCTCAGCCTCCCCACCCTCCCCAATAACCTCAGCCTCCCCACCCTCCCCAATAACCTCAGCCCCACCACCCTCCCCCCCACCCTCAGCCTCCCCACCCTCCCCAATAACCTCAGCCTCCCCACCCTCCCCAATAACCTCAGCCTCCCCACCATTCCCAATACCCTCAGCCCCACCACCCTCCCCACCACCCTCAGCCTCAGCACCCCCCACCACCCTCAGCCTCCCCACCCTCCCCAATAACCTCAGCCTCCCCACCCTCCCCAATACCCTCAGCCCCACCACCCTCCCCACCACCCTCAGCCTCCCCACCCTCCCCAATAACCTCAGCCTCCCCACCCTCCCCAATACCCTCAGCCCCACCACCCTCCCCACCACCCTCAGCCTCAGCACCCCACACCACCCTCAGCACCCCACACCACCCTCAGTCTCAGCACCCTCCCCAATAACCTCAGCCTCCCCACCCTCCCCAATAACCTCAGCCTCCCCACCCTCCCCAATACCCTCAGCCCCACCACCCTCCCCACCACCCTCAGCCTCAGCACCCCACACCACCCTCAGCCTCCCCAATACCCTCAGCCCCACCACCCTCCCCACCACCCTCAGCCTCAGCACCCCCCACCATCCTAAGCCTCCCCACCCTCCCCAATAACCTCAGCCTCCCCACTAACCTCAGCCTCCCCACCCTTCCCAATACCCTCAGAAACCCACCACCCTCCCCACCACCCTCAGCCTCAGCCCCACCCTCAGCCTCCCCCCCACCCTCAGCCTCCCCACCCTCAGCCTCCCCCCCACCCTCAGCCTCCCCACCCTCAGCCTCCCCCCCACCCTCAGCCTCCCCACCCTCCCCAATAACCTCAGCCTCCCCACCCTTCCCAATACCCTCAGCCCCACCACCCTCCCCACCACCCCGAGCCTCAGCACCCCCACCACCCTCAGCCTCCCCACCCTCCCCAATAACCTCAGCCTCCCCACCCTCCCCAATACCCTCAGCCCCACCACCCTCCCCACCACCCTCAGCCTCAGCACCCCACACCACCCTCAGCCTCCCCACCCTCCCCAATAACCTCAGCCTCCCCACCCTTCCCAATACCCTCAGCCCCACCACCCTCCCCACCACCCTCAGCCTCAGCACCCCACCACCCTCAGCCTCCCCACCCTCACCACCCTCAGCCTCCCCACCCTCACCACCCTCAGCCTCCCCACCCTCCCCAATACCCTCAGCCCCACCACCCTCAGCACACACACACTACATTCACTAAACACACTCTGCCCTACACACACACTACATTCACTAAACACACTCTGCACTACACACACACACACACTACATTCACTAAACACACTCTGCACTACACATACTCACACTACATTCACTACATGCTCTATACACACTACATTTACTATGCACACTACATCCACTACAAAAACACACACTCTGCATTCACTATACACACCTACATTCACTACACACACACTCTGCATCTAATGCATGCATACAAACATTACATACATTACACAAAACGTGCAATCTGCATCCACTATACACACTGCATCCATGACACACATACCGCATCCACTACACACATTCTACATCCACTATACACACACACACCCTTCATCCTTGTGGGCAGCTCGGGGCTGGCCCTGGAGGCCCAGATCTTGAGCTGTGTCAGGGGCCCTAACATTTCTGATGGCAGCCCTGCTCAGCAGTCTGTGTGTGTATATGGACTCAGCCGTCTGTGTGTCTGTGTGTATGTCTTTGTGTCTGTGTGTGTGTATGGACTCAGCAGTCTGTGTGTGTGTGTATGGACTCAGCAGTCTGTGTGTGTATGGACTCAGCAGTCTCTCTCTGTGTGTGTGTGTATGGACTCAGCAGTCTGTGTGTGTGTGTGTGTGTATGGACTCAGCAGTCTGTGTTTGTGTGTGTATATATGGACTCAGCAGTCTGTGTGTGTATGGACTCAGCCCACTGTGTGTGTGTATGGACTCAGCAGTCTGTGTGTGTGTTTGTGTGTGTATGGACTTGGCAGTCTGTGTGTAGATGGACTCAGCAGTCTGTGTGTGTGTGTGTGTGTGTGTGTGTGTATGGACTCAGCAGTCTGTGTGTGTATGGACTCAGCAGTCTGTGTGTTTGTGTGTGTGTATATATGGACTCAGCAGTCTCTGTGTGTGTGACCTCAGCAGTCTGTCTGTGTGTGTGGGGGGGGTGGACTCAGCAGCCTGTGTGTGTGTGTGTGTGTGTGTGTGTGTGTGTGTGTATGGACTCAGCAGTCTGTGTGTGTGTGTGTGTGTGTGGACTCAGCAGTAAATGTGTGTGTGTGGACTCAGCAGTAAATGTGTGTGTGTGGACTCAGCAGTAAATGTGTGTGTGTGGACTCAGCAGTAAATGTGTGTGTATGGACTCAGCAGTCTGTGTGTGTGTATGGACTCAGCAGTCTGTGTGTGTGTATGGACTCAGCAGTCTGTGTGTGTGTATGGACTCAGCAGTCTGTGTGTGTGTATGGACTCAGCAGTCTGTGTATGTGTGTGTGTATGGACTCAGCAGTCTGTGTATGTGTGTGTGTATGGACTCAGCAGTCTGTGTATGTGTGTGTGTATGGACTTAGCAGTCTGTGTATCTGTGTGTGTGTATGGACTCAGCAGCGTGTGTGTCTGTGTGTATGGACTCAGCAATCTGTGTGTGTATGGACTCAGCAGTCTGTGTGTGTGTATGGACTCAGCAGTCTGTGTGTGTGTATGGACTCCTCAGTCTGTGTGTGTGTATGGACTCAGCAGTCTGTGTGTGTGTATGGACTCAGCCGTCTGTGTGTGTGTATGGACTCAGCAGTCTGTGTGTGTGTATGGACTCAGCAGTATGTGTGTGTGTATGGACTCAGCAGTATGTGTGTGTGTATGGACTCAGCAGTCTGTGTGTGTATGGACTCAGCAGTCTGTGTGTGTGTATGGACTCAGCAGTCTGTGTATGTGTGTGTGTATGGACTTAGCAGTCTGTGTATCTGTGTATGTGTATGGACTCAGCAGTGTGTGTGTATGGACTCAGCAATCTGTATGTGTGTATGGACTCAGCAGTCTCTGTGTGTATGGACTCAGCAGTCTCTGTGTGTATGGACTCAGCAGTCTGTATGTGTGTATGGACTCAGCAGTCTCTGTGTGTGTGTGTGTATGGACTCGGCAGTCTGTGTGTGTGTGTATGGACTCGGCAGTCTGTGTGTGTGTGTGTATGGACTCGGCAGTCTGTGTGTGTGTGTGTGTGTGTATGGACTCAGCAGTCTGTGTGTGTGTGTGTATGGACTCAGCAGTCTGTGTGTGTGTGTGTGTGTATGGACTCAGCAGTCTGTGTGTGTGTATGGACTCAGCAGTCTGTGTGTGTGTGTGTGTGTGTATGGACTCAGCAGTCTGTGTGTGTGTGTGTATGGACTCAGCAGTCTGTGTGTGTGTGTGTGTGTGTGTGTGTATGGACTCAGCAGTCTGTGTGTGTGTGTGTGTATGGACTCAGCAGTCTGTGTGTGTCTGTATCTAGGACTCAGCAGTCTGTGTGTGTCTGTATCTAGGACTCAGCAGTCTGTGTGTGTATGGACTCAGCAGTCTGTGTGTCTGTCTGTGTGTATATGGACTCAGCAGTCTGTGTGTGTATGGACTCAGCAGTCTGTATGTCTGTGTGTGTGTGCATGGACTCAGCTGTGTGTGTGTGTTGGATTCAGCAGTCCGTGTGTAAGTGTAAAAATCAGCCTGTGTGCATTCAGCAACGTCTGTGTGCATTCAGCAACGTCTGTGTGTGTGTATTCAGAAGTTTCTCGGTGTTTGTATTTGTGTACTGTGTGTATGTACTCAGCAGTCTATCAATAATTAAAAATTTTATTCCTGTGAGTTGTGTAGGAAGAGCCCCAGTGCACTGCTTTGCCCTGGGGCCCTTAACACTGTTAAGGTGGTACTGCTTGTGTGTGTCAGTGAGCTTCTATTTATTGAGCATGTATGTGTCCCTGAACTTCTTTGTAGTGAGCCTTGTGTTTATACAAGTGAGTTTGTCTGTAGTAAGCCTGTGTGCGAGTCAGAGAGTTTTTTTGTCTGTCAGTGAGCCTATTTGCGCATGTCAGTGAGCTTGTGTGCTCACTGTACTATATATATATTGACCTGTAGGAATGGCATACATTTTTTTTTCCAGGGCTGCTTTCCAGTTTGGCTTTGCCAGCGTTTGCGCTTTACCGCTGAATCATCTGTGTGAGCTGCCGCACACTTTAGCCCTGTTACATGCATCTGGGAGCTGCTGTTGACAGGTACTTGTAGTCTAGAGATTGGGACATGGGGTATATGCTCAGCTATCTGTATAATACTATTGAAGCCCATGGAATAAGCAAAGCTAGGTGGAATGGGCCTTGACAGAGCTAGGAGGCAGGCCTATGGAGGAGTGTTACTTGATTGGTCAATTGATAAAAGGGGAGTGGCTTAGTCATATAAATATTCGCCATTTTAAAATTGGGTTCCATTTTAATTTGAAATCGTTACCTGTTGTTAGCTGTTGCTGGCTTCTGGTTGGGATTTCTTTTTCTTTGTCTTTCAGATGGATTCCGTGGCTGAGAGTGATATGGCAGCGATCCTTGAGGGCGTGAAGGCGGCGATCCGGCAGCATGGCACATCTTGGATGGAGCAGCAGCTGGGGGCAGCACTGAGCATGGCGGGTCCGTCGGCGGCGCCGGCGCGGAGGACTTCGTGCCGGACCAGGCCTCCACAGCGATTGAGCCCTGAGGCCGGCGCTGGCGCGGTTAGGAGCCGCAGCCCGTCAGCAGGCGGGACAAGGACCGGCAATAGGAGATGTGGTGGCCGGGCTAGGATGCGCGGAGGTAGCGGCCCGGAGGCGACCGCGCAGCAAGGTCGGCAAGCAGCATCTGAGGTGTGCGGTCAGGACAAGATGGCGCCGAGGAACTCGGAGGCAGCGGGCTCGTTACCAGCAGCGGGTCCCGTTGGGAGCAGGGAGCAGCCCGCAGGACGGAGTAAACGCGGTGAGTCGCCCCCTGGGTCAGTTAGGGCAAAAAGGGGTAAAAAACAGGGGTTGTCAAATGAGGCCCTCTTAACCCGTTCAGGTTCAGCGGATGATGGGGCAGCTAGTAAGGGCTTGGACAGCAGGGGACAGTCTGCACCTGCCACACATTCCAGGGCGGGTAGGGCGGCACCCAGAGCACGCAGCGGGTTGCAGCAAGTGAGGGCTAGGCCGCAAGCACCCCTTCCATCAGCGCAGCGGCCGCAGGTGACAGGCGATAGGACTGCTCATAGGGCGCTGGTGACGGGTGGCGGGGTCGCAGCAGGCAGTGGCATGGCCCCCTCCAGAACTGGCACTGAGATGGGGCGCTGTAGGCCGGCAGATCAGCGGGCGGGCAGGGAAGGCCGCGCTCAGGATAGGTCGGACAGCCCCGTTAGTTGGCGCAGGGACAGGGGGGGTGATAGGGGATCCCGTCATCGCTCCAGGAGTAACCGGCGGAGCAGACAGCGCAGCAGCAGCGGGGAGTCGTCGGTTGGGCGTTACCTCGGCTCACCCGTTCGGGGTCCAGTCTCGCGGGGGAGTGCATCCAGGTCGGCGAGCAGGGGCTCTCCTGACAGGCGAGACAGAAGTTCGTCCGGGGACGGGTGTGGCAGACAGGGCCGGCAGGCCAGGAGTAGCAGTACGCATAGAAGCGCAAGGGTTGAGGTTAGGGAGGATTTGGGTTCTGAAGACGGCCTCCCCAGTTGTGCTTCTTTCGTCCACAGGTCATTGGATGTCGGGTCAGCGGGCCGTAGGAGGCCTAGGGACGGCGGAGAATTCGCAGCAGCATCGCCAGGCCCATCGCATGGCGGAGTTCGGGATGCAGCCCCAGGATCAGCAACACCTCGGGGTTTGGTCGGTGAGTTGCACAGTACACCACACTCTGGAGATTTATTAGAGGGTTTAAAATCTTTCCTTACATCTTGGAGTTCAGGGCTGGATAAAGGGGCTTCTTTTAGCAGGGCTTGGTTGCCAGGATCGTCGGGTTTGGGGTCGGGGGCGCTTCCGGTCCCCGAGCGGGCAGGGAGCGGGGCAGGTGAGTTGGCAGCTGCGTTAGGGGGGTCAGTAGCCTCAGAAGTGGCTGTGGAAAGGGACACGCTAGTGGGGGAGATTCCGGATGCAGCACGGCAGAACGTACACGTGTCGTTTGCGGGTCCGCTAGGGTGTCACCTTAAGATGGAAGTTAAAGAAAGGTTGTGGAAGGGCGAATTTGTGGAGATCTTCTCCCTTCTCCCTTTAGATGAGTACCTGGATTTGAAGGAGGAGGATAAAAAGGACGCTAAAAAAGAGGAGGAGGAAAAACGGCGTCGGTATAGGAAAATCCCGAAAACTTTCGGGAATTGGTTGTGAGCATTTTGCATACTGGCGAGTGTGCTGGGGGAAAAGGCCCCTGATAAATGTTCCCAGCTGTTTTGTTACTTAGACGGGGTGTGGGAGTCTTACCGCACGTATGGGGGGCTAGCCTGGTGGCGGTACGATGAGCAGTTTCGCCAGAGGCTATGAGCTAATCCAGGGATGAGGTGGGATCAGATGGACCTACCGTTATGGATGAAGCTGATGATGTCCCAAAAGGCGGCCCCCTTTCAAGGGGGGGCTGACGCCGGTGCCTCTTCCACCGCGTCGGCTGCGCAAAGGAAGGGGTTTTGCTGGCTCTATAACGAGGGCCAATGTAAGTGGGGTGCCTCATGCCGCTTTAAGCATGAATGCTCCGGATGTGGAGGGGGGCACGGTTACAACCGGTGTTTCAAGCGGGGTAAGTCAGCAGCACCTAGCTCGGCTGGAGGGGCTTCGGCACCATCCGCTGCCGCTGGGTCGGTCACCAGTGAAGGTAGACACGATGCTCCCGTGGCTAAACAGCTACGGTAAACGAGAGGATGCCTGTTTGTTGTTTGAGGGATTTACGAAGGGTTTTATCATTCCCTTCCGGGAGCGGGTTGTGGCACCTCGTTTCCGTAATCTGCGCTCCGTTGGCGAACATCATGATGTAGTGTGTGAGAAATTGCTTCATGAGGTTCGCCTGGGCCGGATGGCGGGACCGTTTAAAGAGCCTCCGCTGCCCGATCTCAGGGTTTCCCCTCTAGGCTTAGTGCCAAAGAAGGAGGCGGGAAAATTTCGCCTCATCCACCACTTGTCATACCCAAAAGGGTCATCGGTCAATGATGACATTGACGGGGCTCTCTGTTCTGTTTCCTACGCATCATTCGACCAGGCGGTCGAGCTGGTAAGGGAGGCAGGACGCGGAGCGTTGTTGTACGTTCGTGGAATGGGTAGTGAGGAAGGAGGCGGGCACCAAGTTCGTGGTCCATTATTTGGATGACTTCTTGTGTGTGGGGCCGGCCGGCTCCGACGCTTGCCGTTTCAGGTTGCGGTGTCTTGAGTGGGTTAGCCAGGTTTTTGGGATACCTCTGGCTCGCGACAAGACCGTGGGGCCTGTTACTTGCCTTAGTTTCCTAGGACTTGAGATTGACACGGTCGCCGGGGAATGTAGGTTGCCAGCGGATAAGTTGGAGTCCCTGCGCGACGCTATTTCAGAGTTGCGGGGGGCAAGGAAGGCGACCCTGCGGGATATACAATCGCTGTTGGGACGGTTGAATTTCGCTTGTCGCATTATTCCAGTGGGTAGGGTGTTTAACCGGTTCCTAGCCAAAGCCACGGCGGGAGTGCGGTCACCTCATCATTTTATTAGAGTCACTGCTCCGATCAGGGAGGACTTGGGGGTATGGGAGACCTTCCTGAAGGATTTTAATGGGAAGGTCTTTTTCAGGGAAAAGTGTGTTGAGTCGCCCGAGTTGGAATTCTTTACCGATGCATCTGGGAGTGTAGGTTTCGGGGCCTACTTCGCGGGTCAGTGGTGTGCGGAAAAATGGCCTGCAAAGTGGGCAGGCAGCCCGCTGATTCGGAAATTGGCTTTTCTCGAGCTGTTCCCATTGGTGGTGGCACTCTCTTTGTGGGGCCAGGTTTTACGCAATAGGAGAGTGGTTTTCTTTACTGACAACATGGCTGTTGTGGAGGCGGTGAACAATCTGTCAGCGTCCTCGGTACCAGTGGTCCGCTTGCTTCGCCGGTTTGTTTTGTACTGCATGCAGTTAAACATTGTTTTTCGTGCACGTCATGTCCCAGGTTTCTTAAACGTAATTGCGGATGCTCTTTCTCGCTTTCAGTGGGAAAAGTTTCGGGCGGAGGCTCCGACCGCGCAAAAGGAGGGTCTGCCATGTCTGGATCTGAGGTGGCGGCTCGGGACATCTTGCTTGGAAGACTGATCAGGGATTCGTTGGCTCCGGGCAAGTGGGCAGCGTATAGTAAAGTGTGGGAAAGGTGGTACGAAGCAGTAGGCTGTACAGGGGACATGGTATCGGCAAAGGTACGTCTCGAGACTCTATTATGGTTGCTTTGCCGGCTGTTTGCAGGGGGTGCTTCCCCGGCAGTGGTTGGTCGGAACTTGGCAGCCCTAGCGTTTCTCTTCAAGCTCCGTGGGTGGGAGGATTTGACAAAGTCGTTTATTGTGCGGCAGGCGGTTAAAGGATATCGCAAGGGGAAGTCTGTCCCTGACAGTAGGAGGCCGGTGTCTTTCACGGTGCTTCTGCAGCTTCTGGGGGTCTTGCCAAGTTTGTGTTTTTCGCTGTTTGAGGTCTTGCTATTTAAGGTGGCTTTTGTATGGGCCTTTTTCGGGGCATTTCGGGTGAGTGAGATTGTAAGTGGGAGTAAGCTTAGGCAAGGGGGCCTTCAGTTCGAGGACGTGGACTTGAGGGTAGCAGAAGTAGCTATTCGGCTACGGCGCTCGAAGACTGATGTCTTTGGGAGAGGTCGGACGATTAAGCTGTCTGCTATACCTCAGGTGGAGGCTTGCCCGGTGGGCTGTGCTCAGCGATATGTGGAAGTCCGCCCTGAAGGGCGGGGTTCCTTTTTTCGCCATGCCGACGGCTCGGCGTTGTCGAGGTTTCAATTCACCAGGGTCTTTAAGTTGGGTTTGAAGCGCTTGGGCATGGATCCCTCGCAATATGGCACCCACTCGTTCAGGATCGGGGCTGCCACAGAGGCGGCGAGATTAGGCTTGGGGGACGAGTTGGTTAAGAAAATTGGGAGATGGGAATCGCTTAGATTCCGTTCATATGTACGACCTGACCTGTTATTATAAATCAAGTTGATGTTTTGGCGGTACAATCCAGGTTGGCCGTGGTTATAAGTTATGTCTTTTCTTTTCAGGTGGAGTCGCATGGATAGTAGGCCACTCATATGTCTACTGGGCTGAACGGAGGGCTGCAGTTCGGAGACAAGGCACGCAGCTCGGCTTTCCGTTGGAGGTGTTACGTGTGTTGTGGTTTGGTTTTCGTGGTTATGGTTGGAGAGATACGTGTTTGGATTTATTCCGGAGGATAGGGCAAGGGGAAGTCCCCGAGTTCATATTGTTCCACACAGGGGGGAATGATTTTGGGTTGGTCCCGCAAAGGGAATTAGTTCGTGGGATTAAAAGGGACTTGGATAAGTTGAGGTCTTTGATCCCCGGGGTGGTTATTGTTTGGTCGGAAACGGTACCGCGTTTCCATTGGCGTCATGCGAGGGATTTCGCAGCGATGGCAAGATATAGACGGAAGTTCAATAAGTTGTTGGCGATTTTTATTAAGAGATCTGGGGGGGTAGTTGTGCGGCACAGGGAGCTGGAGGATATGTTACCGGGATACTTCCGGCGTGATGGGGTTCATTTGTCTGAGGTGGGTTTGGATTTTCTTAATTTGGGCTTTCAGGATGGTTTGCGGCAGGCTTTGTTTATTCGGGGTGGGGGCGCCCAGGAGGCTTGAGGGGTCAAGCTCTGTGCTGTGGCGGGGGATGGTTTAGTTTAATTGGGGGTAGGTCGGTTTTGGTAAGTGGGATAGGTCAAGAGGAATACTTACCTTTAGATTTGGTGGTAGGTTCGAGCTCGGCGGTAGCTACGAACCTGGGGGTGTAGGGGTGTCTCGGTATGCCCCTACACTGGAAATGGATGCCCTTGGTGGCTGGGACAATGGTGTAGGGGTGTCTTGGTATGCCCCTACAGTGGAAAGGGATGCCCTTGGTGGCTATGTGATGGTGTAGGGGTGTCTTGGTATGCCCCTACTGTGAAATGGGATGCCCTTGGTGGCTATTATAATGGGTAGGGGTGTCTCGGTATGCCCCTACAATCGGAAATGGTTGCCCTGGGTGGCTGTGTTAATTGTTTATGTTATTTATGATATGTTACATTGTTATATGGTATTATGTAAATATGTTTGAGGTCATTGTCTGGGTATTTAGTTATGTTAATTGGGGGAATGTCTTTTCAAATGTTGGTGACAATGACCTCTTAAATTTTATACTTTAATTTTATATATTTATGTAATTAATAAAGCCGTGGAATATTTTTGCCAAATAATCCTTGTGTCTGTGTTTATTGGAGGTTAATTGGTTATAACTGGAATAGGCCAAAGAGACGACAATGCGCATGTCATGAAGCCCATGGAATAAGCAAAGCTAGGTGGAATGGGCCTTGACAGAGCTAGGAGGCAGGCCTATGGAGGAGTGTTACTTGATTGGTCAATTGATAAAAGGGGAGTGGCTTAGTCATATAAATATTCGCCATTTTAAAATTGGGTTCCATTTTAATTTGAAATCGTTACCTGTTGTTAGCTGTCCCGCCCACCCTCCCTAGTTTACTGGGTTAATGGTTAAGATTTATGACTCTCCCGTTTTGTCACGGCGGCGGGGGATGGTTTAGTTTAATTGGGGGTAGGTCGGTTTTGGTAAGTGGGATAGGTCAAGAGGAATACTTACCTTTAGATTTGTTGGTAGGTTCGAGCTCGGCGGTAGCTACGAACCTGGGGGTGTAGGGGTGTCTCGGTATGCCCCTACACTGGAAATGGATGCCCTTGGTGGCTGGGACAATGGTGTAGGGGTGTCTTGGTATGCCCCTACAGTGGAAAGGGATGCCCTTGGTGGCTATGTGATGGTGTAGGGGTGTCTTGGTATGCCCCTACTGTGAAATGGGATGCCCTTGGTGGCTATTATAATGGGTAGGGGTGTCTCGGTATGCCCCTACAATTGGAAATGGTTGCCCTGGGTGGCTGTGTTAATTGTTTATGTTATTTATGATATGTTACATTGTTATATGGTATTATGTAAATATGTTTGAGGTCATTGTCTGGGTATTTAGTTATGTTAATTGGGGGAATGTCTTTTCAAATGTTGGTGACAATGACCTCTTAAATTTTATACTTTAATTTTATATATTTATGTAATTAATAAAGCCGTGGAATATTTTTGCCAAATAATCCTTGTGTCTGTGTTTATTGGAGGTTAATTGGTTATAACTGGAATAGGCCAAAGAGACGACAATGCGCATGTCAAGTGCTGTTCTCTGTATAATACAGGTCTGTGTCTGTATAATATCCTGGGACAATCATTGTTCCCTGTATAGTGCTGCTCTCTGTCTTGGGATATTATACACAAACAGATCTGTATTTACAAAGAGCAGCACTATGCAGGGAGCACTGACTGTCCCATGATATTATACACACAGCCATGTATTATACAGAGAGCAGCACTATACAGGGAGCACTGACTGTCCCATGATATTATACACACAGCCATGTATTATACAGAGAGCAGCACTATACAGGGAGCACTGACTGTCCCAGGATATTATACACACAGCCATGTATTATACAGAGAGCAACACTATACAGGGAGCACTGACTGTCCCAGGATATTATACACACAGCCATGTATTATACAGAGAGCAACACTATACAGGGAGCACTGACTGTCCTGGGATATTATACACACAGCCATGTATTATACAGAGAGCAACACTATACAGGGAGCACTGACTGTCCCAGGATATTATACACACAGCCATGTATTATACAGAGAGCAGAACTATACAGGGAGCACTGACTGTCCCAGGATATTATACACACAGCCATGCATTATACAGAGAGCAGCACTATGCAGGGAGCACTGACTGTCCTGGGATATTATACACACAGCCATGTATTATACAGAGAGCAGCACTATACAGGGAGCACTGACTGTCCCAGGATATTATACACACAGCCATGTATTATACAGAGAGCAGCACTATACAGGGAGCGCTGAATGTCCCAATTTCTCAAATGTTGGCAACAATGGCACTATATCAAGGGAAATGTTTTTTTTTTTAATAATCCCTGGTGGAAAATAATGAATCCTCCACCAGGGATTATTAAAAAAAACATTGTGTCGGGGGCGGGGCTTAACATGCGGCAGGGGCGGGGTCAAACTGCAGCGAGGGCGGGGCTAAATGTGCCCCCCTACTTTTGTCCCTGGCCCACCATGTGCCCCCCCTAAAAATGAATCCTAGAGACGCCACTGATTGGGCCCCTTCAGTATTGGTGGACTGGGAGGAAGTGACAGCTTGTGAGGAATGGGGAGGCTGAATGGCAGTGGCACACAGCAGCATGGAGGCAGAGGAGAGACTGGAAAGAGCTGCTGCTACATGCTCTCTCTCGTCAGCCTAAGCCAGGACCAGATTTCCAAGCAAGCCACCATCCTGGACACCAAGGTAAGCTAACAGGAGAGTGGTTTCAAATACAAACATTTAACATGTATGTGTTTATGTATGTCAGATTGTGTGTGTGTATCTGTACCAGTATGTGTATGTGCCAGTTTGTGTATCTGTGCGTCAGTGTGTATCTGAGTATTTGTGTATGTGCCAGTGTGTTTATCTGTGTGTATATCTGCATGTCAGTGTGTATCTGAGTGTGTGTGTATGTGCCAGTGTGTATCTGTGTGTCAGTGTGTATCTGAGTATGTGTGTGTGTGTGCCAGTTTGAGCTTCTGTGTTTGTATTTGCCAGTGTCTGTATATGTGTGTCTAGGTGTGTATATCCGTGTGTCAGAATGTATCTGAGTGTGTGTATGTGCCAGTGTGTATCAGTGTGTCAGTGTGTGTATCTGTGTTGATGTGTGTATTTGTGCATCAGTGTGTGTATCTGTGTGTCAGTGTGTGTATCTGTGCTTGTGTGTGCCAGTGTGTGTATCTATTTATCCATGTGTGTGTCTGTGTGTGTATTTGTGTAAATGTGTATCTGTGTGCCAGTGAATGTGTGTATCTGTTTGTCAGTGTGTATGTGTGTTAATGTGTGTATCTGTTTCTCAGTGTGTGGGTGTGTACCTGTGTGTCAAACACACCCCTGCACGTAAATGCAAACTCACCCCATACTAAAATGCAAAAATTATATACAGATACCAACTTTACACACAAAAGCACACCTGCTCCTAAGTACTTCAATCTGTTTACTATGTATATGTGTAGAAAAAAAAAATTGCTATAAAAGACACTCTTCTAATTAAAAGGCTTGCACTATGGTAAAGCAACATATTACATAAATAAAAATACATCAATAAAAATTTATTCCTCTTGGTTTCTCCGTGCGGCCCAGCATTTTTATGGTATATGTAATTCCAAAATTGATTCGGGGGAGGGGAGTTTGACGTCAGCAGGCATGCGGAGGTATTTATATGTGGAGCAGGTGGCTACATTAGAGGAGTCTCAGTGATTTAAATAAGGTGAGTAATCTGTATTAAAGGACCACTATAGGCACCCAGACCACTTCAGCTTAATTAAGTGGTCTGGGTGCCTGGTCCAGCTAGGTTTAACCCTTTTTTTTCTGTAAATAGCAGTTTTAGAGAAACTGCTATGTTTGCAATAGGTTTATTCTAGTGATGTCCCGAACTGTCTGCCGAACCGTTCGCGAACTGTTCGCATGCGAACAATAGCGTGTTCGCGGTGGGCGAACATACGCGATTTCCGGTCCGCCCCCTATTCGTCATCATTGGGTGAACTTTGGCCCGGAACCTCACAGTCAGTAGACACATTCTGGGAGGGTCTGCTGCTGATTGGCTGGAATGTGTCTGCTGACTGTGAGGTTCCGGGCCAAAGTTCACCCAATGATGACGAATAGGGGGCGGACCGGAAATCGCGTATGTTCGCCCACCGCGAGCATGCGAACAGTTCGCAAATGGTTCGGCGGACAGTTCGGGACATTACTAGTTTAATCCAGCCTCTAGTGGCTGTCTCATCGACAGCCGCTAGAGGCGCTTCCACGCTTCTCACTGTGATGCTTTCTCACTGTGAGAATGCTTTCCTATGGACTGGCTGAATGCGTGCGGCTGTTGCCGCGCATTCAGCCGGTGACGTCAGAAGAGGGAGGAGAGTCCCACTCCCCCATCAGTGCCACGGGAGTGGGACCCTGAGGGTGGGGGCATCAGTATGTTTTCCTGGCACTATAGTGGTCCTTTAAACTTAAATGTTTTACTGTCAAAGCAGGGTGAATAAATGGTGGTGAAAATAGGAGACCCTATTGTCCCCAAAAGCAACGATTGTTCTATTTGGGAATATTGGTTCCCTTTTATCTAAGCAAAGCACTCCCTACATAAAAATTGAGTAATATTTGGATGCAAAAGTTATACATACTGCATACAACATACTGATACACTATAGATATTATACTATATTTAATCATAATGACTCAAACTGTACAACTCCCCATTTGGTGTTCTTAGTAAATCTCTATAAATAGTTAATACAGTGGCATCACCCTAGTCAACTGGGTAAAGCCACTGATACTCCACCTTTTTGATATTACTGATTCTCTTTTTGAGTTTTTGTGTGTAATTGAAGGGAGTACACATGGGTGTAGCAGCTGTTATGCCCATAGATTCAGATATAGATATTCCAAAAGCACCTTATCTCACTGTTTAGTTCAAAGTCTATTTAACCAGAAAGACAACAATGAGTCACTTGCAGAAACTTAGATTATAATGGCAGCCAAAAAAACTTTTTACTTGTAGATACAAGTGTCTGATTTTTCCCAAATGCAATCTGACTCAACTCTTTTCTATTAATTGCTTTGTTTTAAGAAGTCTTTTCCACTCTCCTGAGTTAGGTGAACCATTTCTGCAGGAAAGCCATTCAAAGTATCTTCTCTTCTGTTACTATCATTCACGAAAAGATAACTAAGATACCCAAATGGGGTAAAAGGATCACACAAGTGTTAAAGGAGGGAAAGAGACACAAAAGGGCAAGGGAGTTATGCGACACAAGGTGGTAAAGGGAGGATCAATAGATACGCACAAGTGAAAAGGGGTTTTGAGCAACACACGCAAAAAAAAAAATCACAATTCAGAGGGAGGTCAAGATGTAGTCCAACTGCCACGTAGATAATCTGTCTGTCTATATCTTCTTCTCTATCTGTTTGCATCTATATATCTGTCTCTATCTGTATATATCTCATTAAATTATCACATTGTTATTTCTATGCATCTTCGTAACGCATGGTTTGAAGGAATTCATTTACAGGCTTAGTCACAAAAGTCTTAATGGCCCGGTATCGAATAGGCACAACCAGTTGCTACTGTACGGAGCCATTCGGACTGCAATATCTGTCCATTTTGCACAGTATCAAACAATGTCTGCACTTTGCAATTTGGTACCTGAGCTGGCTGGACTTTCAGCATAAAATCTGGACTGAATGCTTTAAGTTTCAGGTGTCAAGTCTGGGCTGCATTAAACAAAAATCCAAACTATTTGCCCAGGTTAGCACCCAGCGAGCAAGGAAGAAGTGTTAATTATATATCGGCTGGCCAGAGCTTGCTACACAACTGTCACAATTAAAAAGTAAAATAAATAAATAAATAAAAAGCATATAGGGTCAAAAAGATACCCAATTTACTATAAGGGAGGAGTAACAACTATGCCGCCATCTACCATACAAATATTCAAGAGGGAAGACAATAATTGGGAGCTGGTAGTGGGCCTAATAATATTCAGTTGGAGGACGTAGTGGAGGTATAGTTGCTTCATATACTCCCACATGCGGCAGGTGGGGGCATATCTACTAAATATATAACCCTGGCGACTGGGCTGTCATTGCTGTCCAGTTGTTAGATAAGACCACATCCCATGGTGATGGAGTCTGTGAAAGAAATGATGGAACATAGTTCATTCAATCAAGCCCTGTTGAGACTGGGCTGTCAGAGAACTAATTGGTTGGCTTAGTAGCCAGCCAATCAGAGCCCTCTTGGTCAATTTTTTCCATACTTTGCGATGGTTGTCATAGCATTGGAAAAGCATATAAAAGGGCTTTTCTTAATATGAATGCTCATTCTGCAACAAGTCCTCCATGGGTAAAGATGGAATATTTTTGTTGTGGAATGGTTTAACTTTTTCTGATCGATCCTATTTTTTTTTTTAATTAGTGTAGTTGGTTTTTATTGATTTTGTTCCGTATTAGATCATTCAACTGCCACCCGTGGGTGTGAGCCAGGGGAGGGGACAATAGGTCCCACTGCATTATTATACATGTTATGGCCCTCATCCCATGCCCATGGAGGGGGGCAAGGAGAGAGTCAATAGCCTCTTCCCTTTAGATTCCATACAGCAGGTGGGGGTGGGAACATATGGAGGTAATATACCTCCATTATAACAATATGGGGGTCTTAATGATCTCTATATGATTTTTATTTATTTATTTTTATTTCCATGTGGCTGTGGCTAGCAAGTGCAGGTGAGTCACCACATAATTAACCCTCGTTCTGCTGAGGATCATTTAGATATTTGCCTGCTGGCTAGTAGCACTGCCAGTGGGAAAAAAGTTTGGATTTATTTTTTTTAAATCCGGGCCCAGAGTTGAAGCATTTAAGTCCAAATTTAATTTATTTGGTCTGGATTTCAGCTTTCTGACCCCATTCAGTTTGGCTGAAATCCAGACAAAATTCAGGCTCGTTCAGGGTAATGATTTACAAAATCCAGACATTGATTAATTCCATCAACAATGTTGTGGTGTTTCATTCAAATGGCCCCATATGCAGCAGGATGGTTTTGCCCCATCCGGCCATTCAGAATTTAGTGAATAACTCTGATAGTTCATCATTATGTAACCTCTCTCTCTGTTTATGTATATCAACAAAAGATTAGACGGTAAAGAGACACACAATGATGGTAAATTGCTAATGATTGTTTCTTAAAATATAAAATTTTATTGAATAAAACCAGAATGAAATATCAAAAATCTACAAACTCAAAAATATTTACAAAACAATAGTGTAAACAAATATTGTCAGACTTGCATACATACAACAAAAGTCTTAACAGGGTTCATCACTAAAGTGAGAATTGAAACTGAATTTCAAGTTTAAAGTGAAAATTGCTAACCCGGAAACATCCTCTAAGTCAGAGGCGTAACTAGAAACCAACTAGCACCAGTGCAAAATTTGTCCCGGGCCCCCAACCAAATGTGTTTCATTACCTCCCCCAGCTCCTCCATGTGTCTCCTTGCCCTCCCCGCACCTCTCATTTCTCCCCAGTTACCCCCCAGTTACTCCCTGTGGGACACCCACACATGTTTCCTTCTCTCCCCCAGCCCCTTCATGTGTCTTTGTCCCTCCCCCAGCACCTCCATGAGTCTCATTCTCCCCCCATCCAGCCCTCATTAACCCCTATAGTCTCCCCATCCAGCCCCCATTAACACCTTCCCCCTCCACCCAGGCCTCACTCCCTCTCTCTTACCCCCATCCAGCCATCATTACCCGCACTCACCCTCCATCCAGCCCTCATTAACCCCCTTTACGCCTCATCCAGCCCTCACTCCCTCTCTCACCCCCATCCAGCCACCATTAAACCCCCTCACCCTCCATCCAGCCTTCATTAACCCCCCTTAACCCCAATATAACCCTCATTAGCCCCCTCAACCCCATCCAGCCCTCACTCTCTCGCACCCCCAACCAGCCCTCCCTCTCTCACTCCCTCATCCAGCCCTCATGCTCCCCCCACCCCTTCCAGCCCTCATTCCACCTATCCAGCCCTCAATCCCTCTTTCCCCACTCCTCCCCTGTACCTTATGATTGCGTAGCGGGGCCAAGAGGTACTTAGTCTCTCTGTGAGCACTTCCTGTCAGCTGTGGTGATCGGCCTTGGTTCACACAGAGAGACCGGCAGGAGGGGAGCCGCACAGTACAGCGGCCCCCACCTGCCAGTTATCCAGCAACAGCGGAGCCTGGGCTGGTGTGGCAGTGCACCAGCCCTGAAGTTGTGGTGGCCCACAGTCACAGAGGTCGCAGCTGTGGCCGGGCCCCCTGGAGTCATGGGACCAGTCGCAGCTGCGACCTCTGTGACTGTGGTAGGTATGCCACTGCTCTAAGTAAATTATGCTTCCAGTTTGGTTTCTTTGGCCTAGAATTTGAATTCTCACTTTAGTGAATATCTCTGTATGGGATCAAGACTTTTCTGAGATTCTATGCATTCAAGACCCAGGCCTTTTTGGCACTTTTACTTTGTTTTTTATTACATTGTAATTTAACACAGTATTTTTAAGTGCATCCATTTATATTTTACATAATGTTAAAGGACAAATAAGGCACAACATTAAGTATCAATAAAGTATTAAAAATGGGAAACATTTTTACAGTTTTGCACAAATAGTGGAACTATGGAACACTTAATCAAAATGGATTCACTTATTAGTTCTGTTTGTTAAAAAATATAATTTGTACATGATTTTAATAAATTTTTGGCAATTACAGGACAAATATTGTAAGCAGTGAATTGCCTTTCTCATGCTAACCCTTTGCAAAATGCGGTATGGGAATATAAGATTAATGGAAATCATAGAAACCAAACATTAAAATCATTATGCAAACATATATATCTATTTGCAAAAAGAAGATCCCCCAACAATAATTAACTGAGCATTTTAACACTTTTAATTTAACCATGTTATCACTTGGACATCCACTAAATCTGACACAGACGAGCTTATCACTGAACACCGAAAAGAAATGTATTGAAAACTTAATGGCAAAATGTAGGCAAAAATAGTCAAGCTGTGGATCTCTATTTCAAAATCAGCTACTTTAGCCTAAATGTTGCAATTTGATTTTCAATTCACTTTAAATATTTATACCTTTAGAACATTTAACATTTCAGCTGATGTGGTTTACAGCTACTACGAGCAATATGAACATTTTCAGTTTCCCTCATTCTTTTAGGACTAGAAGAGAGCCGTATCGAACAAAATGACACTAATCCTAGCCCAAAAATATTTTTTTTTTAGTATAAACAATAGACTATATTAACAAATGTGTTTTTTTTAAGAAAAAATAGGTTGTATTGGCCAAAAAAGTGCTTGTAACATGTCTAACATTTTAAACTTGATTTTACTTGGGGAGAAAAAGACATTGTGGAAAGATGCCAAAAGGTTAGCTCCTTTTCCATGTCAGAGTCACACATGATATTGAACAAGATTGGTGCCACTGAAGGGCAGAGATAGTTTTTTAGCATTCTTGATTTTCTGACTGCTCTACAGCTTCCCAATAAAGCAGAATATCTTTTGGTTGCACTCCGTGGGAAGTTACAATATTTCGGTACTTGCACACTGAGAAAGGCACACGCGCAGGGAAAAAGGTTTGCTTGTTAAGAAGCTCCTGTGGAGGTATTTTCAATTTGTCCAAGCATAATCCTACATAGACGTCCTCCAGTTTAATAAATGGTATGCTTGATGTGACATTCATGATCTTCAGTGCCACATCTGCAGAAAATACGTAACCCGTCCCTGAGCAAAATGGTGGATATTTGTCATATGGATATTCGAGATTACTAATATACCACTTGCTCTTTGTGTTACGTATAGGAGAGTCGTTTAATTTTAAGAAACCGGTAAAAAAGTTTGCAGTAACTTTTTTCTGTAGAAGCAAGTCGACAAGATATATTGTATTGACAAACATATCTGTATCAGTCTTCATTACAAAAGTTGCTTCTGGACAAAAATACTGAATCCATTCAAGTCCCATAAGAGTTTTAATGGTTAGATTGGAATATGCATCAATAAAATCCTTCTGAATAATATCATTGTATTTATTGTGTTCATCAACAAGATTAGCTTGGTCTTCATGTTGCAATGTCACAGTGGAACCCAGAAGAAAGAAGGCAACTACATTTTGTTTTTGGATGGTTCTTGGCTTTCCCCATGATTGTCGGATTGCCATTCGTGCAGATTGTTGACCATGGGTGCTGGTTATTAGCAGAACTAGAAAAGGTGGATTATTTTTGCAGCTTATATTTGGTAAAAGTGTAAAAAATCTTTCATCACGTTCATGGCTCAAGGCTCTTTGATAGCAAATGGTGCAGAAATTCAAAAACTGTACCTCCACAAAAACCCCCAAAAGCACAAGGCATATACAAGTGAGTGCTATGACAACAACCACTCTTCTGCTAAATATCTGAAATATAAAATGCAATAATAATTTAACAAAAATATCCATATTAGCACAATAATTTATGGCTAAATAGGCAGCATGAAATTTGAGGCTAAAACATCAACTAATGTTTGTTTTATGCCATAAAGCATGTTTTCAATATAACACCAGATAATGCTGATGGTTTCATTCTGTATCTAGGAGTCTTGACTGCAATTTCAGGAAGTATGAGCTTATACTGTTAGTCTACCTAATGGTTCTCAAAATTAATGAGCAGATTCAAAACAAATGGAATTTCACATTCTTGGTGGAAATGGGCAAATGTTCAGGGTTAATGGGTAGATCATTAGGTGCATGAATTAGCAAAGTTCCAGGATTTCATGCATTTAAGGCCAGGTCCTGGGCTTTGTTCGTACATGGTCTCCCGAATGGAGAGCAGGTAAAACACACAAGAAATCACAAATCCATTGTGAACACAGGCAAATATACTTAATACTTTTTATGGTTTAGTAGTGGTTCAGTTACACTTGTTCCCCCACTCCACAATCTTAAAAAAGGTAAGTTCTCAAACATAGAAATTGTGTGGTTCTCAAAGGGCAGAGATCCTAAACTTTGTGCTAGATATAGAAGCACGAAGACAAAAAAAGAATAAACAAAGTCGCCTTATCTATCTAGTTATTAAACTTAGCTTCTGAAAAAATTCCAGTTGATGGAACAAAACATATTAGGCAGGTTTTTCAGGAATAATGTCCTTTCCGCCAACTCTCTGAATGTTCCAGTCTGAGAAAACTTTTATATGAGATTTTGGGAAAATATCTTCAAGACTCCTGCAATTTTTCTTGTGTGCACACCCTATTTCTGTATCCGATGTGATAATCACTTATTGCGACTGACTGTAGACTTTTCAGTGAAGGACACGGGGGGAATGTGCTTCTACTCTTTCTATACAAGTATTGTAAGTTGTCATTTGCTTCATACTGTGTATGTTTTAACATTATCACATGCATACATATTTCATTATCATTCGCTATGTACTGAACGCTTTTTTTAATGTTTTTGTGCTGGCATGTTTTCATTATATTGGGATTACATTGACTAGATATTAAGAGACATGCACATGGACGAACGAGGACACATAGGAGTTAGAAGAATAGACACAAACAATTCAAACAGAAACAACACATAAGGCAGACCCCCCGGCTTGCTTCTGACAGACTTATCCTAATAGAGAGATGGACAGACAGACAGAGAGACAGACAGATAGATAGATAGTAACTATGTGTCCCACAAATATAAAAAAATATCCGTACCTCTTGGAGTCCTTATTGAACATGCCTTGACCTAGTTAGATAAAACTATATCTCACCTGAGGTTTCTTTTTAGTTTGGTTATAATTATTTATGGCTTTTTTATTTTTCTTTTATTGTATAATATACTCCTATGTTTTATTGGCATACCATTATTACTCTAAACAATGCTGAGAACTATAAACCTAATATCGATGTAACTGTATTTGTGCATTATTAGAATCTTGTGTTATACTACTGTATTTCTATTCAACCCTAACATCTTGACATGTTCTGCCTTATTCTCCAATAAAATAAAAATAAAAAAACTAACCCAGTTCACCTGGTAGAAGCCACAAATATTTCAATTTGGGCAATTCTTCACTATCTATGTATCTTAACTTTACCCAGTCCAATTATGGATACCTTGTTTTATATCTGTATCCTTTGTTCTACTTTGGACAAAGTGGATTCAGTACCCTAGAGAGCAATATTGCCTGACCCTCACCTTTTGTATCCCAGGGTTCTTTCAGTCCAGTTCTTCCAGGATACTTTTGTCATGACACTCAAACAGGTTCTCTCTAACTAAGCATCATGAGAAGTGTAATGCATTCATATGGTTCTTTATAAAAAAAAGTAGAGATAATAACTCTTGTAATACCTACCATGTTTGCTGGGTATTATACATTCTGTGCAAGATATTTCCTTTAAACTGTCAGTGGTGTTGACATCTCAGTATAAGAGCCTGCAGATGAAAATTGCATATTAATTATGAATGGGGTGAGCAAGAAGGAGCATTTAAAAGAAAATAATATATTTACAAATACAAATTAAGATTTTGGAATATTAAGAGAATGATAAAATGCAGCTTTATATATTTTTAACAACAGTATTAAAATCATAAACCAGCAAAAAAAAAAAAAAGTAAGGTCCCCCTAAAACACCCAGTATGTGTTTTGTTTTTTATATATAGAGAAAAATGTATATTGTATGGTCCCTACATATAAGGCACCACATATGAGCATCAAAGAAAAATAACTGTTTTTGTTGGGCCCCCTAATCACCAGGTTGACCAAAAGGTAGATGCCAGCTAGGACATCTAAATGACAGAGCAATTGTGTTTATTGCAATTAATTTTTTGTTATTGTAAATTGGTAAGTCGGGAAGCCACCCAAATACATATAGTGATTTTTGTGTTTTGTAAGTGATCAAACAAGAGCAAGGAATTTTGTTTTGTTTATTTTTATTTGAAGCACCTGTTTATTTTTCACCAAATAAATCTGGAAAACTGAGCTGGATGTGTCTCGGACTTTGATTACCCTAGAACAAGCATGTCAAACTCAAGACTAGCACGAGCCAAATAAACAAGGTATATGTTTATGTCGGCCGCAAAAAAAACAACTAATTTTCATAGAAACGTAGATTTGTTTTGAAAAGTACAGTATAAAAGAAAAACAGCACCCCCTCTTCTAAACCCCAGCACCCCCTCTACTAAACCCCCATCTCCCTTGCTATTCTAAATCCCAGTCCCCTCTCTATACTAATTTCCAGTCCCACCCTCTACTAAATCCCAGTTCCCCCATTTACTAAATCCCAGCACTCCCCTCTACTAAATCCCAGCACCCCCCTCTATAAAAAACAAAAACAAAAAACAATATTAGCCAACAAGCAGACTCCACACCAGTCCAGCCTCTGGTATACCCCCAATGGTGTCATCCGCACCATGTGTCAAAGCAGATCCTCCCGCTACTCCTTAAAAACTGTGACAGTGGAGCAAGTTGAAGTCATGTCAGAATGTGAAGTGGTATTGCGTGCCTCCATGCACCTCCAGGTCCTCTACTGTCCAGCTGCGGCCAGACACACACACTGACAGATACACACACTCACTAACACACGCTCACTCTCTGACAGACAAACACACTGACAGAAACACGCAGAAACACAGACACACACATTGACAGACACACACTCTCTGCCACATACACACACTCACTGACAGACACACACACACAGACACACACACATTTTCACATTCTTGCACACACTCACATCATTTGATTTATTGATCCCTACCTTTGGGAACTGGTGTGAGGCCTCTTCTCTCAGGAGGTCTCCCTTCCTGCTCCTCACGCGCGCAGTTTAGTGATGCCAGGCCGGAATTATGTCATGTTCCGGCACCCAGCATCACTGCAGAGGGCAATGAGGATCAGGAAGACTGAAGGGATATTGTAGTGCCAGGAATACAAAGCTGTATTCCTGACACTAGTGCTCCCCCTGCCTACCTACTCCCTAGCGATCCCCTGTCCCAGGTAAATAAAGGGTTAAAAACCCTTTATATACTTACCTTATCCCAGCACCGATCTCCCAGGAATGGACGCTCTGCCCCTCCGACGTCCCGCGACAAGCGGGTTCTAACATGCATGCACGGCAAATACTGCGCACATTAGACCTTCGCATAGGAAAGCATTGAATCAATGCTTTCCTTAGGGGAAAAATCTGACACTGGAAGTCCTCATGCCGAGTGTGAGGAGGTTGAGCGTCGATACCGGACCATAAGTCCGTTTCAAACCAGGAAGCCCTCTAGTGGCTGTCTGGGACACAGCCACTGTGGGCAGATTTAGTGCTGCATTGTAAACATTGTAAACAATGTTTAACACTGCAGCACTAAGTGCAAAAGGGACACAGCACCCAGACCACTTCAATGAGCTGAAGTTGACTGGGTGCGTACAGTGTAACAACAAGTCAGGGAATTACCCATGTCATGTGTACCCTTAAGTTTTAGTCTAAACATAGATAGGATGTCTACGTCATGACAATAGACTGATTAAGATGTTCCCATGTGAAATGACCAAGTCATGGCCTTGTATCTTTGTCAAGTTAAGGTAGGTCCTAAAATGACCTAATTAAAAATCTAAGGTATAAATATGAGTACTTATTAATATCAGAAACACACAGGAGAGTTGGATGCAGAGTTTTTATATGTCTATATTTATATTTTTATTTAATAAAATATTTAAAAAGGCAAAACTTTATTGCTTCCAAGACAATCCCTATTGTATAGTGTATTCTCAATTATTTATATATTTTAAATAAAGGAACTCTTACTAACTACATAATATTGTAGCTACGGTTAGGTCTGCTAAATTCTATGCTTTAAGACGTTATAGTGGTAAATAGGGGAACCAGCAGCGGTTACAATTGGCATGGCACAATTGTCCATACACAGAGAGAGATCTTCGTGATGGAGAGATGATTTTATGTGAACTTGTACAAAACACTTGGAGTTCAGGTGCTATGTACTCTCCAATTAGCATACAATGCTGAAATTGTGGATCTTAATTAATATGACAAGAGAGCCATATATAGAAGTATTTGGTAAGCTCCCTAGTATGCCTAAGACACCAGCACAGCATGGTCCATTAGTCCCAGGATAGTGGGGTGTAGGCAGGTCCAATCCTGGGTGGTGGGGGGCACCGTGCGAGACAGGCCGATGGCTGGCCACCTAATGGCACCCCCGGAGCGGCGCCTATGTAGCAAGGCAGAGTAGGCACCTGCTTATCCCGGAAACAGGTGCCTACTCTGCAGCAATATACCGGACTGGGCTGGGGTGAAGACGGAGTCAGGTGGCGGCGGCAGAGCACTGTCTGAGCTGATGATCTTCCTGCTCCCTTGTGTGCCCTCTGTGGTGATGCCGGGAGCCAGAATATGATGTAATTCCGGTCCCGCATCACTAAACAGCGCGAGGGAGGAGAAAGGAGCAGGAAGAGCATTGAAGCCACTGGACCCCAGGGATATGACCCAGAGGACTCCTAAAGGTAGGAACAATAAGCAATTCAATGAATTTGTGAGTGTGTGCAAGACTGTAAGTAGGTATGTGTCTGAAAGTAAATGTGTGTCTGTCAGTGTGTCTATCTGTCAGTGTGTGTGTGTGTATGTGTTTGCCAATAAGGGTGTCTATAAGTAAGTGTGTGCGTCTGTCAGTGTGACTGTCAGTTTGTCTTTCTGTCTGTCTGTCTGTCAGTGGCTGTCAGTATGTGTATCTGTCACACTCGTTGATTAATGGCTAGATTCCCTTCCTGTACCATTTGAATTCTACATTTTATACGGCAATGCTTTTAATGTGCTTTCCAGAAAAATGTATAAATAATATGTATCTTGGAAAACATGGTGCATATCAGACTTACGCATGTCAGAAATATTTATCCATGATTGATATAATGTCCAACTCATTGATGTTTTGCACTAAGCTTGATGAGTGCACTTTCTGATTTAACTCTGCTCTTTAGATATGATATCGCATACTCAGCACTTTAAAGATGTTGTTTAGCGGTCACTTGGTCTGGTTTGGCTACACATAATATGTTCATTAGATTAGTGATTAGCTATTAGTACAATTCTTTTGAGCATTCAGTCCTGCTGATAACTGGTTTATTACTTGATTTATTACTTTTTTCCTTTCTTTCTTTCTTTTTTTTTTTTTTTATAATTCTTTATTTTGGTTGTGCATAAGTTTGCATGGCCACGACAGCTCAAACATCTTAGTAGAAAATATCATATTACATTTACATGTCGTTTAGAGTAAATGCACATTTTATGAATATAAGATCAGGCTAATCAGTCGTGTCTAACTACTTAGAAAAGAGAAGGTCTCAATACAAGCTAGTACCGTGTATTTAACTAGACATGCTTATAATAGCTTGATAGCCTGTGTAAATAGTCAGACATGGAGATGCGACAGTGTTACGTTAGGTAAACATGCTAATAAACTGCTAATAAAACCCCACGTAATATAAGAGTGTATTATACATTGCTAAATTTGTATTGTTTAACGCACAAAACCAGTTCGGAGAGAAATCTGTACTATAACAAAGGCTAGGAAACCAATAGGGTTATTCTCTAAACTGAATTGTGGCAAAGCGACAGAGAAACTGCAGGTTTTAAGTAAGGCCCCCCCGTCACTGAATTAGATAACTATTGGGGAGTTTATGCCCCCTTGTTCTCAGAAGTATTGCAACCGAGGAGCTAGAGGAGTTGGCTTAAAATAGGAGCAGAAACTTAACAAAACATAAAGTCACACAAGGCAGCGTGTATGCATCTGGGCTGGGGTGTGCAGGTGCGTGAGTCTCAGGTCCCTTACAGCCTATGTCCCTTTGGGGTAGATCATGGTTCAGTTGTGGTAAAGAGGTCTGTGGGCTGTGTATCCCATATGAAAGCTTAAGCATCGTGCTGCTTCAATGAAGTAGCCTGCTGAGTGTCTGTTTCATACTTCCCTTCAGTTGGTTCGTTTCTGGGCTGTGTGAGGTGGAACACCGCTGGCCGGTCTGATGCGAGTGATCCCGACACTTTCTGGCTGAGCATTTTTGCACCTCGTCTGCAGTGTGAGCACTTGAGGGGTGAGGGCAGCCAGGAGCGAAGGATCCCTCGATTGGTCTGCTTGCCAGCGTCTCCGAGGGAGACCGGTATGTGTGCCTCAGCCTCCCCTGCTATAGCTTTGGTAAGCTTGTGTCTCGTGAGGCGGGAAGATCAATGTCCTCTCTGGAGTAGGCTGTTGGGTGCACGGCTTCCGCCATTTTGTGGGAGACCGCAGGTCTATGTTGCAGAACGATGGTGCTGGGGGGATTCAGAGTTGTGGTAGCGGTGGGGGCTGCAGGGTTAGGACCGGGATCACCCCCCCGGCCCAGAGGGGGGGGGAACAGGGCCGGGTCCGCTCAGGATTGAGCCTCTGATTGGGGTCTGTGGCGCCGGATAGTGGGGCAGCGTCCGTCTGCCCCACTCACCGCCGGAGAAGGCCTCAGTTTGGGCGACTAGAGTCTCTCCCCCAGGGGACTGTAGCTCAATGAGCCAGCCTCTCCCTGGGTCCAACAGTCCCCTTGCTTTGGGTGCTCTTGCTGTTGGTCTTCTTTAGGGTGGAAATCATGTTTTAAGAGTTGAATCATAGAGTTATTGCAGGAGCTGCTCCTGCTTGCGACCGTCCAGCTCGGCGGTCTGGCCCCGCCCCTTCTTTTTTTTTTTTTTTTCTATATTACCTTATATGATTTAGTGACTGCTGACTAACCATCAATCATCTTTTATTTTTTTGGCAACACGGATGGAACCGCAAATTTTTTAGTAACATGTCATATGACACTTTGGAGTTACACAATTCTGACAACCCATCGATTGGCCAAAATTAAGATTCATTGCACTTGGTTTGAAATCGAATGCGCAAGTCTAGTAAATATGGCAAACCTACCTAGAACAGAGTGTGTCAAAGAGTTCCACAGCAATGCACAGTGTGTATGTAGTGTATTGCAGAATTCAATAGCTGTAAATTTTACAGTGGTGAGTGTTGTACATAGAGAGCCACAACAATAAAACAGAGTAATATGCTATGTGTATGATTGAAACACAGAGCACCACAGTCATAAAAATCACAGTAATATCTGGTGTATACCAAAAAAAAAAAATCAAGCAATATAACTCACAGCATGAGTTGTGCATTGGGTATACAAAAGGCAAAGAAAGAAAGAAAAAAAAATTAACGAAAACCAAAAAAATTTACTGGCCATGCTTGTTCGATAAAAATGTCTATCAGTACGGAAAGCCTCCTGGAGGCAGAGGGGTCTTGGTTAAAAAAAAAAAAAAAATTCTCTACAATTTTCAACATTAATAATCTATTAGCCAGCAGAGATTATATATTCTTGTATATCCATTCTGTACAAACCTACATAAATTACAATCTTTCAGGCATTAACCTTCATCGATAAAACAGCAAAAAACATATGTGAGGAAGGCTGAACTTGATGGACGCAAGTCTCTTTTTAGCTATGTAACTATGTAACTATGTAACTACGATACTCTTATGTTTATACAAAGTACACCTTTTCTGTGGAACTCCCTTCCCTTCTCCATTAGACTTTCACCCAGTCTCCACTCCTTCAAAAAATCATTGAAAACTCACTTCTTCAGGAAAGCATATGAATTAAACTGTTAGCAGATTTTCATCCCCCATGACTCCTCTCCGTCAACTGTCAAAAATAACCTACTAAGTTCTCAGTGAATACTTTTCTAGCAACCTACTTCATTACCGCTACTTATACCCTTTGTGTCACTATACCCCACTCCCTCTAGCATGTAAGCTCATTGAGCAGGGCCCTTAACCCCTCTGTTTCTGTGTGTCCATTTGTCTGGTTACAATTACGTGTCTGGTAGTCCACCCATTGTACAGCGCTACGGAATTTGATTGTGCTATATAAATAATAAAATAATAATAATATATAAATATATATATATATATATATATATATATATATCATAGAAGATCCAGCGCACTCACTCATTTACTAAACAGCAATTTCAAGACTCACAGAATCTAATAATTTTATTTAAAAACACCTCACCAAGCTAAAAAATAAGTTACAGCACATGATCATATATTGCATAAGCCTGCCACAATGTCAATGTACCCCATTCCTGGCAGGTCCTATTCTAGAACCGAATACCTGCTCTTATGAGATTAATCACTTACTTAGGACATGATTCCTACCAGGACTCTCTGCAGTGTAAGGTTAAACAGAGCCCTGGAATGAGGTACATGTGATAGTGAGGGGTGCAAAACTGGGGAGTTGGTCTGGACTCCCAAATATATATTTCTATATGTAGAGGGCTGAACTCAAAGGAACATGCAATACAAACTTATAACCTCTATTATTCTTGCCTAGGTGAGTTGCATTTACATAAATCTTTTACATTATGTGAGCCTTGAATTGCTGTTTAGTGAATGAGTGAGTGCACATGTGTCTATCCAGTTCTGCCTTCCTCACATTTCTTTTTTGCTGTTGATCCAAAAGAAGGCAAAAAAATCCCCAACAATTTGAAGCATTTTGCAACAAACTTGGAAAATAAAAATAAATTTTGACCCCAGAATGGCAGTCAGATTAATCCTTTGACCAAGAAGCTATTACCGAGCAGCTGAAAAATGATATCCTTGCATATTATGTTTTTGCAAGTATGCATCTAGTTGCTGTTTACACATCTGTACAGACTCTGATAAAACCACTTCTTCGGGCAGAGAATTCCACATCCTTATTATTCTTACTGTTAAAAAAAAAAAAAAAAACATTTCCTTTGCCTTAGACTAAATCTTCTTTCTTCCAGTCTAAATGCATGACCTCGTGTCCTACGTATAGTCCTTTTTGTGAATAGATTTCCCCATAATGGTTTGTATTGGCCCGGATATATTTGAATAATGTTATCATATCCCCTCTGAGGCTATTTAAATTTGGGTTTAAATTTGTTAACCTTTCTTCATAGCTAAAATGTTCCATTCCTTTTATAAATTTTGTAGCCCACCTCTGCACTTTTACTAGTGCCATAATATCCTTAAATGATCTCGTATGTTGTATTAATTGTCCCTGCAGCACCCTTATAATGTATGCATGTTCAGGTGAGTGCAGAGTTCTTGTTTATATATATATATATATATATATATATATATATATTAGAAGTAGATAGGGTTCTAGCGTTTAATATATGAATATGGAAGGCAGCTTTAGCACTCAAATCACAGTCTTTCTTATCTGTTCATTGATGTGTAGTAGAGAAGATTGAATTAGGGAGCATTGCCTTGAAGGGGACCTCAAATCCAAGATTATATATACTGAAGAGAGGGGACAAAGGGAAATAAATATAGTGTAGTATGTATGTACTTCAAAATTGGATAAAGAGAAATACACAGTGTTTGGAGCTATAGACTCACTCTAGATGTAGCACCTGGATGGTATAATCCCAGCCTATGGATATAGGCCTGAAATCTGGATCCAATGTGGTATGGTTCAGGTGTGCAAATACAAACAGAAATTAAGACACTAAATAGTGTAGTATGTTGATTAGAAACGTATTATAAATGTACACTCATATTTAAAAGAGACATCAAATGGATCATTGTACAAGGATCCTGTGGGACTTTTAGATCCAGACAGACAAGCAAGTAGTGGTCAATCAACATGACATTGTGGTGGTAGACAAGGAACAGAAGACTGCAGTGGTGGTGGATATGGAAATACTTTGTGACTATAACATCAGGAAGGAGGAACATGAGAAGGTGGACAAATACCAAGGACTGTAAGAGGAGCTAGAAAGGATGTGGAAAAAGTGAAGGCAGTAGTGCAGTTTTGAAGTTGGGAGAGTGACTTTGCAGATTCCAGGCGGGACATCTTAGATCGCTGTCCAAAAGAGTGCAGTTCTAGTAACATCAAGATACTGTGTAGAACCCTCAGACTCCCAGGCCTCTGGTAGAGGACTTGAGAATGAAGAATAAACACAGAATATATATATATATATATATATATATATGTGTGTGTGTGTGTGTGTGTGTATATGTATATATATATATATATATATATATATATTCCTGCTTCTGTTCCACATAGGCCTCTCTTTATTTAGTATTTTTTGTCCACTTTAATTCACGAGTATTTGCTGAATAGTCTTGAATCTTTTCTGTGCTCTGGAACCTGTCTGGTGGTGGTTTATTTCTTGTAGATTATTTTTGTTATTATCTTATATTTCAGCTTAATCTCGGGCTTACTCTAGATGATCAGTATCTGATCTTGTTGCATTGGGTTGTGAATTTCATGGATCATGCCATACTCCATGCCAAATATATCTTCATGTTGGGCACATTGAGTTTTAACCTTTACTTTATTGTTGCGGCGTATTCTAATAATGTACATGTACTAGAAAGTGTTCTAGAGATTCTTGTTTGTTTACACTCATAACTACTGTTTTACGTGCTTCTAAAGTTTCTTATCCTGGACATTTGACTGAGGGTGATCAGGACTCCTTGTTAATTGATTCCTACCATTCTCAGCAACAAATGCCTTACATTCCATAGAAACAAATTGAGCGCTTTTATCTAATACCGTGTGCATGGTCATCCAAACTGAGTAAACAATCTCTGTAGTACTTGCATTGTGTTTACTGCTGTTGTAGTAGACATTGACTTCTGCCCATTTAGAATTTGCATCAATTATGGCTAAATATGTTTGACCTGCAACTGGTCCTGCGAAGTCAACATGTAGTCTTGACCACATTTTTTTGTTACCAATGTCCAGGTAACATTGCACCTGGTTGCAACCATTATTATTAATATAATTATTATTATTTTATTATTTATATAGCGCCATCAGATTCTGTAGCGCTGTTCAATGGGATTATAATTCTTAACACATTTCTGTATATCTATATCCCTTCCTGAATTCTACTGATGTGGGTCTTGCTTTTGCAGAAAATGTCTTTATGTTCGTTAAAAGTGCATCACATTATTTGTCTCTGCTTATATCAGCAACAGCAATTGATGCAATATCTTTTAGGCCTGTTTTTTTTTTTTTACTTAGGAGATCATTATCTGATGTCATAAACATCTTAACTTAGAATAGAGCATACCTCAATAACCCGTTAGCCGTAGTTACCAAAATTCCTTTGCTTGGGCTGAAAATTGATATTAGTTATTAGTGTGAACTTAACTTCCATACAGAAAACCATTACATTTGTGATGGCCCACACTATTACAAAGGCTTCTCATGCTCCTGTTATAGTTTTGGACATGTTCTAATGTGCCAAGACTTGAGACGCCAAAATGGATTACAGAACTACCCGATAGTGAGAATAATATTGCTCTGGACATAGGCATGAATGGCGCATTTAATGAGGGTGTGCACACATTGATGTTTTTTATATAAGGACCACATTTAATAAATATTAATTAAAATCATACAAAAAAAATATGTATTTTTAATATTAAACATAAACAAGTTTCTTTTTATTTACCAGCAAATAAAAAAATATTTTAAAAGTGTAAGTAGGTATGAAAATGTGAACTAAGGAGGACAGATTGGCCTTTCTTTGCTATGTGCCAATGTGCACCAGTCTTTGGGTCAATGTTTACTGGTTTAGGACTTGTGCTACAATATGTTAGAGGAGCACTCACTTCCCATATGGTCTAGCAGTTAGGATTCCTGGTTTTCACCCAGGTGGCCCGGGTTCAACTCCCAGTATGGGATTTGTCCTTAGTTTTTTTTTTTTTTTGTTGTTCCAGGAGGGATAAGCCAAATGGCTAATGATTTAGGTAAACTAGAAAAATGGTTAGAGTTGTGGCAACTGACATTTAATGTGGATAAGTGCATGGGTAATGCATCTTGGGCATAAAAACCCAAGGGCAGAGTACAGTTTGGATTCCAACATTTTTGAATGGGTAAGGCTGAGTGACAGGCAATAGAGGGTTGTAGTCAATGAAGTATATTCGAAGCATGGTATTGTCACCTCAAGAATCTGTACTTGGACCCATTATCTTTAATATTTTTATTAGTGATATTGCAGAAGGTCTTGGTGGTATGGTATGTCTTTTTGCTGATGATACTAAGATATGTAACAGGGTTTATGTTCCAGGAGGGATAAGCCAAATGGCAAATGATTTAGGTAAACTAGAAAAATGGTCAGAGTTGTGGCAGCTGACATTTAATGTGGATAACTTCCTATTGTGTTTGTATCCCCTACCTCCTCTAGATTGTAAGCTCGTTTGAGCAGGATCCGTAACTACCTATTGTTCCTGTTACATTTTGATATTGTCTCATTTGGTAAATTCATCTTTTATTGTAAAGCACTACGGAATAAGCTGGCGCTATATAAATACCAATAATAATAATAAGTGCATCTTGGACATAAAAACCCAAGGGCAGAGTACAGAATATTTGATAGAGTCCTAACCTCAACATCTGAGGAAAGGAATTTAGGGGTGATTATTTCTGATGACTTAAAGGTAGGCAGACAATGTAATAGAGCAGCAGGAAATGCTAGCAGAATGCTTGGTTGTTTAGGGAGAGGTATTAGCAGTAAAAAGAGGGAAGTGCTCATGCCATTGTACAGACCACCGGTGAGACCTCACTTGGAGTATTGTACACAGTACTGGAGACCGTATCTTCAGAAGGATATTGATACCTTAGAGAGAGTTCAGAGAAGGGCTACTAAACTGGTTCATGGATTGCAGGATAAAACTTACCAGGAAAGGTTAAAGGATCTTAACATGTATAGCTTGGAGGAAAGACGAGACGGGGGGATATGATAGAAACATTTAAATACATAAAGGGAATCAACACAGTAAAGGAGGAGACTATATTTAAAAGAAGAAAAACTACCACAACAAGAGGACATAGTCTTAAATTAGAGGGACAAAGGTTTAAACATAATATCAGGAAGTATTACTTTACTGAGAGGGTAGTGGATGCATGGAATAGCCTTCCAGCTGAAGTGGTAGAGGTTAACACAGTAAAGGAGTTTAAGCATGCGTGGGATAGGCATAAGGCTATCCTAACTATAAGATAAGGCCAGGGACTAATGAAAGTATTTAGAAAATTGGGCAGACTAGATGGGCCTAATGGTTCTTATCTGCCGTCACATTCTATGTTTCTATGTTTCTATAACCACCACAGCTCACTCTAGTGATTGTGGTGCCAGATATGACATTGTGCTCTCCAAGAGTTACTAGTCAAACCAATTAGGAGCTTAAAGGGATACTATTGTCACAAGAAGAACTATACAGCGTATTGTAGTTGTTCTGGTGAATATAGTCAGCTTTTGTCATTGAAATACTGCCTTTTTCAGAGAAAAGGCAGTGTTTACATTGCTCCCTAGGGACACCTCCAGTAGCAGTTACTCATACAGCCACTATAGGTAAATGGAGACACTGAGCATTCCTTACAGAGATGCATTGATTCAATGCATTTTAATGAGAAGATGTTCATTGGCCAATGGGGTATTTTGCTCCGCCCCCCCCCCCCCACCCCCCGCCATGCCTCCTTGGCTAAGGTCATCAGAATTGACAAACTCGGCCAATCCAATGCTTTCCTATTGTTTTAATGATCTTAGCCATGGAGGAGGATTGGGGCAGGGCCAGCGCTGGCTAGCCAGCATGCCATTTGAATAAAGGTACATTTGCTACTTATTTAAGGGGGACAAAGGGGGGTTGAGGGGCCACTATCTATCCGTCTGCCGATTATGCACTATTTTTGAGTGATTTGCTCTTGCAGACAATCTCAAGCTGACAAACTTTCTCATTCAAAGAACACTATTGTTTGAATGTGTATTGTTACCTGTAGGGTGCTAAATAAGCTGAGGATTTAAAAAGAACAGTCCAAAAATCTCAGGCATTTTAGCTTGCTGAAGTGCTTTACGTATGAAGAGTGTGTCCTCTTTTTTCATTTTACAAAAAGGGCAGATTTCCATAGAAATTGGCACTTTTATAAATCAACCTTGTTAACCAGGGGTATCCTGGCACCAGGGCCGGCGCGTCCATAAGGCGGCACAGGCGGCCGCCTTAGGGCGCACCGGCTCTGGGGGCGCAAAATTCCAGTGACCGGCAGGAGGGAAGTGCTCCCTCCTGCCTGGTCACCTCCTGGATCCCCGGAGCTGCTGGGAGGCGTGCGGCTGAAGTTGATTAGGAGGCGGCGAGGGAGCTCTCTGATCTCTCTGACCGGCTCCCTTGCGCGCCTTTTGCTGATGCCGCGGGAGCCGGAATATGACGTCATATTCCGGCTCCCGCGGCATCAGAAAACAGCCTGCGAGGGAGCCGGTCAGAGAGATCAGAGAGCTCCCTCGCCGCCTCCTAATCAACTTCAGCCGCACGCCTCCCAGCAGCCTCACTGGACCACCAATGAAAGACCCACGCCAGCACTCCAGGTAGGGAGGCTGGGTGGGAAATTTGAATTTAATTTAGATAATTAATTACTGTGTGTGTATGTGTGTGTGCATGTGAGTGTGAGTGTGTATGTCAGTGTGTATGTGTGTGTGTGTGTCTGTCAGTGTGTGTGTGTGTGTCTGTCTGTCTGTCTGTGTGTGTGTGTGTGTGTGTGTGTGTCTGTCAGTGTGTGTGTGCATGTGAGTATGTGTGTCTGTCAGTGTGTGTGTGTTCGAGTATGTGTCTGTGAGTTTGTGTGTGTGAGTATGTATTTTTCTGTAAGCCTGTCTGTATGTATGTATCTGTATGACGGTATGCCTCTGTATGTATGTATGTGTCTGTATGTCTTGTACGTATGTTTCTGTATGTCTCTGTATGCATATATGTAACTGGATGTATGTTTGTCTCTGAATGTCTGTATATATGTCTCTGTATGCATGTATGTAACTGTATGCCTTTATGTCTCTGTATGTACGTATGTGTGTGTCTCTGTATGCCTGTATGTCTTTGTATGCATGTTTCTGTATGTATGTATGTGTCTGTATGACGGTATGCCTCTGTATGTGTCTGTATGACGGTATGCCTCTGTATGTATGTATGTGTCTGCATGCCTGTATGTATGTTTCTTTATGCCTGTATGTCTGTATGTATGTACCTGAAGTCGTTGTATGTATGTTTCTGTATGCCTGTCTGTATGTATGTGTCTGTATGACGGTATGCCTCTGTATGCATGTATGTCTTTATATGCCTGCATGTCTCTGTATGCATGTATATCTCTGCTTGTATGTCTCTGACTGTATGTGTCTGTATGTATCTGTATGATTATTTCTGTCTTTGTATGACAGTGTACCTGTATGACTTTGACTGTGTGACTGAACAATGATGCCTGTGTGCCTGTGGCTTGGGAGGAAAGACACACAGGTGAAGATGCATTTTTTTTTTTTTTAATGAGGGTTGGGGGCGCCAAAATGCATCTTGCCTGTGTGACTAAAAATCCTAGCACCGGCCCTGCCTGGCACCACAACCACGAACAGCACGATACGACTCATAGACAATCCTTTTAAAATACACAATACTCTACATTAGTGAAACCACCAGTACATGTGTCTCTAAAAAGATTTACTTTAGGCTTACTTCCTACATGGTGCTTTGGACATCACACTAAGTGTTATACAATATAAATCTACATTGAAAAAGCACTCTAAGTAACACGAATCTACAAACTGAGATTATCAGTCACAATGTATTGAAATATGTACAATGGAAGAACTGACATGACATATTTGCATAACAGGTTACTTAATTCATTTGATACAATACTATGTAAGCTCGTGTGAGCAGGGTCCTCTTCAACTTATCGCTCCTGTAAGTTTTCTTGTAATTGTCCTATTTATAGCTAAAACCCCCCTCTCATGTAAAGCGCTATGGAATCTGTTGGCGCTATATAAATGGCAATAATAATAATAATAATACTTAACTGCCCTTATTTAGGGCACATGTTACTCTTTAAAAAAAAAAAAAATTCTTTAAAAGATGCGGTTTAAATTTAAGATGCTCTTGGTTTGATGATCTGAAGCCCACAATATGTTTATGTAATAAAAACCTTATTTAAGATATAATCTAGTTTTCGACTGTGTACAAAAAGTTCAGTTAGTTCATGCAATATGGGAACACCACAATCGTATGCAAACTCATAACCGCATTGCGTCTAACACTATTTTACAACATTTAAATCCGTGCGTCACAGTAATAATTGTATGAAATTATTCTGAACCCAAAAAAAGGAAAAAAAAATCTACTTAAAAATCTACTTAATAATATTATTAAGAAGAAAATTAAACAGAGACATGGGGAAAGTTAAATATATTTATTGCAGAAACATATTTAATTATATTTAACGCCATATAGAAATAAAGCAATGTATTTTTTTGCCATTTTTACTCCAAAGGTTTAGTGATTTAAAAGCTGAATTTCAAAATGTAGACTATATTAACTAAGCTGTGACTATACCGGAATTTTTTGCAAAGCAGCACTTTTCGCCTAAAGATTGTATGTGAGTAGAAAATGCTTCCAAAATCCAAGCAACTTCTTCAGACATTTAAAGCCATTTAGCTTCAGATTAAAGAGGCAAATTGACCTTTCTATTTCTTCTACTTTTCTTCCTCTCTAGATCAAATATGAAGAAGATAAGAACAGATCCTGAGAGATTAAGAGAAGAGGAAACAATATGAGAAAGGTAAATTTGGCATGACAGTGTCGCTTTAAAAGTGGAAGGAAGCTCTGGTACATTAAAGGGACACTATAGTCACCTGAACAACTTTAGCTTAATGAAGCAGTTTTGGTGTATAGAACATGCCCCTGCAGCCTCACTGCTCAATCCTCTGCCATTTAGGAGTTAAATCCCTTTGTTTATGAACCCTAGTCACACCTCCCTGCATGTGACTTGCACAGCCTTCCATAAACACTTCCTGTAAAGAGAGCCCTATTTAGGCTTTCTTTATTGCAAGTTCTGTTTAATTAAGATTTTCTTATCCCCTGCTATGTTAATAGCTTGCTAGACCCTGCAAGAGCCTCCTGTATGTGATTAAAGTTCAATTTAGAGATTGAGATACAATTATTTAAGGTAAATTACATCTGTTTGAAAGTGAAACCAGTTTTTTTTTTTCATGCAGGCTCTGTCAATCATAGCCAGGGGAGGTGTGGCTAGGGCTGCATAAACAGAACCAAAGTGATTTAACTCCTAAATGACAGTGAATTGAGCAGTGAAATTGCAGGGGAATGATCTATACACTAAAACTGCTTTATTTAGCTAAAGTAATTTAGGGGACTATAGTGTTCCTTTAATGCAATCTTAGAAATACATTGAACCTTTGCTCCTTTTATTTCCAGGAACTGCTAGGTTTAACAAACAAATTCAAATATTTCATATTAACTCATTGAAGGATGCGAGAACGCAGTCACTATAAATTACACAACAGAAACGACAATGGCTTCTATTTTTATAGATTGTGATACATTTCTAAATGATAGCGATATCACATGTTTATTTTAGGGTACATTGTCACTGGCTTTTATTTCTGTTTGTAAATTCTATGCAAATTCAGATGCCAACTGTGCTGTATTCAGATGAAATTCACAAAACACACAGTTGTGGTGAATTAAATATAGCAGACAGCTTTCCTATTTTAGCCAAAAGTTTGCCTCTTGATTTTTCAAATGACCACAATTTTCTGTTTAGTGTATTTTACGCACAACACTCAAAGATGGCGAGTGGTGCACTAAACCAGGACTCACAAAGTTCTGATTTGGGGGTCATGTCCTGCTGTCCCAATTAAAAGTTGTGCTCAATAGTTTGCCTACCCTGGCATAAATTGTGAAATGTTGGCATTGATTTTGAAAATATGACCATGCAAAAAATATATATTTTACTGAAGGATAGTGATCATAGGAAACCATTTATTATCACATAGTTGTTTGGCTCCTTTTTAAACTACGATAATAATTATAACTGACATCACCCAAATGTCCCTGATTAGAAGTGTGCATACCCTTTCATGTTTGGCCTTGTTACAGACACACATTAGTTAAAATTTCCCACACTTGTGGCTTTTTAAATTGCAATTAGTGTCTCTGTACAAATAGTCAATGAGTTTGCTGGCTCTCATGTGGATGCACTGAGCCATGGGGAGCAGAAAAGAACTGTCAAAAGACCTGCATAACAAGGCAATGGAACTTTATAAAGATGGAAAAGGATATAAAAAGATATCCAACGCTTTGAAAATGCCAGTCAGTACTGTTCAATCACTTATTAGGAAGGGGAAAATGTGCGGATCTCTTGATACCAAGCCAAATTCAGGTATGCCACCATTTCAGCCACAATGCCAGAAGAATTGTTTGGAATACAAAAAAAAAAAAACAAGAACACAGGTATCCTCAGGAGAAATACAGGCTGCTATGGGAAAAGACGCTCTGGTTGTTACAAGGAGCACAATACGATAATACTTGAACAAAAATGAGCTGCATGGTCGAGTTGCCAGAAAGAAGCCTTTACTGCGCCAATGCCACAAAAAAGCCTGGTTACAATATGCCCGCCTGATGTTTTGGGGTGGGGTGAACTCTCAAGGCACGGGGAATCTTGGGGAAAATGGAAAGATGAATGCAGTCTGTTATCAGAAAATACTGGTAGACAATTTGCATTCTTCTGCACGAAGGCAGCGCATGGGATGTTCTTGGACTTTCCAGCATGGCAATGACCCTAGGAACAAGGCCAAGCTGACCCTCCAGGGGTTACAGCAGAAAAAGGTGAAGGTTCTGGAGTGGCTATCAGTCTCCTGATCTCATCGATCCACTCTGGGGAGATCTCAAATGTGCAGTTCATGCAAGATGACCAAAGACTTTCATGACCTGGAGGCATTTTGCCAAGACAAATGGGCAGCTATACCACCTGCAAGAATTGGGGTCCCTCATAGACAACGGCTGCATGCTGTCATTGATTCTAAAGGGGACAATACACAGTATTAAGAACGAAGGGCATGCAGTCTTTTGAACAGGGGTCATTTAATTTTTTTCTTTGTTGCCATGTTTTGTTTTATGATTGAGCCATTCTGTTATAACCTACAGTTTAATATGAATCGGCAAAAAATACAAGAAATGTCTTTCGCCTGCTCACTCATGTTTTCTTTAAAAAATGATACATACATTACCAATTCTCCAAAGGTATTCAAACTTTTGGGCACAACTGTAGTTAGATAATCTTGTGCTCAGGTTCAGCAGCGTATGCTCTACGTGGTCTTGCATTGTGGGGGCAGGCAGGGGCATGCTTAGTGCCCACTTCCCAGGTGGACCCACCCATCACGGATATTGACCCTTGATGACTCGCCCACCCATCCCGATTACATGCCTTGGGATTACATGCCTTGTATGTTGCATCAAGTGGGCAGACGATTGAATATGTTTTGGTGACTGAGAATTATTGCTGTAGTCATTCAGTAAACTATTCCTGATCGTAACAGCGTTTGTTGTACAAAACACGTCACAGGTTACTGCTGACACCCGGTTAGCGCTTTGCATCTAAATACTATGCCAGTTCAGCCTTTGCAAGTCAATTACAGGATTTTGTTTTTTTAACGTGAAACGACTTAATGTTTTTAAATTATAATGGTAGCAGTCAAATAAAGTCCTCCTCAGGGTATGAAATGCATTAGACAATTCCAATTTCATTGTATAAGTAAGTTTTCAAATTAAGATCTCCAGGAGTTTGTGAGCACCAACTAGCACTGACCTGTGACGTTTAGGAAAAATAAAGAATAGGCGTTGTAATTTATCAGCAGATTCAGAACTGCTATCTTGGTGCTAAGCAAACTACTTTACACTTTGTAAACAGGACGTTGTTGTTTGTGTTTTATGAAAAGAGATGTTCTAAATAGCTACCGAAAATGATTAATGGGTTATTTAAATCATAGGCTTGTTACTGATTACCACAATACAGTATATTTATGATTTCTAGCGAATGATTTAAGTTATTCACTAAACTGATTTCTGATGAGTATATAAGGGAGCTGCATGATTTGGCCTGTGAATAAAACATAGTTGGGGATTTTTCTACATGATGTCTTTTGCTTTAATTTTGCTATACAAAATTTAATTAGGCACAATTAAAAGTTTAACGAATAACCATGTTTGAGAATCTTCCTTATTTTACTTTTACTTAAAAGTTGTGACTCATGCCATGTACGTGTTTCCATTGATATGAATAATGCAGTAATCAAATAAGTGTTTAAACATGATTATACCCCTCGAACTGTAAGGTCTTCTAAAATATATATATATTCCATCGCACAACCCCACAGATCTCTTCAGCCATCAGAAAGAATTGGAGAATGATGGCCACTGATGACACCCGGTCCAAGGTCTTCAGAGAAGCTCCTCTGATTTGTTATAGAAGGAAAACTAATCTAAAAGATATGTTAGTTCAAACAGATCCTATATAACGTTACACAAAAAAGAGTAAAGCCCAGAATCATGGTTCTGTGCGATGTTTAGGGTGTGTCACATGTGGACCATGACACCATCAAAAAAACCTTTACCCACCCACACACCTATAAAAAAAATATCTCATAAAACATACTATTACGTGCAAAACCTCACACGTAATATATAAGCGCACATGTCCATGTGTGTTAATGTATGCTGGTAAAACTGAGGCTGCTTTGTGTGAAAGAATCAGAGGACATCGCTCCAGTATCAGATTGGCCTATAGGGATGGGACAACTGACAAGCCAGTGGCCAAACACTTCTTTGAACAAAAGCAAACCTTGGCATCGTTAAAATTCAAAGGCATAGATCATATTCCCTTATCACGAAAAGCGGGAGATCGAGGGAAGATGTTATTGAACAGGGAAGCCATCTGTGTTCATGTACTTGATACAGTCTCCCCTAAAGGATTACATGAAACAATTTTGTTTCATTCCTTTTTATAAATATGCCTCCAGCTTGAATTTAAGGTTATATACTGTAACGTAATTTTATTTTCCTTTTTAATGTTTCACGTGGCTTTAATATATATTTAATTGATTAATATAGAATGTTTTTTTCAATTATGATATATATATATATGACAATCATATCCAAAGAGTTTTTTAGCTTGGATAGGTGTTAATAAGTATTTTTGGAAAACACGTTGTTCACTTTATAGTATATAAAGCACGGTTGCACAGGCGCACCGGCCAAGCCGGGACGCCGGTCTGGGTTTCACTTCACCTGGGGTAAGTCAATTTAGCCATTATATCTGCCTATATAAATGATGGGTTTTAAGATGTATGTATGTATGTATGTATTGATCCTGATGAAAGTCCGGGACATAGGACTGAAACGTTGATCAGGATTTTAAGAATTTAAAATAAAGATGGGACTTTTTAACTCTGTGAGTGCTGCTACCTCTTTGGATACATCTCTCTCTCTCTCTCTCTCTCTCTCTCTCTCTCTATATATATATATATATATATATATATATATATAGAGAGAGAGAGAGAGAGAGAGAGAGAGAGAGAGAGAGAGATATGTATCCAAAGAGGTAGCAGCACTCACAGAGTTAAAGAGAGAGAGAGAGTGAGAGAGAGAAAATAATCCTGCACTTCATATAATATAAAATATACTTGATCAGTGCTTGTCAGGCTCAAATATAAAGATAAACAATCCAGATAGTACTCCCAGGACTTGTAATAAGTATAAAACTAGTAGATCAACGTTTCAGTCTGTTATACACAGACTTTCCTCAGGACGTCGATCTACTTTTTAAAGCAAATTAAAAGCTACGTTTTATACTTATTACAAGTCCTGGGAGTGCTATGTGGATTGTTTATCTTTATATATATATATATATATGATAAACAATCCACATAGCACTCCCAGGACTTGTAATAAGTATAAAACGTAGCTTTTAATTTGCTTTAAAAAGTAGATCGACGTCCTGAGGAAAGTCTGTGTATAACAGACTGAAACGTTGATCTACTAGTTTTATACTTATTACAAGTCCTGGGAGTACTATCTGGATTGTTTATCTTTATATTTTCGCCTGACAAGCACTGATCAAGTTTATTTTGAATTATATGAAGTGCATGATTATTTTCTCTCTCTCTCTCTCCCTCTCTCTCTCTCTCTCTCTCTCTCTCTCTCTCTCTCTCTCTCTATATATATATATATATATATATATATTATCTTTCAAAGAAAAAACTACAAAAGAATAGGACAAAAACCTATCCTAAGAGTTTTAAGAGGGTTACACCCTCTTAAAATCAAATTATAGCGACAAATGGGCTGCTGACAGGGCCGGACTGGCCCACCGGGATACCGGAAAATTTCCCGGTGGGCCATCGGCACCTGGGGCCGGACAGAGATCTGGCTGACTTGCGGCTGCAGGGGGGAGCTGGCTCCTGGCTGTTTTGGTGGCCGGAATTTCCGGTCTCATTAAGCTATGCGCTGGAGAGCAGAGCAAGCACAGCCAGCTCCCCCCTGAGGCCGCCGGAACAGCAAGGAGCCAGCTCCCCCCTGCAGCCGCCGGAACAGCCAGCTCCCCTTGCGGCCACAAGCACATCTGATGGGGCTGTCTGCAAGACTCCTGTCCGGTCGCCCACAGGTAGCTATATTATGTGTGTGTGTGTGTCATGGTCTGTGTCATTATGTGTGTGTCTGTGTCATGGTGTATGTGTCTGTGTCATGGTGTGTGTGTGACTGTCAAGGTGTGTGTGTCTGTCAAGGTGTGTGTGTGTCTGTCATTGTATGTGTGTCTGTCATGGAGTGTGTGTGTCTGTCATCTGTCATGGTATATGTGTGTGTCTGTGTCTGTCATGATGCATGTGTGTGTCTGTGTGTATTTAAAAATAGTGTTTTTACTCACTTTTTAAATTTTTTCCCATGCCATGCTGCAGGGCTGGCATAGATTTTTTTTCAAGGGCTGCTTTGTATCCCCAATCCGGCCCTGGCTGCCGATGCATGTACTTTGTTTTTATTTTCACTTAGTTATCTGATGGTGATATGACTGAGATACTTTGGATACTTTATAGACGCAGTGATCTTTAGTCTAGGGGGGGCTGCCTCGAAGCAGCAGGGGGGTGTTTGAGTATTAGTAACGTGTCGGACCTTTATCCTTCTACTTCAATTGATTTGCTGGCTCTCCCCTCTCGCTCGATGCACTCCTGTTTCCTATACATACATATAAGGGGGGGCTGTCTGTTATCAGTAAAGGGGGTGTCTGGATGATCTTAGGGATCACCGTGGAAAGCATTTCCTCTACCCTCTATCTGCCTTTACCCCCTCCACTAGCAACTGCCTACATATTAAGATTATCTTTTTAATTCTTTTTTTTTTTTTTTGCTTTATGTAGGAGTGCATACATGTTTTAGCTCTGGCTAAGGAGACTCCCTTCCTATTACTCAGATTTTGCGTTTATCATTTATCTACCTCCCCTGTTGAACAAACTACTTATAGGATTATATTCTGCTTCATATGTCTAAACACAGATGTTATGCTGTATATATTTTACCCATAGTGTAAGTCATTTTCTACTTAACCCCTTAAGGACACAACTTCTGGAATAACATGGAATCATGACGGAATATTTCCGTCATGTGTCCTTAAGGGGTAATGTGGTATTATTTAATGTTATTCTTGTAGTCGGTGGTGCCACAGTGCCAGTCTGTAATACAGAATTAGCAGTCAATCCTGTATGTATTACACTCTACCCAAGGACACTATAGCAGTTTGCCACTTTGTATCAAACAAGTCTATTATCTTAGTGTTCCATTTGTAGACTGTGGAGCATATAGTGATAGCCTGTGATACAGAGTTAGCAGTCATTTAATTAATTATCACTGTTTACACACTTTTTTTCACCTCACATTCAGGCTGAACGGGCACCTTTTTTGTCGAGTATGTGCTTACATTGAATTTTATATAGAGGTATTTCCTGAGGGGCTGGTTTCTCTTCCTATGTGTAGGAGTTAACCATCCTCATTAGTCTTTATCATATATGTATCTTTATCTAAAAATTTTGTTTAATTATATGGGACATGCACTGGTTGATACTTTGCATTCCATAACTGAATTTTAAATTAAAATGAAATGGATATATATGTATAATACAATGATTGAACAGTTTACAAAACCAGAGTAAAAGTGTACCTCATAGATAAGATGTTTTAACAAGCTTGACCTCTAGTTAGCCAAGTGATGTAATCAACAGAGCACCTAACGTACCTACAAATGCTTTGGCCTTCCGTAAAGGACCACAAAGTGACCCGGTCCACTTCATCTCAAGATGACATGCTCTTGATGCGTAAAGCATTTCAGAAACGGTTTTTGGGGTCCATAGTGTCCCCAATGAAGATCAGGCTTGAATAGCAGAATGTTCTGACATTGTCAGTACATAAATTCACCCATCAGTATACCCAATCCAAGATCCTCCAATCTACCAGACTTGCATTCACCATTATATTTCCAACCCAAACTCTTGCCTACATCTCTTCTCCATGACATTCCCATTACGAAATCCTTTTCTTCCGCCAATGGACATTTCCAGATTCTCCAGTATTTTAGGCGATCCTTAAAGGGAAACTCCAGTGCAAGGAAAACGATCCGTTTTCCTGGCACTGGAGGGTCCCTCTCCCTCCCACCCCCAAATCCCCTGTTGCTGAAGGGGTGAAAGCCCCTTCAGTCAATTACCTCAGGCAGCAACACCCACGTCGCTGCCTGCTCCTCCCCCGCTGCTCCACCTTCTTCCTCCGTCGGCCGGTGGGCGAGACTGATCCAGCCCACCGGCCGAGGAGACCTAATGCGCATGCGCGGTAATGCCACGCATGCGCATTAGCGCACCCCATAGGAAAGCATTGAAAATGAATTTCAATGCTTCCCTATGGGGAATAGAGCGACGCTGGAGGTCCTCACACGGCGTGATTACGTCCAGCGACGCTCTAGCACAGATAATCTGTGCTAGGGACCAGGAAGTTCCCTCTAGTGGCTGTCTAGTAGACAGCCACTAGGGGAGGACTTAACCCTGCAAGGTAATTATTGCAGTTTATAAAAAAGTGCAATAATTACACTTGCAGGGTTAAGGGTAGTGGGAGTTGGCACCCAGACCACTCCAATGAGCAGAAGTGGTCTGGGTGCCTGGAGTGTCCCTTTAAAATTCACATATTGTGGAAGACATATCAACTAACCTGATCATGCATATATTTAAATTGTTCCACCCCTATCTAAACTCCATATCCCCCTCTACACGTCATATAATGTTTATATGTTGTATATTGTTAGTACACATAACATTCACTATAAGTTCACTGCACTATTACCTTCTGATTAATTGGACCTCACTTTCTTTAGACTGCAAGCTCCATTGAGCAAGACCCTAACCCCATGTTATTCTTAATATTAAACGTGACTTGTTGCAGTTACAATTACGTTCACGTTCTATTCTATGCATGTATGTGTGCAGTATAGGCATCATATAATTACATAAATTATTTTCAGAGTATTATCTTTTTCTTGTCAGAAACAATACAGATTGATACAATGAAAATTAGAATTTGTAATTTAAGAACCAAATGATATACTGTACTGATGGAGGAACGGGTAGGTGTGGTGTCTTGAATTGGACAACAATGCATAGATCCAAGGGGAAGGTAACAGCAAAAGGCAAGGGAGCAGATGTTTGAGCGTGTGTACATTCATGCTGAGCTGTAGCTGTACTGAGGTTTCCCGTAACATCCTCTGTGTCATGCTGTACATTGTATCATGTATACCACATTTACACACTATAAACCCTTTATGTTGTGTGTTTTGTAATTGTGCCTGGTTGTGCTGCTGTTAGAATGTGTACATTCATGCTGAGCTGTAGGTTTACTGAGGTGTCCTCGGTAACATACTCTGAGTGATGTTGTACATTGTATCATGTATACCACATTTAGACAATGAATACAAACCCTTTATGTTGTGTTTTGTTACTGTGCCTGGCTGTGCGGGTGTTACACTTTGTATATGGATATAAACATTTTACATATAATTACATATTATTAGAATAATTATTACAATTATTAGAATAATGGCTCAGACATGGATTTAGAGGACAATAATTGTACAAGCATAATGTTAAATCTCAAATCATCCCTAGATCGTACTTTGTAGATGACAGGATTGTTAATCTAACAGTGATACAGTGTATTCAATAATTAGAACATGTCTATTCTGTCACCAGTAGATATAGCAAAATTAAACTAGGCATGCAGTACCTTTCAAATGTGCTTCACCCCCAGTGTTTTCAGGCAGAGAAAGGAATCCTTGATCCCACTTTGGGATTTGTAGTCATAGAAAAATGAAGACAATAAAAAAACAATAAATGCTTCCCCGTAGAAAATAAATGGTCCAGGATCCCAACTGTAGCTGCTCTGGAGATATAAGGGACATAAGGGATTGTCTTTAAAGTGTCTTTACAAGAAGCCTCTGCCCAGGCAGGGGGAGTGAAAGATTTCCAACCTCCCTGCTAAATGCAAATGGAACAATTACATCTGACACTGTTAATAAATGGAGAGGGGGTTAGGGAGGGGAGGGGGCTTGGGAGGTGTTGCCTATGAGAACTAACCCATTCATTGCTAAAAAGGTGTTTAGTACACTGTACAAGAAGATAATAGGCATGACTCTGCTTGAAATATACATCTCTTATTATTATTATTATTATTATTATTATTATTTGCATTTATATAATGCCAACATATTCCATAGTGCTTTATAATATTATAAGAGGGGAAGATTTAACAATAAATGAGAGAATAAAAACAACTTACAGGAATACTATTTAGTAAAAAGTAAATTAAATATAACCTAATATCTTAAAATAGTTGTAATGCTTCTTTTAAGAAGCTTTCTTTCATTATTTCTTTATTTCATTATTTTTTTCTTTCTTTTTCTCTTTGTTTATTTTTATTTTTACAGTCTCCTTGTCACGATTCAGGGAACCAAACACACTAACACACACACAGAACAGGTGCAGTACCGGACCTTAGAGTGTCCGGGCTAAGCACACAAAGAATAGTCTGGAGACAAGCCGAGTAAGGGGAACCAGAAGACAGAATAACGAGAGACAAGCCGAGGTCAAAGGGTAGGAGAAAGTCGCAAGGTCGGATAAACAAGCCAGAGAGTACGTAACCAGAAACACAAGTTCAGTAGCAATACTAGAAAGCAAATACCACAACAGGGCAGAGAGGGACAGGAAAGGTAAGTATTTAAACCCATAGATTAATTCTGATTGGATAATTTCCAATCAGAATTAACAATCACACGTGGGAGATATCTATACCTTTAACACTGTGCCTTTAACGCCGGGTCAGGTGGCTGACCCCGGCATTTACAAAAATGGGCGGTCTCCCAGCGTGCAGCGTCATGCATGCTTCCGCTGGGGGACGAAGAGGAAGACGCGGGCGGCATCCGAGGCTGGGAGGATGCCGCCCGCCAAGCGTACGCCGGGAAGGGGACCGCGGACGGCTGGAGTGGACTGCAGCCTCCCCTCGCAGCCGCCCGCGGGATCCTGATACTCCTCCATACAACGTACCAGTATTCGGAAATAAAGTTAGAAACGAGCCACATGTAGCCGAGTTTGTGAGTGTGTATTCTTCACTTTAATTTTTTTTATACATATGTTATCAATGTAGCAAATTACACGATAATCCAGTTCAGTACCAACATTGTAAATAAAGGGTAGAAATAGGAACATTAAAGGATATTTATCAAAACAAAAAAAAGGAGCATAAATGGAAGTTAATAGTTTCTTGATTCAAGGATGAGTCTGACTGTCATTTTGGGGTCAAGAAGGAATTTTTTCCTACTTTGTTGCAAAAGTGCTTCAGACTAGGTTTTTAAGTCTCTTTTCAGCTATGTAGCTTTCCTGTTAAATAGATCCAATCACCATGGAAAGCAATAGAATGTCTCTGAACATTTTGCACTTTCCCCCCCTAAATAGCATCAGTCTTGCCTTGATAAATCTCCCCTATATTTTCACGTCTCTGCCGCTTTGTATGCTCTGTCAGTTCAAAGACGCCACATGGACAGTTACAAAATAAAGAAGCATGCAATTCTACATGTAATTGTATTATTCATAAATACATATTCATAGGAATAAGTAAATATCATTATATTAAAGGAACAATCCAAGCACCATAACTACTATAGCTTGCTGCAGTGGTTATGGTGCAGGGAGTGCCATGACCTCCTATATTACAAGGATCAAACCAATGTTTTTAATGCAGGCCAAGTCATGTTTCTCAAAATTACTAAATATCAGATCCCCAAAGTTAGTAGTGAAGAAAGGGAGTGGAGCCTAGCAGTGGCGTATCTAGGGAGGGCATAGCATGACACATTCCCTGTCCACCACTTGAAGTTCACAGCAAGATCACTCCATTGAACCAGCAGGGACCATATCCTTCATTGAAAACCAAGCAGAGCATGACCACACACATTTAATACAGCCACCACACAACACATCCAGCCAGCACATACCACACACACACACACACACACATTACATGCAGCCAGTTTACCCCACACACATCACATATAGGAAGCATACTCACCACATCATATAACTGCACACACGACACACATTGCATACAGCCAGCACATACCACACACATGACACACATTACATACAGCCAGCACATACCACACACACACACACACACACACACACGACACACATTACATACATCCAGCACATACCATACACACACATTACATACAGGAAGCATACTCACCACATCATATAACAGCACACACGACACACATTACATACAGCCAGCACATACCACACACACACACACACACACATTACATACATCCAGCACATACCATACGCACACATTACATACAGGAAGCATTCTCACCACATCATATAACTGTACACATGACACACATTACATACAGCCAGCACATACCACACACATACACACACACACATTACATACATCCAGCACATACCATACGCACACATTACATACATGAAGCATTCTCACACATCATATAACAGCACACACGACACACATTGCATACAGTCAGCACATACCACACACACACACACACACATTACATACATCCAGCACATACCATACGCACACATTACATACAGAGAGCATTCTCACCACATCATATAACTGCACACATGACACACATTGCATACAGTCAGCACATACCACACACACACACACACACACACACACACATTACATACATCCAGCACATACCATACACACACATTACATAAAGGAAGCATACTCACCACATCATATAACAGCACACACAACACACATTGCATACAGCCAGCACATACCACACACACACACACACACACACACACATTACATACATCCAGCACATACCATACACACACATTACATACAGGGAGCATTCTCACCACATCATATAACTGCCCACATGACACACATTGCATACAGTCAGCACATACCACACACACACACGCACACACATTACATACATCCAGCACATACCATACACACACATTACATAAAGGAAGCATACTCACCACATCATATAACAGCACACACGACACACATTGCATACAGCCAGCGCATCCCACATCTTTATTTTTTGTTTCTTCATAGTTTAAAATCTTTGTTAATCAAGGTTGCATAATAAGACTGCTAATTGTTAATATACTTAGCCTCAATAATCATCATTGAACTTAATGAAACGCCTAATATTAGGCTTCTGCACAGTAAAGAAAACAATCGGTTGGGTTTGTCCAAGTCGATTTATCTAGAAAAACTATTTTGTTTTGGGGGATTTGAGTTTCAACCATGTAGTGTTTTAGTTCGGGCAAACAATTCCGAAAAGCCAAAATGGCTTAAACCTTGGAAAATCAGCATACTGAAAACTAATGTTAATAATATAAAAGTTATGTATATATTTTGACGTACACTTATAGGTATATTTTCACACCATTTGCTGTAACCAGTGGCGTCTCCAGAATTCATCTTTAGGAGAGGCATATAAGGGACCAGGGACAAAAGTAGGAGGACAGTTATATGACATGTGTATATGTGTGTGTTTTCATTTATACAAATTGCAGGCGCCAGGACGCCATGGCAACTAGAAATGTCATCCTTGCGCTTGGGATTTGTCAGCCCTTTGCTAAGCCGCTCAGGAAACATTGAAGCCGGTTGCTGCAGGGAGCTTTGAAGCTGGACACCGCGGGGAGCATGGAGGCGGCACGCGAGGGAGCAGTAACCTTCCTGCAGTTCCTCTATGCTCCCTTGCACGCTGTTTAGTGACATGACGTCACTCCGGCATCGGCATCGGCATCAGAGAGCACACAGAGAGCACAGGGAAGCAGAGAGAAAGTACAGGAAGATTAGAGAGTAGTTTTACAAGAAACTGGTTTATCTATTCAATGATCATAATGGATACAGGTAAAGGCAGGTTATCACCTTATGGTGAATATGGTCACCTTGATTGATTCAGAAGTAGACTGAACTGACCATAGCAGGATGAGCAGGTTTAGAGTCAACTAATTACAGGCACTGTATTTTTATTGCATACATCAAGATACTGATCTTTTGTCACTCTGCTGTTCCTGGCACATAAGCTGTGTTGATTAACTGTATATAAAATATGTTTTTCATATACAGGGAGGGCTGTCTTCTTTAACACTCTCCTTGTACACACGCAATAAAGGAATCTCTGCCTATTCAACGCTCGTATTCTATTTTTTTTTTTCTAGGTATAATTCCAATACAGTTCATTATATGGTGATATTACCTAACTTATTATATTTGCACTGGGAAGGTGTATACACTGATATATTGTATATGTGGCTTGTTTTCTGTGTTTGGTGTATATGGTAAGCACCATTATATCAGTTACACTACCCGCACAGTATCTTAGCTACGTACCAAATTGACATCAAAATTGTGAAGCGCCTATACACTATTTATTTTTTATTCCATGCAAAGTCCCGAATAACATGTAGAACTCAAACTTGATCCGAAATGTGATGTATTCCAGCTTGTCCAATGCCAAATTCACCAATGATGATCACACTGAAAAGAACGGAAACAGGTGAAAGGTGATGGAAACAAACTGTTGTCCACATTAAGTCCAATACCACTATATATATATATATATTTTTTTTTTTATTATTATAATGTAACGCATCGTACAAACGTCTAACATAATGTAACAAACAAAGATTAAAACGGACATCAACCAGATTAAACATCCTATAAATATTCAGAAGAAGATATGAATTACAAAATACGATACTGTGAAAATGGGAAACAGTGAAAACAAAACTTCCCAGAGTATAGGGAGGGAAAAACAGGGAGGGAAAATACTCGCCTCCTGTCATTATTAAAATTAAGATTATAGGTACACTACATTATCATAATCTACAATTTTACAACATGACAGGAGGCTTCATGTTTTGCATTTTTAACGCTGTGGAAAGAACACAAGATGTGTGAAGAGTCTGATGAAGTAAGATATCCTGAAGGTCCCTTCCCGCAAACAAACTGATGAAAATCGGCGAAGAAAACATGCGCCATGGATGCCCGAGATGCATCCACGCACCGAATGACCAATGGAACTGATCTCCACAACCATATGAACAATAGCCAACGTACCCACCCAGCTAAAGTGGTGACCGTAACTGGTATGAAAGGTACGGTATACAAAAAGAGAGGCTGGCTCGATTGTGAAGGCCGAAGAGGTGTAGACACCGCCACATAACGTGAAAGTAGTATGAGCTCCCACGAAAGTTTGTTGAAGTGAAGATCCAAGACAACTGTCCAAACCCACAGGGAACAGTGTATTTCGATACTGGTTCTGGATAGTATGACGCCTCACGACATACCAAAGGTCCTGAAGTGAAATGTAAGCCACCAAAGTCTCCGATGGTATCTTGTTTGCCAGTAAAATGGAAGACGATGGAAGAGGCAGTGGATTGTCCAGAGATGGAGTCAATAGGTCCGGGAAGTCCCTTTGATTCTGCCGTAGTGGCGAGGTGAGTGCCGTGGCGTACTAAGGGGGGGCGGGGGGAGTGGCCCGCCCCGGGTGCCACTGACTAGGGGCGTGCCATGTGTCACCCCCTATCATTATGCTGCGCACAGCCGCAGCACCTTTGCGGCCCGGCGGGACCTTCTTCTATGAGGGTGGATTAATTAAAGAGGGGGGAGGGTTAATTAAAGAGGGGGTGGATTAATTAAAGAGGGGGTGGATTAATTAGAGGGGGAGATTAATTATAGGGGGGTGGATTAATTAGAGGGAGAGATTAATTATAGGGGTGGATTAATTAGAGGGGGTGGATTAATTAAAGAGGGGGGTGGATTAATTAAAGAGGGGGTGGATTCATTAGAGGGGGTGAATTAATTAAAGGGGGGTGGATTAATTAGAGGGTTGTGGATTAATTAAAGAGGGGGTGGATTAATTAGAGGGGGGTGAATTAATTAGGGGGTGGATTAATTAGAGGGGGGTGGATTAATTAAAGAGGGGGGTGGATTAATGAAAGAGGGGGTGGATTAATTAGAGGTGGGTGGATTAATTAAAGGGGGGTTAATTAAAGAGGGGGTAGATTAATTAAAGGGGTGGAATAATTAAAGAGGGTTGGATTAATTAAAGAGGGGGTGGATTAATTAAAGAGGGGGTGGATTAATTAAAGAGGGGGTGGAATAATTAAAGAGGGGGGTGGATTAATTAAAGAGGTGGTGGATTAATTAAAGAGGGGGGTGTATTAATTAAAGAGGGGGCGGATTAATTAGAGGGGGTGTATTAATTAAAGAGGGGGTGGATTAATTAGAGTGGGTGGATTAATTGGGAGGGTGGTGGATCAATTAGAGGGGGTGGATTAATTAAAGAGGGGGGTGGATTAATTAGAGGAGGTGGATTAATTAGAGGGGGTGGATTAATTAGAGGGGGTGGATTAATTAGGGGGGTGGATTAATTAGAGGGGGTGGGTTAATTACAGAGGGGGATGGATTAATTAGAGGGGTTGGATTAATAAGAGGGGGTGGATTAATTAAAGAGGGGTGGATTAATTAGAGGGGGTGGATTAATTAAAGGGAGTGGATTAATTAGAGGGGGGGATTAATTAGAGGGGGTCGATTAATTAGGGGGTGGATTCATTAGAGGGGGTGGATTAATTAAATAATTAAGGGCGGGTTAAGTAAGGGGGTGTGGATTTATTAAAGAGGGGGTGGATTAATTAAAGAGGGGGTGGATTAATTATAGGGGGTGGATTAATTAAAGAGGGGGTGGATTAATTAGAGGGGGGTGAATTAATTAAAGGGGGTGGATTAATTAGAGGGTTGTGGATTAATTAAAGAGGTGGTGGATTAATTAGAGGGGGTGAATTAATTAGAGGGGGTGGATTAATGAAAAAGGGGGGTGGATTAATTAGAGGTGGGTAGATTAATTAAAGGGGGGATTAATGAAAGAGGGGGTGGATTAATGAAAGAGGGGGTGGATTAATTATAGGGGGTGGATTAATTAAAGAGGGGGTGGATTAATTAGAGGGGGTGGATTAATTAAAGAGGGGGGTGGATTAATTAAAGAGGCGGTGGATTAATTAAAGATAAGGTGGATTAATTAAAGAGGGGTTGGATTAATTAGAGGGGTTGGATTAATTAGAGGGGGTGGATTAATTAATGAGGGGGTGGATTAATTAGAGGGGGTGGATTAATTAAAGGGAGTGGATTAATTAGAGGGGGGGATTAATTAGAGGGGGTCGATTAATTAGGGGGGTGGATCCATTAGAGGGGGTGGATTAATTAAATAATTAAGGGCGGGTTAAGTAAGGGGGTGTGGATTTATTAAAGAGGGGTGGATTAATTAAAGAGGGGGTGGATTAATTATAGGGGGTGGATTAATTAAAGAGGGGGTGGATTAATTAAAGAGGGGGTGGATTAATTAGAGGGGGGTGAATTAATTAAAGGGGGTGGATTAATTAGAGGGTTGTGGATTAATTAAAGAGGGGGTGGATTAATTAGAGGGGGTGAATTAATTAGAGGGGGGGTGGATTAATTAGAGGGGGTGGATTAATGAAAAAGGGGGGTGGATTAATTAGAGGTGGGTAGATTAATTAAAGGGGGGATTAATGAAAGAGGGGGTGGATTAATGAAAGAGGGGGTGGATTAATTAAAGAGGGGGTGGATTAATTATAGGGGGTGGATTAATTAAAGAGGGGGTGGATTAATTAGAGGGGGTGGATTAATTAAAGAGGGGGGGTGGATTAATTAAAGAGGCGGTGGATTAATTAAAGATAAGGTGGATTAATTAAAGAGGGGGTGGATTAATTAGAGGGGGGTGTATTAATTAAAGAGGGTGGTGGATTAATTAGAGGGGGTGTATTAATTAGAGGGGGTGGATTAATTGGGGGGTGGATTAATTAAAGAGGGGGTGGATTAATTAGAGGGGGTGGATTAATTAGAGGGAGTGGATTAATTAGAGGGGGTGGATTAATTGGGGGTGGATTAATTAGAGGTGGTGGATTAATTAAAGATAGGGGGTGGATTAATTAGAGGGGGTGGATTAATTAAAGAGGGGGTGGATTAATTAGAGGGGGTGGATTAATTAAAGGGGGGTGGATTAATTAAAGGGGTGGATTAATTAGAGGGGTGGATTAATTAGAGGGGGTGGATTAATTAGGGGGGTGGATTAATTAGAGGGGGTGGATTAATTAAATAATTAAAGGGGGGTTAAATAAGGGTGTGTGGATTAATTAAAGAGGGGGTGGATTAATTAAAGAATTAAAGGGGGATTCATTAAAGGGGGTGAAGGTTTGATTAAAGGGGGTGGATTAATTAAAGGGGTGTGGATTAATTAAAGGGGGGTGGATTAATTAAAGAGGGGGTGTGGATTAATTAGAGGGGTGGATTAATTAAATAATTAAAGGGGGAGTTAAGTAAGGGGGGTGTGGATTAATTAAAGAGGGGGTGCATTAATTAAAGAATTAAAGGGGGGATTCATTAAAGGGGTGAAGGTTTGATTAAAGGGGGTGGATTAATTAAAGAGGGGGTGTGGATTAATTAAAGGGGTGTGGATTCATTAAAGGGGGTGTGGATTAATTAAAGGGGGTGCAGCACGGGGAGGTTTATTTAGGGGGTAGGTTTAATTAAAGGGGGGTGCAGGGTTTTTTTTTTATTTAAGGGGGTTGCAGTATTTTATTTATTAAGGGAGAATGTGCACTGCACATTTTTTGTTTTTTATTAAGGGGTGTGCAGGGTTTTTATTAAGGGGGTGTGCATGTTTTTTGTATGACATTTATGTGATCGGGGTGCAGGGTTTTTATGTGTGGGGAGTGTATGAAATGTATGTGATCAGTGTGCAGGGTTTTTATATGAAGGGCAAAGGGCAGGGGTTTTCTAGAAGGGGCGAGACCAGGGGCTTTGTAGAAAGGGGCAGGGGAGGAGTTTTCTAGAAGTTTCTCACCAGCCCCTTTCTACAAAAGCACTGGTCTTCCCCCTTCTACAAAAATGGTGCATTTATACAAAACCCCTGCCCTGGCCCCCTTCTACAAAACATCTGCCCTAGGTGCTACATATTTTGAACCCAAATCCCTTTCCTATGCTATTTCTAAGGATCACCTCAATGAAGTGGTCTGGGTGCCAGGTCCCACTAGTTTTAACCCTGAAGCTGAAAACATATGTTTCACTGAGGGTTAATCCAGCCTCTAGTGGCTGTCTCACTGACAGCCGCTCGAGGCACTTCCGCAATTCTCACTGTAAAACTCACCGTGAGAAGACGCTGGACGTCCATAGGAAAGCATTGAGTAATGCTTTCCTATGGGCAGTTTGAATGCGCACGCGGCTCTTGCCGTGCATGCGCATTCGGATCTGACGTCGGCAGGGGGAGGAGAGGTCACCAGCGCCGAGGGAGCCCGATGCTGGAGAAAGGTAAGTGGCTGAATGGGTTTTAAGGGGTTAAAACCCCTTCAGCCACTTACCTTAATCCAGCGCCCAGGCTCCCTCGGCGCTGGTGACCTCTTCTCCCCCACCGACGTCAGCTCTCGAATGCACATGCGCGGCAAGAGCTGCGCGCATATTATAACAGTCCATAGGAAAGCTAAAAATTGTGGGTGTTTTCTTACATTTTTGTTATGGGGGGGTGGGGGGTGCCACACTCAGGGTCCGCCCCGGGTGCCAAATGCTCTAGGTACGCCCCTGGGTGAGTGTCACCTAGGTCTCCGCAATGCAAAGGTGATCAAGGACTCTTGTCAACATCGATAAAGGTGGCACGCATGCGTTTGCGTTGGCCCAGGTTGGAGACATGCGTCCTCTGTTCGCATTGAGGTCCAGAAGCTGATCCATTCGTATCATGATATACCAAGGCGTCCCGTTGCCAGTCGCTGGCACGAAACCCAGTCGGCGAGTTAGGTGATCTCCTGAGGGAACTCTGGTCTGAGAGTAAAGCATGGAAGTTAGAAATGGTAAATGTCCTTCGTTATTACGATAAGAGTCCAAGACCAGACTCCACCCAGGCGGTTTATGTATCAAGTCGCTGATATATTATCCATGTGTAGGAAAATACAACAATCGGACATGTCTTTGGCTAGCTGTAGGTCGCAGATGATCCCGTCACCAGTCGTCTCTTCCCCAGACCATGGGCCTCCGGTAATTGCAGTGATCTTCCCAGCCATAGAGGCTGATGGTCAATTAAACTATGAAATCTGGTGCGGTTCCAAAGATGGTTCTGTTGTTCCATGTCGGTATATGTGGAAGCCATCATGAATTTCCATTCACCCCTCCGGTGACACCATCATCCAGTGGTCCTAGGAGAACGTTGCCCTCAGGTAATAGTCTTTGGGGTATTGCATAGCCCGGTAGTGTAGTCCCAGGGAAAGGTTGCCTCACTCTGGCCAGGAACCGAAGGGGAGTGTAGTTCTTGAGGAGTAAGTAACGCATCTCCCTGGGAATTCTGGTTCTTTCATGCACACCAGCGGATCCCAGCATGTTGACTAGATAGGGAAGGCAAAGGTGCACCATGACTGGCTACAGGAGTTTCTTGAAGAACCCTTAACGGTAGACCTGTGAATTGACACGGTCGGTCCCATCAATGAAACCAAAGGAACAGATGGCTCCCTGTTGTGACTAGCATGGACAGGTATGTGTCCCTCCAATCCAAATGAGTACCATCCATCTTGAAGTGACCATACCCAGGATACATTGGGTAGGCGTAGGATGGTGACAGGTTGGTAGTCTCCCAACTACTGTTGACCATAGAGATATCGCTGAGTTAACCAGTGATGTCCAGAGCGAAATGCCCAGCACGTCTTGGGAATAAGGTGTAAGTCTCCTCATCTATGAGGTTTGTGGTCCTCCGATACCCGTAGAGGAGGCGTTTATGGGAAAGGTGAACTTTGACCCCCAAGGGCTGAACAGATATCCTGACCCCACTGGGTCGTTCTGCCCGGGAGTATAGAGGAATTCTATGACATATCCTCCGACCATCTGGAGTATTCTAGCATCCGTAGAGGTTGCTTCCCAATTTGAGAAAAAAAGTAAACCTTGTCTGTGGTTACATCATGAGAGCGTTAAAAGGAGACATTTACGAATATACCTGTTTCTAAGGTAATGTTAGGAACCACTCTCTGAACAGGAGATCATTAGCCAATGGACCCCATTCCTTTTCCCCAACTCTATAAGTTTGGTGTCCAACTTGGAAAGGGCCCCTATGCCCTGTTTGTAGTGTTCAGTATGCCTATAGCTTGTTGCGCTGGTTTTCTGTAGTGTTGTGCTACTTTGTTGGGGAGAAGTGAATTTTCATAGGCTTTGTGTCATGGAGTAACACTTCCAGGGTTCTGCACTCAGCTGTGAGGAGCCGGACCCCGCCCCCTCTGACTCAGCTCTGACAGTATTTAGGGAGACTGGGCCAGAGGGAGGGTGCTTGGTGATTGATTGTTTGAGCTAACGTGTGAGCTGCCTCTGTGGGCTCCACAGGCTCAGCTACTGGGAACTACTTCCACCAGACTTACCTCTCCACAAGCTCAGACAAGCCCTTCCAGCCTTTGAGCAAATGCAAGGATTGCTGCATGCCATAAAGGATTACTGGAGAACAGATTCTTTGCTACTTTACAAGTGGACCATATGTCTGGACTATTGGAGGACTACCCATATTAACCTTAAGTATATCTTTCAGCTATTTGTCTACAATATAATTTATTAATGAACTATTGCTTGCTTACTCAAATCTTCATTGCTATGAAGGACAACTCCCATCATGCTTAACATGAAGGACAACTTCCATCATGCTTATTCACTATGAACTGTTTCTTGCTTTGCAATTACTTTCAGTGCTTCAAGTTACTAATCTCATGAAGGACAACTCCCATCATGCTTATTCACTATGAACTGTTTCTTGCTTTGCAAATATTCTCAGCTAATTGATTATTGTTCCTATCGAAGATTATTCTCATGAACTAATGTTACTTAATGCATCTCTGAAGAAATACTTAATAATGAACTTTGTGTTGTTGATTACTTGCACTTCTTCTTATTGGATTATTGCCTAAATGCAATTAATTTAAGTTTAACACTTATTAAAACTTCGGTTGAATCAAGTTACCAGTGATTCTCTCTTTTCTTAAAGCTACAGTATTGATACTTAAGGATTCTCCATTTCTTCACTATTGTAATTAGGGAGTTTACAAGCTGCAGTTGTGTTCCAACCCAAATCACCCCTAGTAGCGTAACACTTTGTAACTAGAAGTGTATGAATCATGTCCGATGGTCTGGCAGCCCCCATTTTGACAATCTCTGTGTGTTTTCCAACTGTGCAGCAGTGAAGCCATTGGGACACCCTGGGTGTTGGGAAATATCGGCCTCTTCTCTGTCCGGGGATTTTCAGGAGACCTCTCCTTTGACTGTGGATTTTCAAGACTCTTCCTTATAAAAGGAAATTAGGCCCTGTAGAACAATATTTTAGGCATATCAGGGATCCCTTTCCGGGCTTGCTTTTAATTATTTAGAGGGTCCGTGATGGTATCCTTCCCTTATCCTTTGGATACGGGTGCTTGGTCTTAGGGGCCTTGTAGCTCGTAAGTTCATTGGCAGGTGGGGCACCATGGCTCACCGTCTCTGGAAAACCCTGACCCAGCATCTTGGGGATTGCGACTTCTACTGAGGCTGCAACTGCGGCATTTAACATAGGCTGAAAGTCTTGAGTGAGAGGCTGGGCGAGTTCCTAGTGATGTGTGTCTGGTGAACCTTTCGGTCTGTGTAATATATACAGGGTTCAGGTACATGTGTAAATGTGTTAGGACACATAGTGCGCCTCCACGTATAAGTTGGGGTCAGTATATATGGGGTCAGCATAGAGATGCATCGTAGAGATAGAAACATAGAAACATAGAATGTGACGGCAGATAAGAACCATTCGGCCCATCTAGTCTGCCCAATTTTCTAAATACTTTCATTAGTCCATGGCCTTATCTTATAGTTAGGATAGCCTTATACCTATCCCACACATGCTTAAACTCCTTTACTGTGTTAACCTCTACCACTTCAGCTGGAAGGCTATTCCATGCATTCACTACCCTCTAAGTAAAGTAATACTTTCTGATATTATTTTTAAACCTTTGTCTCTCTAATTTAAGACTATGTCCTCTTGTTGTGGTAGTTTTTCTTCTTTTAAATATAGTCTCCTCCTTTACTGTGTTGATTCCCTTTATGTATTTAAATGTTTCTATCATATCCCCCCTGTCTCGTCTTTCCTCCAAGCTATACATGTTAAGATCCTTTAACCTTTCCTGGTAAGTTTTATCCTGCAATCCATGAACCAGTTTAGTAGCCCTTCTCTGAACTCTCTCTAAGGTATCAATATTCTTCTGAAGATACGGTCTCCAGTACTGTGTACAGTACTCCAAGTGAGGTCTCACCAGTGTTCTGTACAATGGCATGAGTACTTCCCTCTTTCTACTGCTAATTCCTCTCCCTATACAACCAAGCACTCTGCTAGCATTTCCTGCTGCTCTATTACATTGTCAGCCTACCTTTAAGTCATCAGAAATAATCACCCCTAAGTCCCTTTCCCCAGATGTTGAGGTTAGGACTCTATCAAATATTCTGTACTCTGCCCTTGGGTTTTTACGTCCAAGATGCATTATCTTGCACTTATCCACATTAAATGTCAGTTGCCACAACCTTACCATCAAGACCTTTTGCAATATCACTAATAAAAATATTAAAGAGAATGGGTCCAAGTACAGATCCCTGAGGTACCCCACTGGTGACAAGCCCAAGCTTCGAATATACTCCATTGACTACAACCCTCTGTTGCCTGTCACTCAGCCACTGCCTTACCCATTCAACAATATTGGAATCCAAACTCAAAGATTGCAGTTTATTGATAAGCCTTTTATGTGCAACAGTGTCAAAAGCCTTACTGAAATCTAGGTAAGCAATGTCTACTGCACCACCCTGATCTATACTTTTAGTTACCCAATCAAAAAAATCAATAAGATTAGTTTGGCATGATCTCCCTGAAGTAAACCCATGTTGTCTCTGATCTTGAAATCCATATGTTTTTAGATGTTCAACAATCCTATCCTTTAACATGGTTTCCATCACTTTCCCCACTACTGAAGTAAGGCTTACTGGCCTATAGTTGCCCGACTCCTCCCTATTACCTTTCTTGTGAATGGGCACAACATTCGCTAACTTCCAATCTTCTGGGACTACTCCTGTTAACAATGATTGGTTAAATACATCTGTTAATGGTTTTGCTAGTACACCACTAAGCTCTTTTAATAGCTTTGGGTGCAGGGCCAGATTAAGAGCCCAGTGGGCCTGGTACTGACAATTATGACGGGCCTAATTACAGAATCATATCGACCAAAAACAGTAAAACACTCCCAAGCGTCATGTATCTGATGGAGATGGTGCTGGAGAGAAAGAAAACAGCAGCTATAAGAAAACACATACCCTAGGCTAATCTCTCTCTAATTTATGTTTTCATCTGTCAAGTAAATCCATAACCCCTAACAGCAGTGTCCAGTCAAGCAGGAAGTCAATGGGCTCGGTAAAGGGGTGTGCCACTGACACAAATCACATAACCTGCCAAAAGGGGCGAACATGCCCAAAAAGAGGACATGTCTGCCCAAAGAATTAGAAGGTCAGCCTGGCATGAATGCATGTCAGGCTGACTGCCAATCATGCAGCTGGCAAACTAAGGGCATACTATGCAGACAGCACCCTGAGCTTGGCATAAATGCATCTAATGATGCGCTCGCTCAACGCTTTCTAAGGACTGTCCCCTAGCACTCGCTGGTCCACTTACCTTCTTACTAGCAGGCAGAAGCTCCTGGTATATAATCTGGGACAGAGAAAAGCTGTATGTAGTGAGTGTAGAAGAAAGGGAACATGCTACAGTGTTAGAGAGACCAAAGTCAGCATTACCTTAAAGGATCACTTTAGGGTCAGGAACACAAACATGAATTCATGACCCTATAGTGTTAACACCACCATCTAGCCCCCTGGGCCCCTCATGCCTCCATAAGTATAGCAAAATCTTACTGTATTCAGGCCTGAAGCTGTAACTCTGCATGCTGTTAGACTCAGAAACACAAGCAGTCTGCTGACATCATTAGAAGTGGTGGCCTGATACAATCACAGTGCTTCCCCATAGGATTGGCTGAGACTGACAAAGACGCAGATCAGGGGCAGAGCCAACATGATTCAAACACAGCCCTGGCCAATCAGCATCTCCTCATATAGATGAATCTCTATGAAGAAAGTTCAGTGTCTGCATGCAGAGGGAGGAGACACTGAATGTTTGGATGCATTTTAGGCAGCCATGACCCAGAAAGGATCTCTAACAGCCATCTAAGGAGTGGCCAGTGAAGTTATCACTAGGTTGTAATGTAAAGACTGAATTTTCTCTGAAAAGACAGTGTTTACAGCAAAAAGCCTGAAGGTAATGATTCTACTCACCAGAACAAAATCAATAAGATGTAGTTGTTCTTGTGACTATAGTGTACCTTTAACTATATTCATTTTCAGCCAGTCCACACAAGTTTTGTTCCCATACATCCCTCTTACATTTCCATACTTAAGTAAGAGTATGTGAAAAGTAGTTAGGGTTGCCACCTTTCTTGGAAAAACACACCGTCCTTACTAATTTGCATAATTTAATATGTATGGGTGACATCACATGATGTAAATCACAAGTAGTGACATAAGAGAAAATGCTGTAAAATCACCAAAAACTACTTAGTTTGATTCTGCTGTATAGATGGATTCCTCCCCCATGTCTCCCAGTGCCCTCATGACTCAGTGCCCCCATGTGTCGATTACTCCAGGCCTCAGTGTTCCTATGTATCAGTGTCTCAGTGCCCCATGTCTTCCAGTGTCCCCTAGTGTCGTGTCCCCAGGTCTCCCAGTGATCCTATGTATCACAGTGTCTCAATGCCCCATGTCTCCCTGTGTCCCCATGTATCCCAGGGTCCCCATGTCACTAGGAAGACGGGGAGACCTGGGGACATGGGGAGACCTAGGGACACGGAGACACCAGTGACACTGGGAGACTAGGGGACTCTGGCTGGGACACATGGGGACACTGGGGACATGGGGACACTTGAAGACATGGGGACACAGACACCAGGGACACAGACACTAGAGACACTGGCTGGGGGACATGGGGACATTGAGACATGGGGACACTGAGACACCAGGGTCACAGACACTAGGGACACTAGCTTGGAGACGTGTGGACATTGAGACACTTAAGGCACTAGTAGACATGGGGACAGTGAGACACTGGCAGACTAGGGGCACTGGGAGACTAGGGGTCACTGGGAGACTAGGGGGCACTGAGACACCAGGGACACTGGCTGGGAGACATGGGGACACTGTGTCCCCATGTGTCTGTGTCATAATGTCTCCCAATGTCCCTTAGTGTCTCAGTGTATGTCTACTTGCAGCCTTTCCCCCATCCCTTACTTCCCTGAGCTGTAGGCTGTCTCTGCAGGGTGGGAGTTGCTGTCTGTACTCTCTGTAGCTGCACCCCTGCAGATCAGTGAGTATAGATAGGCAGGGAGGGATATCCTGGAACTTCCTATCCCTGCCTGTCTCCCCTACTGGCCAGTGCTGGTATTGCATAGTAATCTTTTGTTTATACTGAGAAAAATATCAGCATTTGTATTGCCAGTATCACTGCAATATTGGCACCAGCCAGGCAGTCTCAAATACTGGCTGTGCCAATAAAATAAAAGCCAGGTGGAATACCTAAGAGTAGTGTGTGGAAAAAAAAAAGTAATTTTTTTTTTTTAAATCAATGGGCCTATTCCATGGGCCTGGGCCTGGAGCTGCAGCTCCATCAGCCCCTATGTTAATCCGGCCCTGCAAATATTCCATCAGGTCCCATTGAATTATTTGTCTTTACTTTTGACAGTTGAAATAGAACCTCTTCCTCTGTAAACTCACGTGTAATAAATGACTAATTTATCCTTTTTCTTAACTGAGGTCCCTTTCCTTCATTTTTATCTGTAAATACCGAACAAAAATATTAATTGAGGCATTTAGCTAGACCTTTATTCTCATCTACATACCTTCCTTCTTTTGTTTTTAATCTAACTACTCCTTGTTTTACTTTTCTTTTCTCATTTATGTATCTAAAAAAAGTTTTGTCCCCCTTTTTTACGGACTGTGCTATTTTCTCTTCTGTGTGTGATTTGGAAACTCTTATAACTTGCTCAGCCTCTTTCTGCCTAATCTTATAGATCATTCTGTCTTCCTCACTCTGTTTTTTTTTTTATCATTACTAAATGCTAACTTTTTGTTTTTTACTATTTTGGCCACATCTGCAGAGTACCACAGTGGTTTCTTGAATTTTTTGCTTTAACTGACAAGCCTAAAGCAATTTTCTGTTGCCTTCAGTAGTGCAACTTTTAAATAATCCCATTTCTCTTGGACTCCATTTAAATTGATCCAGTCTGATAATGACTCCTTTACACATATTCTAATTTTAGAAAAGTCTGTTTTTCTAAAGTCTAAAACGTTTGTTTTTGTGTGGTGTGACTCAGTCACTGTTCTTATATTAAACCACACTGACTGATGATCACTGGATCCTAAACTTTCACCTACAGTAATATCTGATACCAAATCTCCATTTGTTAACACTAAATCTAGTATGGCCTCTTTACGAGTTGGCTCCTCAATGACTTGTTTTAGAGACAATCCCAGTAGGGAGTTTAGAATATGTGTGCTCCTGGCACAAGCAGCTATTTTGGTTTTCCAATTCACATCAGAAAGATTAAAGTCACCCATGATGATAACTTCCCACTTCATTGTCATTTTCGCTATTTCTTCAACTAGTAGATTATCTAACTCTTCAATTTGTCTTGGGGGCCTATAAATCACACCGACACGAGTTCATGTGTGATTACCAAATGCTAACGTAACCCAAACGGACTCTATGTTCGCCTCACTAACCTTTATTAGGCTAGATGTTATGCTATCCTTCACATACAGGGCCACCCCTCCCCCTTTCTTGCCTTCCCTGTCTTTTCTATATAAAGAGTACAATGGTATTGCTATGTCCCAGTCATTTTTCTCATTATACCATGTCTCAGTAACAGCGACTAAATCTACACTATCAGTTGCCATTATTGCCACAAGTTCATGGATCTTATGATTGTTGTGGTATGGTACTGTTCTGGCATGCTGTCAATATATAGCACCAAGAAGGGGGGTCACCCCTATTACGGTGTCTCAGTGATGTTAGAGTGCTTGGTGGTTCACCCCAGCTTAAAGGGGGTCACCTCTAGAAACTGTTCACCATTACTTGGTGTGTATATATAAATATGCTGAGGTTCACCTTAGCTATAGGGGGGTCATCCCAATAATAATAATAATAATAATAATAATAATAATGTGCATAGTAATCCCTTGGGGAATGCACATCTGTGAGTGGGGGGTCACCCCAGTAGTAAGGGGGGTCACCCCAATAATAAGTGCATAGTAATGCATTGGTGAATGCACATCTGTGAGTGGGGGGTCACCCCAGTAGTAAGGAGGGGTCACCCCAATAACAATAATGAGAATGTGCATGGTAATCCATGTGCATGGTAATCTGCTCAGAACAAAATACTTTGACCTGTATCAGGCTGGAGCAGCAAAGAAAGAGGAAGTTGTGTGTCTGTCAGGGATTTATATATGGATGTGATACCTGTTACTGATTGGTTTAAAGTTTGTATATGTGTGTGTGTATGTATATGTATATATATATATATATATATATATATATATGTATATATATATAATAGAAAAATACCGGCACTCTAGGTCTTCCAAGCAGTGTAGTTTATTTTCAGTCAATCCAACAGGTCAACGTTTCAGCCCTAGTTCAGGGCTTTCATCAGGGCACATTAAAAACATTTAACAAAATGACAGGCTTATATAGGACTTACAATCACATTGAACACTCACCAAGTCAGCTGTTTCACCAAGTCACCAAGTCAGCTGGGGCGCCTCACGTGACACGGCTACGTCACATTGCCCTAGAAACCGCACAAACATTGCGGATATGGGCAGTATTATTGTGCTTCCGCATGCCGTCAGGAGAGTCCCTCCTCTCGTCCGTGATAGGCTAGCCCAGCGGATGACGTGGGAGGCCTTCTAACGCCCGTATTTTCAAGATCGCCGTTAACAAGAAGATAAAATCATAAGAGCAAAATACCAGGTTGAGCTCTATACATATATATAGCACCATCCTTCAGACAACCATATAAAGAGCTTATGTTGTGCAATAAAGATTAACTGGTAATTCTCAGGGTGGCACGTATATATCATAATAAACAATGATCAATACATAATTTTATCAAAGAAAAAATCCTAAAAAATGAAAATAAGAATGAAGTAAATATATAAAAAAAGAAAGAAGAAAAAATATGTCTATATTAGATAATATTAAACAAAATGCCTATTAAATAGTGTATAGTGACCAAAATGTATCTTGTATATAATAGTATAAATAATCTGAATGTCAGATATATGTGATATTAAGAAAAGTGGCCATTATATATTATGCTGTGTAAAAAAGATTATAGACACATCAAAATGTGAGTATCTTGAAGTAAATGTCAAATATATATAGTGTATTAAAAAAGTGACCATGGTGTACCATATCCATAAAAAAGTGATAGATACATATTAATAAAAGTATACAAATCTACAGTGCTATAATAAATATGGTGATAGACAATAAATTATAAGTCTAAAGTGTCATTAAATAGTGTAGAATCGAATTACAGGTATAGTGCATAATCTAGCTACCCTCTCCATAAACAAAAAAGTTCACTAATTAAAAATATAAACTTCCTGAGCTATGATACCGCCCCCAAGAATCTCAACAAGAAACAAAAAGAAAAATGACAGAGATCCATCACAAGAAGAGGACAGAAGGGAAGGACCCACTGGTCACAAAGGGAAACCACCAGTGCGGAGATAATTCCCGTATTTAATTTATCAGACAGATCACTAAATCCAAAAGAAATTGATATCCTCAGTAAGAGACTCTCCTTTATCCCTACAAGAACTCCTAATACATTTGAATGGCAAGTGGAGTTATATAAATTTGGACGCACATTGAGATTAAAGGATCATTTCAATAAGAGCTATAAACAGACTGAAAGCCCAGATACCTTGGTTAATAAACACCAATTTAAGAGACCTAGTCAGTTTGATCCCTCACCAAACCAACCTACCATCAAGACTTTTTTGTCTACAATAAAAAATGAAACATAAGACATAATGACTAAACATAAGTCACAATTCAGTAATTTTTCCAAAGAACAACATGAAATTGTACGAAAATTATCCACAGACCCTACTATTGTGATCCGTCCAGCAGACAAGGGAGGTGGCATAGTGGTTATGAACTACACTGACTATGCCAATGAGATTCAACAACAGTTAATGCAACAGAACACCTATTTATGCCTTGACCGGGATCCTACAAATAGCATTTCTCATAAGATTGAAGACACACTTTTGATGGGTCTAAGAGCCGGCTATATTGATATGGATTTATTTCAATATCTACAGAAAATACATCCTCGTACGCTGATCTTGTATACATTGTCAAAAATACATAAGAGTCTCACTAATCCACTGGAGAGACCGATTGTATCTGCTATCAATGGCATTCTGGAACCTATTGCAAAATATTTGGATCATGTTTTCAAACAACCAGTCACGGCCATCCCTACATGTATAAAAGACACAAACAGTCTTTTGTCCGATTTAAATCAGATTGAGGAATTTAACGTCCTCTTAATAACCATGGACGTAAACAGCCTTTATACGGCAATACCCCATGAAGAGGGTATCGATGCGATGAGGAAGCTACTTACAACATCCCCACATTACCAAGGACCACCAATAGAATTCATTATGGAACTTCTTTGGTTGACACTCAATAATAACTATTTTCGTTTTGAGTCCCGATGGTTCCTCCAAATCTCTGGTACATCCATGGGGGCCGCAATGGCCCCCATGTATGCAAATGCATACATGTATAATTTCAAACAAAAGTATATTCTGACACACTTTTAAGAACGAATTGTGAGATATTATAGATATATTGACGACATTTTGATTCTATGGAGTGGTTCTAAAGATGAAGCTCAGTCGTTAGTTGAATATATTAACAACTTATCTACTCCAATTAAAGTAAAGTAACCTGACAGATTGATGATAAGTGTATACAATTCCTGGATGTTGAATTGATGGTGGTCACGTGTGTTTCGCAACAATTCCCAGAATGAACAATGCGAAGAACAGTTGAAGATCATGTATTCCAAATTTTTAACACGAGGCTACAAGCGGGCGGACTTGGAGAATGCTTTACATAAGGCTAGATTGCAGCATAGTAGAAATATTAGAATACCCAACAAAGAAGGTAATACAAGGATGGTATTTCCAATGAAGCTACATACTGTGAGTCAAGAAGTGACGAAATCCATTAAACGGAATTGGAACATCTTAAAACAAAACCCAACCCTACCGAAACAATTTACACAACCACCAATGCTCTGCTTTAAAAGAAATAAGAACTTGAGAGATCTATTGGTAAAAACGGATCCGATTCATTGTTATAATCCGAAAGTACTTGAGAGAAGAAATAAAGGCTGTGTGAGGTGTTTGGGGTGCGTGACCTGTGGCCACATTATTCCGGCTAAGACCTTTTCCCATCCTCATACGGGTAAGGTGTATAAAATAGCCTATAGAATACATTGCCACACAGAGTTTGTTATCTATAAGCTTACATGTCCATGTGGACTAAGCTATATAGGAAAAACAGAGACAGCTCTTTGCGAGAGAATCAGGGGCCACAGGTCTAGTATCCGTCTAGCCTATCGTGATGGAAAGACGGACAAACCTGTAGCCAGACATTTTTTGGAGAAAAAACACCACCTCTCCTCTTTGAGATGTTTGGCCATTGACCATGTCCCAGAAATGGCCAAAGGTGGCGATAGAGGGAAACTCTTGCTACAGCTTGAAACATACTGGACATTAGAGCTTGACACATTATCTCCTAGAGGTCTGAACGAGAAGTGCTCATTTGTCTCATTCTTATGACCAATATTATTGATCTTTTAATATGTTATATAATTAAGTGATATTAACTTTTTCTCCCCTACAATGTTTCTTTTTTATTTTATATTTTTTATGCTATGATTATGTACTTTTTATCACTGTTGGACACTCACCCAGCCAGTTCATAAGATAGAACTGACGCCAAGAGAGGACGCTGTTAAGTTTGTGTATGACTGCCATAGCTCAGGAAGTTTATATTTTTAATTAGGGAACTTTTTTGTTTATGGAGAGGGTAGCTAGATTATGCACTATACCTGTAATTCGATTCTGCACTATTTAATGACACTTTAGACTTATAATTTATTGTCTATCACCATATTTATTATAGCACTGTAGATTTGTATACTTTTATTAATATGTATCTATCACTTTTTTATGGAAAATGATACACCATGGTCACTTTTTTAATACACTATATATATTTGACATTTACTTCAAGATACTCACATTATGATGTGTCTATAATCTTTTTTACACAGCATAATATATAATGGCCACTTTTCTTAATATCACATATATCTGACATTCAGATTATTTATACTATTATATACAAGATACATTTTGGTCACTATACACTATTTAATAGGCATTTTGTTAAATATTATCTAATATAGACATATTTTTTCTTCTTTCTTTTTTATATATTTACTTCATTCTTATTTTCATTTTTTAGGATTTTTTCTTTGATAAAATTATGTATTGATCATTGTTTATTATGATATATACGTGCCACCCTGAGAATTACCAGTTAATCTTTATTGCACAACATAAGCTCTTTATATGGGTGTCTGAAGGATGGTGCTACATATATATATAGAGCTCAACCTGGTATTTTGTTCTTATGATTTTATCTTCTTGTTAACGGCGATCTTGAAAATTAGGGGCGTTAGAATGCCTCCCACGTCATCCGCTGGGCTAGCCTATCACGGACGAGAGGAGGGACTCTCCCGATGGCATGCGGAAGCACAATAATACTGCCCATATCCGCAATGTTTGTGCGGTTTCTAGGGCAATGTGATGTAGCCGCGTCACGTGAGGCGCCCCAGCTGATCGGTGACGGGGAGGGGATTCCTTAGGTTGTGCGCATGCGCAATCACGCCAAACAGACGCCGAACACCAGGGGTGATTAGAAACAGCTGACTTGGTGAGTGTTCAATGTGATTGTAAGTCCTATATAAGCCTGTCATTTTGTTAAATGTGTTTAATGTGTCCTGATGAAAGCCCTGAACTAGGGCTGAAACGTTGACCTGTTGGATTGACTGAAAATAAACTACACTGCTTGGAAGACCTAGAGTGCCGGTATTTTTCTATTTTATACTGTATTTCTGCTGGGCACCAGGCTATTTACTTATATGTTGGAGTGCAGGAATCTTTGTTTTTTATATATATATATATAAAAATATATGTATATATACGCAGCATGTGTGTTTGTGCTTTAGGGTGCACACCCTTATACAATAGGCTGCGCACGCCTATGGAAGAGGTTCTATTTCAACTGTCAAAAGTAAAGACCAATAAGTCTATTTGGCCCGATGGGATATACCCAAGGGTATTGAAAGAGCATAGTGGTGTACTATCAAAACCATTTATATAACCAATCATTGTTAACAGGAGTAGTCCCAGAAGATTGGAAATTATCAAATGTTGTACCCATTCATAAGAAAGGTAGTAGGGAGGAGTAAAGTAGTAGGGAGCAACTATAGGCCAGTAAGCCTTACTTCAGTAGTGGGGAAAGTGATAGAAACCACGTTAAAGGGTAGGATTGTTGAATGGATTTAAGATCAGAGACAACATGGGTTTACTTCAGGGAGATCATGCCAAACTAATCTTATTGATTTTTCTGATTAGGTAACTAAAATAATAGATCAGGGTGGTGCAGTAGACATTGGTTACCTAGATTTCAGTAAAACTTTTGACACTGTTGCACATAGAAGGCTCATCAATAAACTGCAATTTATACGTTTGGATTCCAATATTGTTGAATGGGTAAGGCAGTGGCTGAGTGACAGGAAACAGAGGGTTGTAGTCAATGGAGTATTTTCAAAGCAAGGTCTAGTTACCAGTGGGTACCTCAGGGATCTGTACTTGGACCCATTCTCTTTAATATTTTTATTAGTGATATTGCAGAAGGTCTTGATGGTAAGGTGTGTCTTTTTGCTGATGATACTAAGATTTGCAACAGGGTTGATGTTCCAGGAGGGATAAGCCAAATGGCAAAATGATTTAGGTAAACTAGAAAAATGGTCAGAGTTGTGGCAACTGACATTTAATGTGGATAAGGGCAAGATAATGCATCTTGGGCATAAAAACTCAAGGGCAGCGTATAGAATATTCAATACACTACTAACCTCAACATCTGAGGAAAGTGATTTAGGAGTACTTATTTCAGATGACTTAAAGGTAGGCAGACAATGTAATAGAGCAGCAGGAATTGCTAGCAGAAAGCTTGGTTGTATAAGGAGAGGTATTAGCAGTAGAAAGAGGGAAGTGCTCATGCCATTGTACAGAACACTGGTGAGACCTCACTTGGAGTATTGTACGCAGTACTGGAGACCGTATCTTCAGAAGGATATTGATACCTTAGAGAGAGTTCAGAGAAGGGCTACTAAACTGGTTCATGGATTGCAGGATTAAATTTACCAGGAAAGATTAAAGGATATTAACATGTATAGCTTGGAGGAAAGAGGAGACAAGAGGAATATGAGAGAATTTGAATACTTAAAGGGAATCAACACCATAAAAAGAGGAAACTCCATTTAAAAGAGGAAAAACCACCACAACAAGAGGACATAGTCCTAAATTAGAGGAGCAAAGATTTGAAAATAATTTCAGGAAGTATTGCTTTACAGTGAGGGTAGTGGACGCATGGAATAGCCTTTCAGCTGAAGTTGTAGAGGTTAACACAGTGAGAGAGTTTAGGCATACGTGGGATAGGCATAAGGCTATCCTAGATATAAGATAAGGCCAGGGACTAATGCAAGTATTTAGAAAATTGGGCAGACTAGACGGGCAGAATGGTTCTTATCTGCCGTCACATTCCATGTTTCTATGTTTCTATGTTCCTAGATACTGCTAAGAGCACAACCGTTAATAAGAAGAAAAAGGGCGGGAAAACACTGAAATGCTGTTAAAATGGCCGACGGTCCCTCAAAAGAGGGTGGGGACTGAGTGTCTGGATGCAAGAGGATAAAAACCAGGACGGGCAAGCCGCCAAGCACTAAGTGAGTGTAGATTCAAGTGAAAAGTAATAATATTAAACGTTTATTGCAGTAAAATTAGAATAGACGCACCTGGGAGGCAAGCAGCAAAGAAAGAGGAAGTGGGAGGAGCTTCATTGCCCTGTGTTACTGTTACGTTTACTGCAATTGGTTGATTTAACTTTACATTGTTAAACATTTCTTTGCTGCTGGTAGGTTTTGAGTAAAGACAGTAAGCAAATATGAATATGTCATATTTACATGTCTTTCCATAAAATTAGCAAAAATTAGCAAAATGCACTTGTGGTTTGCAACGTTGGCTAATATAGGAGCTATAAGAGTTAGAAGCTGGGGTTATTTAATAACGGGTTATTAGCTTAAAGGTTAGAGATCTGAGTTAACCCAAGTTTTATGAGAATAAGCGTTTTTTTGTCTAGATCTTAGTGGCTGTAGAGGATTTTCATAGTAATTGGTACTCTAAATGATGTAGATTACAATTGTCATCATGTCAGGATTCCCCCACATCTTCCTTTCCGATTGGCGTTGTTATGGTACTTTTTCAGTAAACCAAAATGTTTAAATGTCTATCTGTTCCTGTCCAAATTAAAAAAAGAATTGAATTGCGTATATACACTGAAGTAATTCAGTCTGACACACGGAGTTCAGGTTAAAATAACTTTGAGGAAATGTATTGGCAAGTGAAGAAAAAGCGGGCGCGCAGGCCCTTTTAAGAGACATTTTCGTCATCATTGATTATCAAGATATCAGTGAATAAACATCATTAATTGGATTAATTGTTAAGTGTCTGTATTAGTGTCCTCCTATTAATATAATTAATTGGCTCAAAAACTAAGTGGTTAGCTCCGTGTCCACCCACCAAGAGGTGGTATTGGTTTGGACACGGGTGGGGACAAGGGGGTCCTGAGCGTCATTTTACACAGTCGGTGATGTCAGATCTCGTGGTTAGGTGCAAGGTCTCTTATGAATAGAACATTTCATTACTACTGTGTTCTCATGGCCTTTAAATTATACTATGTTGCAAGTTTAGGGGAAATTCAACAGTTCCTGGGTTAGTCATATCTTTATGGAGAATACAGTCTTTGTCTATTGTGTTAGATGTGCTGAGAAACTCTGTCATGTAATGTAGTTTTCATATGGAGAAGTCAGGTTATGAGGACAAAATGGAGGATTTGTCACAGTATCAGGTTAAAATGGAGTTAGTGCAATAATTCAATACAAGTACAATAAAGATTTTTTAATAATTCTACATCAGTCCCCCCTATGAAATGTTAAATTCTAAGAGATAAAAACTTTATTTGTTAATAACAGAAGACGTGTTAGCCCAAGGCACAGAAACCCCGTGGCCGCTAGCTAGGTGTTAATGCAAAGTGCAAGTCTGTCCCTGATTCTGACCCTAATAGGCTAACTCATCTGTCAGTATGGCTCTCGAACACTTCACACCCATGGGTGGCCCATGGCGGCTAACCCACCACTTCTCCACACGGGGCCTTTACCATTCACTGACAGATGCTGTCCCTAAGGTGGTCCCTTCCTAGAATTCTCGCACTTTATCTTCAAAAGGGATAGATTGTAGCGGCAAACAGGGTGAGTTGAGATCCTGGAAATCTTGGTCATCAACTTCAAGATGTGTGAAAGTGGGTGCCGCTTGGTCAACAGTCTTTGTAAGGGCTTTCCTCAGACAAGGGAAGACACAACAAAAGAGAAAAATTAGTATTGCCATACCAATATGCATTAAAGCCTTTTGCCAACCCGTCATCCAACCAAACCATCTGTCCCAGGGATCTTTTATCCCAGAATTCCTTTTCAACTCTTCTGAGAGGTCATTTAATTTTTCTATGGCTAAAGTAACTTTACCATTAGGGCCTGTGTTTTCTGGGATGTAGGTACAACATGTCATGGTGTCAGGCAAAATTTTACATACCCCTCCTTTTTCGGCTAGGATCACATCTAGGGCTATTCTATTCTGGAAGGCCATTTGGGATGTGGCCTGTAACTGTTCAGCTAATCCCTGGAGGGCGTCTCTGGTATAATTAACAAAACGCTGTTGGTTGTAATAAATATAATTTATCCAGTTTAAATTCTTGTTTGCGGTAACTATGGTAAAAATTGATTCAAATCCTGCAGCAACTTCATCTCTAGCTTTAAACTCATTGGGTACCCCCCTAGGCACCCCAATGGCATCAATGTAAATGTGAGGGTCATAACTTCCTTTTACTGGGGCTTCACGCTTAACCTTAGTGTGGCTGGGCTCATGGGTGTTGAGGTGTGTGTCAGAGATAATGTGTATAGGCATAATAGCCTTAGTCAAAGTACACTCCCCCCACCACTCTGTGTCCATTCTGGATCTTAGCTGTAAATCCCCACACAACCAGTAAATATCTCCCAATGACCTAGTGTGATGCTGCAGCAAACGTATAGGAACAGTCCTGTATGTAGCACAATAACCTTTGGGAAAGTTACCCATAAATTTACCAATCCCATCGTGCATGGCATAGCAAGTGTAATTACCTTTATATATTGTAATACCATTAGGAGGTCTGACATTTTTGGCTAGAAGAGGATACTCCGCTGTCCATGCTTGACATAGAGACCTGTTGAAATTATATTGGTAGGCAAAAAGACTTAAAACACAATTTTCTGCATCTACTGGCAGGGTTAAAGGTACAGTGCCCAGATGAGGCCGGGCACCACCACACACATAGCATGCGGTTCTGTTATGCTTGTTGGCATTATATTTCATCCATTCTAAGCATAGGTTAACATCATTAAAACCTGTTTCAGCGGCCATGGTATCTTCAAAGGTGGGGTTAGCAATGGCCATCATGTCCTTAAAGGACTGGATGTGTGGTTTTAATGGATTTGTGGCCATGTGAGTAGCTCCTTGCCACTCAGGGGGAATTACACATATCTTTAAGGTAGAAATGCCCTAATTTAGTATAGGAACCCTTTTTCCAATACATTCCCAATACGTATCGGTCTGCATCTGTTGGGCTTGGATGCTCAATATTAAGAATTAATTTCATTGGTGTGCCTCCTCCAGGCTTTCTCAGAGTCATTCTTTGAAGGAGGGACTTACCATGATCATCTACTTTAGATAAGGCACTTTTTGGCTTGTAACCCCAGGAAGGCCCGGCATTCCATCCCGCCGCCCCCCAATGGCCACAATTGTGCCCCCATTGTTTGTCAACTACACAAACATATGGGTCTTTTGCATGAGGGATATCTCTATAGATATTCTGGATTTGTGCTGTAGAGAATGGGCATTCTACGATGTCACAATAATCAAAGGTATAGGTAGCCACACGGGTACATGATGAATTATACCAGAAGGTGTACCCACTAACATCTTTAGTGATGGCTACTTGCTGGGCCTTAATTAAACTAATTAAGGAGACAATGTACCAGAAGTACATGGTTGTGCGGTATCTGCTTCCTCTGGGGCAGGAGACTTCTTGCAGTGGGAAGCGTGGATCCAATGTGGCCTACCGGCCACTTTGACGGAGGTTGCGGTGATCAGGAGAACTTGGAATGGCCCGTCAAATCTTGGTTCCAGGGTACTTTTCCGCACAAACCTCTTGACCAGAACCCAATCTCCGGGAAGCAGGTTATGGGTACCTGTGTCCAAATCAGGATCTGGAATTGAAGAGAAAACTTGGGCATGTATTTTGTTCAAGACACTTGCAAGTTCAGTTACATAGTCTACTAAAACATCAGATTGAAGCTGTAACTGTTGCGGATAATAACAACCTAGTCTGGGTGCTGTCCCAAATAGAATTTCATATGGGGATAACGAGTGCTTCCCTCTAGGTGTGTGCCTAACGCTGAATAAAGCTATTGGCAGGCTTTCTGGCCAGGGCATCTTTGTTTCTTGTGACATTTTTAACATTCTGGCTTTTAGAGTGCCATTCATGCGCTCTACTTTACCACTACTTTGTGGGTGGTAAGGGGTGTGAAAGGCTAGGGTCACCCCCAGAGCAGTCCAAATTTCTTTAGTTACTGTTGCTGTAAAGGCTGGGCCCTGATCACTTTCAATGACTTCTGGAAGTCCAAATCTACATACAATGTCTGTCAGTAGACGTTTTGCGGTTAATTTTGCAGTGATATTGGCCACTGGGTAGGCTTCTGGCCAGCCTGAGAACAGGTCCACTATTACTAGTGCATATTCATGAGGCCCACTCTTGGGCATTTGGATGTGATCAATTTGAATTCTCTCGAATGGGTACATGGGTTTCGCTAGGTGCTTTGCAGGCATCTTAATAGGTCTTCCTGGATTGCATTTTGCACAAATGACACAGGCCTTGCAGAAATTGCTGATCAAAGTTGTGATTCCAGGTGCTTCATAATACTTCTGAATGAGGGCGGCCATTAGGTCTTTTGACAAATGTGCAGGCCCATGTGCCCATTGGACAACTGCTGGATATAAATTCTTCGGAAGGCAAAATTTAGAGTTGTTATAATAAATTCCGTCCTTTAGGACAGCTCCTTTCTTCTTCCTTTTCTGGATTTCTTCAGGGGTAATTGCAGCTTGTTGTTCTCGCAAAATTCTTAGGTCAGTAGGAAGAGTTTGCAAGGTAAAGATAGGAACTTCTTCTTCTTGACCGGACACTTCTTCATCCACTTCCTGCAAATCTCTGGCCGCTTGCTTAGCAGCCTGATCAGCCAAATGGTTGCCCTTTGCTTCATCTGTATCCAACTTCCCATGGGCCTTAACTTTCAACACGGCCACTTCTTCAGGGAGTAGGAGGGCATCCATTAGTTCCTTGATTGCAGAGCTGTGTTTGACTGGTGTACCGGCAGTGGTAAGAAATCCTCTTGTCTTCCAAATGAGGCCGAAGTCATGTGCCACACCCAGAGCATATCTCGAATCTGTATAGATGTTGGCACGCTTTCCTTCCGCAATTTTGCATGCTGAAGTCAGGGCTTGCAATTCAGCTTCTTGCGCAGACATTGCTGGCGGTAAAGGTGATGACTTGAGAACTTCCTTTGTGGTAGTTACGGCATATCCCGTGTGGTATTTTCCTTCTTCATCAGCATACCTTGAGCCATCCACAAACAGGGTGAAATCCGGATTTAGTAATGGATTCTCATGCACAGTTGGTAAGTGCACTGTTTCCATTTTCATCTGTTCAAAACAGTCATGAGGAGTTTCTGGGTCATAGTCATTCACTATGACCAGGTCTTTAAATTCTTTTTCCAGGAAATGGCGTGGCCATGCTTCAAGAAGATCAGTTGTCGTGTATTTGGCAATGCCATTTTCCTGTAGCTGTGATTCATCCATGGTGGCCCATAATTTTGCCATAGGCCCAAGATCATTCCACGATCTTGTTTTCAACTTGGTGACAGGGATATGTGGAATAGCAGTACCCCAATGGCGGTACAGGTAATTGAGTTCTGGGGTCAGTTGGATCGGGACCATGCTGTTGCCTTCAGAGTCACAATAGAAATCGTGGGCAGTGAGCTTTACTTCAAACCAGTGGTAAAGCTCATCTTCATAGCAAGGTTCAGGAGTAATGTCTGGCTTGTACCACATGGTACAGAAGGCATAATCCGGACCTTCACAGAGGGGTGTCTTGTCTTTGTGAAAAGTTAAATGTGGATGCATTTTCTTGATACATCCACAGAGAAGGTAGATGTAGGTTTCATCTGTGACAAACCCATAGTAGATACCCCCCTCAGGGAGTGGAAGAAGAGTGGATGGGTTAAGAACTTGACATCTTTGTATAGAAATGTTGTCAGGCAGAAGAAGATGACATTGCAGACGCAGGTGTCTAGCGGGAGACACGTGCTTGAGCTGGACTTGGTTGATAATGGCAGAGATGTCATGAGGGGCCAAAACAACCAAAGGGTGGCCAAGGACCAGGTCTGAGGTTCTTTCAATGAGTTCTCTTGCAGCAAAAACAGCCCTAAGGCAGGAAGGGGTCCCTCTAGCCACAATGTCCAGTTGGCATGAGAAGTATCCAATGGGCCTCTGACGGCCTCTTAAGTCATTAGTTTGGGTAAGAACTCCTGTAGCATGGCCTAGTCTTTCAGAGACAAATAATTTGAAAGGCTTGGTATAGTCTGGTAGGCCCAAGGCAGGAGCAGAGACAATGGCACGTTTAAGAGATTTGAAATTTGTCCAGAGCTTCATTGGTCAGGCCGAATGGGTCTGACTTGAGTGCATCATAGAGAGGTTGCATAAGCAGAGAGGCTTCTGGGATCCATGCTCGGCAATAGGAAATGAGGCCTAAGAAGGCATGAAGAGATTTTGAAGTCCTTGGGGGTGGAATGTCCAGAATCGCTCTGACTCGGTCCCGAGTGAGATGTCTGGTACCTTGAGATAGGCAATGTCCAAGGAAAATTACTGAAGGTTGACAGAACTGCAGTTTGAGAAGTGAAGCTTTACATCCTTGTTCTGCCAAATAGCAAAGTAGACTAATTGAACACTTTTCAGTAGAGGGTATATCATCTCCACAGAGCAGTAAGTCATCCACATACTGGAGCAAAACAACTTCTGGGTGTTCAGCTTGCCATGGGTCAAGGATGGTACACATGGCCTTTGCAAATTGACTTGGAGAATTTTGTGCCCCTTGGGGCATGACAGTCCATGTATACTGTTGCATTTCATGGGTGAAAGCAAACAGGTATTGACAGGATGGATCCAGTGGAACACTGAAAAAAGCATTAGCTAGGTCAATGACTGTGAAATACTTTGCAGAAGGTGGGACTCCAGAGAGCAGAGTGTGGGGGTTTGGTACAAGAGGGGTGTCCAGGACAGTTGCTTCATTGACAGCACGGAGATCCTGAACCATCCTGTACTTCACTGGCTCACCTTTTAGAGTCTTCTTCTTCACAGGAAATAATGGAGTATTACATTCTGATTTACACTTCACTAGAGCACCCTTCTCCAGGAGTGCTTTGATGTGAATAGAAATGGCTGCAGCCTGTGCTGGTTTTAGAGGATATTGTGGTTTCCTTGGTAACTTAGCTCCTGGAATAAGCCTAACCACCACAGGTGGGACATTTAGGTGACCTATATCCTCTGGGCCCGAGGACCATAGCTTAGCAGGCACCTGTGTTTTTAACACATCTGGGAAATTGGACCTAGGTTCTGCTGCTTCCCTATGAGGTTCTTCTAATTGCAGCATCAGAGGTAAGGAGCACAGGGCTGAAGTGTCTGAAACAGATAGAGGTGTAAACATTTCTACCTGTCCATCTGGAGTGAAGGTTATAGATGCCTGCAGGCGTGAGAGGACATCAGCGCCTAACAGGTTAATTGGGCATGTGGAGGAAACTACAAACCGAGCAAGTAAGCTTGTGCCAACTCGCAGAGGGGTTGTTAGAGGACTGTGTCTCGGTTGGCCATCCACTCCAACACAGGAGACATCAATGCTGGACAAGAAGGATGAATCTGGCAGGTCTTGTTCTCTTAGAACACTTCGGGCTGCACCTGTGTCAACAAGAAATGTGGTAGGTTGGCCTTCAATGGGTAAAGTCACTGTGGCAAGTGCCCCCCCCCCCTTTATCCCCTGTAGACACTGCCATGACAGGGGTTAATGACACAGGTTTGCCAATTTCCTAATCATCTGGTTCCTCAACAATTGGAACCGTTTTCTCGGCCTTAGGGGCCGGGGCAGGCTTGGAAAACTTTTTGGGCTCCCCCGGTTCCCTTTTAGGTTCTGGACAGTCACTTCTGTAGTGTCCCTTAGCCCCACAATTAAAGCAAGTTACATCCTCTAGCTTGACACCCTTGGTGCCCGGGGTGATGGGGGTGGCGCGGGCCACCAAGAGGGGAGCTGGATTGGGTCTTCTGGGGGTCTGGGCAGATTCCAAACCTCTAGCAACTAGGAGTAAAGTATCCAGAGGAACAACCTTATATTCAGGGCGTGCAGCAATGATTCCCTTGCGTATGGAGTCTTTAACACCTTGGACAAACGCACCTGATAGCATTTGTGAATGAATTTTGTCAGTAAGATCAAATCCCAAATCTGTAAACATTTGATACAGTCTTGCATGAAACCTTTCCACTGATTCTCCTTTGTCTTGCACAACATCAGTAAGGCCAGCAGCTTGATCTGCAAGTTTATCCTTAGCCCAATCTCTTAATTGATTGCAAAAGGTTACTCCGGAGGGGTAATCAACATCACTTGTAAGCAGATCTGTACTGAGGTGGCGGGCCATGCTGGGCCAATATGCATCCCCTGCTTTAATAGCACAAATGCTCAGTAAGTCACGCCAGGCGGCGGAATAAGTCTTTTGAATCTGAACTATCCCTCGGTAAAAAGGCATAGGCTGCTTCTCTGGGTCAGGGAGAGATTTCATCAAAGCACTAGCTTGTGTGGGATTAAAGGCAACATATTTAGGAGGGGCCCGCTCTCCCCGACCCTTATGGCCGAAGGGATCTTCAATAGAGCGGTGGGCCGAGACTCTTGCAGCCTCCAATGAATCCTGAGACAGCCTGTCATCCCTGTCATCCTCTTCCTCATCTAACTCTATGATCTGGGCCCTTCTGCGTGAAGGGATCACCTGAGGTGACAGAGCCGGGGGATGAGAGGGAGTCCCGGAGGCGGGAGTCGCCATTGGGTCATAATCATGGGATCGGTAATCACCGGGAAGCACCGGCATCAGGGGTGCTGAATGACTGGGGGCCGCCATATTGGAGGCGGGGAAGGAAGTTGCATTGGGGTTAAGGGAAGAAGTGGCGGCCACGTTGGATGTGGGCACATCCGGGGCAGACTGTACCGGACTGGGCATGACCGGAACCTGGGGAGTGGCTTGGGGAAAGGGGTATGGATAATTTGGATAGGGCATGGACATAGGGTATGGGAAGGGGTATGGCCAAGCCATCTGGGTGGGGGCTGGGGCGGAACCTGGAGTGGGCAGGAAGGTTGGGTAGGGATTGACAAAGGGGGTGGGAACCTGGGCTATGGTAGGGACGGACAAGGGAGAGGATGGAGAAGAATCAGTAGAGGCGGGTGAAGAAGGAGGAGCCGGAGTGGGATCAGCAAGATTGACAGTGGCAGGGGAGGAGGGGTTAGCTAACTGGGCAGATGCAGATGGGAGGGTAGGATTATCAACGGAGAGAAAATGCGGGGAAGGAATGGCAGATGAGATGTTAGCATTAGACACAGAAGGTGGCTTAGGAATGGATGAGGATGATGAGAGTGTTAGAGAAGGAGAAGGGGAAAAGAAAGATCCATCAGAATTCAGGACCGGGCAAACGGGGGAGGTGACGGGATGGGTGCTGGGAGGATTGGGAGTGGGGAACATAGTCAGCTGGCTATCACCTATTGCTGACTGGACCTTTGGGATAGAAATCCCCTGGGCGCCATTTTGGGGCGCTGGCTGAGGAAAAGCCCCAGCAACACAATTATTATGGTACACAAACAATTTCACACCCTTGTGAATTATTTCTTCCTCAACCCAACCTTCTTGCTGAATAGCCTTCGCTACTCTGTACCATGCTTCAGCTGTTTTTAATAAATCATTATTTGCAAGCTTGCCTCTCTTCTCCATCAATAATCTACGCCAACTTTCTGGTTGCAATCTACCGCATGTCGGCACAGCAATTTTACATACTTTTGCAATCTTTTCAACACCTTTAACCATCTCCTCACCCTCTCTGTCATCAACTAAATCACATGCTAACCAGCCCTTACTGGGCTTACTTAAATCCTGCCCCATAATCCCTTTTCCCCTACACCAGCGTCCTAGATATAGGGAAAGACAAGGAAAATTGAACAGGAACGTCTACAATGCTCGACTGCCACTTGAGAATTGTGGGCCCTTCTCAAGTGCGTCTTCCCAAAACGTAGACTAGTCACTGAATCCGCCTACCCGGGGTGGTAGACACGGATTGGAGCGAGGTGAGAAGTGTGTGACCAATCACTTCTCTTTTAAGAGGAATGGGAGTGGATAGAATAATAGTACAGGAAGTGTAGAAAAGGTAAAGGGTAAGGAAAAATCCTTAGAGACAGACACAGGAGTTTGAATGACTCCTAATTAAACAGACAAGACAACAATACAATTGAAATACAGTGCATGCATCACAGTTCAAATGAAATCAACAGTAATCCCTTTCTTTTACTCATGTGCTTACTCCAAAGTCACCTCCCTCAACCTCGTAGTGTCCCCGCTCGGAGAATGACTTGTAAAAAAAGTCTCACTACCAGCGGCCGCAGGAAACAGCAATCATCTCCGACCCGAATCCTGTCTAGCCTCCCTCGTTACAGTAGTCCACAAAAATGTGGCCACCTCTATCCTCACTCCCGTAGTGCCCCTATAAAAACCCACTTTATAAGTCTCACTACCACGTGATGCGGAAAACAAGCAATGCCTACTTGAATCCCCCCAGGAAACAGAGTCCCCTGCCACAAGACTAAGTCCCCTACCACAATTAAATAATCAGGAAGCCCCCCAACTCAACTAGAGCCAGAGGGTCCGGGTCTGGAAGCCCCCAACTCAACTAGAGCCGGAGGGTCCGGGTCAGGAAGCCCCCAACTCAACTAGAGCCGGAGGGTCCGAAAGCGCACAGTGAAGCTAGCTAGGCTATCAAAGTGACACAAAGAAGGATCACAGGAAATTATGAGTCTACACAAAATCCACAGTTCCAACACTCCTCTTTTTCCTTACAGCCACAGCCACGAGGCTCCTAAAAGAGGTAAACAGGCAAAGAAGACCCCCAGGAAAACTTCCACAGGTCTACCCCCCTTTTTCCCTACAGCCACAGACACGTGGCTCCTAAAAGGGGTAAAACAGGCAACAGGACTCCAGGCAAATACCCCGGGTCCACCCCCCTTTATCCCAAAAGGGGAAACAGACAAACACAGGACCCCCAGGCAAACTACCACGGGTCCACCCCCCTTTTATCCCAAAAAGGGGAAACAAATAAACATTCAGCCCGGGCAACCAAACTAGACCATGCCAATACAGACACACCCAGGCAACAGATAGACTAAATGCAGGTAATAAATGGGTAATGAGACTCCGGGCAAGATATTACCTGTCTTTGATGTCCTCCCGGGAAGCAGTCACAGACACGTGGACGGGTCAATCAAAGGGGCCGGAACATACCGGTGGCTCTGCAGAAGTCTCTACCATGTACCTGGAGGTGATCAATCTCCTTTCCTTCCCCCCGGATTCCTCCGTCCAACTCTGTCTTCCTTAGGACGGCTCACCGGCCAGACATAGCCCGGAGTCCCTGTTCGGGCGCCAAAGTTGTTATGGTACTTTTTCAGTAAACCAAAATGTTTAAATGTCTATCTGTTCCTGTCCAAATTAAAAAAAGAATTGAATTGCGTATATACGCTGAAGTAATTCAGTCTGACACACGGAGTTCAGGTTAAAATAACTTCGAGGAAATTTATTGGCAAGTGAAGAAAAAGCGGGCGCGCAGGCCCTTTTAAGAGACATTTTCGTCATCATTGATTATCAAGATATCAGTGAATAAACATCATTAATTGGATTAATTGTTAAGTGTCTGTATTAGTGTCCTCCTATTAATATAATTAATTGGCTCAAAAACTAAGTGGTTAGCTCCGTGTCCACCCACCAAGAGGTGGTATTGGTTTGGACACGGGTGGGGACAGGGGGGTCCTGAGCGTCATTTTACACGGTCGGTGATGTCAGATCTCGTGGTTAGGTGCAAGGTCTCTTATGAATAGAACATTTCATTACTACTGTGTTCTCATGGCCTTTAAATTATACTATGTTGCGAGTTTAGGGGAAATTCAACAGTTCCTGGGTTAGTCATATCTTTATGGAGAATACAGTCTTTGTCTATTGTGTTAGATGTGCTGAGAAACTCTGTCATGTAATGTAGTTTTCATATGGAGAAGTCAGGTTATGAGGACAAAATGGAGGATTTGTCACAGTATCAGGTTAAAATGGAGTTAGTGCAATAATTCAATACAAGTACAATAAAGATTTTTTAATAATTCTACATCAGTATTACCCATACGACTTCCGGGTTTCGCGGATCTGACTCCGCCCATGTGTCTGACGTCATGCACTTCCATTTGAAAAGGAAGCCACAAACTAATCAAGATTGCTTAATCAATTTGTGGCTCTCGCATACTTGCTACCTTGTTGCAGATTGCCGTCTGAGCTTTACTACTAGTTTCTCTGTGTACCCACTCCTGACAACGCTGACTTCTCTGTGTACCGAATCCACTGACTTACTCCTGACTACGCTGACCTCTCCACTCCCAGACTTCGGAACAGACATCACCAATTCCTCGATTCCTCTACATTCTTCAGGAAACCCTAACCCTCATTAATTCTGGAAAGTACTTCAATGCACATCATTCACAGTAAGCAAAATAAGTTCTCAAGTTCTTGGGATTATTAATTGGTTCACACCTGAAGTGTTTGGGAAGGATAAGAAGGAATTCTTAATTGTCTGCCCCCTGGGATTTAGCTACTCATCTCCTAACGAGGCCCATTCATTATTTAGTTCTGCCAGAACCTAAAGGACTCTGTTACATTTTCTAATAATAATTAGCTTTGTGTTATTATTGCTGAAGTTAAAATAACTTTATTATATGTTCCTAATTAAGGAGTTGCCTTATTTAATTTAATTTTGCCAAACGTTATTCCGATTGAAGCAATTACCTGCAAAATTATCTTTGCTCATGCATTATCATTTTAGACAAACAAAAAAAAAATCCCTGAAGAAGTCCAGCACCTTACCGGACGAAACGCGTTGGATTCATTCCTTGTGTATTTTATTTAAAGTTTTATTGGTATTTTATTGTCCATTTGGTTTTGGCTGCCTCTATACCATTGCTCATGGATTCACACTGTGGATGCCTAATAACATAATTCATGAGTTCCATAATTATATGGAGACACGTTACTTTTATACCTTCTATGTGTAAGTGCAACCAATAAATGTGATTTTGTATTGTTATAACAAACTTCACTATATCTGATTTCCTTTATTTCCATATACCTTACTGGAAGACACACAAGCTCATATTCATCTTATTACCCCTGAGAGGGTGACAAGCCTGATTTCACGTTCGTTTGTGAGTGTACCTATATTTACACTTATTTATATTTTTCTTTATACTATTTTACGCTATGTTAGCTGGCTGATTTTTCCATACAGATCATATCCACGGATATTTTACCTGAATCCAGGTTGTTCTATTTTAAACTTATTTTACGTATTCTGGGTGTTTTCCACTTTTTTTGTTTGATTATCATTTTAGAATCTTATTACGACAGAAGATTGAAAAAGCAAAATTGCTTTATTTCAATAAACATTATTTTCTTAAAGTGGCAGTATTGAATCTCTTCATTCACCTGCGGTTAAGTTCCAAATAACTTTTCTACAAGTATTACACATCGTTATATTCTACAACAGGATTAGAGAAGCACCAGGTTTGCTATATCCGTGGGGTTACGAACGTGCTCAACATTCTGTGGACATTAACTGAGTGAATGTGTGTTTAGATATACTGCTCATTTTTCTATATGGTCCATATTATAATCTCCTTATCACATAATTATCTAGAGGAAGTGAACATGTTCTTACCCACAAAACACGTGTACGGAGAAATGTGATAATATAATCTTTATAGTGTAATCAGCAACTCATTTTAAATTGTTTACACATCTATTTGTCATATTTGATGATACTATATTGTTTACATCACCCACAAGGAAACGTTCTTTGGATTTAGTCTATGAAAATCTGTGCGGAGGTGGATTTGCAAATACGGGTTTCTCCATTCTGTGCAAAGTGCAAATATAATTTAACATTAATAAGTGCATTAATATAATTTTATTATATAACTTACTTGCATTTTTCTTATCAAAGTTTAAACTAAAATTCATATTGCTGATGAAAGCAATAACTGTATATGCTTCATTAATTTATGATCCAGATCCTTTTAGTTATGCAAATAGTGTGCAAACTGCATTTGTTTTCTCTGTAACACATTGCAAGACACTGTAAAGCAAGCATGTCAAACTCAAAGGCTAGCACGGGCCAAATAAACAAGGTTTAAGTTTATGTTGGCCGCAAAAATAAACAACTTACATTTTCATAGAAACGTAGGTTTATTTGGAAAAGTACAGTATAAAAAAAAAAAACAACAACAAAAAAACAGCATCACCCTCTTCTAAACCCCAACATCCTCCTCTACTAAACCCCAGCCCCCTTCTCTATACTAAATCTTAGTCCCCTCCTCTGTACTAAACCCCAGTCCCCCCTCTACTAAATCCTAGCACCCACCCCTCTACTAATCCTCGGCCCCTGACAGACACACACATTTACACATTTATTGCTCCCTACCTTTGGGAGCTGATGTGGGGCCTCTCCCAGTGGCCTCCCTTTCTGCTACTCACTGCTCCCTCTCGTGCGCAGTTTAGTGATGCAATGGGCAGAGCAGGTGCCTACTCTGCCTTAATATGTCAAACTCGCGGCTCGCTGGGCCGCAAATATATTCATTGCGGGCCGCATGCGGCCCACGAGTGTGACATGCTTGCTGTAAAGTGTACTGTGCAAGAATATTCATTGCACAATGTTTCAATGCAGAATAGCTGATCTGGAAAAATTCTCAAACTCGGCTATAGTGACAGCTAAGCTATTTTAGTCTAATGTTTTGCAATTTCGATTTACATTTACTAAGCTTCAGAGTTTAGTGAATAACCCTCAATATATTTAAGCTAAAAGCAAATGAAAGAAAGTGCAACATTTTTTTTTTTTTAAATGGCCAAATTCACACAGTCATCAAATTGCATTACTTGATACTTGAATGCATGGATTATGGTTTGTTTTCCTGTTCCACTATATATATATATATATATATATATATATATATATATATATATAAATTTAAATAAATCAGATCAACAAAATGTTAGTAGGATCATTATTTTAGCAATAAATAAATGTGATTCATGTATTTACCAGCAATATCTGAAAGAATTGCCTTTGCAAAACAGATTTTACTTTGTTTGACTCTACATGATATCACTCCTTAGATATAGGCTAATACAAACTTAGGAAAATCACTGTTTCACTAGTAAGCAACAGACAAAAAATGGACCATGCATTTAATCTTTCTTTCTTTCCATGAATATATGCCGTTTGCTGGAAGAAGATAATGTATTTCTTAAACAGAATATTTTTCAGTTATTTTTCAGATTTGTAAAACAAATGCACAGATCAAGTGAGAAGAACATTAGAGTTGAGCAGACACCTGGATGTTCGGGTCCGGCGGGTTCGGCCGAACTTTGAAAAAAAGTCCGGGTTCGGGATCGAACTTGACCCCGAATTTGACCCCGAACCCCATTGAAGTCAATCAGACCCGAAGTTTTGGGAACAAAAATGCCTCTAAAAAAGTCCTGGAAAGGGCTAGAGGCTGCAAAAGGAAGTAAAATGGGGGTAAGAGTAGGACAAGTGCCCTGCAAACAAATGTGGATAGGGAAATCACTTAAAATAACATAAAATACCTAAATATTTAAAATACAGCTGAGCCATAAAATAGCACTAGATGGAATCTTTGATTTTAGCTTTGGAAGAACATAAATCAGAATCTAAAGCATGGCTGTCAGGGGGATCACCAGAATGAGCCATTTGAGAGAGAGTTGGAGTGCAGGGTATTCTCTTTCATTGTTCAAACTGAGCTCAACTCCTGATGCATGGAGAAAAGGCCGTCACAAGCCTCTGCTATTGTGTACATAGTTTATACTAAGTGACCCATAGGTTGAGGAGGCGGTGACCGTGGCGGTGTAGGTGGAAGCGGCGGTGGAGGAGGTAGCCAACTCTGTTTTTTATTTATTTTATTTTTCATTGGGGTAGCCCCCAAAATATGGGGACATATATAAAAAGAAAACTCTGGTCCGCAGAGCGACTGACTCGTGCGTGCCGCAGCTGAAACTCCACTATCGCCTGCTGCTGCTCGCACAGTCTCATGAGGCGGTGAGCAGGAAGGCTGAAATTACACTGCAGCACAGACAGGCGAGCAGCAGCAGGGTGAGAACACCGAAAGCGTTTCTGTATATGAAGCAATCACAATAACACTTATTTTTCACATTTAAAAAAAAATCAGGCTAAACAAGAATTGGTTATTAACAATATGACATCTGAAAAGCCCATGATGTTAAAAAAAAAAGAACACACTATGTGAAGGTCCTGTTCACTAGAGTGTGTAGTTATGAATGTAACCAGTCAAACTTTGTTTTTACAGCCACTGGTTGGCCCATACATATTTTAAAACTGAAGTAGGCCTGACACCCAGACGCTTGCAGACAACTAACTACTCTTCTATTACAGTGAAAAAAAAATATTTATTTTAAATGTAAAGCTTAACCAATTGTTAAAACAGATATGAGTGGTGGCACTGGGCAAGTAGGCACAGTATCCAATGTGAACCTCACACAGAAGCTGGCAGGCAGGCAATTGCTCTTCTATTACAGTGGAAACAAAATTTTGGTTGTAAAAGCATGCTATAGAGACACAAGATATGAGTGGCAACTGTCAAAGCACGCTGGCACAGGTCTGCAGAGCACACGCTGAAGTAGGCCTGACACCCAGACGCTTGCAGACAACTAACTGCTCTTCTATTACAGTGAAAAAAAAAAATATTTTAAATGTAAAGCTTAACCAATTGTTAAAACAGATATGAGTGGTGGCACTGGGCAAGTAGGCACAGTATCCAATGTGAACCTCACACAGAAGCTGGCAGGCAGGCAACTGCTCTTCTATTACAGTGGAAACAAAATTTTGGTTGTAAAAGCACGCTATAGAGACACCAGATATTAGTGGCAACTGTCAAAGCACGCTGGCACAGGTCTGCAGAGCACACGCTGAAGTAGGCCTGACACCCAGACGCTTGCAGACAACTAACTGCTCTTCTATTACAGTGAAAAAAAAAAATATTTTAAATGTAAAGCTTAACCAATTGTTAAAACAGATATGAGTGGTGGCACTGGGCAAGTAGGCACAGTATCCAATGTGAACCTCACACAGAAGCTGGCAGGCAGGCAACTGCTCTTCTATTACAGTGGAAACAAAATTTTGGTTGTAAAAGCACGCTATAGAGACACCAGATATGAGTGGCAACAGTCAAAGCACGCTGGCAGGGTTGTGCAGGGCACACGCTGAAGGAAGGCCTGACAGAGCCGCTTGAAGGACACTGACTGTCTGCTATTAGCTTACACTGGAAACCTTTTTTCTTTGTAAAAGCACACTAAAGAGACACCAGATATGATTGGCAACTGTCAAAGCACGCTGGCACAGGTCTGCAGAGCACACGCTGAAATAGGCCTGACACCCAGATGCTTGCAGACAACTAACTGATCTTCTATTACAGTGAAAAAAAATGATTTCTTTAAAATCTAAAGCTTAAGCTATTGTTAAAACAGATATGAGTGGTGGCACTGGGCAAGTGGGCACAGTATCCAATGTGAACCTCACACAGAAGCTGGCAGGCAGGCAACTGCTCTTCTATTACAGTGGAAACAAAATTTTGGTTGTAAAAGCACGCTATAGAGACACCAGATATGAGTGGCAACTGTCAAAGCACGCTGGCACAGGTCTGCAGAGCACACGCTGAAGTAGGCCTGACACCCAGATGCTTGCAGACAACTAACTGATCTTCTATTACAGTGAAAAAAAATGATTTCTTTAAAATCTAAAGCTTAAGCTATTGTTAAAACAGATATGAGTGGTGGCACTGGGCAAGTGGGCACAGTATCCAATGTGAACCTCACACAGAAGCTGGCAGGCAGGCAACTGCTCTTCTATTACAGTGGAAACAAAATTTTGGTTGTAAAAGCACGCTATAGAGACACCAGATATGAGTGGCAACTGTCAAAGCACGCTGGCACAGGTCTGCAGAGCACACGCTGAAGTAGGCCTGACACCCAGATGCTTGCAGACAACTAACTGATCTTCTATTACAGTGAAAAAAAATGATTTCTTTAAAATCTAAAGCTTAAGCTATTGTTAAAACAGATATGAGTGGTGGCACTGACTGTGCAAATGGGCAAGGCATCCAACCTGACACAGAAGCTGGCAGGCAGGCAACTGCTCTTCTATTACAGTGAAAAAAAAATATTTATTTTAAATCTAAAGCTTAACCAATTGTTAAAACAGATATGAGTGGTGGCACTGGGCAAGTGGGCACAGTATCCAATGTGAACCTCACACAGAAGCTGGCAGGCAGGCAACTGCTCTTCTATTACAGTGAAAAAAAATATTTATTTTAAATGTAAAGCTTAACCTATTGTTAAAACAGATATGAGTGGTGGCACTGGGCAAGTAGGCACAGTATCCAATGTGAACCTCACACAGAAGCTGGCAGGCAGGCACCTGCAATTACATTACACAGGAAAAAAAAAAAAAAGCAGCCTGATGTTCTAGCCCTAAAAAGGGCTTTTTGGGGTGCTGTCCTTACAGCAGAGATCAGATGAGTCCTTCAGGATTGTAGTGGACACTGAATACCCTAGCCTAGCTATCAATTTCCCTATCTAATCAGCAGCAGCTAAACTTTCCCTCCTCTCACTAAGCATGCATCTTCCGAATGAATCGAAAATGGATGCTGGGAGGGAGGTTGGAGGGTGTGGAAGGGAGGGAGTGCTGCTGATTGGCTGGAATGTGTCTGCTGACCGAGAGGCACAGGGTCAAAGTTTGCCCAATGATGATGAATAGGGGGCGGATCGAACTGCGCATGTGTCCGCCCGCCGCGGCGAACGCGAACACGCTAATTTCGCCAGGAACTGTTCGCCGGCGGACAGTTCGGTACATCACTACTTCTATGTGTAAGTGCAACCAATAAATGTGATTTTGTATTTTTATAACAAACTTCACTATATCTGATTTCCTTTATTTCCATATACCTTACTGGAAGACACACAAGCTCATATTCATCATATTACCCCTGAGAGGGTGACAAGCCTGATTTCACGTTCGTTTGTGAGTGTACCTATATTTACACTAATTTATATTTTTCTTTATACTATTTTACGCTATGTTAGCTGTCTGATTTTTCCATACAGATCATATCCACGGATATTTTACCTGAATCCAGGTTGTTCTATTTTAAACTTTTTTTTACGTATTCTGGGTGTTTTCCACTTTTTTTGTTTGATTATCATTTTACAATTTTATTACAACAGAAGATTGAAAAAGCTAAATTGCTTTATTTCAATAAACATTATTTTCTTAAAGTGGCAGTATCGAATCTCTTCATTCACCTGCGGTTAAGTTCCAAATAACTTTTCTACAAGTATTACACATCGTTATATTCTACAGCAGGATTAGAGAAGCACCAGGTTTGCTATATCCGTGGGGTTACGAACGTGCTCAACATTCTGTGGACATTAACTGAGTGAATGTGTGTTTAGATATACTGCTCATTTTTCTATATGGTCCATATTATAATCTTCTTATCACAGAATTATCTAGAGGAAGGGAACATGTTCTTACCCACAAAACACGTGTACGGAGAAATGTGATAATATAATCTTTATAGTGTAATCAGCAACTCATTTTAAATTGTTTACACATCTATTTGTCATATTTGATGATACTATATTGTTCACATCACCCACAAGGAAACATTCTTTGTATTTAGTCTATGAAAATCTGTGCAGAGGTGGATTTGCAAATACGGGTTTCTCCATTCTGTGCAAAGTGCAAATATAATTTAACTACCGTATATACTCGAGTATAAGCCGACCCGAATATAAGCCGAGGCCCCTAATTTTATCCCAAAAAACTGGGAAAACTTATTGACTCGAGTATAAGACTAGGGTGGGAAATGCAGCAGCTACTGGTAAATTTCTAAATAAAATTAGATCCTAAAAAAAATATATTAATTGAATATTTATTTACAGTGTGTGTATAATGAATGCAGTGTGTGCGTATGTGTGTGTGTATGAGTGCAGCGTGTGTGTATGAGTGCAGTGTGTGTATGAGTGCAGTGTGTGTGTGCATGAATGCAGTGTGTGTGTGCATGAATGCAGTGTGTGTGTGCATGAATGCAGTGTGTGAATGCAGTGTGTGCAGGGCCGGTGCAAGGATATTTGCCGCCGTAGGCAAAAAAAATTTTGCCGCCCCCTCCCCCCCCCCATATGTCCTGACTTCCCCTCCTCCTCCCTCAGTGGTCCTTACCTCCCCACCCCCGTGTTCCTTCACTCCCCCCCCAGTGGTCCTGACTCACCCCTCCCCTAGTGGTCCTTACCCTCCCCTCCCCTAGTGGTCCTTACTTCCCCCTCCCCTCCCATAGTGGTCCTTATCCCACCCCCTCCCTCTCATAGTGGTCCTTATCCCCCTTCTCCCTCCCATAGTGTTCCTTATCCCCCCCCCATCCCTCCCATAGTGGTCCATATACCCCCCCCCCTCCCTCCCATAATGGTCCTTATACCCCCCTCCCTCCCATAGTGGTCCTTATCCCACCCCCTCCCATAGTGGTCCTTATACCCCCCCTCCCTCCCATAGTGGTCCTTATACCCCCCTCCCTCCAATAGTGGTCCTTATACCCCCCCCTCCCTCCCATAGTGGTCCTTATCCCCCCCTCCCTCCCATAGTGGTCCTTATACCCCCCTCCCTCCCATAGTGGTCCTTATACCCCCCCTCCCTCCCATAGTGGTCCTTATACCCCCCTCCCTCCCATAGTGGTCCTTATACCCCCCCTCCCTCCCATAGTGGTCCTTATCCCCCCCCTCCCTCCCATAGTGGTCCTTACCCCCCCCTCCCTCCCATAGCGGTCCTTATACCCCCCTCCCTCCCATAGTGGTCCTTAACCCACCCCCTCCCTCCCATAGTGGTCCTTATACCCCTTTTTTTTATTATTAATTTTTTTTTATTATTTTATTTCTTTTTTTTTTTTTTTTTTCGTCCCCCCTCCCTGCTTGATATATGGCAGGGAGGGGGGCTCTCCTTCCCTGGTGGTCCAGTGGCAGTTCAGTGGGGGGGAGAGGGGGGCTGGCAGAGCTGTAACTTACCTGTCCTGCAGCTCCTGTCAGCTCTCTCCTCCTCTGCGCCGTCCGTTCTGCTCTTCTGTCAGCTCCCAGTGTAAATCTCGCGAGAGCCGCGGCTCTCGCGAGACTTACGCTGGGAGCTGACCGAGGTGCTGAACGGACGGCGCGGAGGAGGAGAGAGCTGACAGGAGCTGCAGGAAAGGTAAGTTACAGCTCTGCCAGCCCCCCTCTCCCCCCAGTCTGTATTATGGCAATGCAAATTGCCATAATACAGACTCTGACTCGAGTATAAGCCGAGTTGGGGCTTTTCAGCCCAAAAAATGGGCTGAAAAACTCGGCTTATACTCGAGTATATACGGTATAACTTACTTGCATTTTTCTTATCAATGTTTAAACTAAAATTCATATTGCTGATGAAAGCAATAACTGTATATGCTTCATTAATTTATGATCCACATCCTTTTAGTTATGCAAATAGTGTGCAAACTGCATTTGTTTTCTCTGTAACACATTGCAAGACACTGTAAAGCAAGCATGTCAAACTCAAAGGCTAGCACGGGCCAAATAAACAAGGTTTAAGTTTATGTTGGCCGCAAAAATAAACAACTTACATTTTCATAGAAACGTAGGTTTATTTGGAAAAGTACAGTATAAAAAAAAAAAACAACAACAAAAAAACAGCATCACCCTCTTCTAAACCCCAACATCCTCCTCTACTAAACCCCAGCCCCCTTCTCTATACTAAATCTTAGTCCCCTCCTCTGTACTAAATCCCAGTCCCCCCTCTACTAAATCCTAGCACCCGCCCCTCTACTAATCCTCGGCCCCTGACAGACACACACATTTACACATTTATTGCTCCCTACCTTTGGGAGCTGATGTGGGGCCTCTCCCAGTGGCCTCCCTTTCTGCTACTCACTGCTCCCTCTCGTGCGCAGTTTAGTGATGCAATGGGCAGAGCAGGTGCCTACTCTGCCTTAATATGTCAAACTCGCGGCTCGCTGGGCCGCAAATATATTCATTGCGGGCCGCATGCGGCCCACGGGCCACGAGTGTGACATGCTTGCTGTAAAGTGTACTGTGCAAGAATATTCATTGCACAATGTTTCAATGCAGAATAGCTGATCTGGAAAAATTCTCAAACTCGGCTATAGTGACAGCTAAGCTATTTTAGTCTAATGTTTTGCAATTTCGATTTACATTTACTAAGCTTCAGAGTTTAGTGAATAACCCTCAATATATTTAAGCTAAAAGCAAATGAAAGAAAGTGCAACATTTTTTTTTTTTAAATGGCCAAATTCACACAGTCATCAAATTGCATTACTTGATACTTGAATGCATGGATTATGGTTTGTTTTCCTGTTCCACTATATATATATATATATATATAAATTTAAATAAATCAGATCAACAAAATGTTAGTAGGATCATTATTTTAGCAATAAATAAATGTGATTCATGTATTTACCAGCAATATCTGAAAGAATTGCCTTTGCCAAACAGATTTTACTTTGTTTGACTCTACATGATATCACTCCTTAGATATAGGCTAATACAAACTTAGGAAAATCACTGTTTCACTAGTAAGCAACAGACAAAAAATGGACCATGCATTTAATCTTTCTTTCTTTCCATGAATATATGCCGTTTGCTGGAAGAAGATAATGTATTTCTTAAACAGAATATTTTTCAGTTATTTTTCAGATTTGTAAAACAAATGCACAGATCAAGTGAGAAGAACATTAGAGTTGAGCAGACACCTGGATGTTCGGGTCCGGCGGGTTCGGCCGAACTTTGAAAAAAAGTCCGGGTTCGGGATCGAACTTGACCCCGAATTTGACCCTGAACCCCATTGAAGTCAATCAGACCCGAAGTTTTGGGAACAAAAATGCCTCTAAAAAAGTCCTGGAAAGGGCTAGAGGCTGCAAAAGGAAGTAAAATGGGGGTAAGAGTAGGACAAGTGCCCTGCAAACAAATGTGGATAGGGAAATCACTTAAAATAACATAAAATACCTAAATATTTAAAATACAGCTGAGCCATAAAATAGCACTAGATGGAATCTTTGATTTTAGCTTTGGAAGAACATAAATCAGAATCTAAAGCATGGCTGTCAGGAGGATCACCAGAATGAGCCATTTGAGAGAGGGTTGGAGTGCAGGGTATTCTCTTTCATTGTTCAAACTGAGCTCAACTCCTGATGCATGGAGAAAAGGCCGTCACAAGCCTCTGCTATTGTGTACATAGTTTATACTAAGTGACCCATAGGTTGAGGAGGCGGTGACCGTGGCGGTGTAGGTGGAAGCGGCGGTGGAGGAGGTAGCCAACTCTGTTTTTTATTTATTTTATTTTTCATTGGGGTAGCCCCCAAAATATGGGGACATATATAAAAAGAAAACTCTGGTCCGCAGAGCGACTGACTCGTGCGTGCCGCAGCTGAAACTCCACTATCGCCTGCTGCTGCTCGCACAGTCTCATGAGGCGGTGAGCAGGAAGGCTGAAATTACACTGCAGCACAGACAGGCGAGCAGCAGCAGGGTGAGAACACCGAAAGCGTTTCTGTATATGAAGCAATCACAATAACACTTATTTTTCACATTTAAAAAAAAATCAGGCTAAACAAGAATTGGTTATTAACAATATGACATCTGAAAAGCCCATGATGTTAAAAAAAGAACACACTATGTGAAGGTCCTGTTCACTAGAGTGTGTAGTTATGAATGTAGCCACTGGTTGGCCCATACATATTTTAAAACTTGTTTAATTTTGTTATAGCATGACTTGTAGTCTTGTTTTTAACTTGCCTATAATACATATTTTTGTATGACACTTAGTGTGTTTTTCATTGATTGTTGAATTTTAATGGTCTATGGTCTAAGATAATTAACATGTAAACAGGCAAACGTAACCCGAATGATTTGTCTCAGTCTTGCCTTCTATACTACCTGCACCATAGGCAACATTTATTTGTCTTTAGACTTTCTTGAGAAGCGGTAACTAGCCAGTGTTGCACACATACACCAGATATGAAGTGCACACCCCAAATGTACTATTTAGCACTAGTGATGTCGGGAACATAAAATTTTCCGTTCCCGAACGGCGAACGCGAACTTCCGCAAATGTTCGCGAACGGGCGAACCAGGTGAACCGGGCGAACCGCCATAGACTTCAATAGGCAGGCGAATTTTAAAACCCACAGGACTCTTTCTGGCCACAATAGTGATGGAAAAGTTGTTTCAAGGGGACTAACACCTGGACTGTGGCATGTCGGAGGGGGATCCATGGCAAAACTCCCATGGAAAATTACATAGTCTGGTTTTAATCCATAAAGGGCATAACTCACCTAACATTCCTAAATTGTTTGGAATAACGTGCTTTAAAACATCAGGTATGATGTTGTATCGATCAGGTAGTGTAAGGGTTACGCCCGCTTCACAGTTACAGACCAAACCCCCTTTTTAACGCACCGCAAACAACCGCAAACAGTCCATTTGCACAACCGCAAACTCCCCATTTGCACAAGGTTGGATACCAAGCTAGCCATGTCCCATTCCTTGTCCTCACTGATGACAACATCATCATCATCACACCGTACATCCATGTGTGTAATGCTGCCTGACTGAGACATATCCCTGTTATCTACATCCTCTGGCAATAATGGTTGCGCATCACTCATTTCTTGCAACTGATGTGTAAATAACTCTGACAGATCAAGTGAAGCGGCTGTGGTGCTAGTGCTGCTGGTGGCGGCAGGCGGGCAAATGATAACTTGAGAGGTGCCCAAAGCTAAGCTGGAGGAGGATGGTGCGTCAAGGTTCCGAGCGGAAGCTGTAGAAGATTGGGTGTCCTATGTCCTCAGAACTTTTCGAGTTCAGGGTACGTGGCCTCTGAACACTGGGCATTATTCTAGGGCCAAAGGGAATCACAGCACCACGACCACGACGGACCCTGCGGGGTGTCCTGGCTCTGCCTGTCATTTTTTTTCGATTAGTGGTACTATGTGTGCAAGCTACTGTGACAACAGATATGAGTGGCACTGTGCACTGGCAGAAGTTGGCAAAGTAGACGCTGTAGGCCTGACACACACGCTTGCAGACAACTAACTGCTATTCAATCTATTACAGTCAACATTTTTTTTTTTTAAATGTACACTACTGTTACACCAGATATGAGTGGTGGCACTGGGCAAGTGGGCACAGTATACGCTGTGAGCCTGACACACACGCTGGCAGGCAGGCAACTGCAATTAGATTACACAGAAAAAAAAAAGCAGACTGATGTTCTAGCCCTAAAAAGGGCTTTTTGGGGTGCTGTCCTTACAGCAGAGATCAGATGAGTCCTTCAGGACTGTAGTGGACACTGAATACACTAGCCTAGCTATCGATTTCCCTATTAAATCATCAGCTGCTACACTGTCCCTCCTCTCACTAAGAATGCAGCTTCCGGGGGGCGGGGCCTAGCTGTCATGGCGGATAGACGCACTTCGTGTGTGCTCCCTCAATATCTCACTTTAAGCAGCTATCAACAAGCGAATTTCACCCCAGAAGGGGGTGACCCAGCAATGTTGCTCCTAGCTGACATGCCTAATAGCAGTCAGCAACTCGACAACCTGCCTAGCATTTTTTACATTCTCAACCCCACCCGTACTAGAGGGGCTATTTCCTCGGCTTTTTGAAGGAACAGCTTTCGCCAGCACAACATCTTCACTCAAATGTGCAAATCTGTTAGGTTGCACAAAGTCAGAACTAGCTAACCTTTCCTCTTCCCTCCCCCTCTGTTACCATGTGATACTGTTTCCCAGCTGTCTTATGTCAGCTACGTGCCTGTTCCCCAGCTATCATATCTCCTTCCACTCCACTAGAGGCCCACTAAACTCTGCTCAGTGAGCAACAGACCCCTTTCAAGAGTGTCAATCTGTCTCAAAGTTACAATTTGCTTCTCCAGATCTCTAATACGTTCTTCGAGAGAAGCCACTCGCTCACACCTGCCATAGAGGTATGGACCCTGGATGTATTTATCCAGGCATGCATGCATTATATTAGATGTGCACCAAGTTAAACATTTCATCTTGCTAAAACCCATTCCCACAGCTAACAAAAACAGCAAGTACAGAAAAGTATAAAACTAATAACCTTGTTGGTTTTAATTCCTGTTTTTCAACTCGTACTATTTTTAAGCAACTCCAAGTGAGCAAGGTCAGTAAGTCAATGATTTGACAAGTGAAGACAAAAGAATTTAGATAGAAAGACGTCATGTCATCCCAGCTTGATGTTTGACAAAGTACACACCGAAACATCCTCTCTGCTATGTGGGTACTTTGTCAATTTGACTGTTGTAGACAGATCTTCATTAATGTAAAAAATGTGAGGCATGTAATATTAACCTAGATAAGAAAGCAAAATATGCAGATTTAATAATACTAAAACTTAGAACTATAATATTAAGTCACATATTACCTGCATTATGAATTGCGTTATTTATTTGAATTGAATTCAAAAACAGTACATAGGAACGACTAAAAGACCATTCAACATAAACAATAGAGAACATGAAAAAGAAAATGAGAAAATGTGTACCTATGTTTCACAGTAACACTACACCTATTTTTACACGTAGGGTTCTGGGCCCTGATATAATATTTCAGGGCAAGCTTTTTAAGTGATTTAATATTTTGTCCGATACACTTTTAATTAAATGACAAACTTTTGAAAAAAAAAAATGTTTTTGAATGTATCCAAAAATTATTAAATCATTTGAAAATCTTCATTTATTGGCATTGATTTAATACGATTTCCAAATGAGTCAATACTGTTATTTGGGAAAACCTTCCCAAATAATTTATCTGCAGAAGTCTCTGGGAAATTTTTGGTAATTGAATAATTTGGAAAGTTTTCCCAACAGTATCGAGTCATTTGGAAAGTTTATTAAATCGACGCTATTGTTTTTTTAATTTTAATTTTACTTTTTATTCAGACCCCAGTGGATAGAACCCAAACTCCTATTTTTATTTTTTTATTTTTTTATACGCACACTGCATTACACTGAACCTGTATTATTCAAACACAAAATATCTTTATTGAAACATCATATTTATATTTTTACAAAAAATGTGTCCTTCAGTAGATTCCTGTTTCCCATTGTTCTTTACAACACTTTTCTAATCACAATAAACTTCCACCTGCAAGAAACAGAGCTAGACAGTCCATTTGGATCACTTAGGTCAGGGGTTCCCAACACAGTCCTCAAGTACCCCCTGCCAGTCCAGGATTTAGGAATTACCAAGTTTTCGACACAAATCTTTTTGAAAGTTTATCCAAAAATACGAAGTAATCTGAAAATCTTAGCCAAAAATATAAAATTGAGACCCTAGTAGAGAAAATGTGCTCTTTGTATTATGTTACAGTCACAGAAACAAAATAATAATACCTTAATAATATTACATAATACTGTCTAACCACTGCATACATACAAGGCGTCCCACACAAACATTGCACATATCATCACACAGCACACGGATACATAGAGGAGACTTCTGGCAAACGTTACAATCTGTTCCAATCTGCACAAACATATTCTGCTTGATACATATACAGGTGATACTCGAAAAATTAGAATATCGTGCAAAAGTTCATTTGTTTCAGTAATGCAACGGAAAAGGGTAAACTTTGAGACTTTCCCTCCTTAAGGAGGGTGTCAATGATGGTTTTCTGCACAGCTGTCAGGTCAGCAGTCTTCCCCGTGATTGTGATTCCTACTGAACCAGACTGAGAGACCATTTAAAAGCTCAGAAACCCTTTGCAGGTGTTATGGCTTACTTAGCTGATTAGAGTGGGGCACTGTGAGCCTAGAATATTGCACCTTTTCACAATATTCTAATTTACTGAGATTGTGGATTTGGGGTTTTCATGAACTGTAAGCCATAATCATCGTACTTATGACAAATCACGGCTTGAACTATCTTGCTTTGCATGTAATGCGTCTATCTCATATATTAGTTTCCCCTTTTACGTTGCATTACTGAAATAAATAAACTTTTGCACGATATTCTAATTTTTCGTATATCACCTGTATAAACACATATCAGCCTACATTATATTATGTGTACATTTAAAGAAAATACCCTTCAACTCTCACAGACATACCCAAGCAGACACATATAGATACATGACCTCAAGCACACCATGGGCACATTGCCATACACACCATATCATCAACATACCCACCTTAACCCCTTAAGGACCAAACTTCTGGAATAAAAGGGAATCATGACATGTCACACATGTCATGTGTCCTTAAGGGGTTAAACATCTCATGGGAACTTATTACACATGTAATACACCTCATATACACTCTGTACAAACAGGGTTTCCCAGCTTCCAGTTCTCAAAGCACAAAGTGAAAGGGAAATTCATTCCTCAGCAAATCCATTACCCATTGATAATAATGTGATTGTTATTACTATGATAACTTTCATTTAATAGATTCAAAGAACAACAAATTCTGCATTAAATAATACGTTCTAAAAAAATATATATGGCTAAAAGGCAGGTAGTGAGGTAGCCAAAATACTTGGGGCTTTCCCAAGTGGTAAAAACAGATACCTGACATAACTGGGTTCATATAGGCTTCAAAACACAGAATGTTGGTGCCAAAATGACGGCATTAATCACATGACCACAATTGCATGGCTATGGCTAATAAAAAAAATGTTTTTTCTAAATAGTAACTTTATTAGGTCTAAGCAATATTTTGTGTGTGGCAGTGTAGCCTGCATAATTAGATATTAAAAATGAAGGTTTAGGAATGAACAATATGACATATTAGGGGAAGGGGGTAATATTAAAAAGTATAAAATTAGCAATTTTAGATGAGATATAACAATTGTAGATTATGCTAGCTTTAGTGTACCTATAATCTTAATTTTATTAATGACAGGAGGCGAGTATTTGCTAAGTCTCTCTTTACTAGAACTCCACAGCAGCACAGAAAAAACAACCAATCAGAAAAAAGTTAGGTACTATAAAACTCCCCTCCCCATGCATCATTTCCTCTTTCAAGCTGCGACAAAACAGAATAAAAGGCAGAAAACATAATGGGGAAGAAACGAAGTCCTAGATACGATGAATACAACGATGTCCACCACCCGAGAAGAACTGCCAAACCGGATAGTGTTGATGGACTGTGAACTGAAACGAGAGAAAAACAGAATCGACAGGTTGATTATCCAATGAAAGGTACTCTGAATAAACATGTAGGCACCCAATGTAGCAACCAAAATTACCTAAAATGAAGATATCCCAACCCTACTTATGAAAGAAAAGACATAAGAGCATGCAACAGGAAGCAGAGACAACAAGCAGAGTTGCATACGTACCTGATCAAACCAAACTATAAACATAGAACAAGGGAGGGATAAAAATGGGTGGGAAATACTCGCCTCCTGTCATTAATAAAATTAAGATTATAGGTACACTAAAGCTAGCATAATCTACAATTTTATAACAAGACAGGAGGCTTCGTATTTGCTGTTTCAACGCTCAGATCACCAATCCAACGCTGGTTGTGTCGCTGGTACCTATTCCAGGAGATAGCAAAGTAATCCTAATTGTACTTACCAACTGCGAAAAAACGACAGTAGACGAATCAATGAAGATGTCAGCCGATGAAGCATCTCAACACACAGAAAAAACACCATCTGCTGATAGATCCAACAAACTTGTGTTGTCACCTGCTTCCTAGCGGTTGGTACCCGAGCTTGCAACTGACCTATCAGCTATTTTCCTGTAGTTGTAAAATAACGAAGGCCTTTTGCGTATGCAAGGCCGCGAGAAGAAACTGCCACCAAGACGCAATATAACCGAGTATGATCCTTCATTCTCTCCTGGTCTACCTGGTGAGATGTCTCATCCGAGGATAAATCTGTAGTGCCTGCGGGAGTGTTGTCAACTAGCCATATCCTAAGTGATTCCGGCATTCCAAATGGACTGTGTAATCCTCGGACTCTGTAGAGAAAAGATTCCAAAAGGACGTCTAGTCATGGTTCCGAACTGAACTCATGTGGAGGAACAGTGGTCGACTATTTTCTGGAATAGTGAATCCCAGAAATATTCAAAGGGATGGAGAGTGCAAACCAAAGTGCAGATTTCCATCCAGGTATGTCCTCGCCTAAGAGTGAAAGGTGTCTGTGTAGGAGTCGGGGTACCCCAGGTACTCTCGCAAGGTCTCGCAGGTCTCCTCGACGGTAGTTGAAGAGTAGGTTAGCGTGAATCAAAAAAGCAGAATGGCTCCCGCGAGGGGTAAATAGCTAATAGACGGAGGACCCACCAACTCCGAATCCTGTTCACCAGGTATGCGTTCCTAGGAGATGGGGCCGTCCTGCCCCCTTCTCCCGAGATCGTAATGAGCAGGGAACTCAAGCCAACCGGGATGTCCGGTCTTACCATGTGAACCATGTGTACGGTTACCCAGAGACCGGATAACTGGCCCTCCTTAATCTTGGTACCCGAGCAAGGCAGTGTCCTTTCGCTCCATGAAGGTTTCCGTAGCTCCTGTCATCTTGATATGGGAGAAACGGTCTGTGCGGTTGGTCCGCAATAGCCTGGATATCCAAAACAGAAAGCAGATTTACGATTTATAAGGTGTAGAGAAAACCAAACACCTGCACTCTCGTAATACCTGAAGCCATCCGTTAGCCGTACTATCTTCAGTAGTGTGTGTACCTAAGTGATCCGGACCCAGTAGAGCCCTCACCGGAGATAGAATAGAGGGATCCAGACTAAAGATTATATCTTGTATGACTAGGCAGTCCTCTATAACGAAATCAGTAGTACGGGCGTCAGATCCAATTGAATGCAGGAGGGACGCCCCTCTATGTAGTCACCGATGTCTTGCACAGGTACAAGCCTGTGTGGTGAGCGAATGGCCGGCCCTGTAGAGTGCCGAGCGTATGAGAGAGAGCCGCGTTCTCATCTAATGTGATCGACTAACGTGACCGCGTCCGGCCGATAGCCTGAGCGGGCCGCGCCTGTTAACAACCAAACAGTAGGGTTTACATCCGTGATCGGTTCCTTCTATGAGAACGTGTCCTCCAAACATGTACTCTGTATCCAGCCCAGTATTCGGCCGAGGTTGAGGGAGGGCTGTGTCCCTCAATAACAAATCAGTGTCCGTCCTGTATCTGAGAGGGTTCGCTCTCTGTTCCTGAAAATAAAGTATTCTTGAATCGGGATGAAGGAGGGCCGCACCCTCCTGTGGTCCAAACTAGAGTCCCTAGAGACTCAGGGTGACCAATTGCAGGGTACACCCAATACCAATATCAGTATAAGGCTGATGGAAATCCACGGAAGAAAACAACAATGGAAAAGAAAAAACTACCAACTGTCCGCCCGGATCCCGTGCGCGCGCGCGGGGTCCAGGACGACCGTTGGTAGCCGGAGGAAAGCTGGAGACGTTCTCCGCAATCCACAAGTGCCCGGGAGGTCGGGGGAGGTCAAGTCAGGCCTCTCGACGACCCGAGCGAAAGGAAAAGGAAGTTACGAAAACAAAAAATTTAACGTAGATAAGAGAAAATACATAAATTCTAGAACAGATAGAAGGGAAAATAGCAGGCCGGAAGGTAAGACCCACTGAACCGAGCCAGGAGCTAACCTAACGTGGGAAGTAACTACCGATACCTCTAAGGATACCGGGGAGCAGATACGGAGGTAGATGTAAAGGTAAGGAAAAAAACACTGCGTTCTCCTTAGGTGTCTGAGCACCGATCCTTGCCTGTGCGAAGTCTTCCTTGGAGATGTATGACCGGGTGCCTTATAAAAAACCTTGCCCTTCAGGCATGAGGTTCAGGGCCTTCACCCTACCCACCATATTCAGATGGCCGTATACTGGTTTCCTCTTGGATAGATTGGCAAAGGTGCCTGTCTGGACACCTGCCTATTTCCATGTCACTGGTGGGCACCGGCATTTCCCCAGTGATATTCCCCCAGGTCTGCAGCCTAGCAGGGGTTCGGCACCCAGACATAACCGGCCGTCTTAATAGGTACCGACATTCTTAATAGGCACAGACATAGCCGGCCGCACTTGCATCGCAGGTCGTACTTATGGGCACAGACATAGCAGGCCGATCTTATGGGCACAGACATAGCAGGCCGGTCTTATGGGCCCAGACAAAAGCAGGCCGTTCTTATGGGCACAGACAATAGCAGGCCGTTCTTATGGGCACAGACAATAGCAGGCCGTTCTTATGGGCACAGATAATAGCAGGCCGTTCTTATGGGCACAGACAATAGCAGGCCGATCTTATGGGCACAGACAATAGCAGGCCGTTCTTATGGGCACAGACAATAGCAGGCCATTCTTATGGGCACAGACAATAGCAGGCCGTTCTTATGGGCACAGACAATAGCAGGCCGTTCTTATGGGCACAGACATAGCAGGCCATTCTTATGGGTACAGACATAGCAGGCCGTTCTTATGGGCACAGACATAGCAGGCCGGTCTTATGGGCACAGACATAGCAGGCCATTCTTATGGGCACAGACATAGCAGGCCATTCTTATGGGCACAGACATAGCAGGCCATTCTTATGGGCACAGACATAGCAGGCCGTTCTTATGGGCACAGACATAGCAGGCCGTTCTTATGGGCACAGACATAGCAGGCCGAACCTGGTTGTGTATTATTGGTATATTATGATAACATGTTATTCAAAATAGCGCCCTCCGATTCCGTAGCGCGTTACAATGGGTATTGAATGAGTAATGGGGACCTCCTAGTTCCAGTGGAGGTCCCTAAGAATAGCAGATTCTGAGAGCATCCTGACACAGGAACTCTAGACTCCAACCCATTAGGCAGTGTAATGCCGTGTGAATAAACCTGAACCGGGACTGGCAGTCCCTAGATGCCCAGCAGGCAAATAGTGGTATTCAGTCTGTATAGGGTATAAGTGGAAGTTGTTCCAGAGGCTATCATGTCCATGAATGTAAGATACACTGAGCAATACTCTCCTTAAACTGTGAATTGGTATGCCCGTGTTCACACAGATCTGTTGGAAATTCCTTATCGTATAATAGACTACCCTCATCATACCACCTGAAGGGTATTGTAACCATGGGCACTTCCAGGAGTAGGGCCAACGATAGCCAACCCAATGAATTCCCCCGGGAATCTGATAAAAATGTATGGCATCAGCGTAGACTGGTCTCCCTTACTAGTTTGAGTCAGAGCCAGGTCTGTAAGTGAGAGATATATGCCATGGACAGAGAAATCATACCAGAGTAGTCTCAAGAGACCTCCAGCCGGACAGAAAAAATATATATACTGAGAAGGAGATGAATCCTAGAGCTAACTGGCACTGTAAACACCCTGTACAGAATCAGTGTAACAGAGTTCATATACCTGTAACTCACAATAACCTGCAATATATCCCATCAGGCACTCACAAAACCTGTTAATATACACTGACAGTAAAAAACTCACAGCGATCCGGACATACACTGTCAGCAAAACTCACATCAACCTGCGATATACACAGTCAACAGAAACACGCAGTAATCTGTGATATACACTGACAACAAAAACCCACAGTAAACCACGATACACACTGTCGGCAAAAACTCACAGAATCTGTGGTATCACAGTCAGCAAGGCAAACCAACATGTCATGTACACTGTCAGTAGAACAAATATGTGATATACACCGTCAGTAAAACTAATGTGTGCTATACACTGTCAGAAGACTAATATGTGTTACACACTGTCAGAAAAACTAATATGAGTATACAATGTCAGTAAAACTAATGTGCTATCCACTGTCAGCAAAACTAATATGTGTAATACACTGTCAGAAAACTAATATGTGTTATACACTGTCTGTTATACACTGTCTATGTGATGTACACTGTGGGAAAACTAATTATGGGATACACATAGTCAGTGAAAAAACCACAGCAAGAACAGAATCTGTGTCAATAAAATTCACAGCAGATATGAAAAATATATAACACTAAAAAGGCTCAGACTACTATATATCCGACATGAAAATGCCCTAAGATACACAGAAGCTGTGGGATACACGCTGGAAATAAATAGCACATAGGAAAAGGGGATAGTACCCTGCCTTCCGGCAAAACTGAAGGGAATCCGCCGGGGAAAAGGCAGGGCAACAATAGCCGCGATCCGACCACCGTGGGTGGAGGAGGGGTCACGAGTAAGTGCGTTCTCCTCCACCCGGTCGGCCGCCTGCGGCTCTGTGAAGAAGTTGAGCGCGGCGGTCGACCACGTGGCGGACGGGGCGGCCACGAGAGTGAGCGGAGCGGCCGCCGGGTACTCGCGTCCGACCGCGAGTACTTCGGTTGCCGGTATGAAACTAGGGGGTCGGGAAATCAGGAGGCAGCCAGAGGCTAGTCTCCTGAAACCCCTATACCGCGCAGGCAGCCCGCGGAAAATGGCGGGCAAAGAGAGTGGGCAGCAAGGGGAGGGGGGGGGAAGGCATGGCGAAACAGAGAAAAAAACCCCAAGACTCCCCTAAAACTACCCCCTGAAAGGGAAAGAATCCCTAAGAAGACAGGGGAAGCAAATGCAAGGCAAGTAGTAAAAAGGTATAAGCAAAAGTAACACGAAATATAACCAAAAAATATAGGAGTACAGAACACAAGATACTAGATAAAGGTACAAATAACAAATAAGAAAATATACTGAGATATCAAAATAAATCCCAATAAGTCATAAAACAACCCAAAACCACCCACTATAAGCAGGAGGCAGTGGTACTCTGACCTGTACTGGTGCGGAGCAGCAAAGAAAGAGGAAATGATGCATGGGGAGGGGAGTTTTATAGTACCTAACTTTTTTCTGATTGGTTGTTTTTTCTGTGCTGCTGTGGAGTTCTAGTAAAGAGAGACTTAGCAAATACGAAGCCTCCTGTCATGTTATAAAATTGATAGAAAATGAATAAAAAGAAACACAGCCTTTAGGCAAATCTGCTAAAGAGTAACAATTAAAAACATATTCAAATAGATTCTACAGAAAGTTAAAAAGGTCAAAATCAGCATTTAAACCTTCTGGTATCAGAGTTCTCAAGTCAAAAACCTACTCCATCTCATTCTTTCCCATCATTTTTTAATTTCACCTCCACGCCATGGCATAGTACATTTTTGTATGCCAGTAAATTTTAAACATCCTGGATTTTTTTTTTTTTGATGTTTTTTAAAAAAAAATTTTTTGATACAGTGTGATTTAAGTATCCTTTTGTTATGTTTCCACAATGTTCTGATATTCACGTTTTTAGACTTTTAGAGGTCATCATTACAAATTGGAGGCCACATGGACACTCCAATAGATAAATAACATTACTAGAATTGCATGTAATAAAATCATTTATCTTATAGGATTTTTTTTTAGTAATGTTCGAAGTGAAGTTAGTGGTTTTATTTTGCACTAGCCCCTGGGTAGTTTTACATACAATGCACTTTCTGCATTTAAAAATCCTTTGACATTTGATAACGTAGAGGACTTAGATGGATTATTCGTAGTAAGATTTTTTTTTTGAATATTTTTAAAATTGGGGGACCTCTAAATATAATATTTGGTTTGGTGGGAAGAATTTGTTTTAAAATGTAATTTTGTTGTAAAATGTACCAGTGCTTATTAATTATTCTTTTAACTTCTTTATTTTTGTTATTACAATCAAATATAATAGGAACAGAAGGTGCAGTTTTTTATTTTTTATTTATATCTTAGAAGGTTGTTTCTTTCTTTTGATTTGACTTTTTTTTATAACATTATCTAGTTTTTCTTCTGAATAATGTTTTTCTAAAAAAGTATTTTTAAGATTGGAGCAATTTCTTTTTAACTGTAAAAAATTGGCTTTTGTGAGCGCTTTCAAGCCAGGGAGCATAGTGGCAACTAGTTTGATCTATCACTGTGTTTGTACACATTTTTTTAATAAAAAGTTCTAGTATTAATATTACCATCGTTAATAAAAAAATGTGGAGATCTAAAAAGTTTATAATTTTCTTTACTGTATTCATGAGTTAAAATTATGCCTTTTATGTAATTTCATATGATCTACCTCATCGTTATCCAGTTGTGATTTACCATTATTCTACTGTGTACCGGTCTCTCCGCTCTGCCCGTGACCACCTCCTGTCCGTTGTCCGCACCCGTACGGCCAACTCACACTTGCAGGACTTCTCGCGGGCGGCTCCCTTCCTATGGAATAGCCTGCCTACCGCCATCAGACTCTCCCCTAGTCTTGCATCTTTTAAGAAGTGCCTTAAAACCCATCTCTTTAGGAAAGCTTATGGCCTCCAACACTAACCTCTATCTCACATACCTGTCTCTGGCCCTCTCCTAAAGGGCAGCCCACCTTATTTGACTGTAAATTCCTGTCCTAATGTGTTTTACACCCCACCTCCTATAGAATGTAAGCTCGATTGAGCAGGGTCCTCTTCAACCTATTGTTCCCGTAAGTTTATTTGTAATTGTCCTTTTATAGTTAAATCCCCTCTCATAATATTGTAAAGCGCTACGGAATCTGTTGGCGCTATATAAATGGCAATAATAATAATAATAATAATAATAATAGAGGGATATCCTGCAAGTGGGGATTGTATACCACTGCATGCTGTTTTACCTAGAGTTGGTTATAGCTCTACCACATGTGAGTTGACATCTTATCTAAGTGTCGTTTGTCCTACCACGTACTACCATGTTACTGTTTTTGCTTCCTTTTCATATTCTGCAATAAAGCTACCAAGAAAGTCCCATACCAGGACTAGGAGAGCTATTGCCCCCTTTGAGACTATGCCGTACCATTTTGTATTTTTTATTCTTTTAAGTTTTATTGTGGACTCTTTTTTATATCCTGTGGTTTGTTTTTTTTATTGCTCTTATTGATTGTATTGTTCTTATTATTACATACTATTGTGTTTGGAGTATTTTTCTTGGCGCTACCTGTATATTGTTGTTGATATTTAATTTCCTGTCTACCTGCTGCCACTTTAACCCCTTAAGGACCAAACTTCTGGAATAAAAGGGAATCATGACATGTCACACATGTCATGTGTCCTTAAGGGGTTAAGTAAAATGTATGAATTATTATCATAACCACTTAAAAACAGTTTTGCAAAAATTGAAAGGACTGCACCTGAATGTTTTTTGTATAATCACCACTATAATATGATGGTAATGGATATGGGGATTTCAGTGTCTCTTTAAGTAGAAATAATATGCTTTTTTTTCCCCATTACCTGTTTTTTGTAATGCTGGGTTCTATATATTATAAAATATTTAGCAAAGCTTAAAATGTTACTCAAACCTGCTTTCAAACTTAATTGTTTTTGTTCACAATTTGGCAGTAGTCACATATGGCCCCCATTCCACCATATTTTGGTTGAAAAACATTTAAAATAAGGCTAAAACTTACCTTTTATGCAGCACCTGGCGAAGCCCTGCCCAAACATTTCACCACCTTCTCGATCATTATGCTGCTCCACTGCTTCCCTCTCCGAAGTTCAATTAAATGCATTGATGGATATAGATGTGATATAGAGGGATGTGTTGCCACCTGCCAATCAGCTTTTTCTGATAGAGAGGCCTTGGACCTAATGCTTCTCGGTCAGAAGCAGTAAACGATACACTTTGCTCGTTCACAGTGTGCACATTTATGAGCAGCAAGATGACATGAGTGACAGATAACTTTGGTGCTAAAGCCCATCCACTACACAATTCATGTGCCGGGAGGGTAAGGACGGAGAGATGGAGAGATTGCTTGCACCATGATCACCTGTAAAAGCATAAGTGGTCATGGAGGCTGGGGTACTCTTTAAATTATAATGTCTTGTCTATACTAACTTTAGATGCAATGTAAAATATAAAAGAACTCTACAAATATTGAATTACAAAAAACAAAAATCGAAAACCAAACATTTTTAGACATGCTTCTTGTCCCCAAGCTAGCTGCTTTTCAGAAACCATTTTAGGAAATATCACTTTCTTTAGAAACTCTTTCAATTTACAATCCATTATGATGTTGGCAAGCTATCCCTCTCTTACCTCTACCAGTGCTCACTGTTCCCACCTGGATCCCCAAGCAATTATAGCCTGATGTTTTTAATTAATTCATTTTACTGATTTATTTATTTGTCAGTCCTCTCCTCCTACATCAAATTCTCAGTGTTGTAATTCTACTTATTTTAGATGACAGACAGGTATATAATACATTCTAGAAATGAATCACAAATAATGTCAGATATCAGAATATAATAAAATAGTTCTGGAGCACTGCAAGGTAGACTGTCTCAAGTATTATGGTCTACAGCAGCAATGGCAAACCTATGGCATGCGTGCAACAGCTGGAACACTGAGCCCTCTCTGTGGGCACGCAGCCATAGGTCGCCGGTAGGTTGCAGGGCCGTCTTTTCCCATGGGCATGCTGGGGAGTTGCCCAAGGGACCCACAGGCCTGGGGGCCTCACCGTGCTGCCCAGTGTGCCCAGGCCAACAAGAGAGATCCTTTGATCTCCCCTGCGCACCATGGAAAGCCGGCCCTGCTCTCTTGCCGTGGGCCCTGTCCGGCCGCTGGGGAGATCAAAGACACCCACACCAGCCCAAAGGCCCTTCGATAGAGGGGAGAGATGGTGGGATACCCTGAGGCTGGAGGAGGGACTTGGAAGGAGATCGCTCCTCCCGGAAACAGGCTGTGTGAAGCGTCGCTGTGCGCTGACGTTGAAATGTTCCCCACAGCGCTCAGCTCGGAAGAACAGGAGACAGCCATCAGCCACAGGAGCTGCAGGCTATATAGATTACCACCGGACCACCAGGGCTGGCAGTGCCCCCCCCCCACCTCTTTACTAAAGGTAAGAATAAAGGTTTGGGGGGGAGAGACACATGCAGATTTTATTAATGTAGATTTAATATTTAAAAAAACAAACAAAGAAAACATTTGCTCCATGCACCCCTCACACTCTGCAACACACAAACACCACCCACCCACACACAGCACCCCTCACACACACACAGCACCTCACACACACACACAGCACCCCTCACACACAGCACTCCTCTCACAAACATAGTGCCTCTCACACACAGCAACTCTCACACACACAGCTCCTCTCACACACACAGCACCTCTCACACACACACAGCACCCCTAACACACACACATCACCCCTCACACACACAGCACACTTCACACTTACAGCACCTCTCACACACAGCACCCGTCACACACAGCACCTTCCACACACACAGCACCCTTCGTACACATCAAATACACACACACAAACACACACAGAGCACCCCTCACACACACACACTGCACCACACACACACACATACACTGCACCCCTCACTACAGCCTGTGTGTATTTAGCATTCTGTGTGCGTGTATCTAGCAGTCTGTGTGTTTGTTTGTGTGTGTGTGTATTCAGTGGACTGTGTATGTGTTTAGCAGTCTGTCTGTGTGTATTTAGCAGTCTGTGTGTGTGTATTCAGCAGTCTCTGTATGTGTTTGTGTGTGTGTGTTCAGAAGTGTGTGTGTATTTAGCAGTCTGTGTATATTCAGGAGTCTGTGTGTGTGTTTTCAGCAGTCTTTGTGTGTGTTTGTGTGTGTGTATTCAGCGGACTGTGTATGTGTTTAACAGTCTGTATCCTCTATATTGTATGTGCTATCCCACTTTTTTTAGCTCATATTGCTTTTTTAGCTGTATTAGCTAATTTGTTGTTTTTCATGTTTCAGTCTGTCTGTGTGTACTCTGCAGTCTGTGTGTGTACTCAGTAGTCGGTATGCGTGCTTTCAGTAGTCAGTGTGCGTGCATTCAGCAGTCGGTGTGTGCGTATTCAGCAGTCTGTATGTATGTATTGCATTTGTTGGAGGTATCAATAAATATAAGCTTAATTTTATCGATAATTTACATTTTTATTCCTCTAAGTTGTTGTGTAGGCAGGGCCCCAGTGCACTGCTTTTCCCAGGGGCCCATAATGCTGTTAACATGGCACTGCACATGTCCCGGATCACCCGGGACAGTCCCGCATTTCAACAGTCTGTCCCAGGTCCCAGACACCCTCATTCCGGGACAATGTAGTAGCCACTGCAGTGGTGGATCCAGAGGGGGGTGGGGGGGGCGATTGCCCCTCCCTAGAAATGAGTGCAGCTCCCATAGGGGAACTATCGCATCAGTCAGCCCACGCACTTCCTCCCAGCACTCTCTGTAACATTAAAGGGGCCCGGTCTCCCAAAGAGCTGCAGCACCCGACCTGGCCCCTTTAATGTTGCAGAGAGTGCTGGGAGGCAGTGTGTGGGCTGACAGGACACTGAAGAAGCAACTAAGAGAGGAGGGTGAGGCAGGAGAGAGAGCTCTGCAGCTTCTCCTTCAGACTCCCATCATCATCAGCCAGTCCCAGGAATTAACCTCCCTGCAAACAAAAAGTAGAGGTAGAGGATGGTTAACAAATGTAAATTGCGGGGGGGCCTGGCAGCAAACATGGCCGGTCGCACGCTTTAGGAGCTCCAGCTAAGACACACACAAGAAAGCCACGATCGAGTGACCCAAAAGTACCAACGGCAAACGGTGACCAGAAACGAGCACAGCACAACGAGAGCAACTGAATGGTACCGAACCGGCACCGGTGCACCGCAGATAAACCCGATCCAGCCATGCGGCCTAAACCTGAGCGAAGTCTGGGACCCGGGGGAGAAGGCCGACCTCCCGCCACTGGACGGGCTCCCAGGCGTGGGCACACTGCAGCCCTGCTACCCCCCACTCTGGACCGGCGGGGGATATCCCGGTCCTCACAGGGGTCGAATAGCCCCATGAAGCAAACAACCCAAGCGACACAAGCCCTGTCCACGAGGGACCACCAGGGCCAAGCTAAAATGGCGGCGCAGAAGCAGCGCAGAACGAGGCACAAGATGCACAAGCCACCCAAACACATAACAGTGTTCTTTGAACAGCTTCGCACGTACCTTTGGGCGAAGTTTAAGGCCAAGAGACAGCCCTTCCAACAAGCGGTGAAAGCGGTGGCGAAGTGGATCCGTCCGGCGGTTCAGCGCTGCCTGAGGGGAAATCTCCCACGTGGCCCCAGTACAGCCTCCCGAGGCGACACAGGTACCCGCAGGCGACCACACACAAGCGAGCCCTCCATGAAAGCGACGTCTACTAAGGCATCATCAAGCCTCCTTCCCAGCACCCGGCACAGCACGACCCAGATCCCTGCGGACACAGCCACAAAGAAAGAATCAGAGCGGCTGCATACACTTCTGAGCGGGAAAAACGGCGGGTCTTTCCCTCTATGGGAGTTGGCTGAACGGCCTAAGAAATTCTACCATAGTAGAACTGTGTGTCATCTCTCCCTTGGGCTGGACTGTGCTCTGCCCCTCGAGGGCATCGGATAAACTGAGCTGGCAAGTGGCACTCTCTGGGACTAATGACCAAAGAGTGATTTCCTTATGATTGCTTACTATTTTTTCCTTTCACATTCACATATTATTTTCTTTTCCTTACATATGATGTTCCCAGCAGCCCTGATAGCCGATATACAGATATTCGGCCCTCGATTACTAATGCCTATCCTTGCCACTCCAAAGGGGCGTCCTGGGGGGTTAATGTTGACAGGCCAACAGTATGTTCTGTGTTTAACTGTTATCCTCATACAATGTTTTAATGTTCCAGCGCTGCTATAATATGGCCATCTCCCTGCGGCTCCAGTCCATAGTGAAATGTAAGCCCACAAGAAGCCGGTTCAGGCCAATTAAGAGACAGGAAGATGCAGGGAGCACGGTAGAGTATTGGACAACCTAACTCAGCGCTTCCAATTGCCTAAGACGAAAACACGACCTAACAGATTACCAGTTAAGCTCATATGCCCTGTTAGAGTACAAAGCGATGCTACTTTATTTACCAGCCTGACATAGCAATGTTTATTGTTCTTCAGAGCCCGGCAACCTATGTAGGTGCAGCATACCATATCTATCACTAGCCCAGCAGGTCCTACACAAGTAAGACCCACGATCACTCTACTGTCACAGAAAACTAGACATGCAACATAATGCTTTGTTTATACCATATGCACGAAAAGTTAACCCTGTCTATTCCCGTATTCTACTACCCACGGCTTGCCTGTCAGGTATCCAGAGCCGGTATCAGCTAATCAAAGCGAACTAAAACCAAGAAGGACTATTCTCCTACAACCACGACGGAGGAGATAAGGCCTGTTTTCACCAGGTAGTCTATAACCATGAGGCAATCTTTCCCTAACTATTAGGCCTCCCTGCTCGGCCTTTACTTAAAAGTTTTGTTAATACCCATGCCTAGAATGCGTAGGACGGCTATTTTGACTGACAGGCTGGGCATAGTAATGTTTTACAGGGCAGGCACCTAGGGAGAATAGCGATGTTAAGGCATATTATATATTATAGGCAAGTTATTAGCAATGTAAACTTTAAAGAGAAACTTCATCAGCTAAATACCCACAGCATATCGTTATTGTGCACCAGGTCAGAATTAGCTACTGCTTTGCTGCAAAACTCGCTCGCAACTTATCTACTCTAGCATAAGCGTACTAGAGATGCTAAATGACTTTATCTCACCCACGTAGCGCAGAAGGAGAATCAGTGTTTTGTTACTTTTTCTGGGCCCTACGGCAACTACCCAAAACTAACCAATGAGCTATGCTATAATTTATGTTTATGCACGCTAGGGCATAGCATGCAAAGCATCGGAATATTGCACAGACATGTTGGCTTAGCCTGTGATTACTGGTTCATCTCTTATATATAATGTTTATCTAAAGTTAACTCATGAGTAACTATTAATGTACAATTGTGCAAACCTCATTAAGTGCCCCCACCCTGTTCAGATGCCCTGTAGGCTCAGTTGGCCTGTCGCCGGGTAATGAGACATAACTAGCCTACTTATCTCAATATTGATGGCTGACTCAGCATAACTACTAATCGTATGATACTGTTATTAATCGACAAAGTAATTTATTAGGACAGATGTAGTTACCCAGCTTGTACTTAGCATGTTTTATTAAGCACTCTCTCTCATGACATGAACCTGATAACCCACCAATATTCAAGCATGTAACCATCTATTATTATTTCTAATTTTGTTCAACCTGTTGATGACACGATGTTAAGTAAGATCATAACAAAAAAGGTGTGCAGTTTCCTTGCAAACCCCGTACTTGTTCTTTTTTATTTAAAGAATTAAAAAACAAAAAAACAAAAAAAACAAATGTAAATTGCAATTTGTGTGTATTTGTGTGTGTCAGTGTGTTTGTATTTGTGAGTGTCTGTGCATACATGTGAGTGTATGTGTATCTGTGAGTGTCAGTGTATGTGAGTGTATGTGTATCTGTGAGTGTCAGTGTATATATGTGAGTGTATGTGTATCTGTGAGTGTCAGTGTATATATGTGAGTGTATGTGTATCTGCGAGTGTCAGTGTATGTGAGTGTATGTGTACCTGTGAGTGTCAGTGTATATATGTGAGTGTATGTGTATCTGTGAGTGTCAGTGTATGTGAGTGTATGTGTATCTGTGAGTGTCAGTGTATGTGAGTGTATGTGTATCTGTGAGTGTCAGTGTATGTGAGTGTATGTGTATCTGTGAGTGTCAGTGTATATATGTGAGTGTATGTGTATCTGTGAGTGTCAGTGTATGTGAGTGTATGTGTATCTGTGAGTGTCAGTGTATATATGTGAGTGTATGTGTATCTGTGAGTGTCAGTGTATGTGAGTGTATGTGTATCTGTGAGTGTCAGTGTATGTGAGTGTATGTGTATCTGTGAGTGTCAGTGTGTATCTGTGAGTATGTGTGTGTTGAAGTAGCCAGTTAATGTTTGCAGAAATACCGAAAAATGCACTGGCAGATATGTTTTTGCCAGTCTCAAGTATAAATTTGATGAAATGCACTCGTGAAAGTAAGTGTCCCTGAATGGCAGTTAGGAAATGTGTTCACCATAGTCACCTGTGGGGGTGCCACTGGCAATGCAGAGTAGGCACCTGCCTGCCCAAAACGGCAGGCGCCTACTCTGCTTTCCTATCGTTGGTGGGTGGGTGGGATGGAGGGCAACTGTATGAGTTGTTTTTTTCTAAACATAAACCTCAGTATTCAGGTGTATTTGCCGTGTTGGCACTTTGAGGGAAAAAAGTTGGTTTGTATTGTGGTTTGGGCACTCTGGCTCAAAAATCTTTGCCATCACTGGTCTACAGGGTGACATCTTGTGGCCTCTATCTGATATTACATATGGATTTGGTAAGTTACAGTATATGAGAAATGTTTCCCTTTGTATTCCAAATCTGTGTTAAAACTGCTGTCCAGAAAAGAATGATTTACACGTATAAGGCAGAAATAAAGATTCATGCTATTTACTAACATATTCAGGAAATCTATTTTCCTGGTATACTTTCAGAGTTTGCAAAACACTGAGAAACAAACTGCATGAGTCCCAATTCTTCTACACTGTTTGCAGTTATAAACATATACATATGTTCCTAGTATGTAACAAGAAAGAGACAATCAAGATATGACTGGCTCTGTTTAAATAAAAAAAATATTTTAAAAAGGTCCCCTTCTTCTCTCCCTACAGGAAAAAATTAAAGAACAATTCATATCTATCTGCCAAAGTCCTACTTTGAAGATTTGGCCAAACTAAAGCCATCGTAATCCACTGAAACTGTATTAAAATAAAAAAATTACTGACTGCGAACACCTCCAAATTATATTATGAAAAAAAAAACTAGAATTATCCATACCTTTCAGCCAAGACAAGTCATTATACACATAACCGGAGGAAGCTTTGTTGGAGTGAGACTAACCTGGGAGTGCCGTGTGGTAGGTTGGCTTGGCAAAGAAACCAATTCCACAACCATTACACATGCTGACTACAAAGCCTGTTCAAAAATGCAAGGTCACAGGTTGAAGTCTCGGCAGGCTCAACTCTTCCCTTCATCCTTCCAAGGTTGATAAAATGAGTACCATCCACTGGGTAATAATAACATATATTACTATTCAGCTGCTGATTTGGTTAATTCCAAGAGTGTACGCTGAAAAGTGCTTTGAGTCCCACCGGGAGAAAGGTACTATATAAGTACTAGTTGTTGTTATTATTAGCATTAATCTGATTTAGAGGAAGTAGTTATTGCATGGGATTTCCATTTTTTGTGTTTTATTGAAAGGATTATTTATTTATAATTTATTTTGCCACAAAGGGTACATTGAGACTTCTCTCGTTTTCAAGTACGTCCTGGGTCCACAAAACATTGCATTGATACAATAGGGTACAATAAAATACAAAAAACAATATTAATACACAATATATACAAAATTTAACATAGAACAGGTAGGAAATATATAATCAACCATAACAGGTGCATTCTGTTTTGAGGTATGTAGAGAGGGATCTCTTAACCCTTTAAGGACACATGACATGTGTGACGTCATGATTCCCTTTTATTCCAGAAGTTTGGTCCTTAACCCCTTAAGGACCAAACTTCTGGAATAAAAGGGAATCATGACATGTCACACATGTCATGTGCCCGTAAGGGGTTAAGGGGTTAAAGGATTTTAGAATTGGGGCAGATTTGAAAGTGTGTGGGAGGTTGTTCCATAATTGCGGTGCTCTGTAGGAAAAGGAGGATTGAGACGCTTTCTTTTTGTATTGAGGTAGACTAAATAAAGTGCTGGTACTTTATCGGAGGTTATAGGAGGTGGGAACAGCGAGGGAGAGCATTCTGCTCGGGTAGGGTGGAAGCTTCCCAGAAAAGCTCCTAAACACAAGGCTGGAAAGATGAAGGGTGCGTCTGGATTCCAGCGACAGCCAGTTTAGTTCTTTTAGCATGTCAAAGAACGAGTTATACAATATATAAGCTTATTTAGGTGATTTTGCAGTGCAGGTGCATATACCACATTCCCATAATCAATGATTGGCATCAGCATTTGCTGTACAATCTTTTACTTTACTGTAGGGCTAAGGCAGGATTTGTTTCTGTACATTGCACCTATTTTTGGATAAAGTTTTGTTGCAAGTTTTTCTATGTGGAGGTCAAAAGATAGATTGGGGCCCTCTGAAGTATGTGCGCATGTGCGGCGAAGCCGCGCATGCGCACAAGGGAGCAATGTTGCTTCCAAATGGAAGCGTCTGATTGCTCCCTGCTCGTGCCCGCCTATTTCGTCATTTTGATGAAATAGGGGCGCGGCTTCACAAGGCTCCCGGCGCTGGAACCAGGTGAGTAAAATCCTCTGCCTGGAGAGTCCCTTTAATTAGGGTTGTGACAGGTTTAGCAATTGCTGGTGCACTGAACTTCAACAGCATTGCTGGGATTTGATCAGGTCCAGACTGTTTTTCCTTTTTAGATTATTAAGTTTTTTCTAAATGACACTAATAGGTACAGGTCTAAAATCGAACTTGTCTATATTGGGTCTTTGCAAATTTATTGGGGCCTGATCCACATTTGTAGCTTCATGATGTGTGTCATTTGTAAGCTTGGCAATCAGGGTGGTAGAGCATCTGACAAAACAATTGTTAAAGTAATTTGCTATATCTAAGGGGAGTTGCAGGGTTTGGTTGTCCACTTTGACAGTGGAGGGTTGGTAGTGGATTGATGGAGTTTGTAAGTTACTTATTATTTTTCAAAAGTTTGTAGGGATTGAGATGTTATTGTTCAGATTTTCACTGAAATATTGGCCAATTTTGTTTATTTTGTGTATATTTTTTGAGATTGTCTATAACAGTGATTGTTCATAGAACCAATACACTTGAACTTTGACCACAATGAATTCCAAAACTGGTACAATTGAATGAGGTCAGCTGTGATCGAATTCATATGTGCCACTTTTACTATCACCTTACGCAGCGAGGCATGCAAATTCCAAACTTGTAGGAGTTCAGACTGAAAGAATTCAACTGCATAGTCTAGATCTGGGATAAGGTTTAATCTGTGCCATGGGAAGTTCTTGATGTAATTTAGAACAAATTCAAGATTACATTTTTTGAAGGACCTGATGATTTTAACCTTGGGAGAGGATTTAGTAGCCTTTATTTTGCGCACACAGTACACTAAGCAGTGGTCACTGAAACTGTTAGGGAGAACACCAGCCTCCTGAATTCTATCAAAAGTGAAGAGAATCCAACTGAGCAGGATATGGCTTTTAATGTTTATGCGAGTTGGGGAGCAGATTAATTGCGTTAGCTGAAAAGTCTTAAATAGCGGGCAAGAACTATTATTTTTAGGATTCAGTCAATCAATATTAAAATCTCCAAAGACCAACAGTTCACTTTTTGGGTTTTGAGCTATGGTTTCACTAAGGAGATGGGCTATGTCAGATAGGGAATGCCCTGGGGAGCTAGGTGGGCGGTAGAATCCTACAACAATGGTTGATTTACTGCACGGGATCTCAATTGTGCCAGGAAGGAAATCAAAAGTGCTAGGAGATCTAATGTTTTCCAACTTTATGGAATTGTCAACAAAAATTACAACGCCTCCTCTTTTTGCTCTGTCATTTCTATGGCCTGAATACCCAATGGATTGCAATGGCAGAGTCAGGTATTTTTGCGGTTAGCCACGATTCAGAGAGCACAATGATTTTTGGCTTGTAATGTAAACACCATACTTGCAGTGCATCGATTTTTGGTAGTAGGATGCGGATATTGCACTTCACAAGGGAGAGGCCTTTTTAGGCTGGAAGGCTATGAATGGAATCTGTTGGGGGACCAAGGTTAGACTCTACTTCATTTGCAAGGGCAAGTAACATGAGTAATAGGAATTTGGACATAACTTTGGTAGTATTGCAATTGTAAGGGTTTATTCTTTTGTGGGGTGGTGGTGGGAGGGCTTGTTTTCAACACTCTCCACCAGCACTCAGCAGATAAATTACAGCAACAAAACAGGCCATGATGTATAAGAATTTGGTTCTCAGTCTGTGGTGAGTGGTGCTTAAGAATGTGGTGGTAGTAACATGACAGGAGTGTGAAGACGGTTACAAGGAATATTAATTGTCAAATTTGGAGCAATGTACAGGAAGGTAGGAGATGAAAACTAACATTAAGTAGGTTACAATAATCCATATATGGTGAGGAAGTAGTCTTACACTACACAAATGGCTAGGTACAGAACACAAACATAAATGCAGCAAGCGTGTGGACTATAATGAAAATGTTGATTGTAGCATTGTCTGCTGTTCTCCTCCTTGTGAATAAATGATTTAGTGAGAGCACACAAAGGTATATAAAATAACACACATGCATGTTACCAATTTATCAGGGTATAACCTAAAAAAAAACAAAAAAAAACAACAGACATATATTTGACATATATTTAAAATGGAGAGAGGGAGAAAAAGCGTGAATCTGCTAAAATTGGTAAATGAAAGAAAAAGAATAGTTAAATGGAGATAAAAAATCATAATATTAATTAATACATAAAACATCTATTTTTATAAAATAATCCATTTAAAAAATATAAATATAACTTAATAAAAAAAGGAAAGTTATTAAATTAAATACATTGTAACAATTATTTTAAAAAAGAGGTTATTTCAAAGTCCACATTTAGACCTTCTGGAGTTAGGGTGTTGAGATTAAACATCCATCTCATCTCTAATTTACTTAATTTTTTTTCCTTACACCCTCCTCTCCAGTGGACTTTTATTTTTACAATCCCTTAAAATTCTAGACCTGTTTTGATACACTGTGGTTCTGGAATTATTTTTTTATATTGTTAATGTGTTCTCCTATACGTATTTTTAATTTTCTGGTTGTCTTTCCGACATATTGATAGCCACATGGACCAGTGAGTAAATAAATAACATCCACTGTATTGCACGTGATCAACATTTGGATGTTATATTCCTCGTTTAAACCTTTTTTACATGAGAAGACTTTTACATGTCTATTTGGACTACGCCGTAATTTACATCCTACACAGTTACCACAGTAATGAAAAACCTTTGGCATTATCTAAAAAAAAACAATTTATTTTTTCCTTTTCTAAAAACTATTTGTTAAAACCTGCCTAAAATTCCTTGCTCCTCGAAAGATAAATTGTGACTGATCTCCCATGAATCAAACTATTTCTGGATCTTCCTTTAAAACATGCCAGTTCTTTTTAATGATTTTACAGATAGCTTTATTATTTGTTCTCAAATCTAAAATAAAAGAATGGTCTCTTTATTTTCGTTATTCTGTTTTCTTTTATACTCTAATAATTGGTTCCTATCCATGTGACCTACTTGTTCACAAATCTTTTCAATAAAAATAGGTTCATATCCTTTTTCTAGAAATTGATATTTTAAATTTAGAGATTGATCTTGATAATCTTTAAAATCGGTAGAATTTCTTTGCAACCTGAGAAATTGACTCTTAGGTACATTTATCAGCCAGGATTTAAAATGGCAACTTTTTAAATCAATAAAACTATTAACATCAAGTTTTTTTAAAATGTGTTTTACTTTTAATTTGATCCTGTGTAATAAAAATACCCAAATCTAAAAACGTGGTGTACCAATCACTAATATCACAAGTAAATCTAATGTTCCAATAATTGGAATTTAATGTATCTAAAGATTCAACTAAGGAACTTTTACTTCCCTTTCATATAATAAAAATGTTGTCTATGTAACGCTTATAGAGGACCAGGTTTGCCCCAGAGTCAATACTGGGCATGGCAAATGTTTCCTCCCAATGGGACATGAACAAATTGGCATAACTCGGGGCAAACCTGGGCCCCCATCTCTGTCCCTCTAATTTGTAGGTAAAATAGATTTTCGTACCAAAAATTATTATTTTTTAAAATTATTTAGATCCCCTTTAAAATAAAATCCACTTTTTGTTTATCAAGATTCCCAAATGTTTCTAAAAAGTGTCTAGCGGCTATACATCCTCTATCATGCGCTATATTGGAGTACAAGCTGCTGACGTCACAGGTGGTCATAATAAAATCTTCTTCACGTTTAAAATCTTTTAAAATATTTAGCAGGCTTATTGTATCTTTAAGGTAAGTCGGGCACTGTTTAACTAAATTTTGTAAAAAGGTATCAATATATTGTGATAAATGGGAAAAAAGGGATTCTATCCCAGATACTATTCGCCTTCCTGGCGGGTTCTCAATATCTTTGAGTCTCACATCCAGTTTGTTGCCAAGTCCTGTAGGTTCCAACTCAAAAACATAGCCCGCATCCGCCCCTTTCTTACGCAAGATGCTACCAAGGAGCTTGTCCATGCTCTAGTAATTTCCCGCATGGATTACTGTAACCCTCTCCTGATTGGTCTCCCCAAAAGCCGTACTGCCCCGCTACAGTCTGTAATGAATGCTGCAGCTAGACTGATTTTCCTATCCAGTCGGTCCTCTCACACCTCGCCCCTCTGCCAGTCCTTACATTGGCTCCCTGTATCCTATAGGAGTCAATTCAAAGTGCTAACCCATACATTTAAAGCACTGAACAATTCCAGCCCCTCTTATATCTCTTCACTGATCCAGAGGTATGCCCCTCCTCGTACCCTCCGCTCTGCCCGCGACCACCTCCTGACCGCTGCTCGCACCCGTACGGCCAACTCACGCTTGCAGGACTTCTCACGGGCGGCTCCTCTCCTATGGAATAACTTGCCTACTGCCATCAGACTCTCCCCTAGTCTTCAATCATTTAAGAAGGGCCTTAAATCCCATCTCTTCAGGAAAGCATATGGCCTCCCAGAGTAATCTCTCCCTTACATACCTGTCCCTATGGGATAGTGCTTTGCTCTCTCCTCCAGCTCTGCTTCACTCCTACTTGATATTTCCTATCCTAATGTTTCTAATACCCCACTTCCTATAGACTGTAAGCTCATTTGAGCAGGGTCCTCTTCAACCTATTATTCCTGTAAGTTTTCTTGTAATTGTCTTTTTTATTGTTACATCCCCCCCCTCTCAAAATATTGTAAAGCGCTACGGAATCTGTTGGCGCTATATAAATGGCAATAATAATAATAATAATAATCTTTATGTATCTTGGGAAATATATATATGGCTTGGGTTTTAGGAAAATCTACTTCTAAAAATGTATATTCTTTTCATTTAAAATACCCATTTTGAATCCTTCTTTTAAAAAGATTTCATATTTTTCTTTTATTTTATTTAAAGAAATTTCTTCCAATTTCAAATAAGTAGTACTATCATTAAGTTGTTTATATATTTAATCCAGATATTTTTCCTTTTGCCAAATTACTACCCCTCCGCCTTTATCGGTGGGTTTGATGACAATATATTTATCTTCCTTTAAATCTTGAAGGGCTTCCCTTTCTTTCTTTGTTAAATTATTTTGATATTTATTTGGCGGTTTTAATTTCTTTAAATCTTTAAAACATATTTTTTCAAATATTTTTGATTGTATGAATAAAATGAAGATTTTTGTTTTAGATCTATATGTTTATAATTAGTTTCAATCATTTCTTCTTTCGCATTAAAATAAAAAATAAAAATAAACGTAATTTCGTAAAAACCTATTAAGATCTAGAAAACTTTCAAACCTATCTGCATTGCAGCTTGGTGCAAACGTAAAACCTTTTCTTAAGACTGACATGTGATTGTCCGTTAAAATCTTATTAGAAAGGTTAAAAATGATTCTCCTCCTTGTGTCCTCCTTGGTGAACTCCCTTGGTAAACTCCTAGTACGTGGGGTGCAGGTGCGAGACAGACAGTGTTGCAGGGGTTGACTGGGATCAGAGTCAGAGATTACCTGAGGATGAGAGTAGAGGGACGTCAGATTTGTTTAAATTAGTGTGAAGGAATTAAAGATGCTGTGATAGTTCCCTTGGTAAACTCCTAGGATTTAGGGCACTTACTGGAAGTTGGCACTTGATGGAAAGTAGCATACAGATGGAATGTGGCCTGTGCTCCCTTTGGTCGTATGCTCCCTAGTGGATGTGAATTTGGTTCATTCTTTAAAAGTGTTTTAGAACTGGCAGTAACATTTTGTGAGTCATTTCTAGAGCAGCACATTTTTCGAGTTTAGTACAATACTTTTGTGGCAAAAATGCCTGAAAATCGAACACAGCAACAATGTAACAGTATCACTACGCATTGCGCTATGTAGTTCCTATGAGCAGTACAGAGCGGTGATAATGAACAGGTCGCTATAAAAACGAGTGTTTTTAATCAGAATTGAAGTAGTTAAACTCCAAGGGTAGAATAGAGCAGCTGCTCGTAGTTTAATTGCTCAACGTTTGTATTTTTGTGTAATAGTGGCTTTAAATCCCTGGATCCAGAGTTCAGTAAGCAGGGCTTCGGGATAAGGACAGATTCCTGTAATAATCTGATACAGAATGCTTCTGGGATAGCTGTAATTTCCATAGTCTCCCAGTTTCTATAACTCAGGCATCGGGTAGAACCATCGCTGAGTGTTAAAGAGTCGTACTATTTTGCAATGGATGGCTCCTGGTTCTGTTTTTTTCTAATAGACGCATGTGTATCTAATCTTTATATAACATATTTATTGTGCACTCGAAGTAAAACAGCTCCCCCTGGTGGTTGCTTTTTGCATTACTAGATCCAGAAGATTCATGTATTTTATAAGATATGAAAAAAACCTGAGGGTTTGTTTTGAGTGTTGTCATTAAATACCAGCTGTAAGCTTTTGCTATTTCTAACAGCTGGTATATGTATGTAGCCAAAATACGGCCAACAGTTTTCCCTCCTCCTGGCTCACAGACTCCTGCAACTAACGTCCTGTGCCAGGTATAGCATTCTGCTGATTGACTGAGATTATCCCTCCAAGACGTATCCACTACCCATACTCCAAATGGAAAAAGCAGAAAAGCAGAAAAGCAAGAAAAATATATATATTAAATGTTTACACATATACTCAGGCCTGGGCTGGACAAAGAGGCACCAGCCTTGCTTTGCATATTCCGGCCGGCCAGGTGGGGAAATCAGTCGGGTAAGGTAGGAGGATGGAGGCTGCAATCTGCACCTCAGGCGGGTGCAAGCTATTCCTCGTGCGGTTCGGAGCATTGGCACTGGTTACTACGGCAACCCTCCGACACAGAACAGTGCTGGAGCTCGTGAGAAGAGGGATATTGGCCTGCAATTCTGTCATAACATTTTTAGGGATCATATTTTGATAATAGCATACCTTATCTTCATAACTGGAGTTTCACTGGGATTTTGCATCATAGCCCTGCCCAGGAGTTACAGGAAATGTGTATTCCTAGTGCTATAGTATCATTGTTACCATCTAGTTTCTTTTTACCTTGTGCACCCCTCCCCCAACAATGAATAAAAAGGTATTACTTACCTTTTATCCCATGCCACGCTGCTCTCCGTGGACTGTCCCTCCATGGCTAAGATGGTAAAGCTCGATGATCTCAACCAATTCAATGTCAATCCAAAGGCTGCATTTTCTGTCATTTTATTTGATTTTATTAGAGTGGTCCATTGTGGATCGAAACGTGTAGGACCTGTTAATATTGATTTGTGTTTTTATATTGTTTTCTAATGTTATTGCCAATAAGTAATTTTATACTACCTCTCTGGATTCCGGTGCCTGGTTCCTCACGGGGGTGATATAGAGGACACAGGAGGACTTTTCTTGCCAAAAAAGGTTGGGTTGAGAACATTGATGATATAAGACATAGGAACTACAGTGAGGGAAAACATTATTTGATTCCCTGCTGATTTTGAATGTTTGTCCACTGACAAAGAAATGATCAGTCTATAATTTTATTGGTAGGTGTATTTTAACAGTGAGAGACAGAATAACAAACACAACTCCAGATAAAAAGCATGTAAAAAAGTTATAAACTGATTTGCATGTCGATGAGTGAAATAAGTATTTGATCCCCTATCAATCAGCAAGATTTCTGGCTCCAAGGTGTCTTTTATACAGGCACCGAGCTGAGATTAGGAGCACTCTCTTTAACCCCTTAAGGACACATGACGTGTGTGACACGTCATGATTCCCTTTTATTCCAGAGGTTTGGTCCTTAAAGGGTTAAGGGAGTGCTCCTAATCTCTGCTTGTAACCTGTATAAAAGACACCTGTCCACAGAAGCAATTAATCAATCAGATTCCAAACTCTCCACCAAGAGCTGTTTGAGGATGTCGGGGACAAGATTATAGACCTACACAAAGCTGGAATGGGCTACAAGACCACCGTCAAGCAGCTTGGTGAGAAAGTGACAACAATTGGTGTGATTATTTGCAAATGGAAGAAACACAAAATAACTGTCCGTCTCCCTCGGTTTGGTGCTCCATGTAAGATCTCACCTCGTGATGATTATGAGAATCAGCCCAGAACTACACAGGAGGATCTTGTTAATTATCTCAAGGCAGCTGGGGCGATAGTCACCAAGAAAACAATTGGTAACACACTATGCTGTGAAGGACTAAAATCCTGCAGCGCCCGCAAGGTCCCCCTGCTCAAGAAAGCACATGTACAGGCCTGTCTGAAGCTTGCCAATGAACATCTGAATGATTCAGAGGAGAACTGGGTGAAAGTGTTGTGGTCAGATGAGACCAAAATCAAGCTCTTTAGCATCAACTCAACTCGCTGTGTTTGGAAGAGGAGGAATGCTGCCTATGACCCCAAGAACACCATCCCCACCATCAAACATGGAGGTGGAAACATTATGCTTTGGGGGTGTTTTTCTTCTAAGGGGACAGGACAACTGCACCACATAAAAGGGACGATGGACGGGGCCATGAAGGGTCAAAAATTTGGGTGAGAACCTCCTTCCTTCAGCCAGGGCATTGAAAATGGGTCGTGGATGAGTATTCCAGCATGACAATGATCCAAAACACACAGCCAAGGCAACAAAGGAGTGACTCAAGAATAAGCACATTAAGGTCCTGGAGTGGCCTAGCCACCTTAATACACCTTAATCCCATAGAAAATCTGTGGAGGGAGCTGAAGGTTCGAGTTGCCAAACGTCAGCCTTGAAACCTTAATGATTTGGAGAGGATCTACAAAGAGGAGTGGGATAAAATCCCTCCTAAAATGTTGAAGGGGTCAAATACTTATTTCACACATTGACGTGCAAATCAATTTATAACCTTTTGACATTCGTTTTTCTGGAATTATTTTTTTTGTTATTCTGTCTCTCACTGTTAAAATACACCTACCATTAAACTTATAGACTAATCATTTCTTTGTCAGTGAGCAAATGTTCAAAATTAGCTGGGGATCAAATACTTTTTCCTCACTGTGTACAATTTGGGGGCTGGTAAAAAAAACAGTGGGGATGAAAATGGAAGGGGGACAGTCAAAGGTGAGGTCTGAGATGATAAACAGAGTATGAGAAGAAAAGAGAGTCTGAAACTGAATGGCTAACATGATCTTTTGTGTCTGTAATGAAATAATCTGTAAGCAGTGATGGTAACGTAAAACAAATTAGGTACGCTGTCGTCAGGTCTATAAATATAACATTTTTCCTGTCTCCCATGAAAACATAATGACCTCTTCTGAGATGGGGCACTGGATCTGTTTATGATAAGTATCCCTTTACTCTGTTATATATATCTTGTGGGTATACCCATGTCTGTGTAGTATGTTCAATATTATGCAAAATATAGTATGAATTAGTATCGTATTAATATATTAGAAATATAAAAAATAACATAGGGTGAGATTCCCTTATTATTGCTCATACAATTGTTAGTTTCATTCCTTGAAGAATGATCTGAGATCCTGACAGCTATTTTGTCTATTTCATCCATCTTGAAGCTAGTTAGGAAGAGCTGGGACCATGTTAAAGTCAGAATCTCTGTGGTGAGGGGGAATAGGAAATGTGGAAGCCATATGTGTGATGGTTCGTCTGAACACAAGTTACGTTTCTGGTTCTGATTTTGCAGGGTCCTGACACAGAAGAGATTAATTCTATGTGTAAAATTGTAACTACTAATGCTTTCTTCACACTTCAATTATTCAGAGCTAAATATCTGCGAGTGTGACACTATTTTTTAGGTTAATATGATGCATTTTTGTTCCTGCTAAAATAAACACAATACTTAAATATAGATTATTCTTTATGAAAATAGAAAAATAATAGTGAGTGTGTTATAGGTTTGGCCCAAGAGGTGACCATATATCTCCTTGTGATATTCTGTAACTTAAACGTTCTGGTTAAAAGTTACTTAAGAATTATTTGATCTGTATAATTTACAGTGATTCCCTCAGCAGAGTTCTTAATCAATAAACCCCCATCAAAAAATAAAGCTAGATCCGTTGCACTTAACCAGTGGTGTCCCAAATCCTTAAACTATCATGTACAAGTCATCACGGACTCTTTCATTTCACCTAAATAACTCTACACATATAATTTTACTACCATATCGTTTGCTGACCTTTATTAAGCTTTACAGTCTCTCTAAAAGCAGAAACATTTACAACCATTTGCAAATCGATGTGGCAAACAGCAATATATCCCTAAATATGGAGAAACCACCGCAAAGCAAAACCATCTGCCGTAATTTTTAACAAAATGTTTATACGTGTCTTTCCATTCACATGGCTTTGGTTTGTCCAAACTGTAAGCGGATTTGTTTGATATAGAGAGGATTGTTATCTGGGAGTAAATTCTGCTCTGATCTGTGTCTCCTACTAAAGATTCTTCTATAATGACCGGATTTCCCAACAGTGTACAATAACACCAGCACGAACTCGCTATCATGTGCTGAAAAGTTTTATCTTTGGCTAGAACATTTGCTTCACTGAACTGTGATTATTATGTCAGCTCGCATTAGAGGCCTTTCTGTCTTCAAATAATAAGCTTTTGTACACCTGTGTTTATGCTCCAATTGTTAAAAATGACAGTACTAGCGACGAATATAGCGGGAACACCACATGCTTAAGCTTATTAATCTACCATTATCATTATAAAAATTGTGCAGACACTAAATGTGCATATGTCAAATGTATGTTGAAATTGTGCACGTGACTGCTATTGTGGCACCACGGCTCATCTGTGAAATCTTGCACACAAAAAATAAAGAATAAAAACAAATAATAAAAATAAAATAAAATAAAAGATAATTTTCAAAGATAATTTTCAAAGATAATTTTCAAAGATAATTTTCAAAGATAATTAAAAATGTGCAAAAAAAAAAAGACCTATTTACAAAATTACTAGGCATTATTAACTGTCCCTAACTGACCTTTACAATACAGCTGTAATAAAAAAAAGATGTGGACTTTATAGAACATCAACTCGACAAATGTACATTGCGTAGTGTTGTCGCGAACCCGAAATTTTCGGTTCGCGAACGGTCGAACGCGAACTTCCGCAAATGTTCGCGAACCGGCGAACCGCGCGAACCGCCATTGACTTCAATGGGCGGGCGAATTTTAAAAACAACAGGGACTCTTTCTGGCCACAATAGTGATGGAAAAGTTGTTTCAAGGGGACTAACACCTGGACTGTGGCATGCCAGAGGGGGATCCATGGCAAAACTCCCATGGAAAATTGCACAGTTGATGTAGAGTCTGCTTTTAATCCATAAAGGGCAGAAATCACCTAACATTGACACCTGTCCTCAAAGCCCAGCCCTGATACACACTGACACAGAGCAGAATAGAGACTGTTCCCCCTACATAGGGTCACTTGGCAGATATGGATTGACACCTGTCCTCAAAACCCCTGATACACACTGACACAGAGCAGAATAGGGACTGTTCCCCCTACATAGGGTCACTTGGCAGATATGGATTGACACCTGTCCTCAAAACCCCTGATACACACTGACACAGAGCAGAATAGGGACTGTTCCCCCTACATAGGGTCACTTGGCAGATATGGATTGACACCTGTCCTCAAAACCCCTGATACACACTGACACAGAGCAGAATAGAGACTGTTCCCTGTCCACAGAGACCATGATACACACTGACACAGAGCAGAATAGAGACTGTTCACCGTCCACAGAGACCATGATACACACTGACACAGAGCAGAATAGAGACTGTTCCCCCTACATAGGGTCACTTGGCAGATATGGATTGACACCTGTCCTCAAAACCCCTGATACACACTGACACAGAGCAGAATAGGGACTGTTCCCCCTACATAGGGTCACTTGGCAGATATGGATTGACACCTGTCCTCAAAACCCCTGATACACACTGACACAGAGCAGAATAGGGACTGTTCCCTGTCCACAGAGACCATGATACACACTGACACAGAGCAGAATAGAGACTGTTCACCGTCCACAGAGACCATGATACACACTGACACAGAGCAGAATAGAGACTGTCCCCCCTACATAGGGTCACTTGGCAGGTATGGATTGACACCTGTCTTCAAAGCCCCTGATACACACTGACACAGAGCAGAATAGGGACTGTTCCTCCTACATAGGGTCACTTGGCAGATATGGATTGACACCTGTCCTCAAAACCCCTGATACACACTGACACAGAGCAGAATAGGGACTGTCCACAGAGTCCATGATACACACTGACACAGAGCAGAATAGAGACTGTTCCCCGTCCACAGAGACCATGATACACACTGACACAGAGCAGAATAGGGACTGTTACCCCTACATAGGGTCACTTGGCAGGTATGGATTGACACCTGTCCTCAAAGCCCATGATACACACTGACACAGAGCAGAATAGAGACTGTTCCCTGTCCACAGAGACCATGATACACACTGACACAGAGCAGAATAGAGACTGTTCACCGTCCACAGAGACCATGATACACACTGACACAGAGCAGAATAGAGACTGTCCCCCCTACATAGGGTCACTTGGCAGGTATGGATTGACACCTGTCTTCAAAGCCCCTGATACACACTGACACAGAGCAGAATAGGGACTGTTCCTCCTACATAGGGTCACTTGGCAGATATGGATTGACACCTGTCCTCAAAACCCCTGATACACACTGACACAGAGCAGAATAGGGACTGTCCACAGAGTCAATGATACACACTGACACAGAGCAGAATAGAGACTGTTCCCCGTCCACAGAGACCATGATACACACTGACACAGAGCAGAATAGGGACTGTTACCCCTACATAGGGTCACTTGGCAGGTATGGATTGACACCTGTCCTCAAAGCCCATGATACACTCTGGGGGGAGCTACTGTCCTCCCCAACCCCTGTGCGGTGGGTGGGGGCCATAAATCACAATGGGGGGACCTACTGTCCTCCCCCCCTCGGCCCCCCACCCCTGCGCGGTGGGTGGGGGCCATAAATCACCCCACAGTGTTTGGTTCTAATGAGCCCCTGATACACACTGACACAGAGCAGAATAGAGACTGTTCCCTGTCCACAGAGACCATGATACACACTGACACAGAGCAGAATAGAGACTGTTCACCGTCCACAGAGACCATGATACACACTGACACAGAGCAGAATAGAGACTGTCCCCCCTACATAGGGTGACTTGGCAGGTATGGATTGACACCTGTCTTCAAAGCCCCTGATACACACTGACACAGAGCAGAATAGGGACTGTTCCTCCTACATAGGGTCACTTGGCAGATATGGATTGACACCTGTCCTCAAAACCCCTGATACACACTGACACAGAGCAGAATAGGGACTGTCCACAGAGTCCATGATACACACTGACACATAGCAGAATAGAGACTGTTCCCCGTCCACAGAGACCATGATACACACTGACACAGAGCAGAATAGGGACTGTTACCCCTACATAGGGTCACTTGGCAGGTATGGATTGACACCTGTCCTCAAAGCCCATGATACACTCTGGGGGGAGCTACTGTCCTCCCCAACCCCTGTGCGGTGGGTGGGGGCCATAAATCACAATGGGGGGACCTACTGTCCTCCCCCCCTCGGCCCCCACCCCTGCGCGGTGGGTGGGGGCCATAAATCACCCCACAGTGTTTGGTTCTAATGAGTGCAACGTAAATGGCTGCACAGGAGCTGGCCAACTGGAGAATTCAAAAGAGAAAACATGCACTGGAACTAATCGAGAAAGAGGAAAGACAGCCATACCAGATTCAGATGACAAAGCTGACACACAAGGGGTTAATTGAAATTGATACCGTGCCCGATCAGAACTTGACCCTAGAGGATCTGTCTGATTCTGTGTGGCAGCCTCAGGATTCTCAGCAGGATTGCATCTCAGAGAAAAGGGACACAACATCCCAACACAAGAGCCACCTTTTAGATCAGGACTGCCTTATATGCAAAGGGCTGATAAACCCCCCAGGTGATGCTGACTTAAGCCAATGGGTAATTACCAAGAAACCAGAGAAAATATGGAAACACCATATAACTAATGGCAATCAACATTCTTCATGCATTGAAAAGAAGAACAAGAAATTGTATGATCCAGATACTAGACTCACAGATCCAGCAGACTCAAGTGTGTGGAAGGGATTCCTTCACATGTTCTCTATAAAGAAGTTTAAAGTTACAGCCACGCCAGAGTCTGGTTATAGCAGTAATCTTTGCCAGGATTTACCAAAAGTGTTAACATCCGAAGGATGCATTTTGCAAGAGTCTGTTTGGGAATATGTGGATCGTATCTGGCCAGAGTGCACCAAGGACATGTGTGTGATCCGACTGAATCAAAGAACGTCAAGTGATGCAGTTTCATATGCTCAGCTGTATTCTTATCTTAATCGGAAGCTGAGATATGCAATCATCAGAAGTCATGGCATGGAGGTGTTCCTAGTGCCTCTACCTGCCGGCCAACCCATCCCTCAAAGATTGCGTCCTTTGGGAGGTCCAGGTTTGGAAGACAACCATTCTATTCTGCTTCTGATCTTGCTTCTTCCAAGCCATCCTTCCTGGACAGCTTATCCCAAAAAAATCTTCCAAGAAACATAAAGAAGGTTTGGATATCCCAGATGATATTTTCTCTGACATATTAGCAGATGTTGAACGAGAGGAGAGACAAATGGCCGAGCAAGGGCTCCCTCCTCCAGGTTTCCCAAATTTTGAGCAGTGGAATCAGAATTCTGAGGATACAGGAGAGGAAGTTGGCATGCCTGAGATCATGCATATGCTCCAAAATTTGAGCAATGGCCTTCAGTTCCCAGGAGAATTCTCTGTAATTATAGGAGAGAGTCAGGGTGCTAATATTATGCCACCTCTCCATGTGCCAAATACTGTTCCAGCAGGTCTCCCATATCCATCTTTTCCATTGTATCCAGAAGCAGCCTACCCTGGCTGGCATGGTATGTTGCCCCCTACTCATGCAGTAAATCCATTGTCCATTGACCCAGCCAATCTCTACTCTTACCCGCTTTCACAAATAATACCACCTAACTTCTTATCTGATCAACATTTTACTGCAGGACCTCAACCTTTTGCATAAATGTTGTAGTTTTGTTATATTTACTTTTTTTGTTTTTTTTTAACTGTTATGTTTTAGCGAAATATTGAAAAAAATACATGTAATGTGCTGAACATCAAAGCTGAAATTTTAATTTGTCTCAGTAAGTTGAAAGCCATACTTTCTATGGGAGTTTCAAATGTTCAATAATTGTTTTCTGAAGAAAGCATAACTGTCTGTTTTTAGCAAGCAACAACCCCATATTAAGCTGTTTATTCACTGAACATCTATTTGTACTGAATTGAAAACTGAATGACAAAATGTAGGCAGAAAACGAATGATTTGAATATATTCTTCAAATACCAGAATTTTTTAATTTGTTTTTTAGTTCACTACTATTCTGTGTTTAGTAATGTATAAGTGTGCCAGATGTGACAAGTTTACATAGGTTAATTATAGCCACTGTTATATCTGGGCTACAAATACATGCATTTTGGCAAACACCTCAAAGCCCATGTAAGCTTTGTGTTGTTGAATTTCAGTGATATTTATGTTGCATGTGTACAGTTGTACTGTAAAATGGGTAAAGCATGGGATATGTTTTTACATTTGTATACAAAAAATGTTAATATACGTTGAAAAAAAAAAAAAAAAGGACGCATGAGCCTACAGGCATTGCGCATGAGCGTCCAGTAACGTGGCAAAAAAATTCCCAGCTCCCCAGAGGCTGTCCTAGCACCCCGGTCATACAAATATTCATTAACAGCTTTTTCTTGTTGGAGCAGGCGGTCGAACATTAGGAGTGTTGAATTCCAACGTGTAGGGCTGTCGCAAATCAAGCGCCTCACTGGCATGTTGTTTCGCCGCTGGATATCGGCAAAGTGAGCCATGGCCATGTAGGAACGCCTGAAATGGCCACACACCTTCCTGGCCTGCTTCAGGACGTCCTGTAAGCCTGTGTACTTATGCACAAAGCGTTGTACGATCAGATTACACACATGTGCCATGCACGGCACATGTGTCAACTTGCCCAACTTCAATGCCGCTATCAAATTTTTTCCGTTGTCACACACCACTTTGCCGATATCCAGTTGCTGTGGAGTCAGCCACTTTTCCACCTGTGCGTTCAGGGCGGACAGGAGTGCTTGTCCGGTGTGACTCTCTGCTTTCAAGCAAGTCAAACCCAAGACGGCGTGACACTGCCGTATCCGGGATGTGGAATAGTACCTGGGGAGCTGGGGGGGTGCCGTTGATGTGGAGCAAGAAGCAGCGGCACAAGAGGACTCAGGCGAGGAGGTTATGGAAGAGGATGGAGTAGGAGGAGTAGAGGAGGTGGCAGCAGGACTGCCTGCAATTCGTGGCGGTGTCACCAACTCCTCTGCAATGCCACGCATTCCTTGCTTGTCAGCCGTCAGCAGGTTTACCCAATGCGCAGTGTAGGTGATATACCTGCCCTGACCATGCTTTGCAGACCAGGTATCAGTGGTCAGATGGACCCTTGCCCCAACACTGTGTGCCAGACATGCCATGACTTCCTTTTGCACAATCGAGTACAATTTGGGGATTGCCTTTTGTGAAAAGAAATTCCGGCCGGGTACCTTCCACTGCGGTGTCCCAATAGCTAAAAAATTTTTGAACGCCTCAGACTCAACCAGATTGTATGGTAAAAGCTGGCGGGCTAATAGTTCGGACAAGCCAGCTGTCAGACGCTGGGCAAGGGGGTGACTTGGTGACATTGGCTTCTTACGCTCAAACATGTCCTTGACAGAAACACAGGACTGTGGGCAGATGAGCGGGAACTGCTCAAGGCGGGAGACGGAGTGGCGGATGGTTGAGAGGGGGCAAGAAGGACAGCAGTGGTTGACGTGGCTGAAGATGCTGGACCAGGAGGAGGATGGCGGCTTAGAGTAGGCGTGCGGCTTGTACTCATGTGTTGATCCCATAGGCGTTTGTGATGTGAGATCATGTGCCTACGCAAAGCAGTTGTACCTAGGTGGGTGTTGGACCTCCCACGACTCAGTTTCCTTTGGCACAGGTTGCAAATGGCATCGCTGTTGTCAGAGGCAGACACACACAAAAAATGCCACACTGCTGAGCTCTGCAATGACGGCATTCTGGTGGTGGACACAGCATGCGTTGATTGGCGTGCTGTCGGGCTGACCCCAGGTGCCGATGCATGCTGTCTGACTGTGCCACTAGCTCCTTGCGCCGACCCCCCCCTGCTTCCAACTCGTCTCCTCCTCCTCTCTGTCTCCCCATCTGAACTTTCGCCCTGTTCTTCTTCTTGCCAAGCGGGCACCCACGTGACATCCATGGACGCATCGTCATCATCAACCGCTTCGCTTGTATCTGACAACTCAGAAAAGGAAGCAGCAGTGGGTACAACATCATCATCATCACACCGTACCTCCATGTGTTTAATGCTGCCTGCCTGAGACATATCCCTGTTATCTACATCCTCTAGCAATAATGGTTGCGCATCACTAATTTCTTCAAACGGGTGTGTGAATAACTCCTCTGACATACCAAGTAAAGTGGCTGTGGTGCTAGTTTTGGTGGTGGCGGCAGGCGGGTGAGTGCTATCTTGAGAGGTGCCTGAAGCTAAGCTGGAGGAGGATGGTGCATCAAGGTTCCGAGCGGAGGCTGTACAAGATTGGGTGTCCTGTGTTAGCCAGTCAACTATGTCCTCAGAACTTTTCAAGTTCAGGGTACGTGGCTTCTGAAAACTGGGCATTATTCTAGGGCAAAAGGGAATCACAGCACCACAACCACGACGGCCCCTGCGGGGTGGCCTGCCTCTGCCTGTCATTTTTTGGGGGATTAGTGGTACTATGCGTGCAAGCTACTGTGAGACCAGATATGATTGGCAATGTGAACTGTAACAGTTCTGCAGAGCACACACTGTAGGCCTAAGACACCCGCTTGAAGACAAGTAACTGCTATTCAATCTATAACAGTGAAAAATAAATTTTGGTTTTAAAAGCACGCTATAGAGACACCAGATATGATTGGCAACGTGCACTGGAACAGTTCTGCAGAGCACACGCTGAAGGAAGGACTGACAGAGCCGCTAGAAGACAAGTAACTGCTATTCAATCTATAACAGTGAAAAACAAATTTTGGTTTTAAAAGCACGCTATAGAGACACCAAATATGATTGGCAACTGTCAAAGCACGCTGGAACAGGTCTACAGAGCACACGCTGAAGTAGGCCTGACACCCAGACGCTTGCAGACAACTAACTGATCTTCTATTACAGTGAAAAAAAATGATTTCTTTAAAATCTAAAGCTTAAGCTATTGTTAAAACAGATATGAGTGGTGGCACTGACTGTGCAAATGGGCAAGGCATCCAACCTGACACAGAAGCTGGCAGGCAGGCAACTGCTCTTCTATTACAGTGAAAACAAATTATTTATTTTAAATCTAAAGCTTAACCAATTGTTAAAACAGATATGAGTGGTGGCACTGGGCAAGTGGGCACAGTATCCAATGGCAGGCAGGCAGGCAACTGCTCTTCTATTACAGTGAAAAAAAAATATTTATTTTAAATGTAAAGCTTAACCAATTGTTAAAACAGATATGAGTGGTGGCACTGGGCAAGTAGGCACAGTATCCAATGTGAACCTCACACAGAAGCTGGCAGGCAGGCAACTGCTCTTCTATTACAGTGGAAACAAAATTTTGGTTGTAAAAGCACGCTATAGAGACACCAGATATGAGTGGCAACTGTCAAAGTACGCTGGCAGGGTTGTGCAGGGCACACGCTGAAGGAAGGCCTGACAGAGCCGCTTGAAGGACACTGACTGTCTGCTATTAGCTTACACTGGAAACCTTTTTTCTTTGTAAAAGCACGCTAAAGAGACACCAGATATGATTGGCAACTGTCAAAGCACGCTGGCACAGGTCTGCAGAGCACACGCTGAAGTAGGCCTGACACCCAGACGCTTGCAGACAACTAACTGATCTTCTATTACAGTGAAAAAAAATGATTTCTTTCAAATCTAAAGCTTAAGCTATTGTTAAAACAGATATGAGTGGTGGCACTGACTGTGCAAATGGGCAAGGCATCCAACCTGACACAGAAGCTGGCAGGCAGGCAACTGCTCTTCTATTACAGTGAAAACATATTATTTATTTTAAATCTAAAGCTTAACCAATTGTTAAAACAGATATGAGTGGTGGCACTGGGCAAGTGGGCACAGTATCCAATGTGAACCTCACACAGAAGCTGGCAGGCAGGCAACTGCTCTTCTATTACAGTGAAAAAAATTATTTATTTAAAATCTAAAGCTTAACCAATTGTTAAAACAGATATGAGTGGTGGCACTGACTGTGCAAATGGGCAAGGCATCCAACCTGACACAGAAGCTGGCAGGCAGGCAACTGCTCTTCTATTACAGTGAAAACAAATTATTTATTTTAAATCTAAAGCTTAACCAATTGTTAAAACAGATATGAGTGGTGGCACTGGGCAAGTGGGCACAGTATCCAATGTGAACCTCACACAGAAGCTGGCAGGCAGGCAACTGCTCTTCTATTACAGTGAAAAAAAATATTTATTTAAAATCTAAAGCTTAACCAATTGTTAAAACAGATATGAGTGGTGGCACTGACTGTGCAAATGGGCAAGGCATCCAACCTGACACAGAAGCTGGCAGGCAGGCAACTGCTCTTCTATTACAGTGAAAACAAATTATTTATTTTAAATCTAAAGCTTAACCAATTGTTAAAACAGATATGAGTGGTGGCACTGGGCAAGTGGGCACAGTATCCAATGTGAACCTCACACAGAAGCTGGCAGGCAGGCAACTGCTCTTCTATTACAGTGAAAAAAATTATTTATTTAAAATCTAAAGCTTAACCAATTGTTAAAACAGATATGAGTGGTGGCACTGACTGTGCAAATGGGCAAGGCATCCAACCTGACACAGAAGCTGGCAGGCAGGCAACTGCTCTTCTATTACAGTGAAAACAAATTATTTATTTTAAATCTAAAGCTTAACCAATTGTTAAAACAGAAATGAGTGGTGGCACTGGGCAAGTGGGCACAGTATCCAATGTGAACCTCACACAGAAGCTGGCAGGCAGGCAACTGCTCTTCTATTACAGTGAAAAAAATTATTTATTTAAAATCTAAAGCTTAACCAATTGTTAAAACAGATATGAGTGGTGGCACTGACTGTGCAAATGGGCAAGGCATCCAACCTGACACAGAAGCTGGCAGGCAGGCAACTGCTCTTCTATTACAGTGAAAACTAATTATTTATTTTAAATCTAAAGCTTAACCAATTGTTAAAACAGATATGAGTGGTGGCAGTGGGCAAGTGGGCACAGTATCCAATGTGAACCTCACACAGAAGCTGGCAGGCAGGCAACTGCTCTTCTATTACAGTGAAAAAAATTATTTATTTTAAATCTAAAGCTTAACCAATTGTTAAAACAGATATGAGTGGTGGCACTGACTGTGCAAATGGGCAAGGCATCCAACCTGACACAGAAGCTGGCAGGCAGGCAACTGCTCTTCTATTACAGTGAAAACAAATTATTTATTTTAAATCTAAAGCTTAACCAATTGTTAAAACAGATATGAGTGGTGGCACTGGGCAAGTGGGCACAGTATCCAATGTGAACCTCACACAGAAGCTGGCAGGCAGGCAACTGCTCTTCTATTACAGTGAAAAAAATTATTTATTTAAAATCTAAAGCTTAACCAATTGTTAAAACAGATATGAGTGGTGGCACTGACTGTGCAAATGGGCAAGGCATCCAACCTGACACAGAAGCTGGCAGGCAGGCAACTGCTCTTCTATTACAGTGAAAACAAATTATTTATTTTAAATCTAAAGCTTAACCAATTGTTAAAACAGATATGAGTGGTGGCACTGGGCAAGTGGGCACAGTATCCAATGTGAACCTCACACAGAAGCTGGCAGGCAGGCAACTGCTCTTCTATTACAGTGAAAAAATTTTTATTTAAAATCTAAAGCTTAACCTATTGTTAAAACAGATATGAGTGGTGGCACTGGGCAAGTAGGCACAGTATCCAATGTGAACCTCACACAGAAGCTGGCAGGCAGGCACCTGCAATTACATTACACAGGAAAAAAAAAAAAGCAGCCTGATGTTATAGCCCTAAAAAGGGCTTTTTGGGGTGCTGTCCTTACAGCAGAGATCAGATGAGTCCTTCAGGATTGTAGTGGACACTGAATACCCTAGCCTAGCTATCAATTTCCCTATCTAATCAGCAGCAGCTAAACTTTCCCTCCTCTCACTAAGCATGCATCCAGGGCCGGCCTTAGGCATTTTGACGCCCTGTGCGAAAAATCTTCACAGCGCCCCCCCCCTCCCCCCCGTCATCCATGTATGCTGTAATGTTTGTGTTGTCTGTGTATGTGATAGTAGGTGTGATGACTGTGTGTGATATGTATGCTATGTGTGATATTTGTAATGGGTGTATTAACAGTGTGTGATATGCGTGTATTGGTTGTATGTGACACACACACACAGAGTCAGACGGCCATACACACACACAGGAAGACATCCACACACACACACAGGCAGACAGTCATACACACACACACAGACACACAAAGGCAGACAGTCTCACACACACACACACACAGACACACACAGGCAGACAGTCAGTCATACACACAGACACAGACAGTAATACACACAGACACACACAGAGGCAGACAGTAATACACACAGACACACACAGTCATACACACAGACACACACAGTCATACACACACACACACGCAGACAGTCATACACACAGACAAACACGCAGACAGTCATACACACAGACACACACAGGCAGACAGCCATACACACAGACACACAGAGGCAGACAGCCATACACACAGAGGCAGACAGCCATACACACAGAGGCAGTCATACACACAATCACACACACAGAGGTAGACAGTCATACACACAGAGGCAGACAGTCATACACACAGAGGCAGACAGTCATTCACACAGACACACACACAGAGGCAGACAGTAATACACACATACACACAGTGGCAGACAGTAATACACACAGACACACAGTGGCAGACAGTCATATACACACACACACACAGGCAGACAGTCATATACACACACACACACACACATGCAGACAGTCTCACACACACAGACACACACAGGCAGACAGTCAGTCATACACACAGACACAGACAGTAATACACACAGACACACACAGAGGCAGACAGTAATACACACAGACACACACAGAGGCAGACAGTCATACACACAGGCACACACAGAGGCAGACAGTCATACACACACACACAGACACACACAGGCAGACAGTCATACACAGACACACACACACAGGCAGACAGTCATACACACAGACACACACAGGCAGACAGTCATACACACACAGACAGTAATAAACACAGGCAGAGAGTCACACTCACTAGACAATCCCACAGTTACTTGTGGAGTTCATTGTGGAGGCAGTGCAGCTCCTGGTGACTGTTTGGTGGGGAAGCAGGGACTCCTTCCTGCTTCCCCTGCAGCAGTTTTCCGGCGCTTTTAGCTCCGCCCCCGCCGCACGGTAAGCTCCGCCCCCGCTGCAAATTTAAAAAAAAAAAAAAAAAAAAAAATTTTAAATCCACGGCGCCCCCTGCTCCATGGCGCCTTGTGCGGCCGCACAGCTCGCACACCCCTAAGGCCGGCCCTGCATGCATCTTCCGAATGAATCGAAAATGGATGCTGGGAGGGAGGTTGGAGGGTGTGGAAGGGAGGGAGTGCTGCTGATTGGCTGGAATGTGTCTGCTGACCGAGAGGCACAGGGTCAAAGTTTGCCCAATGATGACGAATAGGGGGCGGATCGAACTGCGCATGTGTCCGCCCGCCGCGGCGAACGCGAACACGCTAATTTCGCCGGGAACTGTTCGCCGGCGGACAGTTCGGTACATCACTAACATTGCGCATCTAAACTGCTACAATCAATTAAAACATTCACAAGCATTAGTGAAAATCACTACACTGTTAAAAATCAAGACCGACTCGCGCAACCCACAATTTACAATGTTAAACATTTCACCAATAATAAGTTCCTTTTTATTATTTTCAATTGTTATATTTTTATTTTGCAAGTAAGGGGCGTCAGTATGCTGTGACACCATAGCAGATATTTTAGCTTTATGAGTCTATCATTAATTGATTAATTAATTCAAATGAGTCTATTATTAATTGATTAATTAATTCAAATGAGTCTATTATTAATTGATTAATTGAAGAAAATGAAAAAGTGTCAGTCCAGCTCATACTGTACAGGACAGAGTGTAGATATTCATTTATGCAAACTGCACAAGATAAAATAAGACTAACAATAAATTGGACATTCTGCTACACATGGCTGTAACACAAGCAAATACAAAGAGCGAGTTCTCTTTTTATCTCAAAGAAAAAACAAAGAGTACATTCTTGTCCAGTTAGAGATTGACAGAGCCAAGCTGACACAAACAGACACAGAAAGATTTAATTAACGTTCACACAGTACAGAAAGAGAAAAAGACATGGTACAAAAATGGTACTCTGTGTCTCTTTGTATTCTCCCAGGCACTCTAGGTGTCTCTCTCCCAAGCCCTGGTCTGTCGATTTTGCCCTTTCCAAAGCCCATCTGTGCAGTGTTAATTATGCTGGCAAATTTCAATTTAGTTTTAGTAGTATTTTAGTAATCTGAATTGATTTAGTTTTAGTCTAGTTTAAAAAATTAAAATTAACACTGGTTCTCATTTTGGAGTTTTGTGTAATTGAGGGGATTACCCATGAGTGTATAAGCTATTATCTCCACAAAATCTATCTATCTATCTATCTATCTATATATAGTGATGTACCGAACTGTCCGCCGGCGAACAGTTCCTGGCGAAATTAGCCGCGGCGGGCGGACACATGCGCAGTTCGATCCGCCCCCTATTCGTCATCATTGGGCAAACTTTGACCCTGTGCCTCTCGGTCAGCAGACACATTCCAGCCAATCAGCAGCACTCCCTCCCTTCCACACCCTCCAACCTCCCTCCCAGCATCCATTTTCGATTCATTCGGAAGATGCATGCTTAGTGAGAGGAGGGAAAGTTTAGCTGCTGCTGATTAGATAGGGAAATTGATAGCTAGGCTAGGGTATTCAGTGTCCACTACAATCCTGAAGGACTCATCTGATCTCTGCTGTAAGGACAGCACCCCAAAAAGCCCTTTTTAGGGCTATAACATCAGGCTGCATTTTTTTTTCCTGTGTAATGTAATTGCAGGTGCCTGCCTGCCAGCTTCTGTGTGAGGTTCACATTGGATACTGTGCCTACTTGCCCAGTGCCACCACTCATATCTGTTTTAACAATAGGTTAAGCTTTACATTTAAAATAAATATTTTTTTTCACTGTAATAGAAGAGCAGTTGCCTGCCTGCCAGCTTCTGTGTGAGGTTCACATTGGATACTGTGCCCACTTGCCCAGTGCCACCACTCATATCTGTTTTAACAATTGGTTAAGCTTTAGATTTAAAATAAATAATTTTTTTCACTGTAATAGAAGAGCAGTTGCCTGCCTGCCAGCTTCTGTGTCAGGTTGGATGCCTTGCCCATTTGCACAGTCAATGCCACCACTCATATCTGTTTTAACAATTGGTTAAGCTTTAGATTTAAAATAAATAATTTGTTTTCACTGTAATAGAAGAGCAGTTGCCTGCCTGCCAGCTTCTGTGTGAGGTTCACATTGGATACTGTGCCCACTTGCCCAGTGCCACCACTCATATCTGTTTTAACAATTGGTTAAGCTTTAGATTTAAAATAAATATTTTTTTTTCACTGTAATAGAAGAGCAGTTGCCTGCCTGCCAGCTTCTGTGTCAGGTTGGATGCCTTGCCCATTTGCACAGTCAGTGCCACCCCTCATATCTGTTTTAACAATTGGTTAAGCTTTAGATTTAAAATAAATAATTTGTTTTCACTGTAATAGAAGAGCAGTTGCCTGCCTGCCAGCTTCTGTGTCAGGTTGGATGCCTTGCCCATTTGCACAGTCAGTGCAACCACTCATATCTGTTTTAACAATAGCTTAAGCTTTAGATTTTAAAGAAATCATTTTTTTTCACTGTAATAGAAGATCAGTTAGTTGTCTGCAAGCGTCTGGGTGTCAGGCTTACTTCAGCGTGTGCTCTGCAGACCTGTGCCAGCGTGCTTTGACAGTTGCCAATCATATCTGGTGTCTCTTTAGCGTGCTTTTGCAAAGAAAAAAGGTTTCCAGTGTAAGCTAATAGCAGACAGTCAGTGTCCTTCAAGCGGCTCTGTCAGGCCTTCCTTCAGCGTGTGCCCTGCACAACCCTGCCAGCGTACTTTGACAGTTGCCACTCATATCTGGTGTCTCTATAGCGTGCTTTTACAACCAAAATTTTGTTTCCACTGTAATAGAAGAGCAGTTGCCTGCCTGCCAGCTTCTGTGTGAGGTTCACATTGGATACTGTGCCTACTTGCCCAGTGCCACCACTCATATCTGTTTTAACAATTGGTTAAGCTTTACATTTAAAATAAATATTTTTTTTTCACTGTAATAGAAGAGCAGTTGCCTGCCTGCCAGCTTCTGTGTCAGGTTGGATGCCTTGCCCATTTGCACAGTCAGTGCCACCACTCATATCTGTTTTAACAATTGGTTAAGCTTTAGATTTAAAATAAATAATTTGTTTTCACTGTAATAGAAGAGCAGTTGCCTGCCTGACAGCTTCTGTGTCAGGTTGGATGCCTTGCCCATTTGCACAGTCAGTGCCACCACTCATATCTGTTTTAACAATAGCTTAAGCTTTAGATTTTAAAGAAATCATTTTTTTTCACTGTAATAGAAGATCAGTTAGTTGTCTGCAAGTGTCTCGGTGTCAGGCCTACTTCAGCGTGTGCTCTGTAGACCTGTTCCAGCGTGCTTTGACAGTTGCCAATCATATTTGGTGTCTCTATAGCGTGCTTTTAAAACCAAAATTAGTTTTTCACTGTTATAGATTGAATAGCAGTTACTTGTCTTCAAGCGGCTCTGTCAGTCCTTCCTTCAGCGTGTGCTCTGCAGAACTGTTCCAGTGCACATTGCCAATCATATCTGGTGTCTCTATAGCGTGCTTTTAAAACCAAAATTTATTTTTCACTGTTATAGATTGAATAGCAGTTACTTGTCTTCAAGCGGGTGTCTTAGGCCTACAGTGTGTGCTCTGCAGAACTGTTACAGTTCACATTGCCAATCATATCTGGTCTCACAGTAGCTTGCACGCATAGTACCACTAATCCCCAAAAAAATGACAGGCAGAGGCAGGCCACCCCGCAGGGGCCGTTGTGGTCGTGGTGCTGTGATTCCCTTTTGCCCTAGAATAATACCCAGTTTTCAGAAGCCACGTACCCTGAACTTGAAAAGTTCTGAGGACATAGTTGACTGGCTAACACAGGACACCCAATCTTGTACAGCCTCCGCTCGGAACCTTGACGCACCATCCTCCTCCAGCTTAGCTTCAGGCACCTCTCAAGATAGCACTCACCCGCCTGCCGCCACCACCAAAACTAGCACCACAGCCGCTTTACTTGGTATGTCAGAGGAGTTATTCACAAACCCGTTTGAAGAAATGAGTGATGCGCAACCATTATTGCTAGAGGATGTAGATAACAGGGATATGTCTCAGGCAGGCAGCATTAAACACATGGAGGTACGGTGTGATGATGATGATGATGTTGTACCCGCTGCTGCTTCCTTTTCTGAGTTGTCAGATACAAGCGAAGCGGTTGATGATGACGATGCGTCCATGGATGTCACGTGGGTGCCCGCTCGGCAAGAAGAAGAACAGGGCGAAAGTTCAGATGGGGAGACAGAGAGGAGGAGGAGACGAGTTGGAAGCAGGGGGGGGTCGTCGCAAGGAGCTAGTGGCACAGTCAGACAGCATGCATCGGCACCCGGGGTCAGCCCGACAGCACGCCAATCAACGCATGCTGTGTCCACCACCAGAATGCCGTCATTGCAGAGCTCAGCAGTGTGGCATTTTTTTTGTGTGTCTGCCTCTGACAACAGCGATGCCATTTGCAACCTGTGCCAAAGGAAACTGAGTCGTGGGAGGTCCAACACCCACCTAGGTACAACTGCTTTGCGTAGGCACATGATCTCACATCACAAACGCCTATGGGATCAACACACGAGTACAAGCAGCACGCCTACTCTAAGCCGCCATCCTCCTCCTGGTCCAGCATCTTCAGCCACGTCAACCACTGCTGTCCTTCTTGCCCCCTCTCAACCATCCGCCACTCCGTCTCCCGCCTTGAGCAGTTCCCGCTCATCTGCCCACAGTCCTGTGTTTCTGTCAAGGACATGTTTGAGCGTAAGAAGCCAATGTCACCAAGTCACCCCCTTGCCCAGCGTCTGACAGCTGGCTTGTCCGAACTATTAGCCCGCCAGCTTTTACCATACAATCTGGTTGAGTCTGAGGCGTTCAAAAAATTTGTAGCTATTGGGACACCGCAGTGGAAGGTTCCCGGCCGGAATTTCTTTTCACAAAAGGCAATCCCCAACTTGTACTCGATTGTGCAAAAGGAAGTCATGGCATGTCTGGCACACAGTGTTGGGGCAAGGGTCCATCTGACCACTGATACCTGGTCTGCAAAGCATGGTCAGGGCAGGTATATCACCTACACTGCGCATTGGGTAAACCTGCTGACGGCTGACAAGCAAGGAATGCGTGGCATTGCAGAGGAGTTGGTGACACCGCCACGAATTGCAGGCAGTCCTGCTGCCACCTCCTCTACTCCTCCTACTCCATCCTCTTCCATAACCTCCTTGGCTGAGTCCTCTTGTGCCGCTGCTTCTTGCTCCACATCAACGGCACCCCCCCAGCTCCCCAGGTACTATTCCACATCCCGGATACGGCAGTGTCACGCCGTCTTGGGTTTGACTTGCTTGAAAGCAGAGAGTCACACCGGACAAGCACTCCTGTCCGCCCTGAACGCACAGGTGGAAAAGTGGCTGACTCTGCAGCAACTGGATATTGGCAAAGTGGTGTGTGACAACGGAAAAAATTTGATAGCGGCATTGAAGTTGGGCAAGTTGACACATGTGCCGTGCATGGCACATGTGTGTAATCTGATCGTACAACACTTTGTGCATAAGTACACAGGCTTACAGGACGTCCTGAAGCAGGCCAGGAAGGTGTGTGGCCATTTCAGGCGTTCCTACACGGCCATGGCTCACTTTGGAATTCAACACTCCTAATGTTCGACCGCCTGCTCCAACAAGAAAAAGCTGTTAATGAATATTTGTATGACCGGGGTGCTAGGACAGCCTCTGGGGAGCTGGGAATTTTTTTGCCACGTTACTGGACGCTCATGCGCAATGCCTGTAGGCTCATGCGTCCTTTTTTTTTTTTTTTCAACGTATATTAAAATTTTTAGTATACAAATGTAAAAACATATCCCATGCTTTACCCATTTTACAGTACAACTGTACACATGCAACATAAAAGAAATCACTGAAATTCAACAACACAAAGCTTACATGGGCTTTGAGGTGTTTGCCAAAATGCATGTATTTGTAGCCCAGATATAACAGTGGCTATAATTAACCTATGTAAACTTGTCACATCTGGCACACTTATACATTACTAAACACAGAATAGTAGTGAACTAAAAAACAAATTAAAAAATTCTGGTATTTGAAGAATATATTCAAATCATTCGTTTTCTGCCTACATTTTGTCATTCAGTTTTCAATTCAGTACAAATAGATGTTCAGTGAATAAACAGCTTAATATGGGGTTGTTGCTTGCTAAAAACAGACAGTTATGCTTTCTTCAGAAAACAATTATTGAACATTTGAAACTCCCATAGAAAGTATGGCTTTCAACTTACTGAGACAAATTAAAATTTCAGCTTTGATGTTCAGCACATTACATGTATTTTTTTCAATATTTCGCTAAAACATAACAGTTAAAAAAAAAAAAATGTAAATATAACAAAACTACAACATTTATGCAAAAGGTTGAGGTCCTGCAGTAAAATGTTGATCAGATAAGAAGTTAGGTGGTATTATTTGTGAAAGCGGGTAAGAGAAGAGATTGGCTGGGTCAATGGACAATGGATTTACTGCATGAGTAGGGGGCAACATACCATGCCAGCCAGGGTAGGCTGCTTCTGGATACAATGGAAAAGATGGATATGGGAGACCTGCTGGAACAGTATTTGGCACACGGAGAGGTGGCATAATATTAGCACCCTGACTCTCTCCTATAATTACAGAGAATTCTCCTGGGAACTGAAGGCCATTGCTCAAATTTTGGAGCATATTCATGATCTCAGGCATGCCAACTTCCTCTCCTGTATCCTCAGCATTCTGATTCCACTGCTCAAAATTTGGGAAACCTGGAGGAGGGAGCCCTTGCTCGGCCATTTGTCTCTCCTCTCGTTCAACATCTGCTAATATGTCAGAGAAAATATCATCTGGGATATCCAAACCTTCTTTATGTTTCTTGGAAGATTTTTTGGGATAAGCTGTCCAGGAAGGATGGCTTGGAAGAAGCAAGATCAGAAGCAGAATAGGATGGTTGTCTTCCAAACCTGGACCTCCCAAAGGACGCAATCTTTGAGGGATGGGTTGGCCGGCAGGTAGAGGCACTAGGAACGCCTCCATGCCATGACTTCTGATGATTGCATATCTCAGCTTCCGATTAAGATAAGAATACAGCCGAGCATATGAAACTGCATCACTTGACATTCTTTGATTCAGTCGGATCACACACATGTCCTTGGTGCACTCTGGCCAGATACGATCCACATATTCCCAAACAGACTCTTGCAAAATGCATCATTCGGATGTTAACACTTTTAACACAGCCATTTACGTTGCACTCATTAGAACCAAACACTGTGGGGTGTGATTTATGGCCCCCACCCACCGCGCAGGGGTGGGGGCCGAGGGGGGGGAGGACAGTAGGTCCCCCCATTGTGATTTATAGCCCCCACCCACCGCGCAGGGGTTGGGGAGGACAGTAGCTCCCCCCAGTGTGTATCATGGGCTTTGAGGACAGGTGTCAATCCATACCTGCCAAGTGACCCTATGTAGGGGTAACAGTCCCTATTCTGCTCTGTGTCAGTGTGTATCATGGTCTCTGTGGACGGGGAACAGTCTCTATTCTGCTCTGTGTCAGTGTGTATCATGGACTCTGTGGACAGGGAACAGTCTCTATTCTGCTCTGTGTCAGTGTGTATCAGGGGTTTTGAGGACAGGTGTCAATCCATATCTGCCAATTGACCCTATGTAGGAGGAACAGTCCCTATTCTGCTCTGTGTCAGTGTGTATCAGGGGCTTTGAGGACAGGTGTCAATCAATTCCTGCCAAGTTACCCTATGTAGGGGGGGCAGTCTCTATTCTGCTCTGTGTCAGTGTGTATCATGGTCTCTGTGGATGGTGAACAGTCTCTATTCTGCTCTGTGTCAGTGTGTATCATGGTCTCTGTGGACAGGGAACAGTCTCTATTCTGCTCTGTGTCAGTGTGTATCAGGGGCTTTGAGGACAGGTGTCAATCCATTCCTGCCAAGTTACCCTATGTAGGGGGGGCAGTCTCTATTCTGCTCTGTGTCAGTGTGTATCATGGTCTCTGTGGACGGTGAACAGTCTCTATTCTGCTCTGTGTCAGTGTGTACCATGGTCTCTGTGGACAGGGAACAGTCTCTATTCTGCTCTGTGTCAGTGTGTATCAGGGGTTTTGAGGACAGGTGTCAATCCATATCTGCCAAGTGACCCTATGTAGGGGGAACAGTCCCTATTCTGCTCTGTGTCAGTGTGTATCAGGGGTTTTGAGGACAGGTGTCAATCCATATCTGCCAAGTGACCCTATGTAGGGGGAACAGTCTCTATTCTGCTCTGTGTCAGTGTGTATCAGGGCTGGGCTTTGAGGACAGGTGTCAATGTTAGGTGATTTCTGCCCTTTATGGATTAAAAGCAGACTCTGCATCAACTGTGCAATTTTCCATGGGAGTTTTGCCATGGATCCCCCTCTGGCATGCCACAGTCCAGGTGTTAGTCCCCTTGAAACAACTTTTCCATCACTATTGTGGCCAGAAAGAGTCCCTGTTGTTTTTAAAATTCGCCTGCCCATTGAAGTCAATGGAGGTTCGCGCGGTTCGCCGGTTCGCGAACATTTGCGGAAGTTCGCGTTCGCCATTCGCGAACCGAAAATTTTGGATTCGCAACAACACTATCTATATATCTATCTATCTGTCTGTCTATATATAATATATCTATCTATCTGTCTATCTATCTATCTATCTGTCTGTCTATATATAATCTATCTATCTATCTATCTATCTAGTGTCTGCTTTATCCTAAAGACAATATGCCTCAATTATTTATTTAAATTGACTTTAAATGATAATTTTACATCTCAACTCTTTTATGATGTCTTTTCCACCCTCCTTAGCCAGGAGGAAAGCCATTAAATGTTAGACTTGGGCATTCATCTTTGGAAGAATTTGAATCTAGACAAAAATCTTCATGGCACAATGGAAGAATGAGCTAATGAACAAATCACTTGAAAGTAAATTTTTGATTTGATTTGTTCATTTGTGTAACATGACACTCTTATGTGCTATTACCAAGCCGTATTTAATGGTACCACTACCAAATTAGGGAGCTATTGTGTTTCGTCGATAGCTCCCTAACTTGATACCATAAAATATGCCAATATCATATAAGGGTACCAATTTGATTTAGGGAGTTATCTACTAAACAGGTGAGATGGTAAAATTACAAAAAATCCAACTAGGGAGCTACCTCGTAAAGGAACACTGTAGCATTTATATACATATTCTATTTCTACCACTAGAGCTCTGATGCCCCTTATCAACTGGCCCTTCCTTCGCGTATATTTAAAAAACTAAAATAAATAAATAACCCCCCTTTTCTCCAGTGCTGAGTATGTGTCAGAGTTGCCAAGACCTCTTCCTCATTCCTCTCCATGATGACAAGACAATTCAGTGCTCCTCTCATGGAGCATTGGGAAACATAGGCACATGCCATGATGGTCCTACAATTCCTCTATTGACGACCGTGATGGCACTGTGCATGCGCACATGACGTCACGGTATGTTGCAGTATTAGACCCATCGAGTAAAAGCCCTTGAGTCTATGTTCAGTGGCATGGCTTTAAACCAGGCTTCCAAACCTTCTATTTAGAGAGAAAAAAAGTGTTTTGGTGATAGGACAGGGGGAAAGGACTCCAGACACTATAACAAATATAAGATGAAGTTCTTAAAGTGCCTATAGAGTTCCTGTAAACTCTCCTTATATGTGGCAATCTTACGTAAGTGTATCAAATAAGGAACGTATGTACTTTCTAAACCAAAGAAAAATTTGCATTGGTCCACATAGAGATTCCAAACCAAAAATATTGGCAGAATTGTGTCTGAAATAACTCTATTAATGTATGCAATTTGTTTTGGATTAAAAAAAGAAAAATTGTAATAAACTTTTAATCTCTTGCTGATATTATTTCCCCATAATACATGGTTCATCATTACACTGATCGGCCACAATATTAAAAGCACTCCTCCTCCTCCTCCAATCATCAATCATCATCATCCATTCTGCAAGGCACCACCACCAGTCGAGGAATCAGTGATTACCCAGTTGTTTCTCAGGTGTTTTTAAAAAATAAAACCCCTTAGACACAACTGGTAGTCCTAAATCCTGAACTGGGTGGTGGTGCCTTGAGGACTGATTTGGGAACCACTACTGTAAAAAAAACAACACAAAATAATTCAAATCATTACGTTTGTTAAAATATAATATTTTATTTTATTTAAAAATTATTGAAATATCAAAAGTCTCTATAAATGTAAAAATATTCACAAAACAGTAGTATAAACAATTGTTTCCCAATATGCATACGGTAGAACACATTTCCTTGCAAGTTCTTAGTGATCAAGACTTTTCTGAGATTCCGTGTATTCGTAACTCTTGCCTTTTTGCCACTTTTACTATATTTTAATTTCACAGTAGAGGACGATTTTTACCTTAATTTGCTTTGAATTGACTCAGAAATCTGTTTAGTTTTTTTTCACAGTTTTGCTTATAATTTCTTTACAACTAATGAAACAAACAAAAGAAACCTCAGATAGATCCACTTATTAGTCCTGACTGATAAAACACATCATATGACTAGGATTTCAATTAAAGGGACTCACATCCTTTTGAGACAATTTTCTTATTCCCCCACTTGTCTATATGTTTATATGAACACAAATCAGCAAGAATTAAATTCATTCCTCCAAATTACCAGCCAATTCATTATTACAGGAGCTGGAAGAAACAGAGCACCAATACTTCAAAACTGAGGCAAAAAATAGCCATGTTGTGACTATAGTAGATTTAGAGAATTTTAATAATCTGCTATATTTGCTTTTGTTTTAACCTACAGATTTAATTTGCTAAAATTGCAAGCAATTATTAATATATCGCACATACATACAATCAATTAGTACACTTTCTCTTTCTTTTTTCATATGCAGATAATCCATGTATCGTTATTCTTTTATTGCTACCCTGACTCTGAGCATTTTGATTGCAAAACTCATGAGTGTTCAATGCAGGATTATTTACTACGGTGAGAATTCAAAGAGAATTTCAAAACTAAAACCTGAATCGCAGAACTGAAAGCCTAGCTGAATAATTCCAGTTTGGCTATTTTAAACTTAAACTGAGAGATGTAACTAGGGCTGCATAAACAATGTGACTTTATTATTATTATTATTATTATTATTGCCATTTAAATAGTGCCAACAGATTCCGTAGCACTTTACAATATTATGAGAGGGGGGGATTTAACTATAAATAGGACAATTACAAAAAAAAACTTACAGGAACAATAGGTTGAAGAGGACCCTGCTCAAACAAGCTTACATTCTATAGGAGGTGGGGTGACTTAACTCCTAAATGGCAGTGAATTGAGTAGTGATACTGCAGGGGCATGATCTATACACCAAAACAAGAAATTTGGATAAGGACCAGCGCTTATTTACCACTTCTCTAATTTGCCAATACATATAAATATTTAAAAATCAGCTGCTATGTATTCATGCGATACCTTCTAAAATCACAAACGAAAAATTGTACAGTAAAAAGAATGAAGCGCTTATGTATTATGGAGATTGTATAATTATTCACCTTTAGGAAATTGAGGTGTGTTCCCTTGAGTGCCAGAAAAAAATATGTGTTGATATCTATAAAAGATAATCAGACATAGTATAGACTGTATATAATTTTACAGAGATTAATATAATAATATTTGGACTCACAAACAGAGAGCTATAGACCCAGCTCTGGTGTGTATCACTCCTGGGTCCGTTTAGGCGACCCACCCCTATTATCAGAACGAAATTTATTTTCCTGCAGTGGGGAATGAAAGCACAAACAATTGCGCAATATTGCTGATGCTGTTCTTAATATATAAAGCAGATTCCCAAGTGAGTACTTACAATATCCGGAGTCAGTATTAATGACTCAATTCCACAGCGTTGTGCAGTTTTGGGACTGCACTCCCATCTGATAAAATGAATTCTGGAACCAGGATAAATTAGTAAAATAAAAGCTACGTTTATTATAATAAAATGTAAAATAGAAAAAGGCAACAGTGTCCTTTTAAAAACAGAACAATGTCCTCTAAAGCCGGAACGCGTTTCACCACTTCACTGTGGCTTCTTCAACCGGAGAAAACAAACTTAGCTTTTATTTTACTAATTTATCCTGGAACAGATGGGAGTGCAGTCCCAAACCTGCACAACGCTGTGGAATTGAGTCATTAATACTGACTCCGGATATTGTAAGTACTCACTTGGGAATCTGCTTTATATATTAAGAACAGCATCAGCAATATTGCGCAATCGTTTGTGCTTTCATTCCCCACTGTAGGAAAATAAATTTAATTCTGATAATAGGGGTGGGTCGCCTAAAAGGACCCAGAAGTGATACACACCAGAGCTGGGTCTATAGCTCTCTGTTTGTGAGTCCAAATATTATTATATTAATCTCTGTAAAATGATATACAGTCTATACTATGCCTGAATATCTTTTATAGATATGAACGCATATTTTTTTTCTGGCACTCAAGGGAACACCCCTCAATTTCCTAAAGGTGAATAATTATACAATCTCCATAATACATAAGCGCTTCATTCTTTTTACTATACACCAAAACAGTTTTGTTTAACCCCTTAAGGACCAAACTTCTGGAATAAAATGGAATCATGACATGTCACACATGTCATGTGTCCTTAAGGGGTTAAAGGAGCACTTTAGTGTTGGGAATACAAACTTATATTACTAACAATAAAGTTTTCCTCTGCCTAAACCCGCTCTTAATAACAGTATAACATATTTCTGGAATGTCAATTTAATCATAGAGAAACATTGTCTTGAATGGGTTAAGCAATCTGCTCTAACAAGGCTATTTGACTAAATTTCTTTAATAAAATATGACCATTTATTATGAACTAATGAAATGTTTTTGCCAGACGTCTTCTGGCAAAAACATTTATTCATTTTTATAACAAATGGTCATATTTTATTAAAAGCAATTAAGTCCCGTAGTTTTGTCAGAGGAGATTGCAGGAGGTAGTTTTCAAGTAATATGCAATTTAATGTTTAGTTTTGTTTATTTATGATGGTTGGAGAATACAATGATCTATTATCAGCTTAGCACTAAACACCAGAAAGAAAGTAATTGAAAACCTAATTATGAAATATAGGCAAACGTAGTCAAGCTGTGATTATAACGTTTGTAACGTATGAGGTTGTTCACAACTGCAGCAAAAAGTTTCCACTTGTCTTGGGATTTCCCTATTTACATTTCTTACATATATATATATATATATATATATATATATATATATATATATATATATATATATATATATATATATATATATATATATAAATATATATATATAAAGGACAACAAGCAAGCCATATAAAACAAAATGAAACTGATTCTGGACAATTATTTTAGTATAAATAAAATAGTATGTTAATGACCGAAAAGATGCTTGCCATCAATAACTCGTAACATGTCTAATGTGCAAACAGATTATACTTGAGACAAAAGACATTCACGTTGACACTGTGTTTATTTTGGAAAGATACTACAAGGCTAGGTCCTTTTCCACATCAGAGAGGTTGATTAACATTTAAGGGCAGTGATTTTTTTTTTTTTTTTTTTTAGCATTTTTCAGTTTCTGACCACTCCATGGCTTCCCAATAAAGTAGAATGTCTTTCGGTTGTACTCCATGGGAAGTTACGATATTTCGGTAGTTGCACACTGAAAAAGACACCCGTTCGGGAAAGAAGGTTTGCTTGGTATGAAGCTCCTGTAAAGGTATTTTAAGTTTGTCCAAGCATAGTCCTACATAGACGTCCTCTAGTTTAAAGAATGGTACAATTGATGTCATGTTGATGATCTTCAGTGCCACATCTACAGAAAATACGTAACCCGTCCCTGAACAAAATGGTGGATATTTGTAATAAGGATATTCAAGTCTACTTACATACCACTTGCTAAAAATGTTACGTATAGGATATTCATCTGGTTTTAAGAAACCAGTAAAAAGGTTTGTTGTTGATTTTTTCCGTAGAAGCAAGTCGACAAGATATATTGTATTCACAAACATATCTGTATCTGTCTTCATCACAAATGTTGTTTCTGGACAAAAATGATGAATCCAGTCAAGACCCATAACAGTTTTAAGAGTTAGATTGTAATATGCATCAATAAAATCCCTCTGAATAATATCATTATATATATTGTGTTCGTCAACAAGATTGGCTTGGTCTTCATGTTGCCTTATCACACTGGAACCCAGAAGAAAGAAGGCAACCACATTTTGTTTTTGGATTGTTCTCGGCTTTCCCCATGATTGTCGGATTGCCATTCGTGCAGCTTGTTGATCACGGGTGCTGGTTATTAGCAGAACCAGAAAAGGTGGATTCTTTTTGCAGTTTATATTTGGTAAAAGAGTGAAAAATGTCTCATTACGTTCAAGGCTGATGTTATAATATGAATCTCTTTGATAGCAAATGGTGCAGACATTCAAAAATTGTACCTCCACGAAAATCCCCAAAAACACAAGACATGTACACATTAGTGCTATGACAACAATCACTTTTCTTCTAGGTACCTGAAATATAAAATGCAATAGTAAATTATAGAATTTATCTATAATCACACAAATATGGCACTTAAAAAGAGAACAGGAAATTTGAGGCAAAAACATCAACTAAGTTCAAGCAGAGAATGCTCAGGGTATCTAAGAGTCTTTACTGCAATTTCAGAGAAAATTAGCTTATACTGCAAATATACCTAATGATTCTCAAGATGAATGAGAAGATTCAAAATAAATATAATTTTAGGTTCTTAGTAGGAATAAGCAATTGTTCAGGGATAATGGGTAGATTGTTAGGTGTGTAAATTAGCTAGCTTTCAGGCTCTCAAGCATGAAACGCTATATCCTAAGAGTATACTGCAAAATGAGCATATATTCATTATCAGTACGAATGGGTAGATGCTAAAGAATGAAACATATATTTCCAAGGTGTCAGAATGAATGTGAAATTTGTTTCTGGTGAATGGACATGCTTTGGGTGAATGGGGTTAATAGGTAGATACATATTCTTATCATTGAAGACTGAAAATACAAAATACGTTGAGTTATATTTTTTTTTATTCTATTGTATGGCTCTTCTTGTGATTTTTTTCTATTTTTGATATCCTTCTGTGAGCTCTCTTACTATCTTTATGGAGATCACCATCATGGCAAAATCTCTTTGTAACCTTCTATATTTTTCCACATAGGTAAAAGCTCCCTTGCCGGGTGTCTGCTCAATAAGGATTCAGGGTAAGTAACTGTTTCATGTTTTAATTTAATATATGGTTGCTATTTTAGCCTGGTGTAATATATATATTATTTAATAACTAGATTGTCGGGATTTCTGAATGAACTGGACTACTTTTAACCACAATGTAATCCGTTATCACCTCATCTTCATCAGTTTTTGTCATCTCGTTTTCCTCAAGCACTTCTCAGCTTCTTCCTCACTTCATCTCAGCTAACATTTAGTCCTTCTCATTGCCTTCAACATCTCTACTAACATGTGAATTAACATTTAAATTCATTCTGAATTGTCTGTATTACTTTCCAATATTCCCATGGGTGGTTTTATTCAATTAATTAACTACCCTACCCTTACATCTTTCAGTGCTAGAGGTGGAATGGCCCATCCAACTGCATAAACCATGTACATTGTCATTGACTATATATTGTATATTAGGCTTCTGCATTCAGTGTCAAAATAATTGTGATTTATCAAAATTTTGACGAATCTGAATTCATCTGAATTCTGCAACTTTGAAATGCCTTATGGTCATATCATTAAATAAACAAAGTGAGAAATGGACAAGCCTTATCCTTTTTTTCATGATTTGGAGTTCCATCTATAGAAACTGGATAGGAGAATGGAATACAGAAGAATCTGATTTTGGGGGGTGGGGGAAAATAAGCAGCTTAGTTTGCCATGATGTACAATCATTTTTCCCAATGGTGTGAGCTCTATCTCCTGTCCAATCGAGAGGTGTAAAAATATAATTGATGGATATGGGACAGACATTTTACCCACAAATCAAATGAGAAGTGGCCAATAGAAGGAAAATCAGAGCAGTAGTAAAACAAATCTTTATATTTCCAAGCAAGATTCACTTCAGCTATTAAAGGAAGCATATCAACAGTGATTGATTGTGTGTTTTACCATTGCTGTGCCTATGTGGGAGTGGGAGTCTTTTAGTGTCCCTTTGTAACAAACCACTGGGGTCGTGTTTAGAAGCCTAACTAGAAACCACCGGGCCCCAGTGCGAAAATTTCCCTGACGCCCCCCTCCCATATGTCTCTCCCCCCGTCTCATTCCCTCCTCCCAGCTCCTCCCTATGTCTCATTCCCGAACCTAGTTCCACATCATGTGTCCCATTCTCTCTCTTCCCTCAGCCCCTCAATGTGTCCCATACCCTCCTCCCCCCTAACCCCTCAATGTGTCCCATTCCTTCTCCCCCTCAGCCTCTCCATGTGTCCCCTCCTACCAGCCCCTCCTACCAGCCCCATCCTATACCCTTCTCCCTAGCCTCTACATGTATCCCATTCCTCCCTCTACCCCTTCCCCTCCATGTATCCCATTCCTCCCTCTCTCCCAGTCCCCTCCATATGTCCCATTCCTCCCTCACTCACTCTCCCTCCCCTCCCTGTGTCAAATTCCTCCCTCTCTCCCCTCCATGTGTCTAATCCTTCCCTCTCTCCCCCCTTCCCTGCATCCCATTCTTACCTCTCCCCACCCTGTACCTACTTCTCGACACGGTCCCTGGTCTGACAGGAAGTATACTTCCTGTCAGAATGCTCAGCCACGCTACACACACAGGCAAGAGGAGAGCAGCGTAGCTCTCCCCTCTTGCCAGCATCAGGAACTGCAGACCCGGGCAGGTGCAGCTGTGCACTGGCCCAGAATGTATCCAGGTGGCCCATGGTTGCAGGGGTCGTGGCTACGGCCGGCCCCCTAGAGTGAGGGGCCTGGTCGCAGCCACAAACCCTGCGACCATGGTAGGTATGCCAGTGAGTCCTGGAACTCAGGTGCAGTAACAGATCTCCCTTTCACAGAGATCATGCGGTTGAGAACAGGATTCTGTTGGTTTAGTGATGGCACGGGGGCTTTAATGAAATAACAGAAAAATCCAAAGCAAGGTATCCGAAGAATGGTCAGGCAGAAATCAGAGTCGGATGGTCCAGAGGTCAGGGCATGCGGCAATCCGCAGAATCCAGAGAGCAGGCAAAGTCAGGAGACCAGCAAGGACAGGAAACACAGGGAAACAAATGCTAGGAGTTCTGAGTAGATATGTCCCGAACGGTTCGCTGGCGAATAGTTCCTGGCGAACATCGCGTGTTCGCGTCCGCCGCGGATGGCGAACATATGCGATGTTTGGTCCGCCCCCTATTCTTCATCATTGAGTAAACTTTGACCCTGTACCTCACAGTCAGCAGACACATTCCAGCCAATCAGCAGCAGATCCTCCCTCCCAGGCCCTCCCACCTCCTGGACAGCATCCATTTTAGATTCATTTGGAAGCTGCATACATTTTTTTTAATTATTTTTTATTTTTTTTAATTCTTTCTTTTTGTAGTGCATGGAGGTATAACAAATGAGCATGTGGTACCCCAACGGCATTCCTCATGCTTTTCAAGTAACAATTGTAACAATAGGGTATATGTTAATACCCTAGTCTGCGCGGAGCCCTCCATGGGTGAAGATGGATTAATTTTTTGCGCTCAGGTTTTTTATTTTATTTTTAAGTTCGACGGCTATGATGGCTTTTTATTTGGCCTTAGTTTGGGGCTGAAAAAGATTTTAGAAAAAAGACTCTGTATATAGAGGGAGCCATGTTTACACGGTATATAGAGGGGAGCCATGTTACTCTGTATATAGAGAGGAGCCATGTTTACACGGTATGTAGAGGGAAGCCATGTTACTCTGTATATAGAGGGAGCCATGTTACTCTGTATATAGAGAGGAGCCATGTTTACACTGTATATAGAGGGAGCCATGTTACTCTGTATATAGAGGGAGCCATGTTACTCTGTATATAGAGAGGAGCCATGTTTACACTGTATATAGAGGGAGCCATGTTACTCTGTATATAGAGAGGAGCCATGTTTACACTGTATATAGAGGGAGCCATGTTACTCTGTATCTAGAGTGGAGCCATGTTTACACTGTATATAGAGGGGAGCCATGTTTACACGGTATATAGAGGGAAGCCATGTTACTCTGTATATAGAGGGAGCCATGTTACTCTGTATATAGAGCGGAGCCATGTTTACACTGTATATAGAGGGAGCCATGTTACTCTGTATATAGAGAGGAGCCATGTTTACACTGTATATAGAGGGAGCCATGTTACTCTGTATACAGAGGGAGCCATGTTACTCTGTATATAGAGGGAGCCATGTTTACACGGTATATAGAGGGAAGCCATGTTACTCTGTATATAAAGGGAGCCATGTTACTCTGTATATAGAGAGGAGCCTTGTTTACACTGTATGTAGAGGGAGCCATGTTACTCTGTATATAGATAGGAGCCATGTTTACACTGTACATAGAGGGAGCCATGTTACTCTGCATATAGAGAGGAGCCATGTTTACACCTTATATAGAGGGAGCCATGTTACTCTGTATATAGAGAGGAGCCATGTTTACACTGTATATAGAGGGAAGCCATGTTACTCTGTTTATAGAGAGAGCCATGTTTACATGGTATATAGAGGGGAGCCATGTTACTCTGTATATAGAGAGGAGCCATGTTTACACTGTATATAGAGGGAGCCATGTTACTCTGTATATAGAGAGGAGCCATGTTTACACTGTATATAGAGGGGAGCCATGTTACACTGTATATAGAGGGAGCCATGTTACTCTTTATATAGAGGGAGCCATGTTTACTCTGTATATAGAGGGATCCATGTTACTATCTGAGGTGGTTAACTATGACTGGCCCTGGCATGTTTGTAAGTCTGGCCTGCATGGTTGTCTGGCATGAATAAAAGTAGCATGTTTCAACTATATTAGTAGTTAGACTAGTTTGCACTAAAACATGGAAGACATCCTAGTATGAATCGTGATCAACCGCTCTCAGAGACTATGCATTGCAACATGTATATGATGTGGAAAGGTTAACTGTTATGACTGTCTATAGATAAATTGGCTTTAGCTGCACCTTAAGGATCACCAGTCCGTGGGTGCTGTATCTCTGCGACTGCTATTCAGGAGCCATAGATTGCCGGGTATTGTTGCCAATGCTATTCAGGAGCCATAGATTGCCGGGTATTGTTGCCAATGCTGTGGGTGAGTCCTGTAGCCTCCTGGACTGTTTGCGGTTGTTTGCGGTGCGTTAAACGGGGAGTTTGGTCTGTCACTGTGAAGCGGGCGTAACCCTTACACTACCTGATCGATACAACATCATACCTGATGTTTTAAAGCACGTTATTCCAAACAATTTAGGAATGTTAGGTGATTTATGCCCTTTATGGATTAAAACCAGACTCTGCATCAACTATGTAATTTTCCATGGGAGTTTTGCCATGGATCCCCCTCCGGCATGCCACAGTCCAGGTGTTAGTCCCCTTGAAACAACTTTTCCATCACTATTGTGGCCAGAAAGAGTCCCTGTGGGTTTTAAAATTCGCCTGCCTATGGAAGTCTATGGCGGTTCGCCCATTCGCGAACATTTGCAGAAGTTCGCGTTCGCCATTCGCGAACGGAAAATTTCATGTTCGCGACATCTCTAGTTCTGAGTCAGGTAACAAAACAACCAGGCACTGACTGAAATGTGTGCTCTGCTTATAAAGCGAATGTGACACCCTTTTACTTTACCCAATCCAATTACAGAAACCTTCTTCTACATCTGTACCAGATGTATCCCAGCTAGCATTCTTTCCTGACTCTCGCCAGTTCTCCTATTGCTCTTTTATCATAATACTCAATCAGTATATCTCTACCTTAGCACAAGAAGTGTAATGTATTCATATTGCTCTTTATCAAAAACGTTGAGAAAAAAACTCTTGGAACACCTACCATTTTTATTGTGCACCTTATATCCTGTGCTAAATCTGTTATTGCCAGTAGTGTTGATCCCAGCATCAGAGCCTGCAAAAGAAAATTGCATATTAGTATTAATGGGGTGAGCACGAATGAGCATTTATTAATAGATATACAGTCAGGTCCATAAATATTGGGACATCAACACAATTCTAATCTTTTTGGCTCTATACACCAACATAATGGGCTTGAAATGAAACAAACAAGATGTGTTTTAACTGCAGACTTTCAGATTTAATTTGAGGGTATTTACATCCAAATCAGGTGAACGCTGTAGAAATTAAAACAGTTTGTATATGTGCCTCCCATCTTTTAAGGGACCAAAAGTAATGGGACATATTAACAGTCATAAATCAAACTTTCACTTTTTAATACTTGGTTGCAAATCCTTTGCAGTCAATTACAGCCTGAAGTCTGGAACGCATAGACATCACCAGACGCTGGGTTTCATCCCTGGTGATGCTCTGCCAGGCCTCTACTGCAACTGTCTTCAGTTCCTGCTTGTTCTTGGGGCATTTTCCCTTCAGTTTTGTCTTCATCAAGTGAAATGCATGCTTAATCGGATTCAGGTCAGGTGATTGACTTGGCCATTGCATAACATTCCACTTCTTTCCCTTAAAAAACTCTTTGGTTGCTTTTGCAGTATGCTTCGGGTCATTGTCCATCTGCACTGTGAAGCGCCGTCCAATGAGTTCTGAAGCATTTGGCTGAATATGAGCAGATAATATTGCCCGAAACACTTCAGAAGTCATCCTGCTGCTTTTGTCAGCAGTCACATCATCAATAAACACAAGAGAACCAGTTCCATTGGCAGCCATACATGCCCACGCCATGACACTACCACCACCATGCTTCACTGATGAGGTGGTATGCTTGGGATCATGAGCAGTTCCTTTCCTTCTCCATACTCTTCTCTTCCCATCACTCTGGTACAAGTTGATCTTGGTCTCTGCTGTCCATAGGATGTTGTTGCAGAACTGTGAATGCTTTTTTAGATGTTGTTTGGCAAACTCTAATCTGGACTTCCTGTTTTTTTTTTTTTAATTCTTTATTTTTCTTGTGCACATAAGATAACAAACAGCCTTGGTTCGCCACAACAGCGTAACAAGGTATATATGATGTCCATTTTCAATACATATTGTGACATATATTCTTTAGGCACATTTTTTACATTTTCAAAAAGAGAAGGGTAACAGAGAGGGTTACAAAATTCAAAAAGAAGTGGAAGGGGGGGGGGGGAGGAAGAGGGGCGATTTGACCAGTTCTTTTCCTCCTCGTGCGTATTAAACTATTTTGTACATGACATCTTATATGGTCAGTTAACAAGTGTTAAACATCACACCACATTAGTATGAAGCTCCCGTGAACCTTGATTCAATATCTCATGTTAAATCCCGGGGGTGACTCAAGAGTTATGCGGTATAACCTGACAATGTTCGTATGCGATGCTTTGTTGAGCTCGCATCTCACACTGTAAAGGGGTCTAGTCGTCTAGTATGGGGAGCCAGGGTTTCCATATCAGTTCCGTCTGTGTTTTTTGTGTATAAGATTCCGAGGCGAATACCTCGTGTTTATAAAATTGGTGTATGTTGCTCATCAGTTCTTTGCGTGATGGGCATTTAGTGCTTTTCCAATTTTTGGCCACCAGGTGCCTTGCAGCTAATATGGTAAGGGAGGCAATTTTTTTTGCTTCCTTCTTCCAGTGTGCCGGGAATAGCAGCAGGAGGGTTAGTGAGGGGGTCAGAGGCATTGTGTAATCAAGTGTTTTTTTTTTGAAATTGTTGAACCAGTGACCATAAAGGTTTAATCTCATCACAGCTCCACCATATATGAGTCATGGTGCCTTCTCTCGCCCCGCACCTCCAGCACTCCGGGGTCACGGTGGGGTATATTTGATGGAGTCTCTGTGGAGTAAGGTACCATCTATAAATTACCTTTTTGTGGGCTTCCGAATGGGAAGAGCAGGGCGTGAGGCCTTGGAGGGCATTAAGCGCTAGAAGCCATTGTTCTGCTGTGAGATTGGGTAGCCCCTCTTTTTCCCATTGTGTTACATATTTGAAAGAATGGGGTGGTATTTCTCCCATTATCGTTTTATAGCAGAGTGATAGCGATTTGGGTCTAGTCGGTGCCGAGTGGCAGCGGGAGATAATATTTAGTATATGGGTCGCCTGTTGCGGTGCGAGTTTGGGTTGTGTTGTCACCTTAGTTTTAATAATGCTTTTCAATTGTAGGTATTGAAAGATAAGAGAGTTAGGTAATTTATATTTTGCCTGTAGGTCTGGGAATGCTGTGATTTCTTTTTGTTGGCATAAGTCTTTGATGCGGTGAATACTGTGTGCAGGCCAAGCTTTTAGGGATAACCATGGTGTAAGCCTTTCTAGCGCCTCTATTGGGGCTTGTGTGCTAAATTTTCCTTTCTCAGCTATGTTGGCAAGTAGTCTGTCCCAAAATGTAAGCGTTAACATGGTGGTGGGATATAACGTCATCTTGGGAGGTCTGTATAGTTTCGGGGACCACATTATATGAAGCATGGAGTGTGGGTGTGTTTTGTCACATTCCATGTCCACCCATTGGAGTGTGTGTCTGGGGGCATGTAGGCGAATGGCAGCTTCAAGGTTGGCGGCTTCATAGTAGGCGGCTAGTTTTGGGACACCTAGACCCCCTGATTGTTGTGTTTGTTGGAGTAGGGAGATAGGCAACCGTGGTCGTGCTTTGTTCCAGATAAATCTGGTTAAGGCAGATTGGAGGTTTTTGAGGAGCCGGGGTTCGATATGTATTGGCAACATTCGGAAAATGTATAAAATTTTGGGTAGTAGTGTCATTTTGATGGAATGGATGCGGCCTAGCCACGATAGGTGGACACGTTTCCAGGTCTGAAAGTGGGATGTACATAGATGTTGCAGTGGGCCGTAGTTAAGGGCTACTGTTTTGTGAGTATGAAGCGCTAGTTTTACTCCCAAGTATGTAATGTATGTCTGTCTCCAGTCGAATAGGTAGGTTTGGCGGAGAGTATTAACTCGCTGTGTGGTTAAGTGTAATGGAAGTGCTTGTGTTTTAGATTTGTTAAGCTTATAGTGTGAGATTTTACCATAATCTTGTAGAAGGCTTATGATGCGTGGTAGGGACGTCTCTGGATTGCTAATGGTGATTAGAATATCATCGGCAAACATCGATAATCGATAGTCGGTATTTCCTATATGTATTCCTGTGATAAGTGGATCGTGTCTAATCTTGTGGGCTAGGGGTTCTAGGGCAAGTATAAAGAGGAGCGGAGAGAGAGGGCAGCCCTGTCTAGTGCCATTGGTAAGGCTAATAGGGGACGAAATGAATCCTGATTGGTACACTTGGGCTGTGGGGTTATTATAAAGTGTCATTATTCCTCGAATCACCTCTTGCGGGAAGCCATATTTACTTAGGACTGATGTCATATATGCCCAATTAAGCCGATCGAAGGCTTTTTCTGCATCAAGAGCCAGCATGAGGCTCTCAGTCTTTTCCAATGTGATATGGGATATTATATTGAGAAGTTTTCTAGTATTATCAGAACCTTGTCTTCCCTTAACGAATCCTGATTGGTCATATTGTACAATGCGGGTTAAAATGGGGTTTATTCTATTCGCCAATAGTTTGGCATAAATTTTGGTGTCGCAATTCAAGAGGGATATTGGGCGAAAATTAGGGCAATGGGTTGGGGGTTTCCCGGGTTTCGGCAGGGTTGTTATGTGGGCTTGAAGCATTGCAGCGGGCATAGTCCCGGTGCTAAAGCATTGATTAAACATTGTAGACATGTGTGGTGCCAGAATGTCTTTATAGGTATAGTAGTACAGGTTTGTGAACCCATCGGGTCCAGGCGACTTGTGTTTCGGTAGTTGTTTGATGGTATCTACAATTTCCCGAGGTGTGAATGGTTGTGTTAGTTTCTGGCATTCTTCTGGATTGAGGGTAGGTAGGTGAATGTCTTTCAGGAAGGCATCTATCTCCTCTTGTCTGGGTGTATGGCAGTCATTCGATTTTGTTAGATTGTATAACTCACTATAGTATTTGCCAAACTCTTCAGTTATCTCTTGCGGGTTGGTGAGTTTTTCCCCCTCTTTGGTATGAACAAATGCTATTTTGGAGGACAGAGCTCGTGTTTTAAGTTGGGCTGCTAATACTTTCCCCGCCCTATTTCCCTCTTTAAAAAATCTGTTTTTCATCTTAGTAAGCAAGTATGTGGTTTTGGCCAACTCCATATCTCTCAATTTGGACTGGAGTTGGAGGATTCGTTTTGTGGTATCATGCGATGGTGTTTTTTTGTTTGTACTGGAAAGTGCGGTTAACTCAGTGAGTGTGTCTATGTGTGTTTTCATGCGTTGTTTTCTGTTGTAGCTAGCATGTTTAATAAATTGTCCTCGAAGGACTGCTTTATGGGCTTGCCACAAAGACTCTACCCCTATATCTTTTGTGTTGTTTATGGAAAAGTATGTTTCCAACTCTTTGGATATTTGTGATACTAGTGTGTGATCAGTAAGCAGCGAATCGTTTAATCGCCAAGTACGGTTCCCATTCGTGGGATATTGTGTGTTGATTGAGATTGTGATCGGCGCATGGTCGGACCATGAAATAATACCTATCTGAGTTTTAGCAATTGTGGAGAACTGCGATGAAGGGATTAAAAAGCGGTCGATTCAGGAGTAAGTGTTGTGTACTAGAGAATGGTAGGTATAGTCTCTTCCTAGGGGGTAAATGGCCCTCCAGATATCGATGTAGCCGTGCATGGTTAGGGTGTGTTCTATGAGTGAGGTTGTGCGCGCCCTTTGTTTCGTTGTCTGGTGTGATATCTTGGTTGAAGAGGTGATATCTGAGCCCGGATCGACAATAAAGTTAGTATCACCTCCAACAATGACCTCTCCAAATTTATGGGCTTCCGTTAGAGTGAGAACGTGGTCCAAGAAGATGTGGTGGTTACTATGTGGGCCGTAAATGTTAACCAGTGTGTAGTGAGTGTTGTTGATTATGCATTACAAAAGGAGGTATCGGCCTGTTTTGTCGCTTATTTTTTTTATGAGTTGGAAGGATACTTCATTGCTGATTAATATCGTGACCCCTCTTTTTTTTTCTTATATGTGCTGTGATAGCCTAGTGGGAAGTGTTTGGAGGAAAATTTAGGTTGGTGATTCGTTTGGAAGTGGGTTTCTTGGTAGAACGCTATGTGCGCCTTGTGTTGTTTTGCTTCCAGTAGGGCCATGCGGCGCTTATGAGGTGAATTAAGTCCTTTAGTGTTTAATGAGATAATATTAAGTGCCATGAGAAGATATTATATGGGGGATATGCATCTCCAAGGCTACTTTGGTAGACTGGGTCCATCTAGAGATAGAGGTAGTACCCTGCCTCTCAGTGGATGGCCAACACACTATATCGTGTTGAAATATTAGTGTGTCATGTTGAGTTAAGGTTGCCTTCTTGTCTGACTCTACAAGATACTTTTGTGGGTGGAGTAATGCCATGTCGTGGCGGTCTGTTGTCGCCCAGTAAGGGAAGGTGTCAAAAGGAGGGGGGTAACATAAAACATATAACCAACTATATACAAATGAAGGGTCTCCGAAATGAGACCTAAATATCTTAGTGCTCATTGGGCACTAAAGCCCTCGTGGGGGCAGGAAATCCCCTGTGACCAGGGGGAGAATATTTGTTAATGTATTTGTTATGCAGAAGTGTTGCCGTTAGCCAGGGCTTCTAGCTAAGATCCCTGATTGGAGTCGTTCCAACTTTCATGTCTGACTAATTACAGTATAAATCATTGCGTGTTTGTATGTTATTACACAATTTCTAATTACATCACTTGTGGTGAATAGAACAGTAGCCATCATCACGTAAAATACATTAAGCGTTATACCAAAATCTTAGTGCTGTTATTGGATTCGCCTCTTGTACTGCTCCCACATTTAAGGTAAAGACCTTTGAGCAAACTCCTGTTAAAAGAGAGTGTGGTGTAACCCACAAATCTAAGTATTGGTAAGCCAGGACATTGGGAGGATAGTGTAAACTGGCTAATTTACGCGATCTGGGCATGAGATTCTTCTCTATATCACCTAGACCCTGTGTGAATTCCGGCATTGTTTGACGGTGTCAGTGGATTATAAATATTAAGCTGTGCATGTATAGAGGTCTATTTTTAGACCGTCTTGTTGTTTCTATAGTAGGTGTAGCTGCTGTCCTGCAGAACTTTGTGTTGGGTGTTTTAACATGTATAATTTTTCTTTTTCTTTTTTTTTTTTATTTCTTTTTTTTTTCTTAAATATTTTGTATCTGAGGGGATACCCATTGCGGGCATCGTACTATCAATGATGTTACTATTCAGATTGCTTGTGTGTTAGCGTCTGTTACCCTAGCATGGCTACCCGGACATGTGGGGGCATTACACATCTTATGCAAGGATATTAGAAGCAAGTGATGAGGCTTTTGAAACCTAAACATCTATTGCTAGGGGTGGTTGTGGAAGCATTCTTGTATAATAGGTAATTCATAACAGCATGTAAAATACCAAAATGTCCATTAATCAGACTTAGTTTACACAAGGCTTAGAGGGCAGAGAGAGTCACTTAGCTGTGTCCTGACTTTCCCAGTCATGGGTAAGTTTCTGTGGCGATTTGATTGCAGCTTGTGCGAGGGGAGGTTCTGATGTGTCTTCGACTAGGGGTACTTTCCATTCTGATAAGACTTTCTTCCCATCTTCCACGTTTAGGAGGTGTTTTTCAATGCCATTCCGTTTGATAATAATACGTGCTGGGAACCCCCATTTATAGGGTATGTCCGCCGCACATAATGCTTTGGTTATAGGCATAAAACTTTTCCTGGCAGCAAGTGTGGTTGCTGATAAGTCTGTGTACAGTTGGATCTTGTTATAGGATTCAGGCAGTACTGGTCGTTTCCTTGAAGCCGTCATTATAGCTTCCTTGGTGGTATAGTAGTGGATTCTCGTTATGGTATCCCTCGGGGTAGATGGCGGGAGGTGTTTAGGCCTAGGCAGCCTGTGGGTTCTGTCTAGTAACAGTGCTGCGTCTGGGAGATCTGGGACCAGTAGGTGGAACAGGGTCCGGACATACTCGCCTAAGTTGTTAATGCTGATTTCTTCTGGTATGCCGCGTAAACGGACATTGTTCCGCCGATCCCGATCTTCATGGTCGGCAAGCTTAGCAATGATAGAGGCCATTTTTGTTTCTACCTTGTCATAGGTCGCAACCACGTTGTTATGTGCCGCAATGATCTCCTCTGTTTTATTTTCGAGGTAGTCGGTGCGGTCTCCCAATGCTTTAACGTCGGCTCTGATCTCTTTTGCAAGTTTAGCAAAGTCCGCTTGTATCGATGATTGTAAGCCGTTTAGCATTCTCTGGATTGAGGAGTCTGTGGCCGGCAGATCCCTATTTGAGATATAGGTGACGTCGCTCCTGTCCGAACTCGAGGCCGGTGAAGTAGGCCTGTCGGCGCCATCTTGCGCACGACGCGGCGGAGATGACATAGCCGAGATTTGCAGGGACGATGCTTCTTTTAGCTTCTGTTTTTTCGTGGAACGCTGAGACATGTTGACGGGGTGTCTCTCAGGTATCAATATTTGTTCTCGTTAACGGGTAGTCTCCCGATCAATGCTGCTATAATCGCTGTTTTAGGGGATTTCCTCTCGGAGCCGATCGCTCACACGTCCATCTCCTCGAGCAGTTAGGCCACGCCCCCTGGACTTCCTGTTTTTGAGGCTCACCAATGGTTTACATCTTGTGGTGGACCCTCTATATTCACTCTGGTGAAGTCTTCCCTTGATCGTTGACTTTGACACACATACACCTACCTCCTGGAGAGTGTTCTTGATCTGGCCAACTGTTGTGAAGGGTGTTTTCTTCACCAGGGAAAGAATTCTTCGGTCATCCACCACAGTTGTTTTCCGTGGTCTTCCGAGTCTTTTGGTGTTGCTGAGCTCACCGGTGCGTTCTTTCTTTTTAAGGATGTTCCAAACAGTTGATTTGGCCACACCTAATGTTTTTGCTATCTCTCTGATGGGTTTGTTTAGTTTTTTCAGCCTAATGATGGCTTGCTTCTCTGATAGTGACAGCTCTTTGGATCTCATGTTGAGAGTTGACAGCAACAGATTCCAAATGCAAATAGCACACTTGAAATTAACTCTGGACCTTTTATCTGCTCCTTGTAAAAGGGATAATGAGGGAATAACACACACCTGGCCATGGAACAGCTGAGCAGCCAATTGTCCCATTAATTTTGGTCCCTTGAAAAGTGGGAGGCACATATACAAACTGTTGTAATTCCTACACCGTTCACCTAATCTGGATGTAAATGCCCTCAAATTAAAGCTGAAAGTCTGCAGTTAAAGCACATCTTGTTCATTTCATTTCAAATCCATTATGGTGGTGTATCGAGCCAAAAAGATTAGAATTGTGTCGATGTCCCAATATTTATGGACCTGACTGTATATAGAACAGGATGTTTAAAAAGTAAAATTAAAAATTAAACTGCATCAGAAATACTTGATTTCTTTATATAACTGCTTGACTTGATTTAAAATCATGAGAGTCCCTCTAACAAACATAGATGACCTGATTATTCACATTTAGATAGCCAAGTACTATATTCAACTGAACTATTAGTACATCTACGCACCACTTATAAAACAATTTCATTTACACTGCTCTACACAGCAACCTCACTATATTTTCCTGTAATACACAAATGCTCACATCTGTTACCAGTGCTATCACACCATTAATTTCTTCTTCTATGCAACTTAACCAATAAATGTTTATGACAGCAGATAATGATATAAACCATTTTTGTGACAGTATATGCGGTTTCCTAGTTCCTTTTCCCCTCTCTTTTTTATTGGTTACCATATCAACCAATTCTCTGAACTATATTTTGCTTTGCATATTTATTTAAATGTGTATCTTGCAAGAGTTGTGTGTTTTATTTCCACTATAACACTTTTGCTGTCATCTATTATCTTGAATGGAATGTTGGGGTGAAAAAGCAAAACAACAACTGCACGTTACACTATAAAACACTGCTGTACCTACATATGTATCAATGGCACGTTAACACAGTCTGCATAGGCGAAACACGTTAGTGATTTTTACCCATATTTATTTATTTCATATCTGTCTACAATATAGAAATAGTTTGCTAATCCTGATCCTGTGCTTTACTTTCCCTGTGGAGATGCAAACAATATCCTTTGGTTGGGATATTAAGACCACAGATCTTTAACCTTAGAGTAAAATTAAATGCTCTTTCTCTCTGTAAGTATCCTACATAAACACCTAAAGAGGAACCATCAGCTACATTATTACCATGTCAGAGGCTTCTTCTCTCCTTTGTCTTTTTGTCTTCATGTACCTACTGAAGAACAATATTCACATACTGCTTACAAATCCCATCTCAGAGCTAAGAGATCAGTTAGCTCTTTACCACGTGAATTGATTGATATGTGTTGTATTAAATATGAAAATTGGCCAATTCTTTAGTGCAAGTTTCTTTTTATCTCTGGAAGTAAAGAAAAATAGATAAGGTATCTTAATTAGGGAATATCCAACTGGTGAGGACCTAACCCTAATTTAGAATGCAAAATATGTTCCAAAGAAAAGGGACCAAAGTCGTTGGATGACCCTTTATAATATAAAATTAGAGCATATAACTTTAAAGTGAAAATCCCAAAAAAACAACTTTAATCTGAATTCATTGATGAACAATCAGTTAAAAATAGAGATAGCCTAAAAGACAAAACCATCCCACAACCTATGCCAATATCAGAGAAAATCCTTTATTAGGTGCTAGGGTAAATGTCAGATGGTATGTCTACTAAATGTCTCATGAAAAGGTTAAACACAACACCTCATTGGAAGATATAGTATAAGTCAAAATGTACCTCAGTAGCAACCTTGTAAAGATTTGTAATTAGGAAAGAGGGAAACTGTTTCAATAAATGTATCGAGGTAACATCCCCTTCCAACTAAGTAGCAATTAAGCAGCAGTAGTAGTGAGCTGTAAAGTAAAATAGGGATATCGTACGCAGGAAAATAATATGAGTTATGAAAGTAGGTCTTATTAAGATCATGCAAACATCAAGTATCAAATAATAATACATTTTATCAATACCCAAGATAAATAACTTTCACAGAAAAACTCGGGGTTCTGATACCCTACTAAATATAAATCCTTACTGATAGTGAGCTAAAAATAAGCTATGTATCTATCCTGCATAGAATTAGATAAAGATTGCTAGAATCCCTATATCCCTATATCTAAATGAACCCTAGCTAGCCAATATATTCTGTCTCGAGAACATAGACTACTAGGTAACTAACAGCCGCTTGAAGCTAACGGCTACCTGAATCTTTACATGCTGCAATTAATAACCCAAGTGCTGCATTAAAAAAAAGCCCAAATAAGAACACCAAATATCTAAGTGAAAATAAAGCATAAAAAACGCCCAAAGCGCATTTCGAATCTACTAAATTGCGCATTTGTCCGGGTTTTTAGAAAATTGGGCAGACTAGATGGGACGAATGTTTCTTATCTGCTGTCACATTCTATGTTTCTATGTTTCTAAGATACGGAAGAGGGCTGTGGATCTCCCTTAAGGATCCAAAGGCGCTATACACTAGAGCCAGGTGACCTATTGGCTCCTTCCTTGGGAGTTGGACATTTTCTGCCTACATCTCTTATTATAATTTATACCATCTGCACTATTGTTGCATTTTATATTTCATTACATATTTGTGTCTGCTATACCATCATCTGTACCCATCTTTAATATATTTATTCAGGTATACTAGAGTTCCACTTATAACTTTGTTTTGTATGTTTGATTTTTTTCTGTAGGGGGTTAAGAAAATCCCTCACATAAGTGTTGAGCCACTTCAGATCCATTGTATAATTTGTATTGTATCTTTGTATTTAAATTCATATTGTGTTGAGACAGTGCAGCCCTTGCCCTCGCCAAACAGTCATACTTTTCCTCTCTCATTGGTTCATGCTCCCACAATCCCAGGCATCTCTTTGACACCTTTAACTCTCTTCTTCGCCCTGCTGTGGCCACCCTCCAAACTAACCTTACAGACAATAGCTTTCCATGCTACTTTACCGACAAGATTGAACAGCTAAGGTCCCTGCTGACCTTAAACATGCCACTGTAGTACCTATCCTGAAAAAAACATCTCTTGACCCGCCGCCCCCCTCTAACTTACGTTCCATATCCCTGTTCCCTTTTTCCTCAAAGCTTCTGACTTGTCGTTGCCCGTATGTCTCACTTCCTCAATTCCAACTCTCTCCTTGACCCTCTTCAATCTGGCTTCTGCCCTCTCCACTCTACTGAAACTGCTCTTATCAAAGTTACTAGTGACCTAATCGCAGCTAAATCCACAGGCAACTAATCCTTACTGATTTTTCTTGACCTCTCTGCCTTTAACACCGTTGATCATGCTCTCTTTCTTCAAACTCTTCAATCACTTGGTCTCTGTGATTCTGTCCTCTCGTGGTTTTCCTGTTATCTCTCCCAATGCTCATTCAATGTTTCCTTTTCTATTGATACCTCCTCCCCCCATCCTGTCTCGCTTGGGGCCCTCCGAAGGCTTTGTCCTTGGTCCCCGTCCCCTTTTTTCTCTTTTTACCGTCAAGCTTTTGGTAAACTTATTACCTAATTTTGTATTCCACTACCACCTGTACGCTGATGACACCCAGATATATCTCTCCTCCATGGACCTCTAACCTGCCGTCCTGCAATTTGTCATTGCTTGCCTCTCCTTCATCTCTGGCAAGATGTCCTCCCGCTTTCTGAAACTCAGTCTCTCTAAAACTGAGCTCCTTATCTTTCCTCCTCCTAATACTGATCCTCCTCTTTCACTATCCCTTCAAGTTAGTGGCATCCACATAAGTACATCCTTGTAAGTGCACTGTCTTGGTGTAATACTTGATTCTGGCTTCACCTTTGAGCCTCACATCCAGTATGTTGCCAAATCCTGTAGATTCCATCTTAAAACCATAGCCTACATCCACCCTTTCTTAAGCAAGATCATAGACATGTGCCTGGTGTGCCTGGGCACACTCTAATCCCCGCGGCCCCTGCTGTGTGCCTCCATGGACCAGTGAGGCAGGGAGGGGGCAGGAGAGGACCCGGGGAGCTCTTGCCAGCAGCTCCACAGGGTTCCTCTCGCGAGGTTGGAGTGTTGCCACAGCAACGCTCAGATCCCGCAAAAGTGAACTCTAGCCCTCACACGCAGCACACTACCAGCATCCTCACACAGCACACTACCAGCACCCTCACACAACACCCTTACACACACACACACACACACACACACACCACCCTCACACACAGCACACTACCAGCACCATCACACATAAGCACCCTGACACACACAGCACCCTCACACAGCATACAGCACCCTTACACACACAGCACCCTTACACACACACAGCACCCTCACTCACAGCACCCTCACACAGCACACTACCAGCACCCTCACACACACAGCACACTAACAGCACCCTCACACACAGCATACTACCAGCACCCTCACAAACACAGCACCCTCACACACACACGCACAGCACCCTCACACACACAGCACACTAACACACTAACAGCACCCACACACACACAGTACTGTATGTATGTATGTATGTGTGTGTTTGTGTGTATATATATATGAATATATATTGTGACCGAAAGCAAGGAATTGTGCTGGAGGGAATCTATATACCTCCCCAGATTTTGCAAGGTTCCTACTTTGTGTAATTAGCCCCAGTGAAATGTGTAATGTTATAATGAATGTTGCACTTTAAATATGTGTATATTTGGGCCCTGGGGTGGAGTACTTGGAGAGTAGGGTGGGCCAGTGCTCCACTCCACATTTTGGAAGTTGCTTGGAACCTACAGGTGAGAAGTCCAGTTCCAGAGTTTGAATCCTAATTTAACTCACCTGAAAAGGATTGCCAATTACCATTGCTAATAAGTACTCCCCTGCCAAGGAAGGAGGGAGATTGTGTTTGGTTTCTGTGAGTGGAAACAGAGAGCTGAAAACCCTGAAACAGTAAGGTTGTTTATGCTTATGTTTATGTTGGGAAATGGACAAGCCATCCAACCCAGTTAGCTGATTATTTTGTTTAGTTAGTGCTCAGAAGAGCAAGGCTTTTGTTTTATATATTTTTGTTACCTTTATACCTTACTGTGCATTTATTTTGGAACCTCAATAAAAGAGCAAGTTAATTTACCTCATCCAGCGTGTGAAGTGTCTCTAAAGCCTGAAAAGACTGTGTGTAACACCCCAATCCCAGGACAAGGTACCAAGGGAAAGGAGTACTTTTGTCACAATAAATATATATATATATATATATATATATACATACACACATATATATACTTGCGGCATGTGTGTTTGTGCTTTAGGGTGCACACCCTTATGCAATACACCCTTATGCAATAGGCTGCACACGCCTATGAGCAGGGCCGCCATCAGGGGGTGACAACCATAACGGCTGTCACGGGCCCGGCGGCCCTGGGGGGCCCGGACGCTCGGGCCCCACGTGTGGGGCCAATCGGGTGGCCCACACACTTAGGGCCACCCGATGGGCCCTATATCTTCAGGGGCCCGGTCAGCCCTGTTGCCGTGGTATAGCGCGACCGGGCCCCTTTAAAAAAAAAAAAGCAGCCGCAAGTGCTTCTGGGAGGAAGTGGTCACTTCCTCCCAGCTCACTCCGCGTGGGAGGAACGTGCGCCAGTGAAGAAGGAGAGCCAGGCAGTGAAGAGGGAGCTGCGCCGACTCCCATCATCCCCAGCCACCCTTCTGCACAGAAAAGGCAAGAGATAGGAGGGTGGCTGGAAAATGAGTGTGTATGTTTGCATGTATGTCTATGTATGTATGTTCCTTCTGTATGTATGTCTGTATGTATGTATGTCTGTCTGTATGCATGCATGTTTGTCTATGTATGTATGTCTGTCTGTGTATGTATGTATGTCTATGTATGTATGTATATCTGTCTGTATGTCTATGTATGTGTGTCTGTCTGTAGATCTGTCTGTCTGTCTGTATGCATGTATGTCTGTATGCATGTATGCATGTATGTCTATGTCTGTCTGTATGCATGTATGTCTGTATGTATGTCTGTATGTCTATGTCTGTCTGTATGTATGTCTGTATGTCTGTCTCTATGTATGTATGTTTGTATGCATGCATGTATGTCTGTATGTCTGTCTGTAGGTGTGTCTGTGTATGTAAGTTTGTCTGTATGTGTATGTATGTATGTATGTCTGCATGCATGTATGCATGTATGTCTGTATGCATGTATGTCTTTCTGTCTGTATTCTGTCTGTCTGTTTGTATGCATGCATATATGTCTGTGTATGTATGTATGTCTGTATGTATGGCTATGTTTGTATGTCTGTCTGTATGTCTATGTATGTCTGTATGTCTGTCTGTATGTATGTCTGTATGCATGTATGTCTATGTGTGTATGTATGTATGTCTATGTATGTCTGTATGCATGCATGTCTGTGTGTATGTCTGTCTGTCTGTATGTCTGTGTATGTATGTATGTCTATGTCTGTATGTATGTCTGCATGCATGTATGTCTGTATGTATGTCTATGTATGTATATATGTATGTCTGTATGTCATTATATATGTATATATGTATGTCTGTATGTCAGTATGAATGTATGTCTGCATATCATTATGAACGTATGTCTGTGTGTATATATGTATGGATGTCTGTATGCATGTATGTCAGTATGTCTGTATATATGCATGTATGTCAGTCTGAATGTATGTATGTATGTATGTCTGTATGCCATTACTAATGTATGTCTGTGTATGTCTGTATGCCATTTTGAATGTATCTGTGTATGGATGTCAGTGTATGTATGTCTGTCAGTATGTCTGTATGTATGAATGTATGTGTCTATGTATGTATGTATGTGTGTCCGTATGTATGTATGTTGTTGTATGTATGTATGTATGTGTCTTCATGTCCTCATGCATGTGTGTCTGTATGTGTGTTAGTATGTGTCTGTCTGTCACTATGTATGCCTGTGTGTATGTCTCAGTATGTGGGTGTCAGTATGTATGCCTTTATGCGTGTATGTCTGTTTCAGTATGTGTGTCTGTTAGTATGTCTCTGTGTCATTTTGTATCAGTGTGTGTGTTTGTGTCTGTGTGTGTATTTCTGTGGGCGGTATTTGGAGGCGGACCCAGTAGGTGGTATTTGGAGGCAGGCCCCAGGGGGCCCAGACCCTGAGCTATGTTAGGGGGCCCAAATTTTTTGGTGGTGGCCCTGCCTATGAGCAAGATGCTACCAAGGAGCTTGTCCCTGCTCTAGTAATTTCTTGCATGGATTATTGTAACCCTCTCCTAATTGGTCTTCCCAAAAGCCGTATTGCCCCACTACAGTCTGTAATGAATGCTCCCACCAGACTGATGTTCCTCTCTAGTCAGTGTTCTCACACCTCACCCCATTGTCAGTCCTTACATTGGCTTCATGTATCCTATAAGAGTCAATTCAAAGTGCTAATCCATACCTATAAAGCACAATTCTAGGCCCTCTTATATCTCTTCACAGATTTATAGGTATGCCCCCTTCTTGGTGTCTCCGCTCTGCCTGTGACCGTCTCCTGTTCGCTGCTCACACCAGTATGGCCAACTCACACTTGCAGGACTTCTCACAGGCGGCTCCCTTCCTATCAGACTCTCCCCTACTCTTCAATCATTTGAGAAGTGCCTTAAAACCCATCTCTTTAGGAAAGCATATGGACTCCCAGACTAACCTCTACCTCGCATATCTGTCTCTTGCTCTCTCCTAAAGTGCAGCACTTTACTCTCTCGTCCAGCTCTGCTTCACTCCCACCTTATTTGATTAATATTTCCTGTCCGAATGCGTTTTATACCCCACCTCCTATAGACTGTAAGCTCGTTTGAGCAGGGTCCTCTTCAGCCCATCGTTCCTGTAAGTTTTCTTGTAATTGTCCTATTTATAGTTACATCCCCCCTCTAATAAAATTGTAAAGTGCTACGGAATCTGTTTGCGCTATATAAATGGCAATAATAATAATAATAATATCCCTGCTTTATAGATACTATTTCAGCTGGGCAGTGTTATCCCTAGAATTCAAGTATGGCTAGTACACCTTTGCATTACACGTTGTAGAATTTACCAAATTGGCAACATCACATACTGGTTTTGCTGCAGTACTTTTGTGGTTATGACCCTATGACCCTATGGAACGCAAGCGTGGAATGCACGCGTCACTGAGGGCGCGCACAATCACAGAGATCGCCCGAACAGGAGCAACTCACCCGAGAAGAATCATGTCTTTAATGAACTCATGGGGGGAAATATAAAGGACTGGGGAGGGAGGGCATTTAATTGTCATTGTTTATTTTGATTTCTGCTGCTATACACCACTGAAGTCCATGAGGAAGTCCTAGCACTGGATGAAACACGTAGGACGCCTAGTGGTGACACAGATTGTTTTAAGCTTCTATGTAAGTTATTAAATTACCTTTTTTATACACTCTGAAGTCTACTTCATGTTTTATTCTATTTTCTCCTGAGCTCATATATCCTAATACACATGGGAAAAAACTGATGGAAGAATCAAGCTGAATCTTGAGAAGGAGCTTATGTTCAAGGCCTTTTTACATCTGTGAAAGTGTGAGTGGCCATTTGTTATATTACCTGTGGTTCACTTTTATACACAGTTATACGTTATGTTATTCTGTTTACTCTGATTTAGCAGATCATCCCCCATTTATTTGCATATAATGTATGTTAGGAGGGGCATAAATATATTATTTATATGTTACGACAGTTATGTTTTAAAAACGATGGAATTATAGGTCCACTCTTTGTCCCAGACCTTCTCAGTTGTGTTTTAGATCAAAGACTGCGCTGTCATAGTTTGTCATCTGATGCAGATTCTATGCGAGTCATGATTTTTTTTGCACAAAACCATACTGTAAATCATAAGAAGCAGATGTCTCTCTCTCTCTCGCAAGCACAGAGCATCTCTGAAAGATTTTAGCACCATTCATCTGGAAGAGCTGCAAAGGTAAGTGTGTCTTAAATTTATCTCTGCTGTACACCCTCTGCATAGTATACATGTCACAATACCTGTCCCTCGCGGCACCTTGTGATTACGGAAGTCATGTATCTCCTGTGTCCTTATGCACACCCACTCATCCCTGACTTCCTGGTGCCTCATTATGACATCATATGTGACATGGAACCCTTGTGACATCATGGCCCTCTGTATCAAATCCCCGCCAAGTACAGGGTATATTTACTTTTTTCTTGCCGTCATGGTTTTTGTTTAGATTACATATTACGTATTGTTCTGTATTTTGTGACCTTGGCTTGGCTGGCTAATCTTGATCTCTGTAACCCTGGCCTTGGCTTGTTAGTGTTTATTCTGTGTCTGCTATCAGACTCTCTGACTAGAATTGCAGTGCCAGCAGGCCACTCTAAGGACCGGTACGTATTCATTTCTTGCATATATTAATGTTTGTGTTGGGCCAATCCTGACAATACATATCAGTAGATTTGACTGGTGAAATTAAGAAAAACTGTCACTATCTTAAAAAAGTAAGTTTTGATACCTGCTTAAATCTGAGAAACTGTATGTGCTAAATAACAATTTTGGAGATTGTATTCCTAATAAAGCTGGTGTTTTCACTGCAATGAGAGGATTTAATGATACCTCTGTTCCCCAAGCTACACATCTCCTGGGTAATTGTGATGTTTATATGAAGCCAGTAAAAGTAATCTCACCTAGTGTTCCAGCGTGGGTTATAAGGAGGAGGTGGTTGTCCTTAGAACATCTCTCGCCAAAGGAAAATTTCCAGTTTGTATATGAGAGAACATGCCTGTCTACATATTTGCCTTTAGGAGCTGGAAACAAACAAAAAAAAAACAGTCAAGATATCATGCAAATAAGTAATAAATTGATATCAGCAATGGCAGAATGATTTGAAGAGTTATTAGACTGTATCAGTCACTCCAATTGAAACAAAATGCTTAAAAAATAACAGAGTGGCAGAATTACATTATTACACTATATCAATCTTAAAGGTCCACTAAGCACTATAAGAATTAGTTGTAATTGTTCTTTAAGAAGGACTTTTTGAGTACAGTCCTAGTTTTTATAAATCTGTTTTTGAGCACTGTGACATAAACTCGAGCCTGACACTTATAACCAATCCAAGGTGTGATGAACTTATACAAATAATGGTAGTGAAACATCTGCATTATCTGGGCATCTATCTGGGCATCTGTGTTATCGAGATACTGTTTGGAATAAACTGAAGGGACTCCACTGAAAAGCTCTCTGAACCACAATAACCAGAATAAATTGTGGTGGTTATGGTGCTCCCATGATACCCTTAACAAAAGGAAGTAATACTTTGTTAGGGTTGATGGCAAAGTGATTCAACTGAATGAATCTTTAACAAGAAGTCTGTTGAACTGCTATCTTAGCTCCCTGTCAATCTCTGGTAAAGGTTCTGTCATTTGCACCGGGCTAAATACACAAAAATATACAAAATGAATAACAAAAAAGAGAAACTTGTAAAACAAGAAACACACATGCAAGTGTATAAAGGTATAGGTGTGTATTCTTTCAAAAGTCTCTCCTTTTTGTTATACATTGTGTTTACTTTTGTGTATTTATATGATTTTGGGTGTTGGTGAGACACTTTTTATGAGATTTTGTAATACTAATTTCACTTTATATAGTGGTATATATATATATTTTGTTCATATTTGCACCTGACTGTTAGCATTGAGAAAGCAGAGAAGAGAAGAAATGAAACAATGTTTAGATTGTGGTGTAATTTTCTAAAAATGTAACACAGATTTAAAAGAAAATAGAGCATCACACTAAAAAAGGGTTTACAAGTGAATTTCAATGTTTTATTCAGTAATGTAATATCAGACAAATTGTGTGACATGACTTGTGGAATTCCACTAACCTAAGACAAAATGTAATAAGTTAGGATGCGTAGCATAGCCTGGAAGTTGTTCGTGCATTAATTGTTATTGTATTAAGCTAAGTCAAAATGGCGTAAACATATTTCTAGGACTAAATGGCATAAGTCTGGATGACGTAGCATAGCCTTGAAGATGTTATGCATTACTTGTTTTTGTATTAAGCTAAAGCAAATTGGCGTAAACATATTATGCACTGAAAATAGGTAAGAGGTTATTGCTTAAAGAAACATGTATGAAAAACAATATGTTCCATTTCTAACACCTTGTCAGTTTGCAATATCTCTTGAAGACAAAGTACACAGTTTAAGAATACAACTTTTCCTTCTAAAACATGTAATATTTGCTTTTGCCCATAACAGCAGGGCATGAGATGAGAGAAGCAGAGATAGATTAATGTGGATGTGATTGTGTTGTTGAGGGAAGTGGGTGTAATTAGATATTTTGATGCTGAGGGAGAAGAGAGAAAATGAAAAGAGGAAAAGATAGAGAATTGCTCAGATGAGTAAGTACTTTGAGAAGAGCAGAATGGGCAGAAGTAAGAAGAATGAGGACTGAGTGTTAGGGCTTAAGGGAGTGTAGGAGTGTTCTGATTGCAGGTAGTGTTTGCAGCTGTTATTTCTAGTGATCTAAAATTGTATGTGAGATTCTATCTATAAATGGAATAAAGAGTTTGGGGTGGGGTGGGATGGTGTGGGGTGGGATGGGGTGGGGTGGGCGGGCAACTGAGACCTTTTCTGGTTTCCAACAGGGATCTTTTTAACTCAGACTGTGGAAGGCAGAGATGATAGGGTCAAAAAGGCCTGCAATAAAGCTATGGAATGGAAATGTACAGAGGAAGTGAGGATTGGTCAAACAAGACCATTCGGGTGGGTATCAATAAAATAAGGGGGGATGCAGAAATAACAGAGAAAGTCTTTAGAGATAAGCAGATAAGTTAACAAGCCAACAATGTTGAGTGGGGCTGGGAACAGCTAGCTTTAGCATGCAGGGCAAGACAAAGATTAGTCTTTTTTTCCAGAAGTTGCATTTACTATTGGTGACAAAGGGAAAGCCTAATAGTTTATAGAATGTAATCATTTATAGAAATAAATACAAAAGCCAAACGGCAGACTCACCCACATACCTACAGGAAGGGCAAAGGGTAATGTACATTATGTCATATTCTCAACAATGGTTTGCTTTGTGCTTTTTATACCTTTAATTCATAGAAATTAGTGATGTGTGATTTTGCATATGAGTCAGCAGTGGTTCCTTTGTTGCTGTAAAAAACACCCCTTCCAATAATGGACTTTTTCCAACCTGGCCGAGAAATTGTTGCTGTAAACTTCAGGCTTGAAAACAGTGGAAAACAGGACTTCTCGTAGGAACTTCCAAGAATTCTGTAACTGGTACCTCCAATTTCATTCAGGACGCCAAATTAAGGTGGTAACAAATAAAATTTATTGAAATAAATAAAACAGAATAAAATAGCTTGGAAAATAAGTCCAATAAAGTATGAGTCCAGTCCCTCAACGCGTTTCGGCTCTCACCTTCATCCGGAGTATTTCCACTGTTGTAAGTCTCCAGTTTATATACCGAAGATATTGGCGCTTTTTCTGTTTCAATTGCTGTTCTTCCGTTTTCCTGTTACGTCCAATACTTGCTATACAAATATTTTGTTTTAACTATATTACCCTATGTCTTTCTCTTCTGTTTTAATATTTTAGATTGACTGACAGAGTTTGGGTAATATTTATACGATCTTGAGTGCTCTCACCATTTTGTATTTTATTCTATCACTTGTTGTATTTGTGGTGGTGTGGCCCACAGAGGTGATTGTAGCACCATTTCATTTTAGGAATTTTTTATTATATCTTTATTGTTTATCTCTGTATGCCACGAAATGTGTCAGCATCTCCCTCCTTTGTTTTCCTCTGCACATCGTATTCCAATGTAATACTTCATATTTAATAGAGGACGTCTTTTAACCGACAAGAAAGGATATTTTTTTCGCTGTGGAAGTATTTACCAGTGAGTGAATAATCTGCAAGTGGTTAGTATCATAGTGAGCAGGCATCACTGGCAGTCAGCTGGTAAAAAAAAAAAAGACATAAAGCTAGACACCTCCCGGCATTTAGTAGCCGCTACTAACTACTGGCTGTTGTAATGGAGACTGCTTACAGCAACAATTTCTCGGCAGGTTGGAAAGGGGTGGTTTTTTTACAGCAACAAAGGAACCACTGTTGACTCATATGCAAAATCACACATCACTAATTTCTATGAATTAAAGGTATAAAAAGCACAAAGCAAACCATTGTTGAGAATATGACATAATGTACATTACCCTTTGCCCTTCCTGTAGGTATGTGGGTGAGTCTGCCGTTTGGCTTTTGTATTTATTTTTAAATTCTATAAATGATTAAATTCTATAAACTATTAGGCTTTCCCTTTTTGGGTATTTACCTAAATTAAGCATTGTGAAGAACTGATGGAGAAAATACATTTTTTAGACCAGTGTAAATCAACCTATAAGCTGAATTGAAGTGGGTGATGCAATAAGCAAAAGTTGTGGTCTGGTGTTGGATGATAAGATAAATTAGTCTACGGTGATGAAAATGACTGAAACTTTTAGAATTGGGGAAACAGAAGTCAAAGTGTAAATTTGATTTGTCTATATATATTGTAACTTAAAGGGCAACTGTCGTCAAATTTTCAATTCTCCTTTTTTAAATGTATATTACATTTAAAGAAGTGAAGTTATGTTTTTTTTTAATGGTGCATATTGATTTAAATTTTTTTTTAATGTTACTTTGTATCTGTTTTCGTAGCCGTGTTGAGTTAACCTCCATCTGATCAACTGCTGCTCAACCTAACTTGCCTGTTGTTGTGATTGCTCTGTGTGAAAACAATGCAGCAGGAACATTAGGTTGAGCTGCAGTCGGTCAGATAAAATAAAAGGCTATTCACTGAAGTTAGAATTAAAAGTGAATTCACAGAGAATTTCATATTTTAAGCCTAAGGCAGCCAAACTGGGTAACTACCTTCGAGAATATTTCCCAATCATCTAATCTGCCTTAAATTTTAATTTGAAATACATTTTGAATTCTTACATTAGTGAACAACCCTGATAGTGTCTGATGGCCAGATAGAAAGTTAAATTTTCTTAAAAAAAAATCATTATAATTTTTTTTTTAAATCTTTAAGTTTTATTAAATGTAATAAACCTTTAAAGAATAAGAAGTGAAAATTTGATGACAGTTGCACTTTAAACCGTTAGCGAATTCCTACAATTAAAATACATATTTATTCATCATTTGAAATGTCCTTAATTCAGATAACACCATCGACCAAGAATGTAAAAAAAAAGGCTGTGGGAAAGGGAGATTTTCTGCAGTTAAATACACTTACTTCATGTAAATATGTAAATGCACATTCATATATATAGAGTAAAGACAAACAAAGATGACTTGTAATAAAAGAACATGTCTTCAGTAAGACACATGGAAATTGTTCTGGGATATTCAGTCTACGAGGAGCTGAGCAGGAAGTGGACATAGAAAAAACACTCCATCTACCCAGACAGGAAAATAAACTGTGAGAGTGCATAATATCTCAAAAATATATCATTATAAATATTCCCAAACTAACAGTGCTCCTGAGGAAAAAGATGGGAGCCAAATAAAAAAATAGAGATGACAGAGGTGTAGAGCTGTACAACGAAACAAAATGTGCAAGTACAGTGCAACACACCAATACAAAGGAAGCAACATAATAGGTGCCACTCTGTATATCACAGAACTATGTTACTAAATTCGAGCACATTCAGGATGTTGTATTCTTTTCCTTTATACTCACACCTTTCTGTCTGATTTTCTTGATTACATGCCTTCCAATAGTCCCTATTTCAGCGTGATAGTCCCAGGTTTAAGGTTCTGTTCCACCATCCCACCTTAGTACCCTGGTGTCCCGCATTTGGGGGCAACAGGGAACTGTCCTTATCAAGAGTAGCACGAGTACATCATTAGACATGCTTGGGTGGATCGGCTAAAATGATTGGCAGGTAGTCTGGTATGTAATGTGGGTGAACACGCCCCTTTTCTGGACAGACCTCTTTTTGGATGGAGACAGTGAGGCAGTTGCGTCACTCAAGGCCGGCCCAAGACATTGTGCTGCCTGGGTCCTAGGATAAAATGCTGCCCCCCCCCCAAAAAAAAATATCTGTATCTGTGTCTGTATCTGTTTATGTGTCAGTGATTGTATCTGTGTGTCTGTATATCTGCATGTGTATCAGTGTGTCTGTGCAACTGTATGTGTGTTTGTGCATCTGCATGTGTGTCAGTATATGTATCAAATACTGACACACATGGAGATTTTGACATACATACAGATGTACACATACACTGACATGCCTGGAGATACACAGACATACACACTGACACACAGACACACATACAGATGCAGACACTGATACACACAGACACACACACTGACATAGATACACACAGAAGCACAGTGACACTTACTCCCAGTCTGCCGACACTACAGAGGCTCCATCTCGGTCTTAAAGGGATGCGGCGCATGACCGGGCCCCTGTTCAGCAGAAATGTTTCCCGTGCTATAAAAAGTATGAAATTCACTTTGCATTCTCACTTTATGAAATAACCCTGTAAAAGCATATTTTGCTATCATGTGAAGAGTATAACATAATTAATTTAATGTTTATTTAGTTTTAATTAAAACAGAAATAAAACAATAGACAGCAAAGTCACTAATCCCTAAACTCGAAATCAGTGCCGACCTTAGGGGTGTGCGAGCTCTGCGGCCGCACAGGGCGCCATAGACCAGAAGGCGCCCTGACAGCCGACACAGCTCGCACATGGCCAGCTGACAGGGGAGCTAAAACAGGTACCCGGTTGGAGGATTAATTATTCTCCACCTGGGTCTATTAAAAAGAAAAAAAAAATCTCGGCAGTGGGGGCGGCTTAACATGTGGTGGGGCGGGGCTTAATGAGCGGCGGGGGCAGGGCTTAATGCACAGCAGGGCGGGGCCTATACATACCCGAACTCCCTGGTAATATCTACCCAAAGCTGCACAGGAAGAGGGAAGCAGGAAGGCGCCCCTGCTTCCCCAACAACCAACTGCATCCACTAACCCTTGCAGCCATAATGGAAAGAGGTAAGTCTGTGTGTGTGTGACTGTGACTGACTGCCTGTGTGTTACTGTCTGCCTGTTCATGTGTCTGTCTACCTGTGTGTGTCTGTCTGTTTGACTGCCTGTGAGTGACTGTCTGTCTGCCTGTGCGTGTGTGTATGTGACTGTCTGTGTGTGTGACTGTCTACCTATGTGTATGTGACTGTCTGTGTGTGTGACTGTCTGCCTATGTGTGTGTGACTGTCTGCCTGTGTGTGTGACTGTCTGCCTGTGTGTGACTCCAATTGTGTGTGTTGCTGTAGCTGTGCCATTGTGTGTGCCTGTGCCTGTATGAGTGACTGTCTGCCTGTAACTGAGCATGTGTGACTGTATGCCTGTAACTGTGTGTGTGTGTGACTGTCTGCCTGTAACTGAGCGTGTCTGACTGTCTGCTTGTAACTGTTTGTGTAACTGCCAGGTTTGCCCCCAGCTATGCCAACATATACATTAGAGATTGGGAAGCTAACGTGTGGAGGGGGCATGGCTGGGTTGCAAACCTGGTCCTTTGGAAACGTTTCATAGACGACGTAATTTTAATTTGGAAGGGAACTCAAAGAGAACTGGAAAAGTTCCTAAACTGCATTAATATTAATAATTATAATCTAAAGTTTACCTATACATTCGATACCAGAAGTATAAACTTTCTGGATATTACATTTTATATTATAAATAAAAAAGTTCAATCAAAGTGCTACTTTAAGGAAACAGAAGGAAATCGTTTCATCCATAAAAAGAGTTGCCATCATGAGAATTGGCTAAACTCCATACCTAGGGGTCAACTGATTCGAATTTAAAGAAACTGCACAAACAATTATGATCATCAGAAACAAGCCAAACATTTATGCAAGAAGCTTATGTCTAAAAAATATGAAAAAAGCATACTAGATAAATACGTAAGGAGGCAGGAAGACTAGATAGAAAGGATTTAATTAAAAAGAAGAAAAGAGCCAAAGACAATGGTGAGAATTCCAAATATGCATTTATTACCAGTATAACATCCAACATCGAAAAATTCAAAAATATTCTGAACAAACACTGGGGAATTTTACTTAAAGATCCAATTTTAGGAGAGATACTACCCAAACGGCCACCGATGATTTTCAGAAAGGCAAAATTTAAAAAGTTTACTGGCTCCCAGTTATGCCTTAAAAAAACAAACATGAAAACAATAAAGGTGAAATTAAGGGTTTCGGCTCGTGTAACCATTGTAAAGCCTGTTTAACACAAAGGTTTTTGAAAGCATCAAACTTTAAAAGTTCTGTCACAGGTAGGGAATTTAACATCAAAACCAACATAAACTGTGACAGCAAGAATGTGGTTTATTTGTTATACTGTCCCTGTGGGAAGCAGTGTGTGGGACGCACGTGTAGAAAACTTAAAGAACGGATTTTGGAACATAAAAATAATATTAGAAAAAAATATAACAAACACTCATTTCCCACACATTGCAACTCATGTCCCAATTTCAGTTGGAAACACTTCCAGTATATAGGCTTAGAAAAAAATCATAATCATTGGAGGGGTGGTAACCTCATTAAAAAACTAGCACAGCGGGAAACGTATTGGATTAATATATTGAAAACCCTCCAACCAGGAGGATTACATGCAGATATAGACCTGTGGTGCTTCTTAGAATAATTGTTCCTTCCTCTCTCTCTTTTTTCTCTCTCTGTCCGTCAGAGGTTGTGTATATTGTTATATACATTCATTTAAACTTGTTTTAATAATGAATAAGCCAATAATCAGCTCCCCTTTTTTCCACTATAGAATAATAGGGGAATGTATTTCCTAATACATATCCATATTTCATACTATCTTTTTGAATATTTGGCTTTCCAGAGGCATTAGACATGCCTTAGTTTAAATTTTAATTTTAAATTTCAAATTCCAAATTTTAAATTCAATAGCTCTTTTTGGAAGGTAGAAGAACCTTTATTATTGTTTTTACATTTTCTGTGCATTTTTTGTATGCATTTTTCATAGATTTTTTCTAATTTTTATAAATTGTAGAATTATACTTTTTGATACATTTATGGTATCATTTTGAACATCTTGGCTTGTGCATATTACATTATGCAGTGTGCATGTTACCTTATGCAGTATGGAGTTAGGTATTCATGCACACAGGCATATAAATACATCCATACATGTAACACAGGTTATTGGTGTGTTTGTCTTGTTTTTTATCAATAAAGTTTATTTATAAGATCTTCAGACCAGTAATATCTCTTTAACTATTTTGCAACTCCCCTCTGTATACTCCCCACTCATACTCCCATTTAGAAACAGTGTTTTTCGGACTTTCCTTCAACATCCCAGCTTGTCACTATGATTGCAGCTGAAACGAAGGTGGAATGCATAGCTGGAACGCATGACGTCATCACGCATGTCACGTGACCGCACAGAATGCACAAAACCCGGAAGTGACCAAATTTGAACCACAAACAGCTGAAGAAAAACGGAATCATCTGCAGAACAGCTATTGGGACTGATTGGGGGTGGTATATATTAGGGGATGTTTGTAACTAGGATTGTATGCATTTGTACTCAGCATTGTTGTTAAAGATTGTCCCTGAGGAATTCCCTAACAGGGAAGAAACGCGTTGGACTGATATATCTGCTATTATTTACTTTGATGTAAGTAATAAATGCTTTTTTTTACTCTTTATCTATACAGTAATTTCATCTATTTTTTGCACCTTGTTTTTTATATTAGATTTACATGCACCAAGCATTGAAGCAAGAAGGCACACCAAGTATATTTTTGAAGGCATTTCTTGGGATGTTAAAGTGTGAGTGAACACTTGGCACTTACCTATATATCCAATTTTATTATCTACAGTATTGCCCTATGCCATATATTTCTTATTTCCCTAGCCTGGAATAGCCTAATACCATAGACATGTTGAATTGAAGATAGGAGGAAATCATCGGGCATATCCTATATTGCTAAGAGAAGTTACCGGTATTCTTTATTTTTTATTTCACTACAATCACTTTTAATTTGAAATTTCTTTATCACTACATGTGGATATTGGAATCACTATTGTAAGTTTATGAGTGTGTGAGAGATTTCATATATTTTTCTTTATTCCAATTCTATCTGTACATGTTTCTTTTGACAGATTGTTTGCACTGTTCTAATATTTCAATGACTTGGGGGGCACTGCAGGCTTTAGCAGTCCTTTTAATTTGAATACATTATACATTTAATTTATTTTCAAAATTATTTAAAAAATTTTTACCTTGAAAACTCCTGTGTGTGATTCAAAACTACACCACCTGCAGCTTCTGCAATAGACTCTCCTCATTCCAGAATGTAGCTGGAACAAATCTAAAAGTCAATGCATGTGCATCCATCAATTTGTATGTCAGCATATGCCAGCAGATGATTATATGGTATGTAGTTTGAGAAACACTCCCTTTACATTCAGCAGAGAGTAGTGTTATGGGCAGATGTAAAGATTGTTTTTCTCAAACTTTGTGTCTTTAAGAGCTATTGTAAACTGACAAGGTGTTAGAAATGGAACATATTGTTTTTCATACATGTTTCTTTAAGCAATAACCTTTTACATACTTTTAGTACATAATATGTTCACGCCATTTTGTCCCAGATGAAATACAATAAGAACAATGCATAAACAAGCTTCAAGGCTATGCTATGACTCTTTAAGTACATAATATACTGCGGTAACCCTAAATAGATAAAGATGTTCAGACTTTAAGATGCCATCTTGTCCTAAGTCAGGAAATTTTCCATGACGTTTTATGGCCTTGTATTTTTGCCAAGTTAAGGTAGGTCCTAAAATGAATAAAGTAAAAGAAGTGTTACTTTTTCATATATTAACTACAGTAACCCTAAAATGAAGACACCTTTCAATGGTAAAGGACCACTATAGGCACCCGGACCACTTCAGCTTAATTAAGTGGTCTGGGTGCCAGGTCCAGCTAGGATTAACCCTTTCTTCTATAAACATAGCAGTTTCATAGAAACTGCTATGTTTACAATAGGGTTAATCCAGCCTCTAGTGGCTGTCTCATTGACAGCCGCTAGAGGCGCTTCCGCGCTTCTCACTGTGATTTTCAAAGTGAGAAGATGCCAGCGTCCATAGGAGAGCATTGAGAATGCTTTCCTATGGACTGGCTGAATGCGCGCACAGCTCTTGCCGCGCATGCACATTCAGACGATGACGACAAGAAGGAGGAGGAGAGAAGGAGGAGAGTCCCTTGCCCGGCCCTGGAAAAATAAGTAAATGTAACCCCTTCCACCCCCTAGAGCCCGGCGGGAGGGGGGCCCTGAGGGTGGGGGGGACCTAGATACCCTATAGAGCCAGGAAAACGAGTACCACTATAGTGGTCCTTTAAGGAACAGAGGAGAGATTTGGAGACAGAGACACAGAGACACTGTGGCACCATATAATGACTGAGAGATGTTGACATGTTCAAGAGGGTATGTTATTCTATTTAAAATGATATATGCAAGCATGTAGTTTAATCTTATAAACTCTGCTATAAATGATTGTAATGGATTTTATATGTCTATATTTATATTTTTGTATAATAAATATCTAAAAATACAAAACTGTATTGCTTTCAAGACAATCCTTATTTTATATTGTATTCTCAATTTTTTTTTTATATATGTTAAATAGAAGTTTGCCAGGTAGATAAAATTAAGTATAAAAACATTAAAAAGTGTATATAAAATACAATTTATATACTAGAAAAAGTGTATTTACTATACACTTTATATACACTTTTTTATGTTTTTATACTTAATTTTATCTACCTGGCAAACTTCTATTTGTTCCTGTACCCAAAGAAATCCAAGGTGGGTATCATTCCACCAACGCTTTATAAATAGAGCAGTTATTCCTGCTCTATATTTGTGAGTATAATTTTATTTATTTTTATACCCAATTTTTTTTATCACATTGAGAGCTCTATTGTTGTCTTTTTATCACCTGTCGGAGTCTTGGACACCCAGACCGTATTGACGGACGTACCACTCCTGCATATCCGCAAAGCAGGGATTATACCGCTATACGCTCTCCACCCCAGAGCTGGTATAGCTCTTTTCAATGTGAGTATGTTACCAATTTCTATTCATTTTATTCCTGGATTTTGCAGAATTAAAGTAAGACTGTAGGCACACCTTATTGAAGTTGTTATAGTTCAGTCTTATCACCCCTATCCTACCCCCCTAACCCTTTATTTTACTAACTATAAGGCTAGGAAGTGCAACTCCAAGGCACGCCTCCAAAACCTCCTTATATAAAAAATGGAAATGTTACTTTCCGGCTCTTATACAGTGACATCACTTGTGCATGCTCAGTGCCATCACGGTCTGCCTCAAAAAATTGTTTTATTCAATGATTCTCTATGGAGGAATCTTCGGACAATCATGGCAAATAAAGTGCATGCGTCTAAGGTCCGTAATGCTTCTCTCTGAGGGGCATTTGGTTGGACCTTCATCCTGGAGGGGTAACTCGAGGAAGAGGTAACAGCAGTGCAGAGAGAGACTATGCACTGGAGAAAAGTTAAGTCATTTGTTTTATTTTTCATTTCATTAAACGTAGGGGATGCCTTAGCTAAATCGACATTAGCGTTCAGAATTATGATCTGTATTCTTACCACTACAGTGTTCCTTTAAAACATCATGGCCATTGCACCCAGACCACTTCACTGAGATGAAGTGGTTTGGTGCATTTAGTGTCCCTTTAAGTGATTGCTGGATAGGTAGCCTGAACCATCCAGCAGTTCCACACACCTGGTTATCCCTGTCGGAAAGTATATCGTACATTTAATACAGATCAATTCATATATTGTTTTACTGTATGGATCGACTCCTGGAAGTCCATTTTATTGTTTGCATTTGCAGATGTCTATACTAACCTGACACAAAAGTAAAGTCATGACGTAAAAACACGTAATGTCATAATTACTACATTATTTGCAATTTGTTGAACAGGATTAGCCAATAAGGATTTTGAAGGCTTGCACAGATTTACAATGTATAGCACTGTTGAATATATCAACACTTTATAAAATGCAAAAGAAATGATGATGATCTCCAGTCTGAATTGTACCCCAAATAACCTAATTATAACAATACAGAAGATCAGCTTGTGCTTCATTCTGGCTATGTCAGGTTTCTTATTTTATCAATTCGGTAATACTTAGAACACGAGGAAGCATTGAACATTAGAATTTGTTTAAAGTAACACTTCAAGCACCATAACTACTCCAGTTTGCAGTAGTGGTTATTTTACTAGGACATCCATGTATATACCCCCTCCCCCCCCTTGAAAGAATCAAAGTGTATTTAAACAGTTTCAGTAGGTCTGCTCTAACTATGTGCCTTACCAAAGGTGGATGAAGATAACACTATCACTGTGTCCCTTCTGATATATCTAACAGTGTGTCTGTGTTTGTTAATGATGTGTCCACCAGTCCCAGCAATGTATGTCTGCTGATAATATGCCCCTTTATCAGAGCAGTCTTAACGCATGGGCATGCTGGGTAGTTACCTGGGGCCCCACGAGCATAGAAACCCAATAGGCTTGCCAACTTTTCCGTATATTATTCCGCAAGATTTATTCAGAACCTTCAAACTCTCTTAATTAAAATGTCTAGGTGGACTTTTAAAGGACTGTAAGCGTCTCAAGCACTTCATGATTTTTGATTAGAATTGCGAGACTCTCCCTGCGTTGTACAGAAGAATTACTTTTATTCATGTAGAGCAAAAAAATGGGGCACAAGAGTATACTGAAAATGGGGCACAAGAGTATACACTTGCGCCCATTTTTTTTACTCTTCATAAGTTTGAAGGGTAATCCGGACGTGGACCCCTTGCTCACGGTGCCTAGAGAGATATCAGCTATGCCTCACTGATGATGCCTAACAAGGCATGTCTGCTGATAATGTATGCCTGCAGATAATTTGCCCCTAGTACCAGCAATTTATGTGTGTGTCTGCTGATAATGTATGTCTGCTGATAATTTTCCCCCAGTACCAGCACTGTATGTGTATGTCTGCTGGTAATGTGCCCAAAGTCCTAGCACTGTATGTCCGTGTCTACTGATAATGTATGTCTGCTGATACTGTGCACACAGTTCCAGCACTGTATGTATGTGTCTGCTGATAATGTATGTCTGCTGATAATGTAGGCCTGCTGATAATGGGCTCTCAGTCCCAGCACTGTATGTGCGTGTCTGTTGATAATGTGCCCCTTGTCCCAGCACTGTATGTGTGTGTCTGGTGATAATGTATGTCTGCTGATAATGTGCCCCAAGTACCAACACTGTATGTGTGTGTCTGCTGATAATGTATGTCTGCTGATAATGTGCCCCCCAGTACCAGCACTGTATGTGTGTGCCTGCTGATAATGTATGTCTGCTGATAATGTGCCCCCAGTCCCAGAACTGTATGTGTGTATCTGCTGATAATTTGCCCCTAGTACCAGCACTGTATATGTGTGTCTGCTGATAATGTAGGCCAGCTGATAATTTGCCCCCAGTACCAGAACTGTATGTGTGTGTCTGCTGGTAATGTGCTCCCCGTCCTAGCACTGTGTGTGTCTGCTGTTAATGTATGCCTGCTGATAATGTGCCTCCAGTCCCAGCACTGTATGTATAATGCACATTCTGCAGGATTCTTCATTGCCTAATTGCTTGATCTTATACACCTTCTTCTGAATTCTACATCATGCAGGACAGCCCTTCCCATGTTTTGCCCATCAATATGTATGCGTTACACTGGGGTCCCTGAAAACATGGTGGATTTGTTTTCCTAGTAATACATAAATTGCAATGTGTTTTAACCCTTTCATTGCCAGGGGGGTGCCACACACATTGAAGTCAGGAGGTCTGGTTTCGCCCCCATATCGTCTAGCTCCCCAGAATCATTACAGCTAATGGTGGAATACTACTGACAAATTAAATCTGGTTGAAATGGAAGGATATCATTGTTTTTATTTTTATTTCTTTGTATACCGGTCGAGAGATACAATGTATGAGTGTATTACAGAGTTCCACATGAATAAAACTCCCATCAAGTGGTATGAATTGTTTGTCACAGTATTACTAATGGGTTTAACACAGATTGCATGGGGTTAACACAGAATGCTACAGCAACTTCACTCACATTAATAAGTGATGCTATCATAAAGAGTCAATACAATTGAAATCACAATAATATGAGCTGTATATGGGTATCACACAGTACCCCAGCAATAACTGCCTCTTCACTTGTACTCACAATACTCTATGATAAATGGCTGTGTTGCTGAGCTCCAAAGGAGGAACACAGAATGTTATTGGTTAATTATTTGAAGATTAAGAATGAGGCTAATGAAGCCTTAATTTGTAAAAGTACTTACCGCAGTTTTTGAATATTATTTGTTCCTTATTCTATTTTGTCTTTTTTTTTTACTTTAATTTATTTTTCTTTTCTTTTTTTTTTTCCTTTTTTTTTTATCCATCTGAGAATATTAGGAGTTTATTACACAAATGGGATCTTAATTATCAATAAGAAAAACGACTGGGTGATATATGTTACGTTGTTATGAATGATCTCTAAAAATTGGTTCCGTAACCTCAGAGGATGTAAACATATAAAAAAAAAAAAAAAAACATTAAAATGTGATTTTTTTTTAATTTATTTTTTTAAAGTTGCTGTATGTGACAGTGAATGTCCACATCCAGTAGCTCTGTTACATGATATGTGATGAGCATCCGTTGTGAATATCAGCAGGACATTACTCCAATTATTACAGAACATTGAATGAGCAACCGTCGTGAGAATTAGTGAGCAAACACTATGAATGGCATTTTGTAATATAACAGAATAGAACCTTAGTAGAAATAATATTTCATCAAGGTTCCGTCCTATAACCAACAACAGCAGCAGAGCCACAAAGTTTTGTTTAGTGAACTAACAATTAATAATAATTCATAATTTAGGCAACCAGGCTACTTAGGGCTAAAATCACCAAAGCCCCTGCTACATCTTTGTAATTCTCCATATAGTGAATACATTCCAAAGTGAATGTTATAAATATTATGTTATTATTTTGATGATTAATACAAACAGCTCACATTTTATTTTAGTCCTTAGCAGCTTGAATAAACGCTCTTACCTATATATCACTAATAACTGTCACAGTGTATAGAAACCAGACGTCGCAATATGCCAGACTCTTGTGTGTCTCTACTAAACAGGGATTTACATTGTTTATTTAATTTGGGCAGTGCACTGTGCCTTTGGAAATAAGCACCATAAATGTTTAATACTAAGCAGCACACACTGAAGAAGATTTATCAGATTGCCACAAAGTGCTGTGATCAGTTTTAAAGCGTACATCACATTTCAGATCACGTGACTTTGACGAAGCTCCCTCATGTTTGTAAAGCTATGCAGCTATGCTGCAGTTCCTAACCTGCTGGGTGACACTGTACATAAAGCACATCCAGTCACACGACTCTAAGAAAAATAGAGCAAAAGAAACAAGAAACACGTGCTTCCTAAAGGAACTGCAACAATAAAATCGATATTTGGTGTCAGCGTTTGGAGTGCTCCTCTATCCCTTAGGAGTACCAGGCAGCCCCTGAATGCAAACATAAGATAATTGACTTTTTCATCAAACTACTCCTCTCCTCCCAGGGAGACTGTCAGAGACAACAATTCCAGACAATTCCAGACAATTCCAGACAATTCCAGACAATTGTATGGAATTTAAAGTGAATGTAAAATGAATTGCAAATATCAGGCTGAAACAGTCAAAGTGGAAATATTCTCCAAGACTTCTCGCTATTAAATAGCCCTGTGAATGTCACGATTTATACTTAGGGTCATCCAACTGGACATTTTTTCTGGAGATGGTTTTAGAAAAAGTTCTACTTAACTTTATTATGTTAACTAACCCCTGCTCTGTGTGCTGCATCTATATTGAGTGTTCCTAAAAGGGTAGAATTATTTGTGCATTACGGATCCTGCTTGCTTTGGTAACTGCTTGTTATATTTGAAATGGTGTGTAGATATATACACACACACTATGATATATATATCTGCTGATTTTGTTAAATGATAACAGTTTAGAGGACTAGGGTCACTGATACATTGTTTAAACGTGGCTTACTGACCCGCAGGGCCTTATTTACATTTCATGTGCCCATAGGTACAGAGTTTTTAACCCCTTAAGGACCAGACTTCTGGAATAAAAGGGAATCATGACGTGTCACACACGTCATGTGTCCTTAAGGGGTTAAGCATATCTTGAAAATAAAAAAAATGGTATCTGTGTAAAACCACATTTTATAGAAATGCTAAGGAATGCACTAGTTCATTCTTATACACCATGCATTTACACATTCACACACATTCATACAAATGAAGCCAGTGGACGCGCACATGTTGCACAGACAGCTAAAGATATCTCTCATCCCTCGTCACTTTGCAGCTTTGCAGCTAGGTACTGCTGTGATCAGTCATACCTCTAGATCTCTGAGTGTGGGATGGGTCCTGGGTATTGTAGACTTGTAGAAAAAAAGAGTACAGTATGTATAATGCATCATTTGCTCTGAATTCTGCTTAACACTTATTAATTTATTACACCCGATTAAAGGAACACTTCAAGGAGCAAATCTCCCACTAGGCAGAATAGGCACCTGTCTGAATCATAGAGTTAGTACTTTTCCAATGACAGGCCAAACTCCACAGTCCTAAACACCACTTATTCACATTACTTTACATTTTAAAATCTAAATAAACCCATTTTTAGTCCCAAATTTAAAGTGTTACTTGAATCCTTTTGACTCAGTTCTGTTTTTTTTTTTTTCACCTGTTTTCATCATTTCTTGATAGGTGTTCCTCCTTAAATGGTGAAAATGTTTGTAAAACTGCAAACCTGAGATTCAGTGTCAGAAGAAGCCCCTAGCGCTGATCTCACTCCTCCATTCGACGTCACGGGAGCCCTTGCAAACCTGTGATTGGACCCTTTCGCCAGCTCAGAGTGCATCTGATGTAATGTAACTCGTAAAACCCACGATCACAGAGTGTATCTACTCTTAACTCTTTTACCCCTCTATAACCTTGACCCCCCCTCCTTTACCATCACCACTGCTTTTTTAAGGGGATATGGAGCAGGGGGAATTATATGCCCACAGGCACACGGCATGGAAATCCAACCCTGCCAAGAACCCTAACTACTACACTGAAATGTGGTAGTTATGGTACCTGGAGTGTCCATGTCCCCCATATTGTAAGATGTGAAATTGAATTAGAACTGTTTGACACCTTGCCCAAAGTGTCTTCCTCCTTCAGAAAGAGAGCCAGAAACTATAGGTTAGTCTGGTGCTATAGTAAGTCACAGGACCCGTTTTCTGATTGACAGCTGGGGAGGTGGGTTAACAAGGTTACTTTATAAAAATGCCAATTTCTATTGAAATCTGCGCTTTTTTTTTTTTTTTTTTTAAATGAAAACTGTTTGCCCATAAAGCTAAAGCGAGGTAACGTGCTTTAGTAGTCCAGGGTGTTCCTTTAACATAGGGCATAAAAAGATCACAAATATTACACATGGGCCCACAATAGCTTCTCATTTGGCAAATAACGGATTCCTTCTCCTCCATTTAGTTCATACATCACTAGTAGTGCCTCCGATATGTACATCGGGGATTCTAACGCAGGTGAGGACATTTGTATCAGTATGCAGTATCTTGGTGACTGCCTGCTCACTGTCTTCATAAACCCATGAAGGATTCCTCAAGTAGAACACAGAAAGGAAGTAAAGCAAAGAGAATCCCTAGATTTTCACCTTTATTCTAGACTTTCTAGACTTTCTCCAAAATTCCTCCTTTTCTCTAGACTTCACTCTAGCTGCTGTCAGTCAATTTACATAAGCCAACGCCTTACATAATCCAACGCCCAATGAATCATTAGTCAAATATTAATGCAGATGATGCTCAGAAGCCAAGTATAAATACATAAAAAATTATAGGACAAGGTCAGAGCCATATTTGCCTTCCTAGTTTCCTCGATATGCCCCTGTCCTTCACATAGAACATATATAAATACAGTATTTGTCAATCACAGATGAATAGGATAATTTTATTAAAGACACGGAGGCTCCTATTATGCATATCTCTTTCTTTATTTCCTCAGCAGCAAAGATAGAGGAATATAAATATTATCAAAATGAAAGAAAAAACTGTACAGGCATAACGAGTAGCCAATCACATAACAGAGGAAGTAGCTATATAAGTCCTGTGTCTCCCACAATCCCCCTCTTTCTTTGCTGCTTCCTCAGACAGCTAAGTATTTTACTTGAGCTCTCCTACTCATTGCATTTTATTTACTTGTGATTCATGTTTTGCTTATGCTTTGTTTCATATTGTCGTTTTTATTTATCGTTGATTACTATCTAGTACCTACATCGTTGGTGTATTTGGGGGTTCCCCTAGAGGCTTTGCCCGCCGCCGCGGGCTGTTTTCCCCTCCTACCGCCCCTGTTGCCGCTTCTCGGCGCTATCTCAGCCGCGTGGCCCTTTCTCTGTGAACGCGACTGAGTGTGCTCGTTTTCCCCTCTCGCGGGCTGCCCACGCGGGTGGGTGCACGCGCCCCTTCCCCCGCCTGGAGCCGGTCCACGGGCACACCCTGACACGTGCGGCGGCCATTTTGGGCGATCATTCGTTTCACCCTGCTGTGCCGTGCGGTCGGTCCCTTTCCTACGGGTCCCCTTGCTACACCAACGATCAGGTTTAGCCTTTTTTCTGTTCTGCTGGGTTAATCAACCCGTTTCTAGTATTCAGTTTTGCTTCTCTCGTGCCTCACTATGCAGGATAGCAAAGATGGGCCTACTGTCCCCTCTGGGGATTTTACGATAGATAATCCCGAGGGCGCTATGGCCTCTCAGGAGCTCCAGGCCTTGTTAGAAGCTACTATGGCCTCTTCCCTTGAAAAGGCTATTGCCTCCGCTATGGGGACTGTCTCATCCTCCTTTGCCCAGTCACTTCAGTCTGTGCTCTTGCCTTCTATGGCTGCCCCTAACCCCCTGGGTGTGGGGTCCCCTTCCCCTGCCCTAACTGTGCCGGGTGCCCGTAAGGCGAAGGCAAAGGCTAGACATTTCGGGTCCCACTCCTCGATGCAGGCTTTGCCTGTCATGATTGACACGCCTCTGGCGGTCGCAGATAGCGCGCATCCCACGCGCACAAGAGCCCCTGGCCGGGCTAAAAAGGCTAGATTGTGGAAACGGGCTAGAGCCCTGGATGATGGGTCGGATACCGACCGGAGTGTGGACAATGATTCCGATGTTATGGAATATGACTCCTATGGGGAGGACGAGTCTGGCGAGGATCAACCCCTTACGGGTGTCACCCCTTCTGGGTCCTCTGCCGTCCCCCGTAGAAAAGTGCCAGACCCAGCTGGGGATAATGAAAAAGGGCTTTTAGACCCACAGGGGAACCCCCTGTTTGACCCGGACGACCTGCGTCACCCGCGGTCTGCCGAATGGGTCCCTCCGGACCATATCGCCCAGTATGTGGCTAAGAGGATTCGCACGCCTCTGTCAAAGGAAGGCCGCAATAAATTGCGTGCCGAATGCCCACGACCTTCCCTCCCTGGCGCTGCCTGTAAGACCCCTGACGTGGACCCTCAAATTGCCCAATTTCTTAATAAGTCTGGGTGGAAGCCTAAAAAGGGTCTTGATCACTCCCTGAAAGGGTGCCAGGATAAAATTCTGGATACGCTGGGCCCCCTGTCTAAGCTGTACGAGCTCCTTGAGGCAGCCCGTAATGGCGACTCAGTTCTAGATATGGATGTGGCCATCGGGTGGGTCCAGCGAGCTATATGCCTTGTGGGGAATGCCAACACGGCTATGTCTTCCGAGAGACGCAAGGCTATTCTCTTGAAAATAGACCCTAAACTGGCTGCTATGACCGTAGCTGAACCTGACTCAGCCGATGAGGGGATGTTGTTCGGCACATCCTTTGTGAAGGACATGGGGTCCTATGTAAAAACCTTTACGGCTATTGACAAGGCGCAAGCTAATATGAAGCGCGTCTTCGCGCCCAAGGTTTTCGGTGGGGCCGGGCGTAGCAGGAACCGTCCTCCCGGCCGTGGTTTCCGAGGCTCATTCCGTGCCAACAGAGGTTCCTTTTTCCCCTCTCGAGGGCTCCAGGACCCGAAAACGCCTCCTTTCTTCCCGGCTAGAGGGAGATCGTGGGGCTCTAGATACCCCCGTGGTGGGTCGTCGGGCAGACGCCCTTATGGTGAGTACCCCTTCTTCCCTTCTCGATCAGGTTCGGGTGGCGGGGAGGCTAGCCTTCTTTTACCCAAGGTGGGCAGTTATTACCTCAGATGCTTGGGTTCTGCAATGCGTAAAGGGTTACCAACTAGATTTTGTTTCCCTGCCTGTCCAAACGTATACCCCCAGGGAATTGTCCCTCCCACAGGAGCAGGACGCGATGATCTCCGCGGAAGTCGCGGAGATGTTCTCAAAGGGCGCCATCGAAGAATTGCCGTTCGCCACTCCAGGCTTTACGAGCAATCTCTTCCTTGTACCCAAGAAAGGGGGCGGTGTCCGCCCAGTGATAAACCTTCGCCCTCTCAACGCCTTCCTACGCTACCAACATTTCCAGATGGAAGGCATCCATTGTCTCAGAGACCTTCTGAGACAGTCGGATTGGATGGCCAAATTGGACCTGAAGGATGCGTACTTCACGGTTCCAATAGCGATAGAATCCAGGGACTACTTGCACTTCACCTGGCACGGACGGCGTTGGCGTTTTACATGCCTTCCGTTCGGCCTCTCCTCGGCTCCTTGGTGTTTCACCAAGGTTATGAAGCCGGTGGTGTCGTTCCTCCGTACCCGTGGGGTTCGACTAATTATTTACCTGGACGACATCCTGATCATGTCACAGTCGTTGGAATGCCTGAAGTTGCATTTAGACTGGACGGTCAACCTCTTACAGAACCTAGGTTTTCTGGTAAACTGGGACAAGTCGGTCCTGACACCCGCCCAATCTATGGAGTTTCTGGGGTTCCAGGTGGATTCCGTGCGGCAGTTCCTGTACTTGCCAGAATCCAAGATAAAAGCCATCCAGAAGGAGCTCCGTCGAGCTCTTCGCGCTTCGGACTTGTCAGTCCGGCAGTGGGCGAGGATCATCGGCCTGCTGGCCTCCTCCATTCAGGCGATATTCCCAGGCCCCTTACATTACCGGGCTCTCCAGCGGCTCAAGGGGTCACACCTACGTTCGGGTCGATCGTACGAATCCCGACTTTGTCTGGACGAGGAGTCCAGAGACGAGCTGGTATGGTGGTTGGCACACATGGAAGCCTGGAACGGAAAAGCAATTTTCGGTTCCGTTCCGGACGTGGTCATGGAATCAGATGCCAGCTTGCACGGCTGGGGGGCTCGTTGTGGCGACATTTCCACGGGGGGCAGATGGTCCGACGCAGAGAAGTCGTTACACATCAACTGCCTAGAACTTCTGGCGGGGGCCTTTGCGATTCGCAGCCTTACCCCTGGAAGGGCGAACTGTTGTGTTCTCCTCAAACTGGACAAGGTATCGGCAGTCCGATACATAAATCACTTGGGCGGAACCAAGTCCAAAATGTTGGCTCTGCTGGCGAAGGACTTTTGGCAATTCTGCCTCCTAAACAACGTCTCGGTGACGGCGGAACATATTCCGGGTCTGGACAATTCCGGTGCGGATTGGAACTCCAGACATTTGAGAGACTCGGGAGACTGGCATTTGCACGCCTCGGTCTTCCAAAGCTTAAACAGGCTGTGGGGTCGGTTCGAGATGGACCTGTTCGCATCTCGACTGAACACTCAGTTGCCGAGGTTCTACAGTTGGAGACCAGACCCGGCGGCAGTGGCGACGGATGCCTTTCTTCAAGAATGGCCTCCAGGCCACCTGTATGCCTTTCCCCCATTCAACATGATCGCTCGTACGATCTCGAAGCTGGTTCGTCACGACTGTTGTCTGACCCTGATCACCCCTCTGTGGAGATCACGTCCGTGGTTCCCTCGTTTGATGGAGTTGTCCATAGACTTCCCTCGTCTGTTGCCGAACTTCCAGGACCTCCTTCTGGATCCGGATGGGAACTCGCACGAATTGGTGCTCCAGCACCAGTTGCCCCTAGTAGCATGGTTCCTTTCAGGGGACGCTGGCTTGTCCCTGACGTTCCACAGTCGACTCTCTTGCTCCTCGATAACGCCTGGGCTCCGGGCACACGATCAGCTTACCGAGCTGCATGGAAGTCTTGGTCTGATTGGTGCATGGAACGGGCAGTGGATCCCATATCTGCCCCTCTCCATTTGATCCTGGGGTTTCTTACAGCCCTGTTCGACTCAGGCAAGGCGTACAGGACTATCAATGTTTTTCGATCGGCCATATCGGCCGGTCATGGTGGTTTGGAAGGTGTACCCATCGGCAAACATCCTTTTGTATGCCGTCTTCTCAAGGGTATTCGCTTCGTCCGTCCGCCTAGGTCGCGGTTTTCGACATTTTGGGACGTCAACATTGTGTTGCGGTTCCTGTCAGATTGGTACCCTAACCAGGACTTGACTCTTAAACAACTATCCTCCAAGATGGTTATGCTTTTTTGCCTGGTCTCTTGTAAGAGAGTCTCCGATGTTAGGGCTCTTGACTGGGGTGCCTTTGTGTTTACGCCGGATGGCGTTACTTTCACCATATCTAGGAGAACTAAGTCGGCGTCCAAATCCTTCGTATATCCTAGATTCCCGTTGTGTCCGGCGCTCTGCCCGGTGGATTGTTTGAAGGCCTATCTAGAGGCTACACGTACGGTGCGCTCATCTGAACGCCATCCCCTATTCATTTCGTTTAAGGCTCCTCATCGACCAGTATCGACTCCGACGCTGGCGCGTTGGATTCGTTGGCTTTTATCCCTAGCGGGTATAGACACATCTGTCTTTACGCCTCATTCTGTAAGGGGTGCTATGGCTTCGAAGGCATCCACAATTGGTTGCCGCCTGGAGGACATCATGCGCGCAGCGGACTGGTCCCGAGAGTCGACCTTCAGAGACTTCTATTTCAGACCAATTGAACACGTCGCATCTCAGGTGATAGCACAGCTTTAAACTTGCATAATAGGAGCCTCCGTGTCTTTAATAAAATTCCTAGATTTTACTAGTAACATGACGTAAAGTCATGATTTTATTAAAGACACGGAGGCGAGTATTATTCCCTCCCACCCTCCCGGTGTGGATTTGGGATTGGAGATGCTTCGATGCAATACAAGTACGTGGGCAATTGGGTCTGTATTGAGTTCATGTTTTTGTACTGTGTAGTTTTATCATGCTTAGATGATTTGACAGTTTTATATTGATTTCTAATCATGTATATATTCTATTTCAGTATCATGTTTCTTGTAGATCCCTCACGTTTATGTTTGGTAAGTCTACAGTTTGAGTTTGGAAATTACCATATTTTTCTATCTTTTTTAGCTTGAAGTTCTCGTTTTGTTTCCCGTTTCCTGTTTGGATCAAGTGGGACATCGTTTATCTTACCTGGTCTTCGGTTGCGCAAGAAAGAGGGGGATTGTGGGAGACACAGGACTTATATAGCTACTTCCTCTGTTATGTGATTGGCTACTCGTTATGCCTGTACAGTTTTTTCTTTCATTTTGATAATATTTATATTCCTCTATCTTTGCTGCTGAGGAAATAAAGAAAGAGATATGCATAATACTCGCCTCCGTGTCTTTAATAAAATCATGACTTTACGTCATGTTACTAGTAAAATCTAGGAATTATACGTCCAACATATGAATGCGGTACAGAGCTCCACAGCAATGGAAAAAATGGACAGTATTGTATAGAAAGTATGAATGTTAGAAGAATAAAATCCCCAAATAGAGAAGATAAAAGAGAGAATCCTTTCACACTTTAAAAGGACACTATAATCACCAGAACAGGCTTATTGCATTTGTTCTGGTGAGTAGAATCATTCCCTTTAGGCTTTTTGTTGTAAACACAGTTTTTTTCCAAGAAAATGCAGTATTTACATTACAGCCTAGTGATAACACCACTGACCACTCCTCAGATAGCTGCTAGAGGTGCATCCTAGGGCAGTGCTGCACAGTCAGCAGCACAGCCATTCAGTGATTCCACCATCTGTATAGAGACACTGAACTTTCCTCATATAGATGCATTGATTCAATTAATCTCTATGAGGAGATGCCGATTAGCCAGGGCTGTGTTTGACTTGTGCTGGGTCTTTCCCTGATCTGCCTCTTTGACGGTCTCAGCCAATCCTATGGGGACATTGGCTCAGATCATCACTTCTGATGATGTCAGCAGAGTGAGGCAGTTCAAAGGCAGACATTGGCAGAGCCAGCAGCTGCAGACTTGAGTATAAGTACTATTTTACTATATTTTGGAGGCATAGGGGGAAAAGGGGGGCTAGACGGTGACTTTAACACTATAGGGTCAAGTATACACATTTGTGTTCCTGAACTTATAGTGTTCCTTTAATGAGGAACCACAGATTAACATACCTCCAGATCAGTCCGAGTCTGAGCAGAATTGGTAATAATTAAACAAAGATAATTATACTCACCAATTCTTCTGAGACTACACCCAGTGGTGTATTCTGGTTTTGTGCTGCCCTAGGCATGACAAAACTCAGCACCTTCCCTCCCTCCTCCCCCCCTCCAAATTTTTCTTCCTGACAGACATACACCCTCACTGATACATGCACTGTTTAACCAACACACACTTTCACTGAAACACACATTCACAGTTACACTCACTCACAGTTACACACACTCACATTCACCAACAGACACACATACACACTAACTGACAGACACGCATTCACTGACAGTCACATACACACTCACTGACAAGACACATATGCACACCCACTGACAGACACACACACTGACAGAAATAAATACACTTTCACTGACACACACTCACTCAGTGTCAGATACACACACTGACACACATATATACTCACTGAAAAATACACACTAACACATACATACTCAGTGCCAGACACACACATTCACTGACAGACACACATACACTAGCTGACAGACACACACTGACAGACATACACATTCACTGACAGACAAACACATTCACTGACAGACACGCATACATACACTGACAGGCACGCATACACACACTGATACACGTATGCACACACAGACAAACACTCAGTGACAGATACACACTCACTGAGAAACACATATACACTCTTACTGACAAACTCATACACTCTCACTGACAAACACACATACACTGTTACTGACAAACAAACAAACACTCACTGACAGATACATATACACTATCAGTGACAGACACCCACTCTTTGACACACACACACACACACACACACTAACAGACACACACACTAGCAAACACACTAACAAACACACTTACATACAATTTAAAAAATAAATAAAAAATTTACATTTCAATCCACCCAGCCTCCCTATCTTTGGGAGTGCTGGAGTGGATTCTACCCTGAGTTCCAGTAATGCTGACTCGGCAGGCACATGTGGGTTGGTTTGGCAGGACAGGCACAGACAGGTGGGCAGGCAGGTGGGCAGGCGGGTGGCGAGGGACCTCTGATCCTTCTGGTCAGCTCCCTTGCACGCCTCTTAGTGATGCCGGGGTCCACCAGGACAAGAGTCTTGCAAGGCATTTGCCAGAGCGTTTGGAGGCGGCAAATGCCTTGTCAGCCTTGCGCTATATACAGTGCTGACTCCACTCCACTTCTGACACCAAATTATTACTGATTCTTTCCTAACTGGGGTCTTACGTTTGGCCACCCATTTTTTTACCTGAAGAATTTAACAATTTATGGACAGACTTGTTGAATTAATCAAGGGTAAGAATAATCAAACTGACAAAGTTTCTGGTGTAATTGACAATTCGTCATTTTATTGATGAAAGAAGAGGGTTTATAAATGTGTAGTTTAATTTTATCTCTATAAGTGGAACAGAATCAAAATAATTCTAACAATTCATTAGTAAGTTATCTTTTTACTTCCAAAGTCCTGACGCATACCATATGTTATTCTTGCCAAATTATGGATGTTGTATAATGCTTAACCCCTTAATTGCTGACTACCAAATAAACTCTTAATACTCTTATATGTTAATTAGTTTATCACTGCAAACTTAACACTCTGCACTGCAAACATCCTGCTCTGTTTTTAGATTTATCTAAGTTAATGATGTCTATGGAAAATCACTTAATTTACAGTTTATATTTTTGTTTGGTTCTGACTAAATTTAGGCTTTGACATTATGAGGCACTGTAGTAGAATGTTGTGGCAGAAGGGTACAAGATAAAAAGAAAAAATAAGGAAAACAAGTTTAACTGAGATTATATGAGGACATGCCCCTGGGGTTGATGTGATTCTGCATGAATTAACATATTACATAATGTAACTTGAGTGTTCCGGCTTGTACAGTTGTGCTCAAAAGTTTGCATCGAGGCAGATATTGTGAGATTGTTTGGCATTGATTTTGAAAATATGACAAAGGATAGTGAAGGATAGTGATCATATGAAGCCATTTATCATCACATAATTGTTTGTGGCGTATTTATTTATTTATTTATTTATTAAAAATTCTTAAGAAAACGCAGTCTTATTACCCATAGGGTCTCGATGCGCATACCAGCAATAAAAACAGACAAAACAATATCCAGCAAAACCACAGCATTATAATCACATGCATTTGAACCAGGTACGTCCAACAAAAAACTGACCTTAAGGACTTCAAGCAACTCTAATGGTATTGCAGCGATGCCTCAATGTTGAGGCATAGCTGCAATACCCCCCTCACTGCCGGTGGCCCCCGGAGAACACCGGTTATCACTCCCCCATGATGAATGCAGCATGTTATAAAAAAATAATGGCAGACAATTTGCATTCTTCTGCACAAAGGCTGTGCATAGAACGCTCTTGGACTTTCCAGCATGACAATGACTCTAAACACAATGCCAAGCGGACCATCTAGTGGTTACAGCAGAAAAAGGTGATGGTTCTGGAGTGGTCATCACAGTCTCCTGACCGTAATATCATTCAGCCACTCTGGGTAGATCTCAAACGTACGATTCATACAAGACGACAAAAGACTTTGCATGACCACGAGGCATTTTGCTAAGACGAACGGGCCGCTATACCACCTGCAATAATTAGGGGCATCATAGAGAACTATTACAAAAGACTGCACACTGTCATTGATGCCAAAGGAGACAATACACAGTATGAACTAACGGTATGCAGGGGTCATTTCTTTTTTTCTTTGTTGCCATGCTTTGTTTTATGATTGTGCCATTCTGTTATAACCTACAGTTGAATATGACTCCCATTAGAAATAAAAGAAATGTGTTTTGCCTGCTCACTCATGTTTTCTTTACAAATGGTACTTATATTACTGATTCTCCAAGGGTATGCAAACTTTTGAGCAGAACTGTATATGTAGCTAAAGTGGTATAATTTTACCTATGCCTTCCTAGCATACAAAATAGCTGTATCAGGTCCAAAATGTCTAACATAGTGTCCAATGTAAACTTCATTCATATATGTGGCAGGCGGGCATCCCTCCAATGGCCATTGGAGCAACTAAATGACCTCCATTTGTCTAAATATACATAGGGATTAAGGAGAAAGCGCAAGTAACATTTTCTTTTCTTTGGTTTTTACTATATATTGGGGCTGATGTGTGTTGCAGTCCTTGCTGCTTAAGCGCAGGACTTCTCTTTTTGTATTTGTATTTACTTTGTATCACACAGCCTGGTTACAATGCTGCTACCCATCCCATGTGTTCCCTATTAAGGGTTAATAAGTAAAGGGGTGTATATAAAAAATACCCCTTTCTGTCTCATTAGAGATATCTTTGCCAGAAGCTCAAGGAAGCAGGCTGAAGGGTCAGTGTTAGGACCCGCTTAGGGGGGTCTGCCTTGACGTTGGCAGGCGGGCATCCCTCCAATGGCCATTGGAGCAACTAAATGACCTCCATTTGTCTAAATATACATAGGGATTAAGGAGAAAGCGCAAGTAACATTTTCTTTTCTTTGGTTTTTACCATATATGTGTTCAGTCGAGTGAAATAAAACTTAAAAAAACAATACCCACACCAAATCAAATCTCAAGGCTGGGTTTTCCCAAATATGAACCCCTTGTCAAATATTCATTAATCTCATCTAGGAATGCATCCTTCATTATTAATTAGATTCACTGGTGTCTCAACTGAACTAGTAATCTTGATTGAACAGGGGAGTCACAACTACCCCAAAGCAAAATACTGCATATTATGTAGTAGCCTCATCTATTATTAGCGAAAATCTGAATGTTCAAATGCAGATATAAAGTTTGGAAATCACACTTTTCCAGCAAATATTTCTCTATACAGTGGTACCGCAGTGTATGAATTTAATCCGTTCTCCGGGACATTCCTTATTGCGAAACATTTGTAAACCGAAACGCGGTTTCCCATAGAAATGCATTGAAAATCAATTTATCCGTTCTGGAGGTCAGAAAAAAGTAAATAAGAGCTGGCATGGAAACCAACCCACAATTCAGAACATACAATAAAAGGCATGCAAACGACGAATCTCAGCTTCCTACCTTCCCACAGCTTGAGAAATGCACCAAAAAGTCCCAAAACAACTGAAAACAATTTCCAGAATGGCTCCAAACCTCGATTCAAAAGTCGCTCCAACATTTCCACACTCGACGCCACGTGCTACCCACAGGCTCCAGCATGCAGGGGGCGGTGCTATAAACCTCCCAGGTGCAATGCATCCTGGGGAAACTTGCTTTGTATTGCGAAAAAAGTTTGTAAACCGAGGCATTATTTTCATTGGATTTTCATTTGTAAACAGAAAATTATGTTAACCGAGGCGTTTGTAAACCGAGGTCCCACGGTAGTTTTAACTAGTTAGTACATTGATACAAAAGATTCTAGGCAAGAGAGGTATTTACTGTCCTATCTCTGCCATATTATTGCTTTATTAACTAGAGTGCTAACTAATCCTGAAAGTAGGTGGAGATTTGAGGTGCCCAGATCTTCACATACTACCAAACTAGGAATGAGATGCCTAATTAACGCAATAGAAAATAGCTTACAACAATGCTCCAAAGCAATAAAACTTAGCGAAAGTTATGTACATAGTGTTTAAATGAATCACAGAGCTCCTCTGCGTGTGGCTCAGTGAGATGTGTGTGGGGTGTATATGTTATGTGGGAGTGTGGAAAGTTTGGCTGAGTGTGATGTGTGTGTTGTATATTTTGTGCGAGTTTGGCTTAGTGTGATATGTGTGGGGTTATATGTGTGATTGGCTGAATCTGATGTGTGTGGGAGTTGGCTGAGAATGATTGTGTCTAGGTAGGCCCTTCACAGTCAGCCAACCACACATACAAATAGCTAAATGGTTAAACATTTCCAGTATTTTGATTTAAAAACAAAACAAAACAAAAAAAACACCTGTTCCTTTCTCAATCCTCCATAATGTATGGAATAGCCATGTCATCGTGTTACTAGTTTAGATTAAATTCAGATTCATAGCATCATACTCACAGCTGCATTTGAAAAATAAACTCCAAAAAGAATAGCAACAAAAAGCTCATCTGCAACCGAAGCAAAAACGTTTTCTCCTCTCCCACTATCAGCAACAGGGTGAGTACATAGATCTTGAAGTACAATATTTAGTGAGGTCGGTCATTTTTCAGTGGACTTTGTCTAATTCTTTGTAAGGAAGGGGTTGAACAGAAGAAGATTGTTTTTCATTTATTTAATTTCCTTCCATCTCCATATGTAATATCCTGTAATATCCTGAGTTTTGCTTTCACTTGCTCTCCTCCTAACGCCCTTGCACCAATTTTCTTTATTGCATGAAACTGCAGCAGTTTTTAACCTTAACTATTTAATTACCTAATTACCTCACAAACAACACTGTATTTGCATATTTTCTGAAATATCTGGACATTACTTCAAACATCCCCTGCAAACGTACGTGTCAAATCCCTATTGTTACTTTCAAACAATGTTAATATATAACAGTGGGTAGGACTGTTATATTAGTAAGACTTATTGACCACTGTGTTACTGCATAAGATATGTTCTATTTTACACCATTATCTGTTTTTATGCTTAACCCCTTAGTGACCAGACCGCTTTTCATTTTTCTGCTGTGTTTGTGTTTAGCTGTAATTTTCCTCTTACTCGTTTACTGTACCCACACATATTACATACCGTTTTTCTCGCCAATAAATGGTCTTTCTAAAGATACCATTATTTTCATCATATGGTATAATTTACTATAAAAACAATTATAAAATATGATGACAAAATTAAAAAAAAAACTTTTTCTAACTTTGACCTGTTATGCATCTACAACCGCCAAAAAACACCCATGATAAATAGTTTCTAAATTTTGTCCTGAGTTTTGAAATACCCAATGTTAACATGTTTTCAGCTTTCTTTGCAAGTTATAGGGCAATAAGTACAAGTAGCACTTTGCTATTTGCAAACCATATTTTTTCAAAATTAACGCAAGTTACATTGTAACACTGATATCTGTCAGGAATCCCCGAATAACCCTTCACATGTATATATTTTTTTAAAAGAAGATAACCTAAAGTATTAAACTTGGGGTATTTTGACTCTTTTCATACAACCATTTTACCACCAATATATGCCAAATTAAAAAAAAAAAATAATTGGTGATTTTTTTGACACACATAGCAATATACGAATACATGTACTGAGAACTTTAAGGGTTACTGCCAAAGAACACCCTAATATGTGTTCAGCAACATCTCCTGAGTACAATGATACCACCCATATATAGGTGTGTCAGGTTCTCTGGCATGCACTTATTCTATCACCAGTCTTTGTCCAACTTTTAGGTAATTTTTTTTGTGCTATTTTTCTCTCATATTGTACTTTAGGCATGGATTCTCACATCCTGTTATGTGTTACTGACAAAGAGCACCCCAATATGTGTTCAGCAACATCTACAGAGTACAACAGTGCCCCCAATGTACAGGTTTTATCGGTGTTTGCAAACTTACAGGGGTTAAATGTAGGGCTTTCCCCTTTTCCATGTTTGCACATTTAAATTTGCCTGATTGGTTTACTGGGCCTATATTGACTTTGAGACGTTATGGCAGCTCAGAAATGAAAATTAACCCCATCATGGCATACCAGTTGAAAATGTAGACAACCCAGGGTATTCAAAATGGGGTATGTCCAGTCTTTTGTAGTAGCCACTTAGCCACAAACGATTGCCAAAGTTAGCATTCATATTTGTTTTTTGCATTTTTTTACACAAAAACTGCACTTTTACTGGTAATTTCATCATAAGTTTTACTGTTTTAAACACTCATATTTGTGTTCAGCGAAGTCTCCCGAGTATAACAATACCCCTCCTACAGGTTTTATGGTGTTTTGGAAAGTTACAGGGTCAATATAGGGCTTGCCCAATTCAGTTTGCCAGATTGGTTTGCTGGGTCTGTGTTGCCTTTTGAGACCATATGGTAGCCCAGGAATGTGAAATAACCCCATCATGGCATACCATTTTCAATGTAGACAACCCAGGGTATTCAAAATGGGATATTTTCAGTCTTTTGTAGTAGCCTCTGACGAAGGTGCTTCCCTAACAGCACCGAAACGCGCGTCAGGCATTCTATTTTTTCTTTTATTTTTCTATGGGCACTTAACACTTGTCACGGCATCTAGTATTCCGCACATGGGGGTGTGTGTTTTTTCTATTTAATTTAATGATATTTAATTTATTTTTGCTCCATCTGCTGTTTAGTTCGAACAATAGAGAACGAAGATTTTCTTTTGGATCAACAGCAAAAAAACAAATGTGAGGAAGGCTGAACTTGATGGACGCAAGTCTCTTTTCAGCTATGTAACTATGTAACTATGTAAGCAGCTTATCTTTACATATCTATCCTCTATCTCCCTTTGCATTCTGACGGACTTATACTCCAATTTATTTAACCATAGATATACTATTGAGCATTCTAAGCACCATAGTCTCTATGGATAGTATTTCCCTGACTAATTTTCAACTACATCTATTTAGAGATAAGCCTTTTCAATAGATTTTTTTACCTTTATTGGTCGGTTTGTTTTCCCTTTGAGTCCTTTTCATTTAGGACACATATTGCCAGTCCATAATAGGTTTATACTATATACGACATCTTTACATATCTCTTTAACAAGTTATTTTCTCTGCAATTTGAGTCTTTCTTTTTAGTCAAGGATACTTACAAGGAGTAGTATACTATTATATCAATATATATATATATATATTGTTTTTTTTTTGTTTTTTTTGTTTAGTGTACTGGATACTATATAGATAGTGTTGTGGATACATATAGAGCCAGACCCAATAAAGTTCCGGATAGACATCCCACGCTGTAAATATTTCTATAATACCTGTCCACTATTTTTGAATTTTTTTATTATTATTTTCACTGTCTAGTCCTTATCGAATGGAGATTAGTTTGATATATTTTTATTATAGGAATTCATGTGTATATAGCTAATATTTAATCCTCATTAGACTACTCTATATTTCCAGGTAGCACAGCGAGTCACATTTGTCTTTGACATTGTGATAAGCACATTGTGTATTCTTTTGGTTTTTATGTAGTAGTCACTTAGTCACAAATGCTGGCCACATTTAGTTTTTCTATTAGTTTTTTATAATTAAAAAAAAACACTCGTCTTCATTCCTGTATTATGGCCGGAGTTAGCACAGGGGCATTCTAAAGACCAGGGAACTTGAGTGCTGGGATCGTGGTTTGTATATATATGGGAAGGCTGAGCCTGTGGGTGGAGCCTGTAGTTGTGGGAGGGGTTATTTGGCCTATAAATACACAGCCTGCCCCTTCCTCTGGGCTGAGACTGTCTGGGTCAGTACAGAACCATCTACTTCCAGTTCAAAGGTCATCAACACAAACTGCCTAAACTCCAAACAAGCTGGTCTTGGCCTAGGGTGGCCCACGCAAGTATTAATTTTACCTCACTGTGGTAAAATACAGTCGCCTTCCTCACAGCCTATGGGGCACCGCTGTGTCCTGTATAGCCGTGGCTTCTTTAACCAATGTTTGTTTGTTTTTTCCAACTAAACCGTAAGTTTGTTTAGCCATACAGTTACGGTGAATTTCACTACTAACGCAAATTCAACCTATTTAAATCGTACATAGAATCACAGCGATGCCTCATTCTGCTTACTGTATTTGGCCCTCACTAGTCCATATCGACTTTTTTCATATGCAATTCAATCTGTCACCCTACAATTTAATGTTTTCTCTGTCTTCCCTCTGGGTATTCGTGCATTTAGTAAATATGTGGCTAGGTATTGCAACTGATTTTGTAAATTTATGCCAGGCCCAAACTTGGGCCTATACATGTGGTTAAAGGAACACTATAGTCACCTAAATTACTTTAGCTAAATAAAGCAGTTTTAGTGTATAGATCATTCCCCTGCAATTTCACTGCTCAATTCACTGTCATTTAGGAGTTAAATCACTTTGTTTCTGTTTATGCAGCCCTAGCCACACCTCCCATGGCTATGATTGACAGAGCCTGCATGAAAAAAAAAACTGGTTTCACTTTCAAACAGTTGTAATTTACCTTAAATAATTGTATCTCAATCTCTAAATTGAACTTTAATCACATACAGGAGGCTCTTGCAGGGTCTAGCAAGCTATTAGCATAGCAGGGGATAAGAAAATCTTAATTAAACAGAACTTGCAATAAAAAAAGCCTAAATAGGGCTCTCTTTACAGGAAGTGTTTATGGAAGGCTGTGCAAGTCACATGCAGGGAGGTGTGACTAGGGTTCATAAACATGGGATTTAACTCCTAAATGGCAGAGGATTGAGCAGTGAGGCTGCAGGGGCATGTTCTATACACCAAAACTGCTTCATTAAGCTAAAGTTGTTCAGGTGACTATAGTGTCCCTTTAAGGAATAGATATATAAACTTTATAAACTGTATGAACATTCTCTGTACACATTTAATGTTAAATTAATTATCCTCTTTAATGGGGAATATCTTCTAAATGTCTAAAAATAAAATCTTCTTACTGAACAAACACAAACTCGTACAAATGTATCATGCATTGGTTAGTCACCCTACATTTCGATGTTTTCTTTAAGGTTGCACTCTTTATGCATATATTGTTTAAGTTATGTCAGACCCAAGCTTGGGCCTATTCATGTGGTTAAGGAAATAGTAATATAAACTGGTATATACATTCTCTGCACACATAAACGTTAACATTTCCTTCACAAAGTAAATAAGTAAAATCCATCTAATTACCCCAAATAGCTTTATAATATGTTTCAAACAATACACACTGTTTGAGGCATTTACCACAAGTTAAAATGTACATCACTGCTTCTGTTCGGCAGTTGGTGAAATTGTTAATTGGGCCATTCCTAGCCGTAACTGAAAATGTAAACGATTTCATATCCTGCTTTTGAACATGCCCGGCAGCAACTGCACCTACTCGCTCCGCATTGGTGCATGCCTGAACAATTAAACCATGAAAGATTACATAAGGATCATCAAAACAGAACAAACCTGGAGATAGAATACTTTCCTTGCACTGCTCCTAAATCCCATGTGGGAAGGTCCCTGTAGAAGCTATCTAATTCCAAAATGGGGAGATGTCTCTGCACAATATCTAGCAGCAGGCGTAATTGCTCACTTTATTCAGTACAGAAAACAGGGAGATTTGGCTGAAACATCCCTCCATTTAAAGCCCTTGTGCCCTTTATTATTTTTCCAACTGTGACCAGCATACAGTAAGGTATTCCTATCCCTCTCCTTGGAAACTCTGAAGCCTCTATCAATGAGTCTCTTGGAGTAGCCATGCTGGGATAACCTTTGGTCTAAATCAGGAGTTCCCAACCCAGTCCTCAAGTACCCCCAACCAGTTCAGGATTTAGGGATTACCTTGTCGTGTCTAAAGTGTTTTTTCTTCTTTCTAAAAACACCTTAGACACAACTGGGTAACCCTAAATCCTGGACTGTTAGGGGGTACTTGAGGACTAGGTTGGAACCCACTGGTCTAAATTCTTGATCTGATGTTCAAAACTAATTAAAGAGCAATTCCTCTAGCTTTAAAAGTGTGGGCAGGGTTGCAACTATTAACCCATAACAATGTATTGCCCACTGTTGACTTCAGTGGTGATCTGCCAAAGTATCACCGCCACGGATGCCCTTTTCCCAACAAAATAACGCCAATAATCCCAAAGGTATAATGTCGCCGTTATCACATAACCTCCCACACATGAGCCAATGCTTAATGCTGGGAGAAGACTGGTTTATTTGGGGCCACACATGGCCTTTTATGCAAAAGCCCCAACATGGTGTTTCTCACACAGAAATGCAGGGAAATCCCTCCCATGATCCTCTGTGCCTGAGAGATAATTATCGGAATACACATTGATAATTACATTATCTATCAGGGATAGAAGCATCTAACAATTTCTAACCACCCCCAAAAGTACCCCTAAAATACACGGAAACCCCACAAAAGTATATCCAAAAATCACCCAGATCCGTTTGGTAATTTTGAATCGCCATCGTGGGAAAGTCTTGACCGGTCTGCCACAAGGTCGAAGGCCAAAATAATTCCAGGGAAGTTGTGGCAAGAGCTGGTCTCTGTTCATGGAGTTTTATATGAAAACTACATAAGCTAGATGAAAGCGGATTAGTGTAGAATGCTCCTCATGTTCGGTAGTCAATATCTCCTGAACACCGTTTGTGTAGGTGTAGCAGAACTTGAATGGGCAGCAGGTACATGGCGACCGGTGTTCGCAGGAGTGCCATGTTGAAATTAGTTCCAGGCACTCAACGACCAAGTCCCGATGCCTGCATTCGGGAGATAAAATGGTCACCACCCATTGTCCCGACCACTTACGTTCAATTGCACGAAATGGCGGCCACCCAATGGAGCATTCTATTAATTAGTTCCATTGTGGTTTTCGTACAAGATACTCAACGTTCCACGTTCTAATGGGTCTCTGGGGTGGTCCTTGTTCGAACCAAACCAAATAAACTAACCAAATTAAACAGGAATCCATTTCCGCGAAAGGAGACGAAAGAGAAGGGGTTGAAAATACACAACTTCATATAACTTGTTGTGCTAATGGAATGATTTTCATGATCCCCTATCAGATGTAAATCAAATCTCAAGTTGTCCTTGTAAACTAAATTGCGTTCCTCATTGTTCAGGTCATTGGTAAAATCCAAGCAGGAGTGTTTGTTCCCATCCCAAATGATGAGGAGATCATCAATATATAAAAACAAAAAAAGAGAAATGCGGTATGTATCAATACCAAGGTAAGAAGACCTCTGATTAGGCAATAGTTTCCTTTTAATGCACACCAGTCTATAAGCATGTTAAGTTGCCCAATAAATGATGTATGGGGTCATTTAAAATGTTAATAGATGGCTGTGTGTCATATTAATATTAAAGTATTAATCCCATCAGCACTGAATTCTTAAATATAGCTAGCAAATGAAATTAGGACAAAATCATCAATTTTATTTTAATTGCTCTCCGGGGATAAAGTTATTCATTTATGAGAATATTGACACATTGATTAAATATGAATAAAAACGACTATATGCATCTTGTATGGGCATTTGTAGAGAATCTCATGGTAATTACAGACAAAAGTACTCCCAAAAATGGCATCAGAATGTCTGCATAATGCCACTTAGTTAACACTGTAAATACCAAGGTAAAATCAGACATCTGTATTTCAAATCTCTTTAAGACTGCTATTACCTTGATCCCTGTCTACTTAATTCAAGCCACCTAGAATGCTATTTAATACATGGAGCCTTATAGGATTTTGAATTATGCAGTGTATGTATATATGTGTCAACATGTGTAATTTGTGTTTATGTCAGTGTGTGTATCTGTCAGTGTGTGCCAGTGTGTATCTGTGTGTCAGTGTGTGTGTTTCTGTGTGCAAGGTTGTGTATCGGTATGCCAGTGTATGTGTCAGAATATCTGTCAGTGTGTGTGTGTATATTTAAGTCAGTGTGTGTATCTGTGTGTCAGCATGTGTGTATGTGTCAGTGTGTGTATCTGTGTGCCGGTGTGTTTGTGTATCTGTATGTGTGTGTGTGTGTGTATGTGCCAGTGTGTGTATTTGTGTGTCAAGGTGTGTATCTGTGTTTCAGTGTGTATATCTCATTTGGTCCAGTGGAGGTTCAGAGGAGGGTGATCCGGATCCCTGGAGGATCAGTGGAGGATCACTCAGTGAATCAGAGGTATCAAGAAGTGCCTGGGAACTGCTAGGGCACTCTTAAAGTGGTATGTACCTGATATTTGTACAGACGCCAATGCAAGCCCAGCAAAATTAGCAGGGGCAAGGCCAACTTTTGACATTATTCAATGGCTTAATAGGAATCTGACAGAGCCAATAATTTGTCAAATAATTTGAACATCGTTACAGCTTACTGTGGGATGGTGTCAGGGAACTCCTTGGACCACAACAACAGCACACTGTAGTGGTTATGATACATAGAGACATGATACGTATAAAATACCTTTAATTTATATCATACTCTGCAATAGTGAAATTGCCAGTAAACTTGTCTCTCAGAAGATATACTCACTAAATGTTTGCTTCCTACATTGGCCTTGATTAAATAAGCTTTCAATACTGGTAGAAAATGTTTTGAGTGATTTAAAAATAGAAGTTCCCATTAAAGTCTATGGGAATTTCTGTAGATAAATCATTTGGAGTTTTACGAACCGTACTGAAATATTTAGAAAGCCTATTAAATCAAAGTCATGGAGATTTGGACTTTATGCTAAATGTTAAACGATATAACTGCATTGTCAAAGCACAAAGCAGTGTTTGCACATGCTGCAATAATATTTCTACTCTATGGAAGTAACACATCTATAAACTAAAACATTAAATGTCACAATGCATTAAAAGTATGTACATGAAACTTAACACATTTGCATACCATATGTGCACTAAACAAACAGGATATTAAATTAATGTTGTATGACACTAAACTGTGACACATTCTTACTGTGTTAATCTTTTAAGAAGACTCTCCTGGCACTCTCAGGCCTCACATCACACTCAAACTCAGTGAAGCACTGCATTTAACATCCTGCAGAAAATCCTACCACTCTCAGGTCTCACTTCACACTCAAACTCAGTGAAGCACTGCATTTAACATCCTGCAGAAAATCCTACCACTCTCAGGCCTCACTTCACACTCAAACTCAGTGAAGCACTGCATTTAACATCCTGCAGAAAATCCTACCACTCTCAGGTACTGACTGAATCTTGGAAGATACTCCACCTCAATTATTCTTGGATTGCTACCATATAGGCATGTGCATGGGGAAAATTTTCGGTTCGGTTCGGCATTCCGAAATTTGGAATTTTCGCATTTCGGGACTTCGGCAATTCGGCACTTCAACACTTCGGAACTTCGTCAACTTCGTCAACTTCGGCACTTCAGCACTTCGGAACTTCGGCACTTCGGCAGTTCGACACTTCGGAAATTCGGGAACTTCGGCACTTCAGCACTTTGGAACTTCGGCACTTCAGCACTTCAGAACTTCGGCACTTCAGCACTTCGGAACTTTGGCACTTCTGAACTTCAGCACTTCGGAACTTCGGCAACTTCGGCACTTTGACACTTCGGCACTTTGACACTTCGGAACTTCGGAATTTCTGGACTTCGGCACTTCTATTGCAGACGCTTAGTAGATAACTCCCTAATTCCCACGGTATTAGGGAGTTATCTACCAAAAGGCTGAAAGACTAAGTAATACTAAGTAAAAATGACTAAAAAGTTATTTGACTCATAACTCTCTGATTGGTGGATTAAGTAACCAATCAGAGAGTTATGAGTCAAATTACACAGCGTGGGAAAATTCCAAAGAACTTTCCCACGCTGTGTAAAATGACACAGAGCACTCTGATTGGTGGATTTCAAACCAACCAATCAGAGTGCTGTGACAGGTAAATGTAGAGACTTACCTGTCAGTCTCTTCATTTACCTGTCAGAGCACTCTGATTGGATGGCTTAAACCCACCATTCAGAGTGCTCTGAGCCTAATTGCAGGGCAGGGCAAGGCTTTATAAGCCTTCCCCCGCCCTGCAGAACTCAGTCTGCGCGGAACCCTCCATGGGTGAAGATGGATTATTATTTTTTGCGCTCGTTTTTTGTTTTTTTTTGTTTTTAATTGCGTCGGTTATTATGGTTTTTTATTTGCCCTTTTTTGGGGGCTGAAAAAAGAAGATTTTAGAAGAAAGAAAACATCGAATGGTAAGTTATTTTTTTTTTGACAGCTTCTTAGTTAAAGGTCCCCCCTCATTATTTTTAGGGTGAGGGGGGTAGGTAGGGGGATCATTTTTGTTGGGGGGAGGGGGTGACTAGGGTTTGGGGACCCCTAGTCACCTGGGGGTCGACAGGTTTTTTTTCTTTTTAGGGCCCCCACCCACTGCTCAGTGGTGGGGGCTGGGGGGAGGACAATAGGTCCCCCTATTGGTATTTAGGGCTCCCACCCGCCGCTCAGGGGTGGGGGCCAGGGGGGAGGACATTAGGTCCCCCCTTTTATTAGTATATTGGGCACCCACCCACTGCTCAGGGTTGGGGGCCAGGGGGAGGACATTAGGTCGCCCCTTTATTAGTATTTAGGGCCCCCACCCGCCGCTCAGGGGTGGGGGCCAGGGGGGAGGACCTTAGGTCCCCCCCTTTTTAGGATTTAGGGCCCCCACCCGCCACTCAGGGGTGGGGGCCAGGGGGGAGGACATTAGGTCCCCCCCCTTATTTTACTGTAGGGCCCCCACGAACTGCTCAGGTTTGGGGGCCAGGGGGAGGACATTAGGTCCCCCCTTATTACTATATAGGGCCCCCACCCACTGCTCAGGTACCCCCTTATTAGTATTTAGGGCCCCCACCCGCCGCTCAGGGGTGGGGGCCAGGGGGGAGGACCTTAGGTCCCCCCTTTTTAGTATTTAAGGCCCCCACCTGCCGCTCAGAGGTGGGGGCCAGGGGGAGGACCTTAGGTCCCCCCCTTATTAGTATTTAGGGCCTCCACCCACCGCTCAGGGGTGGGGGCCAGGGAGGAGGACATTAGGTCCCCCCCTTATTATAATTTAGGGCCGCCACCCACCGCTCAGGGGTGGGGGCCAGAGGGGAGGACATTAGGTCACCCCCCTTATTATAATTTAGGACCCCCACCCGCCGCTCAGGGGTGGGGTCTCGGGAAGGGGACCTTTTTTTTTTTTTTTTTTAACAGTGAGCAGCCATAGGGGCATAATTTACTAATACTAAGTAATCTTTACTTAGTATATTTGGCTGAAAGACCAATTTAGGTCTTTCAGCCTTTTAGTAGATAGCTCCCTAATACCATGGGAATTAGGGAGTTATCTACTTATTTATTCCTGTCATTACACTGACTGGCCAAGTAACTTACATTTTATATGAATGTATGTTACTTGATTGTTGTAAGTGTTGCGAATGCTTACAGGTGAATCCTGGCTATGTTTGTATACTTTTTATTTAAAATTGTATACAATGTAACATTTTTCTTCTTTCACTGGGTAATACTGTACTTCAGCACTTCGGCACTTTGACACTTCGGAACTTTGGCAACTTCGGAACTTTGCACTTCAGCACTTCGGAACTTCGGCACTTCTGCACTTCGGTAAACTCAAAACTCCGGCCCCCCAGATGTTGCTGAACTACAACTCCCATGATTCTCTGGCTATCTATGTAATTCAAAGAATCATGGGAGTTGTAGTTCAGCAACATCTGGGGGGCCGGAGTTTGAGGACCCCTGCTTTAGATTGTAAGCTCACAGGTCATCTAACTAAGCACTTGGAATAAAAGATCTCCAATGGCTAGATATCAGCTTACGGGCAGGGCTCTCTCTACCTCTTTTATTTGTCTGTGTATATTGTACGTCCTCCACTGATTGTACAGCGCTGTGGAATCTGTTGGCGCTTTATAAATAACAGTAATAAATAAATAAATAAATAAATAAGACAATAAGCTATAAAAACAAACTAAAATATTTTTAAAATGTAATTTATTTTTAAGATGCCCGTGGTTTTAGAAGTCAAAGAAAGCTGAAACCCACAATATCTTTATATAATTTAAACTTTAGATAAGTAATGATTCAGTTTTTAACTGTGTACAAACAGTTCAAAGTACGGTTATGCAATATGGGAACCGCACAGAAAACCGCATTCACAGACAAAAGGAAACCCTAAATATTATAACAAGACTGGAGGCTCATATTATGCATAAAACTTTATTTACTTAACTCCAGCAGCAAAGAAGTTTAAATAACATGTAGTGAATAACAGAAGAAAAAACAGTCAAGTAACTGAAGTGGAGCATTCAGTAGCCAATCAGCATCCAGCATAGTCTTTATATTGAATGATCCCCAATCTTCCTCATCTTTCTTTGCTGCTTCAGTGAAGATAAGTAACATATATTCATAATGTTACAGTTTTTACTTTAGTTTAATTAAATGTATATTTCAGTATGAATTACATTACAATTGATATTGTTTAACCCTTATCAATAATATTTTTCAATATTTATGATTAATATTTATACATTTTTTCTCAAATTTCTTTATATTTTCGGATAGATAGATAGATAGATAGATAGATCTGAATATATAAAGAAAGGTAAGAAAAAATGTATAAATATAAATCATGAATATTAAAAAATATTATTGATATATATCTGAATATATACAGAATATATAAAGAAATATGAGACAAAATTATAAATATTAATCATAAATATAAAAAAATATTATTGATATATATATATACGAATATATAAAGAAATGTGAGATTTTTTTAATATTAATTATAAATATTAAATATTAAAAAAATATTATTGATAAGGGTTAAATAATATCAATTGTAATGCAATTCATACTGAAATATACATTTAATTAAACTAAAGTAAAAACTGTAACATTATGAATATATATTTATATTTTCCATGGTATCAACATTATGTTGCAATTAAGAAGTTAATAAATGTATTTACTTATTAAGTTATTTTAATGAGAGATGGCCGAAGGGTCGAAGTTTGGACACATACTCCACCGCATACAACTTTGACTACATGATCACTCGCTGTGATAGGAATAAGATGTACTTTTTCTGTAGCAGTATCCCTCTTTAGTTGAACTACGCAATAAACGCTGTACTGTATCTTAAATCCTGATACATTGACACAAGCACAGTTCATGACACTATCTGAATTCGACTACCTGGGACAGGCTACAGTGTATATCCCTGTTGATACACAGGAATCTAACAACATTATCTAAAAAAGACATTGTGTGGGCTTCTCATCGTTAGCTTATTGTGGCTAACTGGTGGGAATTGTTTAAGCACACTGTTTAGTTTTATCCCTCATAATTTGTGAGGGTTCTTTTATTATCTATTCTTTTTCCTCTGTATGTTGTACACTCCTTTATTATTTATTATATTATAATTGTTTCTCTTCATGCCCTTTACCCTAGCTGCCACTATTGACTTACTGTCTAGTTAGACAGCTACGGCCGAGTTTCTTTTTCCAGATTGGTGTCTCTTACCCAATGATTAAAGTATAGTTCGGTTTTTACACTGTTTATGTGAACCTAATATAGGCAATGGGAACAGACTTTCTCTCTCCCTATTTACTACTTATTAAGATAAGATATATTATTTCAGTGTTAGATTATTTCCTGTATGTTTCAGTTTGTTAGTGATTTCAGTTCATTTTACGCACATAGTTCGATTTAGAGTCACACTGATGTCATTTCCCATGGGTTTTCACAACTAGTTGGATATCAGCTCGTTCCTTCCTGCCTATTTTACCTGCCCACTGCCCGCCTACTTCACCTCAGATGAACCTCTTATACTGACATTGTTTGTTTCCTCAGGAAAATATTAAATTTCATCCTATTTGTTCCTGTTCAGGTTTTTCTGCTATTTACCATTCATTATTGTTACTTAATTACAATATATTTTTTTACATTTCTATAAATTACTTTATAGCAGAATTTAGAAATATGAGTTGTAAGGAACTTGGAAAAACTCCTGCACAGTCACCAAGACCTGGTGCTGCTGATGATGTGAAATTCTCACAGAGGATTCTTTACAAATTATTGTTGATTTATCTGTCAGTACATCTGTCTTATCTGCAATATTTAGTGCCATGTCCTCTATGCAAGAGGTGATTGCTAAATCTGTGGCTCAGGCTATCAGCCAGACTAACAAACCTAATTCAAAGACTCAGACAATTAATACTCCATCTGACCAATTTTGGTCATCTGTAGAGTCTGAGAGGAATTTAGCACAAAGTTTCAGGAGGTCTGGGAAGGCCACCCAGAAGCGTAAGCGCTAAAAAAGTTGTGCAGACCCCTGATTTAGACCCTACTTTGATTCAATTCCTTATAAAATTGGGGAATAATCCCAACAAAGGGCTCGACAGGTGCTTTAAATCCTGCCAGGCAAAACTCTTTGAAATTTAGAGAAATCTGCTGCTTCTGGGAATGCCCAAAGTATTAATATCTTTAGCGGATGGACACAACACGTGTGTTTTTTTGGGAAATGCAAATACTTTAACTACTGAACACCGCAGATCAATTCTCTTAAAGATTGATCCGCAATTAACAAATCTAGCCACTTCAGAAGCAGGACCAGAGGCAGAAGATCCTCTCTTTGGAGAGTCTTTTATTAAAGACATAAATACATGTCAACCTTTTTAGTTCATTAGATAAAGCTCAGACCTCACTGAAGAAAGTTTTCAACCTTAAGGTTTTCTGAAGAGTTGGAAAAGGACAGAACCATTATTCCAGCCGCTTCCATTATAATAGACCGGTTCCAAGGAACACACATGCCATGCAAACAGATCCTCATTCAATACACAACAAACATCTATTTTCTTCCCCCTTTGTGGCAGATCATGGAGATCCAGAGGACATCAAGGAATGTCTCATTTCAGATCATACTATGAAAAATAGTATGACAAATGTCCCTTCTTCACAAGAAAGGTTTGGAGGCAGACTCACTCACTATTTCCATTTTTGGAATCAGATCACAAATGATGCCTGGATTTTAAACACCGTTCTGTGTTACAAAACAGATTTTATTTCAAATCCTGTACAAACAAAGGTACCTTTCCCAATAAAAATCTCGAGTCCCAAGAAATACAAAATGTATTGTCATATAATGCCATTGTCCAGGTTACCATGAACACTCCAGGTTTCGTAAGCAATATATTCCTGGTATAGAAGAAGGATGCTGATCACAGACCACTCATAAATTTAAAATATCTAAACAATTTTGTCAGATACCATCATTTCAAGATGGAGAGCATTTATTATCTCAAAGGTTTGTTAATACTCAAGACTGGTTGATAAAAATAGATTTGAAAGATGCGTACCTCACAGTACCTATTAAACACTCCTGTCAGAATTATTTACAGTTCATATGGCAAAGGAAGAAATGGCAATTCAGATCATTGCCTTTTGGTTTATCTTCTGCACCTTGGTGTTTCACCAAAATACTCAAACCAGTAATATCCCTTCTTCGGACTAGAGGAGTGAGATTGATTATAAATCTAGATGATATTCTAATAATGTTACCATTAGTTTTCATACTATTCAAATACATGCTCAATGGACGATGAACCTTTTAACGAGTCTTGGCTTCGTAATAAATTACGAAAAGTCAATTTTAACTCCCTTACAGGAAATAGAATTTCTGGTATTTTTAGTAAATTCCAAATTGTCTACTCTCAGTCTTCCATCAAGGAATTTAAAGACAATTCGGAAAGAGATCAGATCAGTCTTAAACAAAGAACTTATTTCCAACAGATCTTTAGCGAGAATTGTCGGCCTATTATTAACTTCAATTCAAGTGATATTCGTGGCCCCTCTTCACTACCTTGCACTCCTAAGGCTATAGAGAGAATATTAACGAAATGTCCTTTGCTATTCAGACGAGATCGCCTTAACTCCACATACGAGAACAGAACTGTTCTGGTGGCTAGATAGTGTCCAAATATGGAACGGGAAGGCCATTTACACATACTTCCCAGATCTAATTATAAAATCCGATGCAAGTTGAACTGGTTGGGGTGCCCATTGCCGAGGAGGCAAATGGTCTCTGACAGAGACACGTATGCATATAAATTGCCTTATACTCATGGCAGGATTTTTCGCTTTACGAAGTTTTGCAAAAAAAAAAAAAAGCCAATTGTTGCATCCTATTCAAGATGGACAATATTTCAGTGGTCCAATATGTGAACCATTTAGGAGGCACACAATCCAAACAATTGGCAGATATTCTATAGGGAGAACTATCAGACCCCTACAGACAAGAATAGGGGAACATTGTCTAAACATACAAAAAGGCTACAAAAATCATCCTCACACTTTAATGTCCATAACGACGAGTTAAAAAATTAGGCCTGATAGTGATGTAATGGGTATATTATCTAAACACCCTACATCCTAATGGACTCAATGCAGACTTTGACTTGTTTAACTTTTTTATAATCCTTTTTATATTTACTATATTTTTTTTACATGCTGCATTGTTTCCATTTTAAAATATGTATTTTTTAATATATATATATATATATATATATATATATATATATATATATATAATCCTAGGTTTTTCCTCTATATGTCATGTGTCACTCTTTCTATGTATTATTTTATGTGTACTATTTTATATGGGTATTATATATTTTTTTCAGTCACTGTATGTATCACTTGTTGTACATATTATACAAGCTCTCCCACTTTTCTCCTTCTTTTACTCTTTTTTCCCTCCACTGTTGAGCTCCGGACACTTATCAACTACCACGATGTCTGTGTTCGCTTCTATGTGCCCTAATATGCATGTGTGGCTAATGGACGTTCCACACATGCTCAGAACTATGAACATATTGGACGCATGTGCTACCAGGATGCCGCACATGCGCGGAATACTCATCATTTCAAAGACGAAATGGGACATGTGGGCTGGGATTTGAATCTGCAACTCAGGGGTTGGGCAGATTCTGTTGATGGTGCATCGACCCACTGAGCTGTCTCACCTGCAATGCTAGTGATCCTTCCCGAACTGCCTGATATACATGTGACCCGTCACTTCCAGTCACAGATCGAAAATAACAGGAAGCAATACTAAACTCACCACTCATGGGCAGTTTCTAAACTCACCAATGGGAATTGATATGCTAATTTAGATTTGAAAGGAAGCCAATGAATATTGTTATACGCGTGTTAATTGTATTAATTATTTACCTATATAAACTGATGTTATATATTCACAAAGCACACTTCTGATTAAACCTCCCGGATGAAACGCATAAAGTGTGGCTCTGTCTTCCATTTGGATTGCTTTATATATATATATATATATATATATATATATATATATATATATATATATATATATATAAATATAAGCCCAAAAAATTTAAAATAAATTACATTTATATTTAAAAGGATTCATTTTATTATGATAAACAAGATATATAGATACAGTCTACCACCACTGTAGCTGAAAATATATCCAGTGACGGGGATTGTACCATCTACGCCCTACACAGAAGAGCTCTTTGTAGCTCTATAAATGGTGAGTGAGTTTTACTATAGCACTCTACTTCACTGTGTTAAAGACATACTGCACTATTATTTTCTCTCATTTTCCTTTTTCTTTGAGATACCATGCACTGTATAACAGCCAAAGACTTCATAGACTTTTAACATATGATTTATATTTGACTTCACTTTTTTACATTACTGTGTTCTAAGGCGCGGTTATCTATTTTTTGTATTTGTCAACTGGCGGATATTGCCAAAGATTTTTGCCACTTTTGCTTTGATTGAAACATCGTTTTGAGAGCAAAATATCTTCCCAGACTTTCCAATACGATAGCGGATTGTAATTCCCGATTCCTACTACAGCGATTGAATGTTGGATCCCATCATTTTCCAAAGTCAATACTCCCCATGAGGTCTGTTCCAATACAACCTCTTTGCATCACGCCTCAATCGCCAATTTTTTTTAGCTGGCACCCAGATCCACCCAGATCCAGAAGCACTAGATCAAGATGCTTTTCTACAATGTTCTACAATGTTGGAGGAACGGAGTCAATTATGCATTTCCACTGTTTGCAATGATTTCTCGAGTTCTATCTGGTGATATCAGACCAACTTCCTCTAATAGCATCACTCATTTTGGATCACACAAATCTCATAGAGAGTTTTCATATTCAACTCAAAATTATCCTACAATTGAATTATATATACATTTTTATACTATCAATTTTAGTTCAGCTTTTAACATGCATAATATGAGCCTCTTGGCTTTCAGCTTGATCCAGTTTTTAATTTCCATTGTTTTCGTGTTACCTGTTCCAAGGAATTTATTGGACTATTCTTCTAGAGTCGCAGCTTGAAAGAGGAGGAAGATTGGGGATCATTCAATATAAAGACTATGCTGGATGTTGATTGGCTACTGAATGTTCCACTTAAGTTACTTGACTGTTTTTTTCTTCTGTTATTCACCAAACTTTATTTAAACGTTGCTGCTGGAGTTAAGTAAAGGAAGTTTATTCATAATACTCGCCTCCTGTCTTTAATAAAATCTATATTTTCTGACGTCAATACTAGGAAAATCTTGAATTATTGCATCGAATATTATTTAAAGGAGCACTATAGGTGCCAAAACAACTTTATACACATAAGAAAAGAAAGTGAACCATGCTCTTTGCATAAATAAATTGTAAATAAGTAAATATGTAAATATATATATATATATATATATATATATATATATAGTAAAAATGTGTATATATATATATATATATATATATATATATATAGTAAAAATGTGTATATATATATATATATATATATATATATATATATATATATATATGTGTATATATATATATATATAATGTGATGTGATTTCTCTTTGGATGTAACTGAGTGTGAGAGTCAGGGTGTGCATCTGTGTGTACATGTATGTATAGTGATGTGCATCTGTGTGTCAGGGTGTGTGTTTTTATGTTAGTGTGTGTATCTGTGTCATGGTGTTTGCATGTATCAATGTTTGTGTGTGTCAGGGTGCATGTGTGTATATGTCGGTGTGTATTTATGTGTGTATCTACATGTGTGTATTTGTCAGTGTCTATATGAATTTGTGTGTGTGTGTGTGTGTTGGTGTATTTATATGCATCTGTGTGTTAATGTGTATGTATGTGGTAGTGTATGTGCATACATCCAAGCAATCAAACACCAGCACAACAAACAAGCACACTCCTGCAATCTAACTCACATATTACATACACACACCTCTGCCTTCAAACTCAAAAAAATATATACAAATACATCCCTTCACACAAACACAAATGTACATCCGCATTTAAAAGTGAACATTACATTCAGACACACCCTTGCAATCAAACGCAAACATTACATACAAACACACCCCTGTATTAAAACACAGTAAATATATACAAGCACCCCTTCAAACACCAACACTGTACATTACACTATAGCGCCAGCACTGTACAGATATACAACCTAGAATTCTTGACTTTGGATGCCTTGTAAAAATTAATACTGAAATATAAAGGGCACCTTGAACCTAAAAAGGTTGTGAACCACTGCTGTAGATGATATAGCATTCACATTTTCCTGAGCCTGTATTTTACTGACTCAAGTACATCAGCATAGGTGTGATATAGGTGTATTGAAGTGCATCTTTTCTGCAGATAGATCCTAACAGAATAAAATAAAGGCACCAGTAATTAGAAGAAAACAGCAACATTTATTTGGATAAAATAAAAAAACTTCTTACATGTAAGCAAGTAAAGTAACTCGATAATCAGTCCCACCAATGAAGGTGCAAAACGCGTTTTGACGTTCCTTTGCCAACATCAAGTTGGAGATGACATTGCATGCCCTCGCGAGGACGAATTTGGCCACCGTGATGGGCATGATGAACAGGTATAGAAATGACATAAAATGTATTTATTTTATTTATAAAATATTTTACCAGTAAGGATACATTGAGATTTCATTTCATTCTTTTCAAGTATGTCCTGGGCCCACAAAACATTCAATTGATACAATAGTGTACAATAAAATACAAAAACAATATAAATACACAATATATACAAACTTTAACATAGAACAGATGAGAAAAATATAATCAACCATGACAGGTGCATTCTGTTTTGAGATATGTAGAGTGGGATCTCTTAAAGTATTTTAGGCCTGGGGGAGATTTGAAAGTGTGTGGGAGGTCCTTTCACAATTGCGGTGCTCTGTAGGAAAAGGAGGATCGAGCCGCTTTCATTTTGTATTGAGGTAGACTAAATACAGTGCTGGTACTGGATGGGAGGTACGGTGGGCGCTTCCCAGAAAAGCTTTTAAACACAAGGCTGGAAAGATGAAGGGTGTGTCTGGATTCCAGCGACAGCCAGTTTAGTTCTTTTAGCATGTCACAATGGTGGACCATGTAATTACATTGTAGCCCAAAGCGGCAGAACAAGTTATACAATGTATTATGTTTATTAAGGTGGGTTTACGGTGCAGGTGCATATACTACATCCCCATAATCAATGATTTTATTAAAGACACGGAGGCTCATATTATGCATAACTCTTTTTTTATTTCCTCAGCAGCAAAGATAGAGGAATATAAATATTAACAAAATGAAAGAAAAAACGGTATAGGCACATAGGCAACCAATCACATAATAGAGGAAGTGGCTATATAAGGCCTGTGTCTCCCACAATCCCCCTCTTTCTTTGCTGCTTCCTCAGACAGCTGAGTACCTTGCTTTTGTGCTCCTTATTCATTGTGTTTTGTTTGATCTTTAATTGCTAATTTTTGTGATATTTGTTATTTGTTTTGTGTTATTATTACTGCTGCCTGCTTCTGTGCAGCAGTTTTTCTGTTTCTCGCTACTACCCCTTGTGCTGGTGTATTTCTCCCTGGTTGCCTTCAACCTTTGCTTCCCCCCCGCGCCCGCCCTGCTTGCCGGGGGACCTGGATCCAGCTTTCAGCCGCGGCTGAACACCTGCCGCGGCTGTCAGTGTCTCTCGGCTCACTCGCGGGCTGCCCGCGGGGGTAGGTGCATGCGCCCCTTCCCCGCCGGTTTTCAGTCCGCGAGCGCACTCTGCACGTGCGGCGGCCATTTTGGGGGCGGTGCTTCTCTGTGTCGGTCGATCTTTCTGCTGTCGTGCTCTCTGCTCTGCCTCTGGGTCCCTGGGGTACACCAGTACAAAGGTTTTTTTTTTTTGTTCCCTATACTATCTTTTCTGTGGGTTAATCAACCCTTAATTCTGTCACTTTGTCCTTATAGCTTATACTACTGGGATTTTTCCTTGTACCTTAAAGTTGCCACTATGCAGGACAGGGAGAAAGGGCCTGAGGGCCTCACCACTGATTTTAATTCAGACAATCCTGAAGGGCCTAATGCTTCCCAGGAATTTCAAGCCCTGCTAGATGCCACTATGGCTTCTTCCTTGCAAAAAGCGTTTGCTTCAGCCATGGGTGCTGTGTCCTCCTCCTTTTCCCAATCCCTGCATTCCTTACTGTTGCCTTCCCTGGCGACCCCCGCCCTACTGGGCGTGGGGACCCCCTCACCTGCCCCAACTGTGCCTGGGGCCCGTAAGGCTAAGGCGAAGTCAAAACATGTCGACTCCCACTCCTCGATGCAGGTTCTACCTGCCATGACTGACACGCTGGAGGTGGTCAATGACAGAGCGCCTCCCATGCGCAAAAGAGCCCCTGGCTGGGCTAAAAAGGCTAGATTATGGAAGCGGGCTAAAGCCCTGGATGATGGGTCGGATACTGACGGGAGTGTGGAGAATGAGTCCGACGTTATGGAGTATGACTCCTATGATGAGGGCGTGTCGGGTGAGGACTTACCCCTTACAGGTGTGACCCCTTCTGGGACCTCCGCCGCCGCCCATGGTCACGTACAAGGCCCCACTGGGGATACCATGGCGCTGTTTGACCCTCAGGGCAACCCTCTATTCGACCCTGACAATCTTCGTCACCCCAGGTCCACAGAGTGGGTTCCCCCAGACCATATCACTCAATACGTGGCACGACGTATGCGTACCCCCCTTTCCAAGGAGGGTCGCAATAAGTTGCGGGCCGAATGCCCCAGGCCCTCTCTACCGGGCTCGGCCTGCAAGACCCCTGACATTGATCCCCAGATTGCTCAATTCCTGAACAAGTCAGGTTGGAAGCTTGGACTACTCGCTCAAGGGGTGCCAGGACAAGATCTTGGATACCCTGGGCCCTCTATCCAAATGATACGAGCTTCTGGACACCGCTAGAGCGGGCAATTCTGTGCTGGACGTTGACGTTGCCATAGGTTGGGTCCAGAGGGCTATCTGCCTATTGGGGAATGCCAATACTGCTATGTCCTCTGAGAGGCGTAAGGTGATCCTTCTTAAGATCGATCCCAAATTGGCTGCCATGACGGTGGCGGAACCAGGTCCAACCGATGAGGGGATGTTGTTCGGTACTTCCTTTGTGAAAGACCTGGGCTCCTACGTTAAGACCTTTACGGCCATAGACAAGGCGCAGGCAAACATGAAGCGCATGTTCGCGCCCAAGGTTTTCTATGGGGCCGGGCGTAGCAGGAACCGTCCACCCGGCCGTGGATTTCGAGGCTCCTTCCGGGCCAACAGAGGTTCCTTCTTTCCATCCAGAGGTTTTCAGGCCCAGAGGACCCCTCCCTTCTTCCCAGCCAGAGGGAGATCTTGGGGCTCCAGATACCCCCGTGGTGGCACTTAGGGCAGACGTCCTTATGGTGAGTACCCCTTCTTCCCATCTTGCTCATGTCCGGGTGGCGGGAAGGCTGGCATTGTTTTACCGGGGGTGGGCAGATGTAACTTCAGATGCTTGGGTACTGCAATGCGTACGGGGTTATCGCCTGGAGTTTGTTTCTCTGCCTGTTCAGATTTCTATCCCCAGGGAACTGTCCCTCCCTCCGGATCAGGTCAGAATGATTTTGACAGAAGTCGAGGAGATGTTGTCCAAAGGCGCTATAGAAGAATTGCCTCTTGCCGCTCCAGGCTTTACTTGCAATCTCTTCCTGGTGCCAAAGAAAGGAGGCAGAGTCCGTCCTCTCAACGCGTTCCTCCGTTACCAACATTTTCAGATGTTTGGCTGGTTGGCCAAGTTAGATCTGAAGGACGCGTACTTTACAGTTCCAATCGCAGAGGACCACCGGGATTACCTCCACTTCACTTGGCACGGGACGCACTGGCGTTTTACCTGCCTGCCTTTCGGTCTGTCCTCGGCTCCTTGGTGCTTCACCAAGGTCATGAAACCGGTGGTAACTTTCCTTCGTACACGTGGAGTACGCCTGATTATTTACCTGGACGACATTCTAATCATATCACAGTCCAGAGACCAGCTACTGCTACATTTGGACTGGACGATCAGCCTACTGCAAAACTTGGGTTTCTTGATCAACTGGGACAAGTCGGCCCTGATCCCCACTCAGTCCTTGGAATTCTTGGGTTTCCGAGTGGATTCCATTCAGCAATTCCAGTACCTACCGGAATGAAGACCATCCAGAAGGAACTTCGGCGGGTGCCGGATTTGTCCATCAGACAGCTGGCCAGGCTAATAGGCCTGCTTGCTGCCTCCATCCAGGCGATATTCCCGGGCCTGCTGCATTACAGAGCCCTCCAACGCCTCAAAGGTTCACACCTCCGTTTGGGTCGCTCTTACGAATCCCGGATACGGCTGGATGAAGAGTCCAGGGACGAATTGGTCTGGTGGTTGGCACACATGGAGGCCTGGAACGGAAGAACCATTTTCGGTTCCGTTCCGGACGTGGTGATAGAGTCCGATGCCAGCTAACACGGCTGGGGTGCTCGTTGTGGCGACGTTTCCACAGGAGGCAGATGGTCTGAAATCGAGAAATCGTTACACATCAACTGCCTGGAGCTCTTGGCAGGGGCTTTTGTGATTCGCAGCCTTACCCCGGGTCGGGCAAACTGCTGTGTTCTACTCAAGATGGACAACGTGTCAGCTGTCCGATATATAAATCACCTGGGAGGTACCAAGTCAAGGATGCTGGCTCTGTTGGCAAATGATTTTTTGGCAATTTTGCCTCTACAACAACGTCTCTGTGATGGTGGAACACATTCCGGGTCTGGACAATTCAGGAGCAGATTGGAATTCCAGACATTTAAGAGACTCGGGAGATTGGCACTTGCATGTTTCGGTTTTCCAAGGCCTGGACAGACTATGGGGACAGTTCACGATGGATCTGTTCGCTTCACATCTGAACACGCAACTCCCGAAGTTTTACAGTTGGAGACCGGACCCAGCTGCGGTGGCGACAGACGCCTTTCTCCAAGAATGGCCATCGGGTCGTCTGTATGCCTTTCCACCATTCAACATGATTGTCCATACGATATCGAAGTTGGTCCGTCACGACTGTTGATCACACCCCTTTGGAGATCCCGACCGTGGTTTCCACGCCTGATGGAGTTGTCGATAGATTACCCCCGACTGATCCCGAGCTTCCAGGACCTACTTCTGGATCCGGATGGGAACTCGCACGGGCTGGTGTTACACCACCAATTGCCTCTAGTAGCGTGGCTCCTTTCAGGGGATCTTGGATTGTCCCAAACGTTCCGCGATCAACTCTCCTGCTCCTCGATAACGCCTGGGCTCCGGGCACAAGATCGGCTTACTGTAACTCATGGAACTCATGGTCTCATTGGTGCATGGAACGGGCAATGGATCCCATATCTGCCCCTCTCCATCTGATCTTGGAGTTCCTCACGTTCCTGTTTGACTCGGGCAAGGCATTCTGCACTATCAGCCTTTGCCGCTCCGCTATCTCAGTGGGTCATAGTGGTTTGGATGGTTCCCCCGTCGGCAGACACCCTTTTGTATGTCGCCTCCTCAAAGGTATCCGCCTCGCCCGTCCTCCTAGGTCTCGTTTCTCTGCCTTCTGGGACGTCAATGTGATGCTGCAATTTCTCTCTGCATGTTACCCTAACCAGGAATTGACCCTCAAGCAATTGTCTTCCAAGCTGGTTATGTTACTCTGCTTGATCTCGTGTAAGAGGGTCTCCGACGTCAGGGCCCTTGACTGGGATGCCATTGTTTTCACCCCAGAGGGTGTTAGTTTCAACATATCCAGGAGGACGAAATCAGCTTCTAAGTCGTTTGTGTATCCTAGATTCTCAGGGAGTCCGGTGGATTGCCTAAGGGCCTATCTGGAAGCTACGCAGTCTCTGCGTTCATCGGATTCGCATCCCTTGTTCGTTTCTTTTCGGGCACCTCACCGACCTGTTTCAATGCCAACGCTGGCATGTTGGGTACGATGGCTCCTGTCTCTGGTGGGTATAGACACCTCTGTCTTCACGCCTCATTCGGTTCGGGGAGCTATGGCTTCGAAAGCGTCTGCAGTTGGCTGTCGTTTGGAAGACATTATGCGAGCAGCGGATTGGTCCCGTGAATCGACCTTCCGCAATTTCTATTTCAGACCAATTGAACACATCGCATCTCAGGTGATAGCACAGCTTTGAACTTGCATAATATGAGCCTTCGTGTCTTTAATAAAATTCCCAGATTTTACTAGTAACATGACGTAAAGTCATGATTTTATTAAAGACACGGAGGCGAGTAATATTCCCTCCCACCTTCCCGGTGTGGGGTCTAGGGATGAGATGCTGTTGGACTCTTCAGGTATGTCGCAATTTGGTCTGCTATTTATGGATTGCATTTTTGATGATTGTACAATTTGTATATTAAATATACTTCTTGCTTTTTACAGATATCAAAGTTTTTCCCACGATCTACCGACTGTTTTGATTGGTAAGTCTACAGTTTGGAGTTTGGTTATTACCAAATTTCTCTCTCTCTTTTTAGCTTGAAGTTACTGTCTCATTCGTGTTTCCTGTTCTGGCCAAGTGGGATATCGTTCTTCTTACCTGGTCTTCGGTTTTCACAAGAAAGAGGGGGATTGTGGGAGACACAGGCCTTATATAGCCACTTCCTCTATTGTGTGATTGGTTGCCTATGTGCCTATACATTTTTTTCTTTCATTTTGTTAATATTTATATTCCTCTATCTTTGCTGCTGAGGAAATAAAGAAAGAGTTATGCATAATACTCGCCTCTGTGTCTTTAATAAAATCATGACTTTATGTCATGTTACTAGTAAAATCTGGGAATTGACATCAGCATTTGCTGTACAATCTTTTCCTTTACTGTAGGGCTTAGGCAGCATCTGTTTCTGTACAGGGCACCATAACGTTTTGATGCAAGTTTTTCTATGTGGAGGCCAAAAGATAGATTGGGGTCTAACAACATACCCAAGTATTTGAAATAGTGGACTGCAATCAATGTGCCATTTGATTTTGTTTTGATTCATAGATGGGAATTTTGTAATTTGAGTAATTTAGGTACCAAAGATCATTGTAACAGTTTTGTCAGTGTTTAGGAACAGTTTGTTTTATGTGATCCACTTTTCTAACTTTGTGAACTGGTCTTAGAGCACAGCATTAAGCTGCGGTAGATTGGATTTGCTTGCATAGATTACTGTGTCTTCTGTCTTCATGTGTATATTTGAGGATTTGCAGACATTAGACATATCATTTATAAATAATGTGAATAGTAGGGGGCCGGGAATGGAACCTTGGGGAACACCACATGTGACTTGGAGAGGTAGGTAGACGCTGTCAAAAATGGACACATATTGTGATCAATCCGATACATATGATCGAAACCAGGTTAGCGAACGACCACCAATACCAGAGTTTTTTTGTTTGTGCAGTAGAAAGTGGTGATCTACTGTGTCAAAGGCCTTTGCAAAATCAAGGAAAATAGGTTCAGTTAGTTCTCCTTGTCCCATGACAGTTTGGAGTGATTTGGGCAAAAACCTGATTGAACAGGGGTCAGATAGTTAGATTGATGGTAATACTCACATAGTTGCGTATGGACACATTTTTCTAAGATTTTTGACAATACTGGGAGCAATGATATTGGGTGATAGCTAGAAACCAAAGTAGTGTCACCACTTTTATGGATAGTCACTACTCTCGCAGTCTTCCAAAGCTTGGGTATGTATCCAGACACCAAGGATTCTTTAATTAGGGTTGTGACAGGTTTAGCAATTGCCGGCGCACTGAGCTTCAACAGCATTGCTGGGATTTGATCAGGTCAAGACTGGTTTTTCATTTTAGATTATTAAGGTGTTTCATAATGACATTAATAGGTACAGGTCTAAACTTGAACTTGTGTATATTGAGTTTTTGCAAATTTAGTGGGGCCTGATCCACGTTTGTAGTTTCAGGATGTGTGTCATTTATTAGCTTGGCAATCAGGGTGGTGGAGCATCTGACAAAATAATTGTTAAAGGCATTTGCTATAACTAAGGGGAGTTGCAGGGCTTGGTTGTCCACTTTGACAGTGGAGGGTTGGGAGTGGATTGGGGGAGTTTGTACGTTATTTATGACTTTCCAAAAGTTTCAAGGTTTGATAGGTTATTGTTCACTGAAATATATGTCCTTGGCCAATTTTGTACGTTTTGTGTATATATTTCGCCATTGTCTATACGCACAGTGATCGTTTATAGAGCCAGTACGCTTGGACTTTGACCACAATGAATCCCGAAACTGGTACATTTGAATGAGGTCAGCTGTGATCCAATTCATATGTGCCCCTTATACTCTCACCTTACGCAGCGGGGCATGCAAATTCCAAACTTGTAGGAGTTCGGACTGAAAGAATCCAACTGCACAGTCTAGATCTGGAATCAGGTTTAATCTGTGCCATGGGAGCTTCTTGATGTCATTTAGAAAGGATTCAAGATTGCATTTTTTGAAGGACCTGGTTATTTTAACCTTGGGAGAGGATTTAGTGGCTTTTATTTTGCGCACACAGTACACTAAGCAGTGGTCACTGAAACTGTTAGGGAGAACACCTGCCTCCTGAATTCTATCCGGAGAAGTGGAGAGAATCCAGTCAAGCAGGGTATGGTTATGGCTTTTAATGTTTTTGCGAGTTGGGGAGGAGATTAATTGCATTAGCTTTAAATTCTTGTATGAAGGGACGAGGCTGCATGAAAATAAGCCGCCAATATCGACCTTTAAAAACTGACACTTTACACAATGAAAATAGGCACCTGAGGAAGACGGGAACATCGAAACGTGCTGTGCACCTTCACTGGATTGCATTAAACATTTCTGAACAAAATAAAAAAGAAAACATGCTACTTACTAAAAGGTGAATAAAATATATTTATTGCATAAACATTAATTACAGCTAACATAATATGGAATTAAAATAAAGCAATGTTTTGGAGGTTATTTATATTAAAAAAAAAATTATTTCAAAATGTTTTTACAAATCAGTAGTTTTTGTCTACATTTTGCAATTTAGTTTCAATTTACTACACTTCATCACTTAGGACATAAACTACTCAGCAGGCCCTCTTTGCACCTGTATATCAGTTATAAAGATGTATAGATTGCTCTCTATTTGAGTAGTAAATAGGTTGAAAACATCAACATTTTTATTTTAGGGTATATTGTCACTGGTGCCTATTTCTTGTGGTGAGTTCTATACAAATGCTGTTGCCGCTATTCAGGTAAGATACACAAAACATCCAGGTGTGGTGAAAAATAGCTGACAGAAAAAAAATCTCAGATTTCCTATTTTATCCTAAATTTTGCGATTCGTTTTTCAAATCAGTGCAATTTTCTGTTCAGTGTTCTCATTTTACATAACATACACAGCGATAGGAAATTCATATCCTTATAATCCTGCTGTGTTCGGATTAAGTGCATCTAAAAGTATGTTGTGGACAGACTAGATAAATTGTTGTTTAATATTGCATACTGTGGTTTATAGATACTCTGTAACACTGCCACTTTAATCTGCCTCTTGTGATTTTACACACAACAGGAAAAGATACAAGGATGGTGCGCTAAACCAGGACTGCCAACTGTCCCTCTTTTGGCAGGACGGTCCTGATTTTGGGGTCTTGTCCCACCATCCCAACTTAGTTAGGCAAGCTAGTGCTGTGTGGCAGGTACTCTGACCATGCATAGAATGCTTCAGTAGCATACGAGCTATATGGTCCTGCATGGTGGGGTCTAGCCAAAATATGGAAATGTCTTTACATATGGTTGGCAGTAGTCGACAATTGATGTCTCTCTAGTGCAATTTAAATTATTTAACTGGATGCTAACTTGTGCTAATGTTGTGTAAGAGACCCCAACTAGGGTTCAGTGCATAAAAGCCCTAGGTGACGAAATAAAGTTCAGTTGATTCCCAGAACTGTGTGCCCTCCAGTGGATTTGGTCTTGCATATTTTACTGCTTCTTCAGCTACAAGGATTATACAGCGGAGATACTTATGCTACTTATTGGAGCTCTGCTGCATTAGCCATTTCCAATTTCTGCTATTTCCCTTCCCCCTGTACCTCCACACCTCAGT